>NC_045428.1:439340605-439978105 GCF_902635505.1 Sarcophilus harrisii | reverse complement strand
AACTGACTCAATGTATTGATTGACCATGATTTCAGAGGATTAGTTATAAAGAATACTACTCACTTTCTGAGAGACAGAAGTGACTGATTTCATATGTAATAAAACAAATTTTTGAACAAGGCTAATATAAAAATTTATTTTTGCTTAACTGTGAATATTTCAAGGTTTTTGTTTTTTGCAGGAAGTATGTAGAAGGAGAAAATATATAGTTAATTTTAAAAGTTATTTAAAAGACTTTAAAGGCCACTTAACCTTTTGGTTTCCTCACATGCTAAAAGAGAAGTTGGACCAGATAGATAATTAAACATTTTTGCAGCTCTAGGTTATGGGTCCCAAAATTCTGCTTTGAAATCTATATATAGAAATTAGCTTTTATGTTAAAGAAAAAATTCTCCTTTGTGTTTATTTAGCAAAAGCTACTGGGTTTTCAATATTTTTATGCAATTCTAATTATACTGGAAAATGATCCTTATCAGGAATTATCGAAACAAATTACAAACATAAACTCCAAATGCTTAAAAACACTTAATGTCTGGGTATGTTCTCCTGGACCCCAAACTCCAGATGGAAACCTCATCTCCAGCAATGGATCCTTTTTGATCATGTGTATTAATAACAGATCATATTTCTGTAGGACTGGGTTGGTGGTGCACAAATCAATTTTTTTTAATGACAACCATGACGCCAGCAGCTCCCATCTCCATAGTACGTTCCTCATTACAATCCCATGAAATAGGGAGTGAAAGTATTATCTCCACTTTTGAGATATAGATACAAAGCAGATTCTGGAACTAAGGTTCTTTGTGTGTAAGTCCACTGGTCTTTCCACTGTACCAGATGTTCTCTGAATAAATAGGAATGGATTTAAGTCATCCAAAACAAGCAGATCTTAATACAGAAAAGTGCCACGCTGCATCATAACAAGGTCCTCAGCAGGACCTTACCTGTATCAAAGGAAGAAAGCTCTGAGGCTTGTTACACAATTTAAGAACACATTTATGCAGCAAACCTGAGGGACTTGTTGCCATCTGGTCCATCAATACTAGGACCATTAGACCTTGTTTCCTTTTCCTTTTTAATCTTGATTTTCAATGCAGCCATTAAAAAAAAAACAGGGCAATGGGAAGGAAATTAAAATGCCAAAGACGGAAGGCTTAACCTTAGGTCTTAAATCCAAGCTGGATCCATTAGGGACTTGTCACACAGTAGGTGATTGCAAAGCTGCACATATGCTATATGTCTAAGATGAGTTGGAAAAGTATAGTTTTCATTTTAAATTTCCTCACTCAGCATATAAAACTGACTCATAGATATAGAAATCAGGAAAGTAAAGGGTGGAACTTGGAGAAAAACATCTGTTAATATAAATTTGTTACCTGCAAAATGAAGCCAAGTATACCTCCTCCTAAAGGGAGAAAGGGGGAAGGAAAGAAGGCACAGATGGTGACTCCCTAAGGAAGCATCTAATCAAATTACTTTAAAAAAATACAAATTTTATTCTGACATTGCTAGAATATCAGAACACTAGTGAAAAAATTAAAGACTCAAAAATGTATTACATATCAGGGCATGCAAATTAAAAGTAGAAAAGTAGGTAAAGGTCCTCAAGCCCTCTCCTTTAGGATAAAAAATTTGAGGTCCACAACCTATGAGCTGCTTATCCACTACTCTTGCTGTCTCTAAATCATCACTCAATATCATTCTAAGGTATTTAAAATTCTCTGAAAAACAAAAGCCCATAATCTTGATTGTATTCTCCCCTTACCCCAGACCTGTGATATCATTCACTAAAGTAAATTGTGTTGTGTAAAATCCTTTCACAGAAGCAGATAGCAATATGTCTATAATATATAGTCTTAGTTATGTGGCAACACCCTGCTAATGGTTATATAGAGAATTTGACTCAGGATAATAATGTTCATTTTTCTAGCTGAGGTTCTTGTAGATGTTATATGGCACAATGAACTACTCAAGACATTATGTATTTAGAATGTCTTATTTATCCAGAAGGGATCTAGTTATCTTACATTAACATAATTGAGAACTGGGAAGCAAGGAAATGGGGTCTTTGAAACACCAACAGGTAGTGCTACATAATCTAAATACTATTGATCAAGTTCTACATAAGAACTTGTGAAATACTCCTCTGAGGAAAAATACATGACTACCCATATGCTGCACACAATGCATATTTTATACAGAATTAAAACAAGCTAGAGAGCTAAACCTGTAACAATTTAGAAGCTACAGAAAAGGTCAGAGAGTGCTATGGGAGTGAACTCTGGAATGAAAAATTTCTCAGGCATTCTGGACAACTAAGGTTGTACTACCAAACAGCATGATCTCAGCTCAATTCTATGGCTGTTTCACATCAAGGTGATCCTGGCCTCTCAGAAATTATGACAATGAAATACAAGTCTTAGCAGGTCCTATTAAGTTAGAAAAGCTTTCAGAAGGGGCCCAATGAAGGAAAACTTTTCTTCCTATTTTCCCTTCTTCCTTCCTCTTTTTTCTTTAAATGAGTTCCAGAAAACTGAGTGGATGCCCATCAATTGGAGAATGGTTGAATAAATTGTGGTATATGAATGTTATGGAATATTATTGTTTTGTAAGAAATGACCAACAGGATGAAAACAGAGAGGCTTGGAGAGATTTACATGAACTGATGCTGAGTTATATACTTCAACAACAATAGTATATAATGATCAATTCTGATGGACGTGGCCCTCTTCAACAATTAGATGAACCAAATCAGCCCCATTCAATAATGAATAGAACCAGCTACACCCAGAAAAAGAGTGTGGGAAATGAGTGTGAACCACTACATAGCATTTCCAATCCCTCTTATTTTTGTCCACCTGCATTTTTGATTTCCTTCACAGGTTAATTGTACACTATTTCAAAGTCCAATTCTTCTTGCTCAACAAAAGTCCAACTGTATGGACGTGTATACATATATTGTATTTAACATATACTTTAACATATTTAACATATGGCTGGTAGACCAATACCAGTCATCTGGGGCAGGGGGTGGGGGGAAGGAGGGGAAAAATTGTAAAGAAAGGTTTTGCAATTGTCAATGCTGAAAAATTACCCATGCATATATCTTGTAAATAAAAAGCTATAATAAAAAAAAGAAAGCATGTTTATTAGTCAAGGAAATTATATTCATGAGTGCCCATTTTTTCTTTGCTTCCTTTTAAATTGTTCTTTTGTTCTTGTTGTGCACCTTTTTTTTTTTTTTTTTTACTTTTCCCACCTTTTAATCCATTCCCTCCCAGCAGGCTATAGTTAAGAAAGAATATATTTATGTATATATACACACATACACACACACTCTATGCATATTTGCCTTGTTATTACTTAACCTCCCCCCCACCCACTTCCTTCTTTCTTCTCATCCTTTGCTTTCCTGTCTATCCATCCCGCCCCCCCCCTTGTTTCTTCATAAACTACATATATAGTATATCTGTAGTACAGCTTATTTAATCGATTCCTGATGTGAGTAGGTTTTCAGAACTACAAGTCCTCCTCCCCTCTCTGCACCTCATTTGTATAACATAATTCTTGTTTTTACTTTAACTCTGCCCCAGTCTTTCTTTTGAGCTACCTTATTGTTGATATGAATCTTCCCCCCCCTTTTTTTTTTTTGCTGAGGAAATTGGGGTTAAGTGACTTGCCCAGGGTCACACAGCTAGGAAGTGTTAAGTGTCTGAAGCCACATTTGAACTCAGGTCCTCGTGACTTCAGGGCTGGTGCTCTATCCACTGCGCCACCTAGACGTTGATGTGAATCTTAAACATATACTATACATTTCCCATGTAAAGAAACCATAAATAATTTGTCCATGTTGAGTCCTTAAAACTGGTCTTTGGTATTGGTTCTTATATGTTTATTTTTCTATTAAGTTCAGGTTTGGTTGATAGAAAGTTCTGAAAATCTGCAAGTTACTAAATATCCATTTTTTGTTATTCAATTATGGATTATTTTGCTGAATTTGATATTTTTGGCTACAGGCCTAGTTCTTTTGATTGTCAGTAGATATGATTTTAGGATTTGTGATCTTTTTATTTGGGCTCTGTTATGGGCCAGAACTCTGAACTTGAAACAAAGGATTCTTACAAGGCACTAACTAAGTCAGTGGGATTGATAGAGACAATAGTTATCTGATTTAGCATGGTTCAGTATGCTTGATTTAATCCTACAAGATGTTATGGGCCAGAACTTAGAACAAGGTACTAAGTGGAATTGAAGAGACAGTGGTTAAATCTAGTTTAGCACCAATTTAATCCTACAACAAAGAATGGTTTCCTAGTGATATAATGATTGGTGTATACTCAGTGTGGGGCATATAAACTAGAAGCTCTCAGGATCAGAAAGGACAGGTGCACTAGAAGCTCTCAGAGGCTGAGACAGATTCATTCCATTGTCCACCTTTGTGCTGGCTGCAGGCTGAAGCACAAACCTTTGATGTCAGGGAGATTCAGAAGCCAGAGAAGGCAGGCAGGAGCTCAAGCTCTCGAAACCAAGGAGAGAGATAGACCCCCTAGAAAAACTAGCCGAGCCCCAAGTGAAGGAGACAAGACTCTGAAGGAGACAATAAAGGATTTGGACTTTAACCCCTGGCTGCTCATGTGGTGATTACTGAACTGAAAGGAAGGCTGCTCCCAGAGACCCCAAGAAAACCTCAACAGAGAACATTACATTTTAGAGAGAAGATTACAGGGCCCCTAATAAATGTTTTTTTTTGAAATTTGTCAATACCGTTTTTATGTGTTTTTCACAAAGGATTTTGTTAAGTTAATGAAAGAGACAGAGACAGACAGGGACAAGAGACAGAGACACAGAGAGAGAGAGAGACAGAGAGAGAAGGAAGAAGAGAGAGGAAGGACAGAGAGAGAAGAAGAGAGAGACAGAGACAGAGAGAGAGAGAAAGAAAGAGGGAGGGAGAAAGAGAAATAGAGAGGGAGGAAGGAGAGAAGGAGGGAAGGAGAGGGACAAATCTTGTTTACATTGAATTCTAATCAATAACTTGAACAGAATTATAGGAAGGAAAGTAGACTTTGGAAAATAAGAGTTAGTTTTTTTTTGTAGTGAAAATCAAATGAGATTTTGTGAATTCTCCCTACCTCCCCCATGTTAAATTACGTGGTTTACATTGGAAAGGTTACATACAGAGAGGATTCTGGGAAGATGGCAGAGTAGGTTGTGAATTTCAAGTTTTCCCGATTTCCCCCGCAAATAGAACACATTTGCGTCTTAGGGCGAACATAGACTGGTGAAAAATCAGGAAGACTTGGGGCAGAAGAGGGGTCCTCTTGGTACAATCTGAAAAGATCTGAAGAAAGACCTTGGGCTAGGGATTAACCCCTGTGAAGTGGGAGCACCTCCAGGCTAGCTGTGTAGAAACACCAAGTAGGGATCCCTGGGGTGCGCTGGTTTGGCTGAAACTTCAGCAGGAACCACAGAGACTTGCACCTTCTGGAGTGTTTTGTGCTGTCAAAGTCTGAGTCCTGGAAGACTGAGGGAACCTTGGCTCATTAGGAATGTCAGACCCAACTGTCCTACAGAGACATAGCCCACTGAGTGTAGAAACAGTAGGACAGGGACTCTGCTGCTGGCTGTGGGCACTTAGAGGAGAGGGGAGCTCTTAATTTGGGGTTCCAGAACAGAAGGGAGAGTCCAAGTGAAGCTAGAGGCACTAACTCCCCACCCCAGGATTAGAACTTATAAAGAAATAAGGGGGGAGGGATAGGCTGATAGGGAAGCAAAGGATGAGGAGGAAAGTCAGGCATTCTTTAAGCATTTACTAAGTGCTAATCCCTGTACTAAATGCTGGGGGTGCAAACACAAGCAAAAATACTGACAGTCCCTGACTACTCATTAAGGGAGATGAAAATCAAAGTATGCAGAGAGGTGAGGTGGGGTAGTTGTGAAGTTGGGAGGAAATTGGGAAACAGGAGTAAGAGAAGCCTCTGGGCAGGCTGGCCCAGCCCCCTCCAGGAGGAGCCCCCCATGGGAGAAGGAGGCCCCAAGGAGGCCCACAGGCTAAGAGAAGTTCAGTATCAACAGGTTGTGCAGAGAGCATGGTTTTGAAGCCCAAAGTCAGGAATGAGGAAAACAGCACCTCAGGTTTTGTTCTTTTGGAAACTAGCAGAAAAGGCATCACAGTGACAGGTGCCATGGTAACCCAGAAAGAGAGTCCTTTTTGGAGTTCAAGAGCTGGAGTATGGATCCCAGCTCTGACATGTCCCCAGAACCAAATCAGACCATTCTCTTCTTTCAGTTCTGTTTCCTAGATATATAATGAGAAGCTAGGACTAGATGATTTCTGAGATCCCATCTAGTCTTAAATCTACAACTGTAAATATTTTGCTAAATCAAGCAGAAAGATAGACTAGAATACATGTTCACAACCCTTCTTCTATATATATGACACAAGGGCTTTAGATTTTTTTTTAATGACCTCCCTAAATCCTATTCATTGCCAAAGAAGTCCATCTAATCCTTAAGCACAATACAAGTTCTTACAAAGTATACTATAAGTAGAAATTCAAGAATTTTGCAGAATTTTCAGTCTATAAGACACCTTGGAGATCACATAATGCAGTTTTAAAGGTGAGGCAAATTGTACAGTCTAGAGAACTAAAGTGACTTAACAAAAGCCAGAGGTAATTTGTAGCAGAGTCAAGATTAGAAAGGAGGCCTCCTCACTTGTAAGTGCTTTCTATTTTGTTACTGCTGAATAGTATGCTTATAAGAATCCTAAAAAAAGCTGTAAAAAGCAGAACTACTTGAGGCAGCTGGGTGGTGCAGTGGATAGAGCACCAGCCCTGAAGTCAGGAGGACCTGAGTTCAAATGAGATCTCAAGATACTTAATACTTCCTAGCATGTGACCCTGGACAAGTCACTTAACCTTAACTGCTTCTGGGGGGAAAAAGGGGAGCAGGACCACTAAATCATTGCTAATCAGCTCTATCTTTCATTTCTGTTTTTTGTTTGTTTGTTTTCATTTTGCAGTTAATTTACACTTCTTAGCCAGTTATTAGTCCTCTAGCTTTATGGCATACTAACAGATCTGTAATGTAGTACAACTGCCCTTCCTTAAGAATCCAGATTTAATTTCCCAAATTCAGTGTCTGAATTTACACCATTCTATGTATTTTTCTTTTTTTTTTTTTTTTGAAGCGGCTTGATATCTTTTCCTATCTTCATAAATGGGCCCTTTCCCATAACTTATGTGTCATATTTTACATGAATAAGATTATTTTTGCCATCAAATTTTAAGAGCCTTATTCTAATTCAGAATGAACACCCTCATTAGAAATACTACACATTTATCTTTGATATCTGATTTATGACTCAGAAATGACTGAATTAAAAAAACAAAATCACATTTTTAAACATATAGGTAGATCAGATCATCTTAAGTTTTGCATATAATACAGACATCATAAGTACTTCAAATTGTATTATTCTGGTATTTTCAAGCATTAAACACTAAAGCAAAATTTTAAAAAGTATATAAAAGAATAATAGAATTTTTTTAAAGACCTTCTTAATCATGTGTTTCTAATAAGTATTATCCTTAAGCCAGGATATTTTTTTTATCTTTGAGTAATTAGTTTCTCTAAAGAATGCAAAACACCTTTGAGCTGTCATTTAATAAAAGAGTACATGCTTACTTTCTACTCTTTAATTGACTTGGGCAACAGAAATTTATGATATTTGCTGCCTTCCACAATTCCCACTTTCCTATCCACGCTCTTTTTAAAAATACCAACTATTATCAGAATGAACTAAACCCCTGGAGTCCAAGAGGTTCAGGAACCTTGACATAGCTCAGAAAACTGATTAACAAGAATGAACAGAAGCCAAATCATTCAGCAGAAGCCTGACTCTGCTGAGCTAGCAAACCTTTGCAGATGACAAGGCTGATAAGGCTTTAAAATCACCAGTCATGAAATTCAAACAAAACATATAGCTCTCCAAAGCTTAGTCCATCTGGGTTTACCATGTAAACTGGCCCAATCTTTAATTCACAGATTTACTTGGCCTTGAAGAAAACTCAAAAGAAAAGAAAACCCCTGAACTGTGACAAGCCAAATGCTAGAATGAATGCCCTTCTCTTGTGCCCTTCCTCCCTCAGCCACACTAGAAGACAGAGAGAGGCCCAGACAGCCCTGCTAAGTCCCTAGTGTGGGCAGGTGTGGTCCTGCTAAGCCCAACTGAACTCCCAACACAGCCTACTAGTGAAGTGAGAAATCACATGCTTATGGAAGGAGTACTGGCACGAGTTGTCAAAATCAGAAAAAGGAGAGTTAACATTGATAATTCAGGAGCTGATAGATGATGGAAAATGTCAGCCGCATGTACAGATAAGTGGCATACATATATAATTTTCTTTGGGACCAATTAATATAAGAATTACTTGACATATTCTCAGTCTTAAATGCGTTGCGATTTTCTTAGTAGAAGTAGGCCGTTTTTAAAGGAAAGTTAACATGACATTTTTTTGTTTTGATAAAATATATGCTGAACTATCCCACAGAAGAAAAAATTCACTTTGCCAAGTGTGAACATCATCAACAATGTGAGCCTTAAATGCATAAATATGCAAGATATAATCCAGATGCGTATGCTTTTGTGTACCATATTTTTCATGTTTTTGTTGTTGTTTTGTTGTTGTTTTATTGATGGGAAAGACATCACCAATTAGGAGTTTTTCTCCAGGATTTTGGTCCACTTTCTGCTGCCTCATCACTCTTCCATAAATTCTGCAATCAGTGACTTGTCAAAGTGTCATACTGCCTTGAATTAATCAGTAACAGAAGTGAAGGAATGGAAGTAACTCAAGGCTACAACATTTCCTATAGATTTCCATCTACTTAAAAAAAATATAGCAAATAGGTTTGACATGATATAACCTCTGTTACCACAGTAATCATGTCACTGTTAAAGGAAAAGTCAGGCTTCATTTGATCATTGTGAATAAGGGATCATAAATACAAGCATTAAGGTGACGACAACCCCTGCAATAAACTGACAAAATAGGTTAGGTGAAGATTACCATCAAGTAAAGCAGTTGTCAAAATTTTAATAATGTTAACAGGGCTTTAAGGACAAGAATGACAAGACTTCAGTTTTACCTACAAATAAAACAACTATTCATGGGAAAGGTGCATCTCACAAATAAACATATTCTTTAAAAGGTATAAAAATAGAATTTTTCCAAATCTATTTTCATTTCCAATATCCTGTGGGAGTTTCTAACTTTAAGAAACTCTGTGATGAATCCTTTTAAAATGCCACAGGGCAGAAAAATAACAAAGTACTGCATGTGAAATCAGGGGTCTTAGATTCAAAGCCCCACTCTACTACTTGTTATATTAACCTCTCCATGTTGTAATATGAAACATATTATAGATAAATATAAATAATATAACAGATAGGTAATTAATACATACAATCTCTCTGAGCCTTAAGGTCATTATTTGTAATAATGAAAGGTAGAAATTTATTTACTTTAAAGTTCTTTTCAGTTCAAATTCTGTGACCCTATAGGACCAATGAAATGGGTTCTTTTTAAAATGAATGAAAAACTGTCTACTCTCTTAACCTTAAAACAGCTAAGATTGCTTTTTGGGAAAAGGAGATAGAATTATTTAATTCTTACTCTGCTTTTATTTTCTCTGCCAGGAACAGTACCTTTATATTAAAAATGACAGAAAAAATGGCTAATATAAAGATGTTAATCAAGGTAAGTAAGAGGAAAATAAAGTATTGAGCTGTCATTTGTTTATACAAGTCACTTCATTTGTAGGCACTTAAAAGAACTGGACAATATTACTGAGCCACTCTCAGAGATCTTTGAAAGATTATAGAAACTTTGAGATAAAATAGGATTATAGGATAAAAATATCTACATTTGAAAAGAAGAAAGTGAATAGAATACAGAAACTCTAGACACATAAAGCCTGACTTTGGATTCTAGCCATGCTTTCCTCAATACATATTTATGGTTAGAATTCTAAACTATACTATAATTTCAGGAATATTTCGAAAATCTACTGAAAAGTAAATAGTGATAAGACAAACTGACCGACCGAGAGGGAGAGGAGAAAGAAGGAGGGAGGGGGGAGAAAGAAGGAGGGAGGGGGGAGAAAGGGAGTGAGAGGAGAGAGAGAAAGAGGGAGAGGGAGAGAGAAAAGGAGAAGGAGAGGGAGAGGGAGAAGAAGGAAAGGAGGAAGAGAGAGAGAGAGAGAGAGAGA
The DNA here is from genome assembly GCF_902635505.1 of Sarcophilus harrisii. Taxonomy (NCBI): domain Eukaryota; kingdom Metazoa; phylum Chordata; class Mammalia; order Dasyuromorphia; family Dasyuridae; genus Sarcophilus; species Sarcophilus harrisii. The sequence continues at coordinate 439,967,833 of NC_045428.1, read as the reverse complement.
GAGAGAGAGAGAGACAGAGAGACAGAGAGAGACAGAGACAGAGAGAGAGATAAGAGACAGATTGGGGAGGGGGGGGGGAGAAGTGAGAAGGAGAGGGAGAGGGAGACAGAGAATCAACATCTCTGTATCAAGAATAGGTCATGGGATGTCAGCCATGGTGTGCATTTCTGTAATCCCTGCTGACAGAAAGGTTGGGTCAGCTAGAAAGTTTCTCAAGCTTAGGAATTCTGAGTTGCGGTGGGTGAAGCCAATTGGGTATCAATACCAAGTCCAGCACCCAAGAACAATGAGCTACCGGCTTGCTTAAGAAGGGATCATTTTTTTTTGTGCTTATCAGATGCAGAACTGTAACCATAACTAGCCACTACCTTTCCAGCCTGGATGAAATAAGGTGACAGACAAGTAAACAAAGGCCATGCTCAAATGAACTGGTAAACCAGGCAACTGCTAAAGAAGTAGTTTACTAGTTGAATTCAACACAAAGAGAACTTTTAAAAATGCTTAATGTATGCTAAGCATCGTGCTAGGAATCAACAACATTCTTTTATGGACTATAAGGATAGTACAATTAGTTGAATTCAGAGAGCTGGTTTTATAGTCAGACCCAAAGAGTAGTCATTACTGACTTAGGGATTATTTGGAAGGTCTCCAGCACAATGAGGAAAGGATCTATGCTTGGTTTGTGCTGATCAAAATTTTTATCAATGACTTTGATAAAGATAAGGCAGAGATTTCATGTTTATCAAATTGGCAAGTGAAGGATTACCAACATATTGGAAGACAGAGTGGATTCAAAAAGATCTTGACAAGTTACAGAACTGAGTCATAAGATGAAATTTATATTAAATTTCATTTTAATGGCGGACTTCAAGTTTGATATGTTTATCCCCAGGACCTTACAAAATAGCTTAGACATACCAGGTGAATAATAATTACTGTCTGAGTGATTAGATTAAAAGTCAACTACATAAGTATGAGATTGGGTAAGGCTACATAGTAGTTTACCTGGAAAAAAAATTGGAAGTTTTAGTGGATTACAAGCTTCAAGGAATCAGTATTTTATGTTGCAAAATAGCAAAGATCATAGGCTACACTAAGAAATGCACTACATTCCAGGCGAGAGAGATAACCAGCTTCTTAGCACTGCTCCAGAGTTCTCTGGGTTCCATTCTGGTTCCTGACACTTTGTTTATTTTTTAAAATTAATTAAAGCTTTTTATTTTCGAAATACATACATGGATAATTTTCAACATTCACCCTTACAAAATCTTGTATTCTAAATTTTTTTTCCCTCTCTTCCCCCCATCCCCTCCCTAGACGGCAAGTAATCCAATGTATGTTAAACATGTGTACTACTTCTATACATATTTCCACAAATATCATGTTGCACAAGAAAAATCAGATAAAAAAAGAAAAAAAAATAGCAAGCAAACAGTAGCAAAAAGAGTGAGAATGTTACGTTGCGGTTTACACTCTGTTCCTACAGTTTTCTCTCTGGGTGAACAATTGGAACTGGTTTGAATCCTCTCATTGTTGAAAAGAGCCACTTCCATCAGAACTGATCATCATATAATCTTGTTGTTGCCGTGTCCAATGATCTGGTTCTGTCCATTTCACTCAGCATCAATTCATGTTAAGTCTCTCCAGGCCTCTATTCATCCTGCTGGTCATTTCTTATAAAACAATAATATTCCATAACATTCATATACCACAATTTATTCAGCCATTCTCCAACTGATGGGCATCCATTCAGCTTCCAGTTTCTGGCCACTACAAAAAGGGCTGCCACAAACATTTTGGCACATACAGGTCTCTTTCTCTCCTTTAAGTTCTCTTTGGGATATGAGCTCAGTAGTAACACTGCTGGGTCAAAGGGTAAGCACAGTTTGATAGCCCTTTGGGCCTACTTCCAAATGGCTCTCTAGAATGCTTGGATGCGTTCCCAACTCCACCAACAATGCATCAGTGTCCTAGTTTTCCCACATCTCCTCCAATGTTCTTCATTATCTTTTCCTGTCATCTTAGCAAATCTGACAGGTATGCAGTGATACCTCAGAGTTGTGTTAAAGTTGTGTTAACTTGTATTTCTCTGATCAACAGTGATTTAATGCACCTTTTCATATGATTAGAAATGGTTTTAATTTCTTCATCTGAAAATTGGCTCGATACTTCAAGAAGGAATTGGTCAACTTGGGGTATCTAGCAAAATGACGGTAGTAAAGTATTGAAAAACTAGACAGTAGACATGAGCAAATAAAGATGAGAAAGGGCTTCAATGTCATGTTATGAGGACCAAAAAGAACTGTGTGTTTAGCCTAAAGAGGAAGAAAGGTACCATTAGTGCCTGTGTTTTCAAGAGCTGGAATGGTTGCCATGTGGAAGAACAATTAAAAATGGTTCTTAGTGCCATTGGGTAGAACTAAGAACAAAAGGTAGAAGTTATAATGAAAAAATTTTAGGCTTAGGGATGTTAGGGAAAATTTCCTAAGAATTAAAGTTATGCAAGCAACCTAACAAAGAGATATGAATTTAACTTTTTGTGTACCTATTTAAACTAATAGAGTTGCACAAGAACAGTGAGATTTTCCTCAAGGTTAACAAGATTAGTCCCTGAATAATTGACATGTGATTCTATGTAGTAAATTAAGGGCTCCATTTGTGAAAATTAATTACTTCACATTTGTTTTCATTTCTCTACTTCTAGATTAGAACAGCATTCATTTCAAATTATAGTACATCATTTAGAGTGAATAGCCATGGTTTTCAGTCATTCTGGAGGTTTTAGTGAAAATTCAGGAGTCTTTAGAAATGCTCTCTGTTCACAAAGCTCTTCAAATTCTTGCTATACTCAATCATTCAGCTGTATGTCTTTAACAAGTTGACAGTGAAAAACAACCATAAACTGGTTGTACCCAAACAAAATTAACCAAGAAATAATATTTCTACTGGAAGCCAAAGAAAAAGTAATTAATTCTATATGAACTGCATTCAATTAATATGATTGACATCCTCAAGTATATGCTAAGCCACAGCACAAATAATCCAAGGAAACGTTTAGTAACCAGACGACTTAAGAACGTACTCTTGGAGCAAAATGCCAAGGTAGAAGAATCAGTAAGAAGTAAACACATCTAATATTGAGTATTCACAATTTTGAAAGAAACTTTAAAGAATGATCTTATTTACATCAAGTAGACATATTGGATCCTTACCAATATGGAGGCCAACACAAATGTAACTGGTAGTATAATTCCAATTACTATGTTTTGATTAAGTTTTGACAAACTGAATAACAAGTATAGCTCATATGCCTAAATATATAACCACAGAGGATACTCAATCTAGTTTTTTTCTAGAAACAACAAAGCCCTTTACATATGAGAAAGAGTTAAACACAACCTAACAGATCAAATTGCATAGCAGACTCATTTCACCCATTTTCAATCAATTAATATTTATTTATGAAGAACATCTAGATTCCAAACACTGTACTAGATTCTAAGAATAGGAGTACAATTAATGAAACAATTCTAACTTGCAAAGATCTTCCAATCTAATTGAAGTAAATATATGAAAAACAGATACAATTATATTCCAATGGTCACACTGAAGGCAATTTGGGAGGAAGAAAAGGAATCAAGAAAGGCTTCATGTCTTAAATGGTCTTAAAGCAAAAAATGATCTTAGGGGAGCAGGTCAGGAGGAAGGGCATTCAAAGAATGAGGGATGGTCAGTACAAAGACAAGAAGATAAGAAATGATGTAGAGTTGTATGTGAGGAACAAAGAAAAGATCAATTTAGATGGATTATAAAGTGCAGGAGGTTGAGTGAGGGCTGGATTGTAAATTGCTTTAAAAACTAAACAAAAGTTTATATTTAATCCTAGAGGCAATGGACAGCCAATGGAGTTTTATGTATTTGTAGTATTATCTTTCCTGGCCTGTTTTATCTAGAGACAGGAATATAATAGTATGCATCTAGTGAAAAAATCTGAATTAACTGACCCATTTTGTAACATGGGCTCATGACCAGTGTTTCATACTCTGACCAACTCACCAATCCAATTGTTTTAAATTCCATACTTGAAGAGTAGACTCCCTTATTTTTAAACGTGTTTTATTAGCAACTTGAACAATTTATCAGGAAAAAAGAACTTCCTCATACCACCTGAGGTTCTGATGGATTAAGGTCTGCCTATAAATTTTTATATAAGAATTAGTGAATAAAGATTCATGTTCTTTTAAGAAGATACTAATTATTTTCATAACAGTGTCGTCTATATATATGTAACTTTTGGCAGTTACTCTACAGGAGAGCTGAGATGGGGTTCTGGCTTTATCATCTCTGAGTTATATGACTATGGCTAGGTGCCTTCCTTTTTCAGAGTCTGTCTTGCTCCTTCTGTAAAATAAGTGGAGGACAGGAGGGTGGGGAAGAGCAGGGGAATAGAGCATTTCTAAGGTCTCTTCTGATTCTAAATCTCTATTATTTTAATTAAACACATTTGACTTTGTCATTCCCTATGGGTGGGCATTTGGGAGGCAGTGTAACATAGCAAAATGAGTAGAGGAAGCAACAATATAGTAGAGACTGGACATCTTCTCTGATCTCTATTACCTCTTCTTCATAACAGAAATTATGGAACAAAGGTAAAACAACAATAGTTGTCTGTCATGGTTCAGGACACTTAGAATTGAAAAGGTTAAAATCAAACAAACAAGCCCACGAATTGACGTCCATTGGCTCTGACATCCCTCAGCCCCTTTTCTGGACCTTCCATGTTACTGATGGGGAAGCTCCTCTAGTGATGCAGCTCCAGGCTGAAGAAGCTGCTTGGTCCATGATGGTCAGCAAAGCAATCTCCAGGAACAAAAGCCCAAAGCACCGACATTGAACACAACTTAACTGCAGGTGCCAGAGGGAGTGCGGCAGGACCTCAGAACTGGGGACTGCTCATGAGAGGAGTTGTGCAGTACTCCATCACACCTGAGGAAGAGAGCCTGTGTCCAGCTGGGCCCAATTCTGACTAACCAGAAATCAGCTGAAGGAGAAATCTAGACAGATGAGCCTCGAAGGCCCAGTGTGAGAGGAGGCTTAAAATGCTCTAAGATATGGCCCCTGAGGAAAGAATAAACAAAGTGAAAAAGTAAGTGATAGGTGAAAAAAGGGATGGGGCAAAGGCTGATGTTACCAAAGATTTCAGAAAGAAGAAAATTTAAAGACCTTGAATGTAAATAAAGAAATCAATGAAAACAGTAACAAGAGAAGGAAATATGACTTCCAGATGTAGCAAATGAGATCAGGCACCTTTGAAAAAAAACTGTAAAACAAAAGAAAAAGTTCTACCATGATGAGACAGAGAATCCTGTGAAATTTAGGGAGAAGATGGAACCTTAATACAGTTCCTGAGTTCACATTTCTCAAAAGAGAAATGAGAATTATGAGAGCAGAATGTATGTCTTATACAGCAAAAATAATGGGCCACAAAAGACTATATAACCATACCATAGGTTTTTTGACCTAGAATGCCACTACTAAATCTGTATCCAAAAGAGATAAAAAATAAAATAAAATAAAAAGGAAGAGTACTTCAATCTACAAAAAAGATTTATAGCAGCTCTTTTCTGGGGGCAAAGAACTAGAAATTGAGGGGATCCTCATCATGGGAAATGGCTGAATAAATTTTGGTATGTGATTATGACAGAGTACTATTATGTTATTAGAAATGAGTAGGATGCTTTTAGAAAAACCTGGAAAGACTTTCATGAGCTGATTGATACAAAGTGATAGCAATATCTTAAGATGGTCAACTGAGAATGACAAAACTAGTCTCAGCAATACAATGATTCAAGACAATTCTGAAGGAGTTATGATAATAAATGCTATCCATCCCCAGGGAAAGAACTGATAGTGACTGAATGCAAATTGAAGCATATTTTCACTTTATTTTTCTTGAGGGTCTTTGTTCTGTGTTTTCTTTCACAACATGACTATTATGGAAATGTTTTATATGATTACACATATAATCTATATATAATTGCTTGCATTGTTAGTGGGGGGGGCAGGAAGGGGAGAAGCAAGAGGAAGGGACAAAATCTGGAACTCAAAGTTTTAAAAACAAATGTTAAAAATGTTTTTACATGTAAAAAAGGAAAAAATAAGAATACTAAATAAAAAATACCGGGCAAAATAGAAAAACTGGAATCTGCAATGGCTAGCCTCACCAGAGAACAATCAATGGGGAATGCAAATACCAAGAATTAAATGATAACCTAGCAGAAGAAACAACAAAAACATTAAAAGAAAATATGCTTATTATGCAAGCAAAATACACTGATTCTAAAGATAGAGTGCATAGAGACAATCTAAAGATTGTATTTCTCCCTGTAGAACAAAACTCCTTAAATATAATGGAGGAAAGAAAAGACAACCTCTTTGAACTTCTGAACAGAAAAAAAAAAGTTTGCAAACTCCAAGACATTTAGTAACTAAATTTAGCAATTCAATTCAGAAACAACAAATTCAGAAACATCTTTAACAAAAGAATGGACATTTGAATAATATAGGAAAGAAGAAAATAATATGTTCTGAAGAGCAAAGGAAATGAAGGAGAAGAAAGAAAAAGACAATCTACTTGTCTAACTGAGAGGAAAAAAGGGGGAGAAAAAATTTTATCACAAGATAAAAGAGATAAAAAGGAATTAGGCAAAATTTTTCAAAGGGAAAGGGAGTAACAAATAAGAGGAGATAATCACAAGTGATGAAAAGACAGTCAGTAGGAAGAGGGCAACTTTAAAATAAAAATTGAGATAAAGTAACTAAAGGGACACAGTGCTGTGTTTATAGCTTGAAAAGAAACTTATAATCAGAGACAGATGGAGGAAATCACAAACCTGAATCTCATAACTTTAAAAGTGAATGGATTAAACAATCCAATAAAATGAAAAAGAGTACAGATTGGATAAGAAAACAAGACCCTACAGTTTGTTCCTTAAAACATATACATAAAACAGGGTACTGAGAATTAAATTATCTATTTCAACTGAATCCAAAAAAGCAGGAGTTGAAATCATCCTGATAAAACAAAAGCAAAATTCAAATTTATAAATAAAGAGACCAACAAGGAAACCATATCATGCTGGAAAGGAATCATAGAAAACAAACTAACATCAATAATAAATTTAGATGCTTCAAAAATCTTAGCATCCAAATTCATAAAAATTATCTGAGCTACAAGAAAACAGAGAGTAACACAATAGTTACAGGAGACTTCAATAGCTGTCTCTCAGTTTTGCACAAGTCTAACAGAAACAGAAACAAACAAACAAAAAAAAACTGTTGAAATGTACATGTTTCTAAAGAAACTACATTTTAAAAACATATGACATCTTTTAAATGGGAAAGCAAAAGAATATATTTCTTAGCTGAATAGAACTATCAGAAACTGATTATATGTTATGATGGACATATTGCTAACAAATGACAAAAGGCAAAAATTATTAATAATCCTTTGTAGACCATGCTACCACACCTATACCCTCACATAATTTGGTATAGTAGGCTAGAACTCTGAAAGGGTATACTTGAATATACGTAATGATCCGGCTAGCTCTCTAGTGGGTCTTGGGCTTAGTGGGGGAGTGAAGTGAAGGAGGTAGGAGAGTTGCCAGGCGGCTGGTCCAAGATGGAGTCTGGAGTCTGGAGTCTAGAGCCTGAAGTCTTCTGTGGCTGAGAGCTGCTACTAAGAGCTTCAGCGAAGAGTGCCCTCTGTCTCTGGGACTCCCTGAAATCCCCCAGCATGACTACATCATCACACCACACTGGGCATGCGCAGATGTAGAATATCACATCACCACATTACCCTAAGTATACGCCAATTAGATTGACCGCATCATTACATGACATCAAATATGTGCTTAGAGAACCACCATCTCACACTGAGTAGGTACTTAACTACAAGCACCCTGTTGTCCTAGATTTAAGTACACCCTTTCAGAATTCTGGCTGCTACAATATGGGAATCACAGACAAAAGATAAAGACACAAATGAAGACAATGAAATTCTAAATGATTAATGAATCAGAGAATAGCTCACAATAACTATGCAAAAAGAAAATGATCATGTTTATGCAACATATCAAAATTTCTGAGTTGCAGATAAGGCAGTCTTCAGTGAGAAATCATATCCTTAAAAAGACACCTTAAGAAAATAAAAACAAATTATTAATGATATGAATATGAATTAAAAAAAATAAGTACAAAAGAAGAGATGCTAAAAATTAAAGGAAAAATAAATTGAGAAAACCCCAGAGAAATGATAAATAAAACAAAAAGTTGATTCTTTTAAATGACCAATAAAATTTATAAATTTTTAGCTAATCTGATTCTACAGTTGGGTGATGCTATTGATAGAACACCAGGACTAGAGTCAGAAAGACCCAAATTCAAATCTAATCTAAGACTTTTACTAACTATATGATCTTAAGCAAGCTACTTAAAAATCAATGTCTACCTCAGTTTTCCCACCTGTAAAATAAAGATAATAATAGCACCTACCTTTCAGGGTTCTTGTGAGGACAAAAGCAGATAAAAATTACAAAGTGCTTAACACTGTGTCTCACATAGCAAAGCACCATTTAAGTGTTAGCTACGGTTTTTCTAGAAGCAGTTTAAAGTTGTAAAAGACTATAAGATAAGTTGAGAGTTGCAGAATTGATGCTTTTAAATAGTGGTACTAGAGAAGATTTTTAAGAGTTCCTTGGGGACAGCAAGGAGATCAAAGCAGTCAATATTTTAAAAAAATTAATTCATTCTATTCCACTGGAAGGTCAAATACTGCAGCTGAAGTTTCAATCAATGGAACCAATGGAAAAGATCATGATCTTGGGTAAGACTGAAGGCAGAAGGAAAGGGGGATGGCAGAGGATGAGATGGAAAGATAGTATTATGGAAACAATAAAATTTGACAGACTCTGAGACATAATGGAGAATAGAAGGGCCTGGCATGCCATGTTCCATGAGATCATGAAGAGCCAGAGACAACTGAGTAACTGAAAGGCAGTAACAAAAAGATTTTTGTGAGAAAAGATCTTTGTAGAGCACAGGCAGTTATTTTTAAAATAAGCTTTTATTTCTGATTTCATACTAATAAAATAAGGTAACCATAAACATCTTGTAAAAAAAATAGTTTTTTAGAGGGAGATTACTGCCTTGAAGTATATTCCCCAAAGAGAAATTATGGGGTCAAAATATATGAACAGTTTTATGGCTCTTGTTACATTATTGTTAGATTGTGCTGCAAAAAGAACAATTTTTTGCACCAGCAGTAACATATAACTATCAGTTTTTTCACATCCCACGCAAAATGGTGTTTTTAGTGTCATTTTCATTTGTTTTAACATGGCTAATTGGTTTGTGATGGTACCTGAAAGTTGTTTAATTTGTGCTTCTCTAATTGCCAACATGCATTCTTTAGATTCCTTTTTTTTAAAAAAAATTTCATGTTTCCCATATCTCCTTCTCCATACTGCTTGATTTTGAGTTATCTGAGTGTAGTTTTATAAGTGTTTATCTTTGTATCCACCCTGAAAGGCAGAAGTCTAAACACAAGCTAGGAAATAAATGATCACTTTTCAAACTCTTAATTGGTATGCCAAGTTGAAATGTCTAGCTCTCCTTCCCTTCCATCTCCAAACCCATGGACATCAAAAACCATAAATCATGATTATTAACTGAGGCCAATCCCTTGAGTCCCATAACATCACCTCTGAGAAAATATAACCTTTATTTGCTTTGGACTTATTGTGGGGCCATAAATAATGTGTTGTGAAAAACTGATAATTCTTTAGAGTTTATCACATATTTTATAAAAAATATACAATCATTTTTCAAAAGCAAAGACCAAAATTAAGGGTCAAAATCATGCCTTCCAATAGTAGCCTATGATTCTAAAATCAGTACACTTTCATAAAAAGGGAAGGCTACTGTTGAGAAAAAATTCAGAGTAAGGAGAAGACTAGTACTTACAACTATACAAAACAGAGCAATGAGAATAGAGAGCTGTTTACTGAATATACCAGTGATAGTTTATATACTTACTAAGGGCCATTGCTCTTTTCAGCAAATAATAATTTTATTAAACATTAGCTGGGTGACAAAAATCATTTAAAATACAGTATTTATTTCTTAATCCAAAACACAATAAGGCCTATTCAAAATAGTAGATGTAGCAAACATGCTTGTTAAAATGATTAGAAAAAGAGATCCAGACAGGCCTGTAACAGGAATGAGAGGTAACAGATGGGAAACTCATGGAAAACAAAATAACAAGACAAAGGATATAAACATGTTGAATAGATAGTCTATGAGAGAAACAGGAAAACCCAGAAGACTTGCAGAATGAGAGGGTAATGCAATATCCTGAAATCTCACATATTCTACAATATTCAAGAAAAATATCTGTGTACTGTCAGTAAGTAAATAGGTTTTATTCTTGCTGATACTTCTGTTCTCAACCCAATAATCTGTATATTGAACTTGAGGTTAGTTAAACTTGTTAGCAAAGAAAGTGATCATTCCTTCATTTGCTTCTTTCTCCCAATCCTGAACTCCTGCTCCTCCTAACAATTATTTCTGAATCCAACACCTTCCATTCCCCAAATGGATCAATTACAATAAAAGGTTAAAAAAGACTTTATAGAAGAAAAAACATGGAAGAAGAAGAAGCCTAGGAGTTGCAAAAGTAAGGCCCAGCAAAAGAAAAGAGAAGAATGATGAAAAGCTTTTCTATGAAAAATACACCATGGTATATAGCAGAACAGAACAAAACAAAACAAAACAAAACAAAAAAAAAAAACCGTACCAATTACCAACATGCTGATCCTAAAGGGAATTTATTTTTTAAAATAATATTTTATCTTTTACCCAGTTACATATAAAGACAATGGCTAATATTTCTTTTGCTTCTTCTTCTTCTTTTTTTGGGGGGGGGCAGGAGGAGGAGGCAAGAAAATAGAGGTTAAGTGATTTGCCTACGATTGCTAATAAGTGTTAAAGTGTCTCAGGCTGAACTTTGAATTCAAGAATTCCTAAGTCTAGGCCCAGTAGTCTAATCACTGTGCTACTAGCAACTACCACATCATTTTCAAAAAAGTATAAAAGTCATTAATGCTGCTAATATAATAAGTTCTCATCTTGTAGGAGGTTTTTTGTGCAATATATGTGCATGGCTTCAACATTATGTAAATACCATCAGTGTTTCATTTAATTTAAGCCACCCTACAGGCCGAGATTCAACTGCTAGAGAATAAAGAGATTATATGTTTTGTTTAAAAATGGTCATCTCTTACAATTCCACAGACAGGAATTATGACAAAGATCTTAATAAATTTTTAATAACTTAGATAAGGTCTCCATAGCTGATGAGGAAGTTAACACTGAGAAGGGAGCTAGAAAATTCTGCCTTAGAGAGATTAATAATTGCTTGAAATCTAAAGTTCAGACTATTTGCTAGTTTACTTTATTTATAATCAATACTGTGAATATTAACAACTAAAAGTAATCTGCTTAGTTTATACTTTCCTTTTATTTTAGACTATTTGTCCCTCCTGTTTCTCTGAAATGAATTTTGCTTTAGTTTTAGACTTATTTAGCATTTCCATTCATTTATAATCTGATTGCTCGCAACAGTTCAATTTAAAACTACTATATACTTTATTTATATTTTTATTTATATTTATTATTTTATATGCAATTTAAAACTACTATATACAATGAACTCTGCACATACAAATATCACTAAGTATCTGATTTTTTAAAAATATACTCACCTGCCTTCAAGAAATGAGCTATTCTCTCCCAACAACAACAAAAAAAAATCAGAAAAAGAAAATCAAAAGAATGTTAGAAGTTTAACTTTATTTAAACATTGACAGTTGAAATATTAAATTTCTCAGTTTCTCTGATTCTCATTAATTTTCCCTAAATTTCAAATCATGGTAATATTGGTCAGAATATATTTTATAGCTAATCTCTAATGTGTATCTGTGTATCTGAATTTAAACAACAGACATGCTTTTTTAAAAAATGTATGTGAGCTAAATAATTTTATAAATATCAGGGGGAGATTACTGTTTAAAGGCATAGCAGAATGTAATTTTTTAATAAAGTGAAGCATTATTTAATAAAAAGAAATCATGCCCTGACTTTTGTAGTTGAAGAAAGAATATAAATGGGAATCTAAAGACCATGGCTCATTTTCTCCCTGTAAGCTTTAGGTTTGTCATTTCTAAATTAAGCCATTCTACAATTGACAAATGGTCAAATGATATAAACAGACAATTTTCAAACAAAGAAATTAAAGCCATTTTTAGTCATATAAAAATGCTCTAAATCACTATTGATTAGAGAAATGCAACAACTCTGAGGTACCACCTCACACCTCTCAAATGGGCTTAGATGATAGATACTAATGCACTGTTGGTGGAGTTGTGAACTGATCCAACTATTCTGGAAGCAATTTGGCAGTACGTATGTGCAAAGGGCTATCAAACTGTGCATACCCTTTGACCCAACTACTGGGTCTGTATCCCAAAAAAATCATAAAGGAAGGAAAAGGACCCACATGTCCAAAAATGTTTGTAGCAGCTCTTTTTGTGGTAGTAAAGAATTGGAAAATGAGTAGATTCCCCTTAATTGTAGAATAGCTAAATAAATTATGGCATGTGGAAGTGATGGAATATTATTGTTCTATAAAAAATGAGGAACAAGCTGATTTTAGAAAGGCCTGGAAAGATTTACATGAACTGATCCTGAGAGAAACAAGTAGAACCAGGAATACATTGTACACAACAACAGCAAGAATGTGTGATAATCAAGTGTGAAAGAGTTGGTTCTTCTCAGTGATTCAGTGATCCAAGGCAATTCCTATAAACTTTGGACAGAATACACCATCTGCATCCAGAAAGAGAATTATAGAGATTGAATGTAAATCAACACATGCTATTTTTTTCCTTTTTCCTCTCTTGTGGTTTTTCCCTTTTGTTTTGCTTTTTCTTTCCCAACATTATTCATGAAGAAATGTGTATTTAAAAAGTTAATATGCATGCATAACCAGAAAAATAAAACAATTTTAAAAAATCCCTAAGTACTACAAATCAAGAATTTTTGTTATGTGAATTGTCTCGAAATTTAAGAATGTGACCAGGAAAGTGTTAATAATGCAGATTAAGCTTAAAAGTGTGTACTCTTTTTAAGAGCCTATTGTTAAAAACACACATATACATTTACTAGTATACTGTGGAAAAAAAGGAAGATAGGATATGGGTTGGGTAAAGATTGGGTTAATAGCCTAGTCAAAGAACTATCATGAACCATATGAAATGGGAGGTAATCAATAGAAAGGAGGCATGAGGATTACCAATGATAAGGAAATGCTTCTTACAGAGGGTAGGATTTTTACCAAGACTTGAAAGAGGCCAACAAAGTCAGGAGGTGGAAAAGAGGAGAGTTCAGAGAGAATAAGTGAAAATTAGTTTCAGAGATGGACTTCAAAGGCAAATGCAGCTTCCCTATCACATACCATGCAGTCTGGAGTTCAGAAGTGCTAAGTCTTAGCTTTACATGAAATTAACCAGACTTTGCATTATATCTATCAGAAACAATGAATTATGCTTTTGTAGGACTATAAAAGTTTTGTTGTTGTTGTTTTTAATTTTCCCCCAGAAGGAATCAGCTTCCTCTCTTGCTTCAGAAACACATACAATTTATGACAACTACCTTTTGAAAGGTGAGAATCCATTTTGGCTGCAGTTTCTATCTGAGGCCAAGGAAATAAACAGAACTTAAATATTTTTAAAAGTGTGACTGAGTGGTAAATACATATGTTTAAAAGGTTCATCCTATATTCATGCTGAATTCTAGGACTCTTAAAATACTTTTAAAAAAACACATTCCTTGAGAGTAAATCAATGTACCATCATGTTTAAAGAAATGAAAGAAAACAAAAAAAAACCCCAAAGAACCAGATTCCCCTCCTCAATTAATGTTTCTGTTTGAAGACTGCAACATATTTAATTTGAAATTTCCTTCAGCTGTGCCAAATTAGAGATTGAGCTCCTTCCTGTGAAGTTTTGAAGTGTACAGTCTTACGTGACACACAAAATACTGTTAAAACAGTCGAGAGTAGGAAGGAATTTTTTAAAAATGTTTTTCTTTCTTCAGTATCATGCACCTGGCAAGAAAAGGGACCGTTCTTGTAAAGCCTTAAAGGCATTCCGTATTCTCTCCTGAGATTCAAACCTACTTATTTTTATTTCCCTTTGTAAACCTATGAAGTTACATCACTTTTTTTTTTGGCTTGGCTTTGCAATTTTCAGTACTTTTCCATGTACATTGTTCCTTGTTCCTTTCCTCTTTGCCTCCCCTCCTCCCCCAATAATTAAAAGTGATGGTTACTTGACCATGAGGGGCATCTGGAAAGGAACTGGCTCACTTCCGATTCGTTCTGGCCTCAGGGAGAAGCACCAACAGTTTGTAGTGTCATATTTATTTAGTTCGAAATAAATGAGCCAGTCATACAATCAGGCATATGCTTACTCAGTTACTTTACAACATAAACACAAAGAGAAGGCTGTAAGGGAGAAGTACTCCCCCAAACTCCTTCCACACTTCCTAGGACTCCCACTCCCATGACTGACTCAGACCAAACAGAGCTAAGGTCACCAACTTAAACAGAGAACCAGAATGCCTGCCTGGGACAGGATCTGTAAGGATATTCTTTCAGAGTTGGAAGGCACCATCTGAGCCACTCGGTTCATCCCAGGAAGGACCTAGAGATACCGGAACCTATGAGATAGCTGCTGACAAGTGGCTAGGTGGCTTTTGTTAGAACTCTTCCACTGGGAGTTCTACCACCCCACTTAGAACACTTCACTTTTAAACAGAACTGTTAGTAAGGTCTTTTCAGGAGTCAAATCTAAATTCACCTCTAAGCCACTTTCACCCTTGCCCTTGGTCTTTGCCTCAGAGTGCTGAACAAAACAATCAGAATCCCTGTTCTAAGTCACTTGTTTTAAGTACTATCTTAAAGTAACTATCTTGCCACAGAATAAAGGGCTAGAACTTGAGCCCATAAAAAAGTACCAGCCACATGGAGTCTGGCCCCTCCAAAGTCCACTAGATTTCCGTACCTTATTCTGCTTAAGTCACAGTTCCTGTTAGGCAGTTCTTTGGATGGCAGGGTGGACAGAATGGTCAGGAAGACCCAAGATCCAATTCATTCTCAAATAATTACTAGCTGTGTGACTTAACGTCTCTTTGCCTCAGATTTTTCATATTTAAAATGGAGATTATAATAGCATCTACCTTCCAGGGTTGTTGTAATAACTGTGAACTATTACTTAATACAACACTTAGTACCCAGAACTTTATAAATGTTCCTTCTTATTATTGTAGAGTTATATCAGGGTTGAGCAGGGCTATCAATTATCACTGTATCCCTGCAGTTTTATTTTAAAAAAAAAAACTTTGCAAACAAAGAAAACCTCCTTTGGTTAACTGTTCAGTATTTTGTGAATGCCTCAATACTGACCCTTAAATAACAGGGTGTAGGTAGGTGTCAGCACCACTCCTAACAGAATGTTATGGATTTAGATTAATAGGGCATGCTTGACCAAGTGACCATATCTCATGTTGGAGGAGGCAGAGATCTTTCTAAAAAATTAACTCAAGAGAAAGAAGACTTTACAACTCAATCTGTGCTCCAGACTGTGAAGCATCCCTGTCAGCCTTCTGTGTTCTTCTGGGATTCCCTGTCAAATACTCTATGATTATATGGGAGGTGCACCCCTTTCCCTCAATCATTGCTGGGTCTCCATTTGTTAAGATGTGTTAATGTGGGGCTAGGATTGAAGGGCTAGTTGTCCAGGAAAGCAGATCCTATAAATGACACCGATGAACAAAATGGACATGATGGCTCTTAAACAGCAAGGGAGCGAGACCATGCGGGTTCCCTCTCTCCTCTGTGCACCAGCACTTCCTCTCAGGAGCCTCTCTGGCTGTCTTACCAGCTCCTTCCCAATCACAACTTGCTGCTGTCCTTCAAGTCTTGAATCAAATCTTCATCTTACAATTAAATAGTCTACCAGTTGGTTTCTACCACCCAAGCCCTCTACAATTTCCCGTGTTCCAACCACAATACAAATACAAGCCTTATAAAGAGTTCAGTACAAATAATTCCATCCTTATTCAAAACAAGGAAGCAAAAAAAAAGTCAACCCACAATTAAAAAAACAAAAGTGGTAAAAATACTTCAAAAAATTCATTCATCCACAATAAACTGAAAAGCCAGATTTCTTATCATCCCAACACATCCTAAAAATGACTAAAAATTCCTGCCCATTTCCTGACATATTCTCTTCCTTTCTCAAACACATCATTTAACTAATCTCCCTTAAAAATAAGCTAAACATATACGCAGGGTTCCTATGAAACATGAGACCACATGAAGCACTAGCAACAGAAGATGAAAAATTATATTGCATCTACCTTCAAGTGGTTTAAACTCAGTAATGAGATTGTATGTGTATATACATATGCATACACATAAGTGGTATCATGAATACATGCTCACATATGTATCTATGCACACATAAACATGCAAGTGTTTGTGCATATATGGTGATGTTGACATGTATACATACATGTATACTTTCTACCACATGTGTGTATATACCTGTATAAAGAATTTCTGACTACTTGGTATACTATGTACACACATATACAAACATATGTATACATATATGAATAAATGTGGAAGTTGCATGTATGTATTAGATCTTATATACTGTGATATTTATAATTTAAGTATAATATAGTATATACTCCAATTCGTTTGTTCAACGATTAAAATCCTACATGATCTGAGTTCAGACTGGAGAAATCCAGGTTGGCTTCTATCTGTAAATTCATTTCTCCCAGTATGAAAGGACAAGAGAAATAGGGCCAACGTCCCCAATAAGCCCTAAAACTAACACATGAATCAATCTAAATATACTAACTCAATTTATACTTCTCCCCAAGAATAGGGCTGTTAAGATGGCAGAGTTGGCAACTGCATAAAGTTTAAGCCTTTACTCCCAGAGGTTCAAACCCTCTTCTTAATAAATGTTCACAATAAATCTTCTACTCTATATTGTCCCCATCCTCCTAGCAGTAGCCTTCCTGACACTTATTGAATGCAAAGTGTTAGGCTACATACAATTCCGAAAAGAACCAAACATTGTAGGTCCCTATGGCCTCCTACAACCATTCGCTGATGCAGTAAAACTATTTACAAAAGAACCCCTTCGTCCACTAACTTCTTCCATTTCAATATTTATTATCGCCCCTATTCTAGCCCTTTCCATTGCCCTAACAATTTAGGTGTGCTTGTTATATGTGTATATTGTATTATATATACTATATATTGTATATTACATTTTAATTACATGTATATAGTATAATGTATGTGTGTATATACTGGAATTCCCTCACAACTAAATCCAAATCACTGAGAAAAATGCAAAAATGACCAGGTCTAAGAATTTGTCTCCACAGCAGCAAAGAAATCAAAATGACAAAAGTTAGAAATAGGTAAAGTTGGAAGATCCCTCAAAGAGTAGGCAAATTGACTAAGGAAATTAAAGAGAGAAAGAAAAGTTCCCAGATACAGTAACATTTTCATTTGTGGCAAAACCTTTCATGATAGCATGCAAAAGAAAACATAGCAGATGGACCACGGAATGTGGAATAGCTAAACAAAATGAGCAATAAATATAATAGTTCATTGCTGCACCATAAACAAAGTATACAACAACATTAGACTTCAGAAAAGTAGAAGATATATCAATTGACGCAAAGTAAAGTAAGCAGAACCAAAAAAAAAAAAAAAAACCTCCAGCAAAATAACAATATTATCAATAGAAAGAAAAAATGATAAAATTAAATGTTATAATTATAATGACTAAATGTGGTCTAAAATAAGCATGGTCTCTCAGTGTCTTGTAGAGACATTTGGTGGGATGCTACAAGCATAGAACATTACATAGTTCATATAATAATTAGAAATGATTGATGTACTGATTAGTTTTGCTGAATTGTTGTTCCCCCTTCCCTTGTACTTTTTTTTTTTTTAAACGAAGTTATGTGTTAGGATTTTTACAAGGTACTAAGACAGTGGAATTGATAGAGACAATAATTATCTAATTTAGCAGGGTTCAGTATGATTGATCTGATCCTACAAGGAGAGGTTATGGGGCAGAGCTTGAAACAAGGTACTAAGAGGAATTGATGAGATAATGATTCTCTAATTTACATGTACTTAGTATTTAACTATAATTACACAAGATTCACACCTTTAACAGCATATATAAGAAGGAACTCTCAGGGCCAAAGAGACACAAGTCCACTAGAAGCTCTGAGCCTCAACCAGGATTAAATTGAGGAGATTCATAAGCCAGAGAAGGCAGAGGCCTCTCAGAACCAAGGAGAGAGAGAGGCCTCCAGAAAGCTAACCCGGCCCACAGGAAAAGAGATAAGACTTGGAAAGATATAATAAAGGATTTGGATTCTAATACCTGGCTGCTTTTAGGGTGATTATTCTGAACTGAAAGGAAGGCTGCCTCCAGAAGCCCTCCAAGAAACCTGTTCCCAGAGAACTTTATATTTTCGAGAAGAATATTACAGTTGGTGTCTGGTGAGTTATTCTGAACACATTTAGTCAGTGATAAGGTATCTTTAAGGGGTTTTAGGAAGATACGGATGACCCAAAATTCTGGTAAAATGACAGGGGGAACAAGAAGAAGTAGTTAAGAGTTATGCAATGGTCTGATATAGGCATGAATAAGATTCATTGCTAAAAACATCACAGGGCCAGTGGACAGTGGTAACATCAAGTAAATGCCAGGTTTGGCCAGCTCAGAATAGATGAAGCAGAGTTTGGGGTCAGAGCAGACAAAGTAACTGTGCACACTCTCAGAGTCATCATCAGATGAGTTCCAAACATGGTCATAATATTTTTATGAATCTATATTGTCAGGATGGTTTGAGGACTGGTGCACTTAGATCTTCATCTTGAGAGACAAAACTTTTTGTGTGTATAGTTATTTTATTCATGGAGAAGTCCCCTTTGCTGGCTTATTAAGAACTCATTTCCTCTCATCTCATTTGCCCTTCTTTGCAAACAGCTTTGCTTTCTTCTCATCATAACACAGTTATCAACAGAATGAGATGCCACCCACCTTTATTAACCCTGAAAGATTAACATGAAAAAATATACACAGACTGTCTATACCTCTACTGATTAGATCCCAACAGGAAAATACACATAATAAAAACCAGACCCGAACTCCTTATTGTCTGAAAGGAATACTCAACTACGGAGCTTGAGAGAGAAGCTGACCTATGACAAGAGACACATAAATAAACACACACCACACTTCTGGGAGTTGGGCGCTTGCCCAGACATTCAGAATTAGAGGGCCTAATAGGCAGAACATATGGGAAGCTCCCACCCTAATGGTAATCAGACCCTTCTCTGTTTTGTTCTTCACTATCAGCACATGATTGGAGCTACAATGTCATACTATATGGAGGATTTTAATTTAAATTTCATCATTCTAGTAGACACAAATCTACCACTTAACAATGATATACTGGCTCCTAAAAATTGTGTAACTTCATAATTAAAAAGATAAATTTGAACCTTGTGGATTGTATAGGATTACTTTGCATTTAGAGGAGAAACTTTATTTCTGTCATCTTCATATGAACAAAAATACATTTTGATACAACAGCAACATAAAATTGGGTGAATATTGAACACTCTCCTACCTGCAACAGATGACTGCTTTACATGAAAGGGCCAAATCCAGGAAGATCTGCCTGACTTCGAACGAAAGGGCATACTTCAGTGTGTGGCCATCAATGATCAAGGCAATGTCATTTTCTTTGCCCAGAGAACTTCCAAGGCAAGTGCAATGCTGAGTAAGAGCATCTCTTGTTGCCTGAAATAAGAAATAATGAGAGAGATAAAGAGTAAATCTAAATTCTTCCATCAAAAAGTCTTGAAATTTCTGTATGACCTTTCACAAAATGCATTATCACTGTTCACATCAACTTTATACACTAACACTTCGCCTAAATGTCATCAAGAGTCTGCTGTCTTAATCAGCATGACTTATATTGAGGTCTTTTTGGTACTTCAGTGAATAAACTTATTTTGAGGTAGTACTGGATCTCAACTATTCAAATTTTGCTTTGACTAAATAGGTTTCATTAAAAGAGATCATTATGTATTTTTTGTGCCTTCTCTTATGTCTTTCTGTGGCCCTTAGCCTCTAATTACTAATGGAAAGAGAAATTCCATATGAATATTTACTCCTAACATACACTTTTAAAGCTAGTAATGCCATCTTCATAATCAGATAATTTGGTAAATAATTAACTTCCTCAATAAGATAGTAGAAATGTTTTAAATGTGTTATGAAATTGTTGTCAGATTCCCTGCAAGTAGTAAAGTGGAAAAATAATATTCATAACTCTTTATTCTGAGACTTTCTAGAGGCCTTTAGAAGAAATATTTTTAATGTATCCTTAAGAAATTGACTTCTCACAACAGGAAACATTCATGAAACACCAACCAGATATTATAGGGATTTGATGTCCATTTCCAATTGGAATTAAAATATGGGATTATATCAAGATAGTAAATTTTGATTCATGGACAGTTATACTCAAATCAGTGAAGGCTGTAACTCTAAATTTAAACTCTAGAAAAGAAATACAAGGTCAGAATAGGAGTGGTAACAACAATAGAGTGCCATATACGGTCAACTTGAGAGTAGATATGGGGCTCAATTTTAAAAGGCACTATTAAGCTAATTAGGATACTATAAAGAGTAATTCAGTCATTCTTTGTGTGTAATACTGAATATAGTGCATATGCCACAAATAATCTGTATATTTAATTAAGTGCATAGAACCAAAATAGATTCTCTTCCCCCTGTAGAGTTTAATTTTAGGCTCAGCTATCACTATAAAATTAGAACCTCTCATCTTACTGAATCATTTTTCATTTTCAACAAGAGACATTGAGCCATATTAGAAGGGGATATATTTAGAACTTCCCTTAACCAAAAATAACATTTGATATTTCTACTACCAAAAAGAATAATAAAGTAGCATTAAAGGAATGCATTGTTAAGAGATGAAGATATGTTCAGGAAGAAAGGTAACTGATCCGTTAAACTAATTTTTTATTAAAAGGGGAGATGGATAGAAGGTTTCCCTATATTATTTATTATTCCCTAGGATGAGTCCATTGCTGTCAGGCTCATCCTGAAAATCATAAGATCTCAATTTTGGCCTCTAGCTTGCTGTATAGTATTAGGCCAGTCATTTAACAAATAGGGTGCACTTTCCTTTGTAGAGTTAAAGCCACCTGCCCCATATGCTTAATGGGAATATTGAATGACTGTTTTGATCCTAAAAATGCTATCCATAAATATAATGTATAACATTATTTTTAAAGAAGGTACCCAATTATGGAATCAGCCAACAAAAACTCAGAACCTATGTTCCTGAGACATTGTAGAACTATAGTGTATCAAAGCTGGAAGAGACCTTAGAATTTATCTAGAACTTTAAAAAGCCTTGAATTTAGAGTCAGAAGGACTAGATAGATAGTTCTGTTCCTGCTACTCAGGTGACTTTAGCAAGAAACTTCCTTTCCTTACTCCTGAATTTCCTTGACTATAAAATAAAGGTGTTGAATCTCTAAAGTCCATTTCCCAGATAAAAAATTACATAAAATTTCAATGGATTCATTATTCTCTCTGTCCCAATACTCCCTTAGTCAGTGATTGTAGATCCCAACCTATCTGCACTTCAGCAGAAATCTCTCCTTCATAATATTCTTCAAAAGAGTGTGGAAAGGAAGGCATCTAACAGATTCCTACCTGCAAACAGCCCACTGTGTTGACAATTTAGTACTAAGGTTAATCATGTTTTTTTGGGGTTTTTTTGTCTTGGATCCACTGGGCAGTCTAATGGCACTATTCTATCATTTAAGAATGATATACTGCATAAAATAAAATACACAGTATAACAAAGGAAATCAATTTAAACACACCAGTATATTTAAAATAAAATACCAGGAAGTAGCTAGATGGCACAGTGGATAGAGCAGCAGCCCCTGAAGTCAAGGAGGCCTGAGATCAAATCTGACCTCAGACACTTAACACTTCCTAGCTGTGTGACCCTGGGCAAGTCATTTACTCCCAATTGCCTCACAAGAACAAAACCAAAAATACACAGGTCCTTTCTTTAAATAAGAAGCCCTGAATTATTAGTCTGATTCATGTCAACTCTATCAAGTCTGGTTCCTGGCTGCCTCCTACTTTCTCCGGCACCATTGCATGTGAATTCACTTTCTTTTCATTTACTGAATGTCCTGCCTTCCATCTCATTCCCTTACTGTTATCTCTTTGCTGTCAGTACAGTGATCCATGGGGATTCAGTCTTAGACTCTTGGCATCTGGTCCATTTCTTGGAATTTGGGTCCTCACAGGAAATGTAGTTCTTAACCAGATGGACCTCCCATCAGTGGATCCCTGTAACTTATATTTACATATGCATGTATTCTCTTCCTGGTTGTGATTAACTATAAATATGTACCTTGATTTTTGCAATATTCGTGAACAGCTGGATTGTATTTTGTAAAAAAAATTGTTTTATAACTAGTTTATATGTTCTAAAAGGGAACTTCCATGTAAAAGAATACTACGGTGAATGTTTTCATAAAACAGCTCACTATTCCCTAGTTAACTTAAAAAAAAAAAACCCACCAGAATTTCATATAATAGTTATTTGTGAAAATTTTAGTAAAGCATAATTTCTTTGAAGAATTTAAGTCCATAACATGGTTACAATAAATTCAGGGGAAAAAAAAAACCTGAGCTTACATAAGTCAAATCACAAAATTATATTCTTATTTCCCTTCACTGTATGTAGCAAATGTTGTTTACCAAATGATCACTGAATTTCAGAGGTCATCTAGTACAATCCATGCTTGAAATATGTTACAAATGGTCACAGCCTGTGGTAGAAGATCACTAGTAATGGAAATCTCTGGGTCTCCCGAGCACTTTTCTTTCTCAGACAACAATATTATTTTCCACAAGTAGAGTAAAAATCTTTCTCCATAACTTTGTCCCTATATTTCCAGCTCTATTCTATGGGGACAATATCTCTCTTCCACTTGATGGCCCCTAAAATACTTGAAGAGCTATTCTATGTTTTCCTTTGGATTCCTCCTGTCCCCCCAGCTCTTTCAACTAATTCTTTTGTTTCTATGAAAATTAGGTAAAGTTATAAATATACATATCCACACCCACATACAGAAATTATTTGTGCAGATGGGTGTGTGTTTATAATATACATATATGTATATATTACAAATAAGTATGTGTATCTTAATTACAAAAGAATATTTAAACCTCTAAACCCAATCTACTTGAAATTTAAACTTTCTGTAAAAATTTAATCGCATTTCTATTTCAAAGGAATTCAAGAAATTTTTATTGATAGTTGATATTATTTTAACAAATTTATGTTCATATGACCACTTATCTGTTCTTTTCATTCCCTGCTCCCCAAGAAGAAAATAAAATTTTAAAGAGAATGCAAAATAAAACGCTAATCAAAAAAGCACATAGTCTATCTAGCAAAACAAATTCCTTGACCAAGCCTGAAAATGGGTCTGTCTTTACATTTTAAATTCATGACTTCGTTGGCAGGTGGTAAATAGCATGTTTCATCTTCAGTCTTTTGAATTCAGGTTAATCATTGCATTGGTTTGAATCTAGTTTTTCAAAATTGTTTTTCTCTATTTGTAGATGTCATTGTACAAAATGATTTCCTGGTTCTGCTCACTTTAGTCTGCATCATTTCAAAGAGGCTTTTCTACCGTTTCCTTTAAAATTGTCCATTTCGTCATCTCTTATGATGAAATAATACTCTATTGCATTGATGTACCATGATTCAGTTTCCCTGATTCACTTCTCTATTGTTTAACTAGTACCAAATCATTTTAATGATGAGTTTTTTGTAGAACAGTTTAAGGTGTGATATTGATATACTCTTTCTTCCTCAATTTATAAATTATCCTTGAGCTTCTTGACCTTTTATTCTTCACATGGATTCCATTATTTTTACTAATTCTGTAAAACAGTCCTTACATAGTTTTTATTAGTATAATACTGATAAGTAAATTAAGTAATATTGTTAGATTTACTATGTTGGCTTGATCAACCTTGAGCATCTGATGTTCTGGCAATTATATAGATGGAGTAGGTCTGTTTTTATTTCAGGAAATATGTTTTATAATGAGATTCATATTTTTTTGAGTGCATCTTGGTAAATAAACTATGAGTTATTGCTTTTAACTATTAGAACTGAGTTGCATTTAGACTTATATGGACATAAAAATCTCACATAGGCACATACAATCTTACACACACTGAGTTCCAAAATTTTTTAGGTTACTTGATAGAGATTTTTAAATTACTGAAGCTTATTGACTATCTCCAAATTATCATATATATATATATATATATATATAGATATAGATATAGATTTTGTTTGCACATAATTGTTTATAAGCCTTCTTCCTCATTAGACTATGAGATCAGAGGCTGCATTTTACTTTTCTCTGTATACCCAAAGCTTGATACAGTGACTGAACACAATAGATATTTAATAAATAATTAATGACTAACAAATGGCTCAGCATCTATTTAAAAGATAAGATAAATAAATGATTTAAAGGGGAAAATAATGAAACTCTAACTTATAAAACCTTAATATATCCCCTTTCAGAGACAGATAATGTAACATATATATATATATATATATATATATATATATATATATATATATACATGTACATATATGTATCTTATATATATACCATATATTAGGACATAAAAACCTCACCAAAAAAATTCAGAAAAGCAGAAATAGCACATTTTACTGATCATAATGCAAAAATATGCTTTCAATAAAAGATTACTGATCATAATGCAAAAATACGCTTTCAATAAAAAATTAGAGATTTAAAAAGGTAACCCAGAATTGGAGGTCCTAAGAACTATGATAACAATGATACAATATACCAAAACTGTGGGATGCAGCCAAAACAGTTCTCGGTATAAATAACATTTATATTTCTAAACACATTCAGTAACAGAAGAGAAAATGAACATATTAATGATTCAGACATGCAACTAAAAGGACCAGAAAGACAAAGAAAAAAATTAAATCCAATAAAGAAAATAAAATTGAAAATAAAATAAAATTTGAAAATTGAAAGCAAAATTCATCAATGATGTAAGTTTTTAAACCTTAATTATTTTCTTTTAAAGTACAATAGAAAACTAATTTAACCATTTTAAAGAAAACAATTCTATTTTTTAAAGGGAAAGGGAAAATTATGATTATCAAAAATGAAAAGTAATTTACAACATATGAAGAAAAAAGAATTATTAGAAACTATTTTGCAAAAACTGAAATTTAAATGAAATGGATGAATATCTTAAAAGAGAATACAGGACATTCAGTTTAACATGATAAGAAAGAAAGAATTTAAATAACCTAATCTTTAAAAAAACAAACAAACTTGATCAAGCCATTAAGTAGTTTCCCCCATAAATAAACCCAGGACCAGTCGATTTTACAAGTAAATTGTATCAAATATTTAAATAAAATTAATTTCAATATTATATAAACAATTTGAAAATCAACAAAAAATGCATCTATTAAATTTCCTCATTGATAAAAATATGATCCTAATACCTAAACCACAGAGAGTCAAGACAGTGAAACTACAGAACAATTATTTCCAAAAAGAAAAACAAAAAAATACATTTACACAAACATTTTAAATAAAATATTACTAAGAAGTTTCAACCACTTATTAAAAAGATAATATATTATTATCAAGTTGGATTTATATCAGAAGTAAGATTAGTTCAATGTTAGCCAATAAAACTAGCCATATCATTTATCAATACATAAAGGAAATAAAGCTTTTGATAAAATATAACCTTACTTCAGTTAAAAAATAACAAACTAGAGAACACACTAATAAATAAACTTTTCCTTAACGTGCTAATTATTATTCATCTAAAACCAAGAGCCAATGAAGAGAAATTAGAGGCTTTTCCTATAGGGACATGGATAAAACAGTGATATCTACTATTACTATTTGAAAATAGTGCTAGAAAGGTTAACTATAGTAATAAGTGAAGAAACAGAAATGTTAAGAATAAACAAGCATAAAGGAAAAAAAATCACTCTTTGCCTGTAATACACACACACACACAGACACACACAGACACACACAGACACACAGACCCCCTCTATATACACACACATATACTTAGATATTCCCATGGTATCAACTAAAATTAACAGAAATAACTTAATTTCAAATTGCAAGACATAAAATTTAGCCATGTAAATCACCAGTATTTCTGTATATTACTAACAAATCCCCAATAGTAAAGCCATTAAGAAAATTCCATTTAAAATAGCTTTAATATATATATAAAAGGTTTTGGAATCTACCTATTAAAATAGGCACAGGAATCATATATACAATCAAAAAACAAACTTTACATAAAGATAGATTCAAATAATTGAAGAAATAAAATATATTCATAAGTAATCAGAGCCAATTTTATAAAAATTACAATCCTCCTCTAAATTACTTTATTCAGTGCCGTACGATTCCAACGACCAAAGGATTATAGATCGAAAAAGAATAATAACAAAATTCATCTGGAGGAATAAGAGGTCAAAAATTTCAAGGAGAATAATAACAGAAGCAGGAAGGAAAGGGACCTAACTACCAAATAAATTTCGAACTGTACCACAATGCAATAATCAACAAAATGCTTTGATTTGTTAAGAAACACAGAAGTCATTCAATTGAATAAATCAATTACCGCACCTACAGAATGAAACAGCACAGGAAAACAAATTGGAACTGTGTTCAAAGTTACTAAAATGTGTATAACCTTTTGACCAATAATACAACTACTAATCTTGTACCTTCAGGAACCAAAGAAAGAGGTGAGAATATTTATAGTAGCTTTTCTTGTGGTAGCAAAGAACTAGAAACTAAGGGAATATCTATCAACTGAAGAACAGTTGGACAAATTATGGTGTACAAATCTAATAGAATACTATGGATCATAAGAAATGATGAAAAGGGTGGCTTTAGAGAAACCTGTGAAGTCTTTTCCAAACTGAAATAAAGCCAAGTGAGAACCAGAAGAACAATTTATACTACAACAACACTCAAAACAAACATGTTTGAAAGACTATGGGAATTGAAATTGATAGATGCTATGACCAATCAGGATTTCTGAAGTCAGATGAGAAAGCATGCTACTCAATTCCTGATATGGAAGTGATGGACTAAATGTGCATAATGAGACAAATGGTTTTTGGATATGGCCATTATAGGCATTTGTTCTACTTGACTATATGGTATATATTTGTTTCAAGAGTCCTGTTTTTCTTTTCAGTCTCAGAAAAGGAAGAGGGGAAGGAAAAGAAACTTAACTAAAAAATTTTAATGAAGAAACTTAGACCCATGAAAGAAGGGTCTGTCATGATTTTCTATTTTTATCCCTTGCACTTTGTGCTATTAATGCTGAACCAATGTTTGTTTGTTTTTTAATTCCTTAATTTACAATCTGAGTCATTCATGACTCTTCCTCATTTACCATAGCCAATCAATTGTCAAATCTTGTCCTCTCCTACATTTCTTTCTTTCTCTCCACTCACACAGATACTACTCTGGTTCAAACATTTATCTATCACTCAACTCCTGCACCACTGCAAAAGCCTCCTCATTGGACTGTTGACTTTTAGTCCCTTCCCTTGCCAATCCATCTTCCTTTGAGCCTGTCAAAACAATCTTCCTAGAGTACAAGTTCCATACTCACAAATCTTCAGGGACCTCTTATTGCCTCTGGGATAAAATACAAATTAGTCATCGTGGCATTACAATGTGGTTCCAGCCTACACTTTCAGGCTTATTATATATTTTTCCTCTGCATGAATCAAGCTGTACTGGCTTAGTGTTCCTCAGTTGGAATTCTATCTACTGCTCCAGGCCTTTTCATACTTCAAATTAATACTCAAGAACCTACCATGTGTCAGGCACAGACTCAGACATTGGGAATAAAAGAGCTGAAAATAAAACAGTATTTATGTGCCTTCAAGGAGATTATATTCTATTCCTTCTCACCTGGGACTCTTGGAATTTCTAGTTCCTTCTAGCTTAGCTCATGTGCCATCTCTAAAAGAAATTTTTTTCCTGGTCCCCTTAGTGGGTAGTATTTCCTTGCTTTATCAAATTGTCATGTACATTCTTATGTTATAGTCCCAGCAGCAGAATGGAGGCTCACTGAGAATGGGATCTGTCTTTTGTTTTGTTTTGCTTTATCTAGCATCTAGGTATATACAAGGTAAGAATTTAATAGGTTCTTGTGGGATTAGATTTACTATTTGTGGTAACACACTTGACGGGCAGGGGAATTATATCAATATGTGACATCTATTAGTTGTGTCAAAATAACTGTCAGTGTTAAAAACTAAAAAATGATATGTAAGAGAAAGAAAATCTGCAGTCTAAGTGAAAAGATTAACATAGGATATCTCTGAAGTAAAAATAATAATAATTACATAATTTCTGTGTCAGCCATTGTGCTTTGAAATTATCTCATTTATTCCTCACAACAACTCTGTAATAGATACTATTGTCATTTCCATTTTATACCTGAGGACAAAAATATCTTACTCAGGGTCACATAGCTAGTAAATAGTCAGGGAACTTGACTTGTACTTAGGTTACATGACCTAAACCACTGGACACAGCATCTCCCATCTGAATAAAAAGGCAATCTGCTCACAAAAGATATCTAGCCAGTCTCTCTCTGAAAGGTCTTGGGACATTTGATGCAGGCATTGTATTATAATCTTTATTAAATCTATTTAGATAACATAGATTTTCCACTAAACTTATACTACTTAGTTGATGAAATCATGAACATTCCTACATGAAAATATATCATTACACAGATGTGGTCATTTTTGTATGCTTACAAACACGTATGTTTTAGTAATATGGATTTCCTGAAGAATTCCAGATTTCATTCTGCAAAGATTTAGCTTTGCAAAATACCTGCACACATATCATACATCTGTAAAGATAGTGGTAAAATTCCACAGAGAACAAGAAATATATGCTTAGCAATATAAACATTTTGAGTAAAAAGAGAACTCCTGAGTGAAAGCTTCTAGTGGAGACTGTGATGGATTTCTTCTCTTTATGGATTAGGATTCATTTATTTCTAGGCCTCCTCAATTCTGGGATGCTTAAAGGAACAGAAGAAATGTTTCCTGAAAAAGGCAATTTAAAATAGGATGAGTCTTTCAGAGTGACTTAAGAGATGAATCTTTCTCCACAAAGAGCTCAAGGACAGCTATTAAATGATCAAAACTGCTCCTGTCTAGGTTTAATGAACCCAGAAGAACCTCTAAGTCAAGTAGATCCTATGCCATAGATCTTGTAAGTCACAATCCATTATAGATGAAAACATTGAAAATTTCAGAAATATTTAGATGGCAGCAATAATAATTCACAGAAGAGTATGTTGGTTATTGAGTATGACAATATGTTGTGGGTAGTAAAAATGTAGCCCCCACTTTCTTAAATTAAATGTAATATATTGGTATATAGTACCATAAATGATACTTTGATGTTTTTTTTAAAATAAGTTTTCTCACCGACGAGAGAGAAAATATTGATCAATTCACTTAAGACTCCTGAACAATCATACTGTTCACATTAGTTGAAATAAAGTCTGCTTTAAATCAGAATTCTTGAGACACAGAAATAAATAGACCAAGAGGTTTCTAATTCGGATGCATTCACCAACTGATTATTTTCATTCATAACAGTAGGTGAACTTGATATAGTTGGTCCAGAGGAAAGCCCAAAACCACAGTGCACAGAGCAGAAGCAATCAGGTCCATGCTGTCTTGAACTTCACCTTGTCTCGTGATAAACACTTAGAATAAAACTAATAAAAGATAAGTGATGTGAAATAGAGATCACTTCTTAGAGGCTTTCATGGCCAGTGTCAATTCAGTAACATTGTTTTTCTGGGACCATGAGCCTGAAAAAATAAATACTGGCAGAATTTGGGTAGGATGTTGAGCCAGAAGCAGCTCAATACCAGAATTATTCTCCCAGGCAGCACAATGCACATAAGCTTCCTTCTGCTTTAGATCCAGTAATCATTAATATCACTGCAGCATAAGGGGAGCAATGTTGGATTGGGGCCAAATGGTTCAGAACTCAAGTTTAGTGATGCTACTGACTAGCTGATGACCTGGGGCAAATAAATACTGAGCCTTATTCTCCTTACTTGTGAAATGGGGATAATACTTACACTATCTGACAGAGCTAAATGAAAATAAAATGAAATCAACTGTGGTACTTTGCATACTGTGAGGTATAAATCTAAGTTCTGATTATTATAGTCATTTAGTATAGCACAAAAAGAGTTTGGCTCAAAGCCAGGAAGATCTGGAATCAAGTCCTAAATGCACTTTTCTGTGTGATCTTGGGAAATTTAGGAATCAGTACTCTGGGCAATTTTTAAAGATCATTAGTTGGGAAAAAAAAGGCACTAATCTCTATCTGTAGGGAGAGTTTCCCTACACAAATAAAAACACATGTCCACTCCATAAAGCAAAGATTTTGATTATAGCAAATTTTTATTTAAAGGTAATCCAATGAAGAGAGCCATCTACATCAGAGAGAGGCCTGTGGGAACTGAGCATGGATCACAACATAACATTCTTACTCTTTTTGTTGTTGTTTGCTTGCATTTTGTTTTCTTTCTCGTTTTTTTCCTTTTTGATCTGATTTTTCTTGGGCAGCAAGATAATTGTATAAATATGTATAGAGATATATTGGATTTAACATATATTTTAGGATGTTTAACATATATTGGATTTCTTGCCATCTAGGGGAGGGAGTGAATTTGGAACACAAAGTTTTGAAAGGGTTAATGTTGAAAAATTATCCATGCATGTGTTTTGAAAATGAAAAGCTTTAATTTAAAAAAAAGAAAACAAAGTAATCCAAGTCCTAGGTTTTTTCATTAACCTTAATTTATGTGTGTGTGTGTGTGTGTGTGTGTGTGTGTGTGTGTGTATAGATAGATAGATAGATAGATATTTGCTGCCTATTATTAACTATTTGGCTGACTGTGACCAAGAAAATAGGTGAGAACAGTAAAAGGAAATGAAACCTCAATTACTGTATGTTGTCATTCACTGCAAGCTTCATATAAGAAAAAAATTTAACTGATAGTTAAAATGGGGCTTGAGAACCACACTGAGTTTTCTAACTTATTTATTTTTTTTTACTATGATCATGGATGATAATAGAAGAAAAAATACAAATAGGAAAAAAAGAATACCTAAAATATAGCACCTTAAGAACTTCTTAGTCAAAATATTAAAAATGGTTTAGGATGCTCTAACATGAATCACAGATAGGAATTCATTCGTTCAACAAGCATTTTATTGTTGTGCACTGCTTTAGTTACTTGCAATTTCAAAACAAAAATGAAGTAAGTTTGGTCATCGAAGAATTTATATTCTATTAAAAAGTAGCTATTAGACCAAGTATAAAGATGTTAAAACAGAGGTAGGGCTAGACATAGTAAAGATAAGCACAACTAAAAATGAGATGCATGTTTGTTTATTTTATTAAACTTTTCAATTTTCAAAAAATATGCATGGATAATTTTTCAATATTAACCCTGGTAAAACCTTGTGTTCCAATCCCTCCCTCTATTCCCCTACTCCCTCACCTAGATAGCAAGTAGTCCAATATTTGTTAAACAGAGGAACAATATATATTAAATCCAATATATGAATACATATTTATACAATTATCTTACTGCACAAGAAAAATCAGATCAAAAAGGGAAAAAAATGAGAAAGAAAACAAAATGCAAGCAAACAACAAAAAGAGTGAAAATGCTGTGTTGTGTTCCACACTCAGTTTCCACAGGCCTCTCTCTGGGTGTAGATGGTCCTCTTCATCACTGAACAAATGGAACTGGTTTGAATCATCTCATTGTTGAAGAGAGACACATCTGTCAGAATTGATCATTGTATAGTTCTTGTTGTTGCTGTATATAATGATCTCCTGGTTCTGCTCATTTCACTTATCATCAGTTCATGTCTCTCCAGGCCTTTCTGAAATCATCCTGTTGGTCATTTCTTACAGAACAATAATATTCCATAACATTCATATACCACAATTTATTCAACCATTCTCCAACTGATGGGCATCCACTCAGTTTCCAGTTTTTTTGCCACTACAAAGAGGGCTGCCACAAACAATTTTGCACATATGGGTCCCTTTCCCTCCTTTAAGATCTCTTTGGGACACAAGCCCAATAGAGACACTGTTGGGTCAAAAAGGGTATGCAGAGTTTGATAACTTTTTGAGCATAGTTCCAAATCGCTCTCCAGAATGGCTGGATCCATTCACAGTTCCACCATTAATGTATCAGTGTCCAGTTTTCCCACATCTCCTCTAACATTCATCATTTTCTTTTCCTGTCATGTTAGCCAATCTGAAGAGGTGTGTAGTGATATCTCAGAGTTGTCTTAATTTGCACTTCTCTGATCAATAGTAATTTAAAGCATTTTTTCATGTGACTAGAAATGGTTTTAATTTCTTCATCTGAAAACTATCTGTTCATATCCTTTGACCATTTGAGATGCACATTTATAAACAACAATTCAAGACTTCATAAATCTAAGAAGTTCAACTACCTTTTTAGTGGAAATCAGTGTATCCTGCATCCATACAATTCTGCTAACCAATTAATATTTCTTGAATGCTACTATATGCCTAGCATAATGCCAAATATAGACTATATGTGTATGTGTATGTGTATGGATGGGGAAGGAAAGGAAGAAGCAAAGAAGGAAGGAATGGTGGGAAGAGAGAAAAGAAGGGAGGGAGGGAAGGAGAATAGAAGAGAGGAAGGAAAGAAGGAAGAGAGGAAGGAGGAAGGGAGGAAAGAAGGAAGGAAGAGAGGGAAGAAGGAAGAGAAGGAAGGAAAGGAGGAAGGAAGGGAGGAAAAGAGGAAGGAAGAGAGGAAAAGAGGAAGGAAGAGAGGGAGGAAGAAAGGAAAAGCAAGGGAATGGAAAAGTGGGGCTTTCAGACTGACTGAAAAATATAAACAATAATAAACAATACAATGAACAATAATAAACCAAAAATCTAGCTATTTGAGGGACTGTTGCACTTAAATGCTAGCAATCAGTATAATAGCTGAGTTTGAACTATAGATGTGAATTTATTGGAAGATGACAAGTATGTCTGATCTTGTCTATCTACTTTAAGAGAAAAGAGTCAACACTAATGAAAACTGATACCATGCTCAGCAGAACTGGATCCTTGGAAAGAAATCCAAAAATATTTTTGGGAAAGACAGCCAGCAGTCAATAACTAGATCCCACAGTCTAACACAATCAATCAGCCTGAGAAAACTCAGCTACACTCTGCTCCCAGAGAAAATGAGAAGCAAAATCATAGAGGGAATGGAGGCCTGACGACTGGCAGCACAGACAGTAGGAGGAAAATATGGAATATGGAATAAGAAAATGAGGCAGAAAAAACAAAATTCTGGAATATGTTTTAAAGATTTTTGATGACAGATGAAGAAAACTGTGGCCAATTAAGGTAAAAACACAACTAAAAAAATTTACCAAAGCCAAAAGGAATGCCAGGTCACTGTAATCTTTCAATCTAAGGTTGGACTGGGGTCTCTTAGTAGAGTTCCAAGAAAAGATATTCTTCCAGAATCCCCCCAAACCAAGAGGAATTTGGGAAGAGAAGAGAAAAGAGGCAAAGAAGGAGGGAGAACTGACTTAGTATACAAGAAATAAATATATAGGTAACACTGAGGAGAGCTGATATGGAATTCTCTGATTGATATTATAGTCTAGAGTATGGCAGATAATAATCTTTATTGAAGCCTATATTTAAAAAAATTCAAAGGACTATAGATGACCTATGAGATATTTTCAATTCTCAATTCCCTAAAAGATAAATACAATTTTGAAAGAATTTTCCAAGGATTAAATTGAAGGTGCAGTGAGGGTGAGGTGGGGAGGAAGAGGATGAAAACAGTTTGAAAAAACACTCATTTTACCGAAGAAAAAAAATTAAAATTTTGGGCTCTCCGACAGCATATTTATATTGGCTTTAATGTTCTTGCTACTTTAGGAAGAAAACTGTTATTCTTGCTCCAAGTTGTCATGAAATTATAGTCCTGTGCTTCCTTAAACCCAATCCATTTAAAAAGAATTTTAAAAGTCTCTGGAAGAATAAGAAATATTCCAGCTCTTACAGTGATAACAATTCAGATAATTCTAACACAACAAGGAAAATCATTATATAAAGTCTCAATGTCCTAAAAGAATTAATATGACAGCAAATTAAAATGAACCTCCCAAA
This sequence comes from Sarcophilus harrisii, assembly GCF_902635505.1. NCBI lineage: Eukaryota > Metazoa > Chordata > Mammalia > Dasyuromorphia > Dasyuridae > Sarcophilus > Sarcophilus harrisii. Next base: position 439,933,164 of record NC_045428.1, on the reverse strand, counting down.
AGGATATGCAAACACTTACTAGTGGCCTCAACATGTGAAAAATCATGCAAAAATATTGGCATGAATTCCAAATTCATTTTAAAATATGCGTTATTTTAATAGTACTCACATATTCCTAAATTAGAGAGAGCACAGGATTTCTAGTTTATGTGAGGCTATTTGTTTTCACTATAGCCAAGCAGTCTTGGACAAAGGTTCAGGCAATCACATAGGGTAATTTGCCACTCCCTTAAGCCTGGCACAAACACTAATGATCACTGCCAGCCTACAATTTACCCACTGGCAGATCCTATATTGCTACTAGCATTCAAGACCACTCTGGCCATCCTCCAGAAGGCAACTTGGTAACTCAAGTTTAACTTTGATTCAAATCAACTCTAGAAGGCCTTTTTCCCTTTAAAGAGATGAGTTAATTCGAGCTAAAATCTGTTACAACCTCCTTACGGTAATATATTCAAGTTATTCAGTTTGACTAGTCTTCTCCCTTTTCCTCGTTTAGCTGTTGAAAAAAACCACAACACACTGGCGGGATTATTAGAAATAATTCCTCAAGAAGGCCTGTGGACCTTAGAGGTTCCACTTAGATACAGAACATTAAGATGGCTCTTTGTCAAAATTGACAGACAATCACCAGGTCCTCAATACCAGGGAAGAGTCTGCCAACAATTTGGCAATATTCAAAAAATCAGAAAAAAAGAAATCTTTTAAAATTCCAAGCTGACATAAAAGAATCAAAATGATATATCTGATGCATAAAAGGTCATATAATGACAGAGTTGGTATTTATTTGTAGGCCTCCCAATTCCAAATTTTAAGCTCTTTCCATTACATACCATACTAATTCACTGAATAACTTGTCAAATCAACGAGCAAATATTTATGAAATGTCTACTATATACTCAGAACTTTGGCACTGTAGATAATGCCAATCCTAGCATCCCTACCTTCAAAAAGTTTCAAAAGTAGTTAGGGAGACAATAACATGACAGAAGGTAAAATGCAATAAAATGCTGTGGCAATTTTATGATGTGTCCCCAAGTCAAGGCAAGGTGACATATTCCAATTCACCAAAAAAATAAAAGATAGGACTATTTGGACCCTATGCACCATTCCAAAGACAACACTGTTTTGAACAAAGTAGAAAACTTTTGAAATTGCTAAGAATTTCCTACAGAGTCTGGCTGCTAATAGGCAATCAAGCAGACCCCAATTTTCTTTCTTTTAAACTTTGCAAAATGTTACACCTATCTTAAATCACTTAACTTGCTATCTCAAAATCTATTTTGTTTTTACAAAGTTAAAATTTCCTTTGTTTTGACTTAGATAAAGGTAAATGGAGGGCATAAGGGTATAATTTGTTGATTGGCAAATAATTAGAATAACTTGAAGCAAATAAATTCTTGTGTGGTCTCTCCTAGATCTTATCTTACATTTCTGCTAAGTCTTGAACTGACTTGTTTGTAGTCTCTCTACCTATTGCCTCACAGAAAGAATTATGCTACACTGGTACAACTCACTAGCTTATGGAAAATGCTGTTCATTGTAACACTTGTAAAAACATTTTTCTGAAGTGGATGTTGAAAAAGAAAATCAGTAAAGATATGCCTTCCATTCTGTGAAGCAGTGAAATTTGAGTTTAGTATAGATAGAAGCATACTTAGATTTTAAGTCTTCAATCTGTTTTACTTACTACCTTCCAGACCTACATAGTCCCATACTGATTAACACCCCAATATTGGCAAAAGAAGACTAGAATGTAAAAATTGTGTAAATGTAAAATGCTAAGGGCCCTGAGGAAGGACTGGGAGGAACTATGTAAACTGGAGTGCATTCAAGCTGTAAAACATATTAATCTATAATAGCATATAATGTTTAGACTTTGTGGCCTTCTACCTAATTTCTAATTCCATAGTTAGGATCCTAGAATAATCAACTTTATGATAAAGCTTGGTTAAAATAACAATAATGACATCATTATAAAATCATGTTAGTTAGGGGCAAACTTCATGTAGTTAAGGACTATCCACAGTAGAGAGAATATTAGATTTTATTCCAGATCTTCTAAATTCAAGCCCCAGTTCAACTGTTTACTCTGCAATCTTGAGGGACTCATTTAATTTAAGAATTTGGCTCATTTGTAAAATGGATAATTCTTGTATTAGCATTTGAGCTATTTGTTATAAGGACCAAGTGTTTTCTAACTGTAACTTCATGTAAAAAAAGTATTGCTACTGAACTCCTACATAATCATGACATTGTTAGATTATTAAATAGCAAAAAAGAAACAAAATTTATTATCTTATACTAAAACTTTATATTTCATAAAACTTTGGGTTTAATCTACATATATGTAGATTATCTATATCTATCTATCTATCTATCTATCTATCTATCTATCTATCTATATGTAGTTAAGAGGGTCACTATTGTTAAGAAAGTCACTATTACCCAGGAGAGTGTCTGGAAGAAAGCAAAAAGGAGGATGAAGAGAGTCTTGGGTCTGTGACATAAGAGCCTGTGTGGCTGGGAAGAATAGAAAATAATAGAAAATTCAGAGGGGGCATGAAAGCTACCATTATATATTTGAATGCCTGTCTTGTGGAAGAGATGTGTTCTTTTTGGTCCCAAATGGAAGAATCAGGAGGAAAGTTATTCAAAGTCAGTTTAGACGTGGTGTCAATAAAAAATTCCTGAGAGTGAGGCACTCCAAAGGACGAATGAGTTGCCTGCCTTGAGACGTAATAAGTTCCCCTTTCTTGGAGGTATTAAAACAGAGGTAAGATGACCAAGTACTTGTGGTATCTGATGTTATAATAAAAAAAAAAAACCTTTCATGTATGGTTTGGCCAAGATGATCCTGTGATTTACACAGGAACAGAGGGAATGGAATGGACACATGGCAGGTTCAGACAGAACAGGGAAGGAGAAAAAACAGAATTCAGCAACTAACTGATGAATGGAATTACTTGGAAACCATAAAACCAGGTTGGGATGGGGCGGAGGGAGAGAACATAAAAAGGTAAAAATGCCATGTTGTGATCCACATTCAGTCCCCATAGTTCTCTCTGCATGTGGACAGCTCTTTCTATCACAAATCTATTAGAATTGGCCTAAATCACATCTCATTGTTGAAAAGAGCCATGTCCATCAGAATTGATTGTTGCATAGTCAATGATCTCCTGGTTCTGCTCATTTCACTCAGCATCAGTTCATGTAAGTCTTTCCTGGCCTTCCTGAAATCATCCTGTTGGTCGTTTCTTATGGAACAATAATATTTCATAACATTCATATACCATAACTTATTCAGCCATTCTCCTCCAACTGATGGGCAGCCACTCAGTTTCCAGTTTCTGGCCACTACAAAAAGGGCTGCCACAAACATTTTTGCACATGTGGATTCTTTTCCCTTTTTTAATGTTTTCTTTGGGATATAAGCCCAGTAGTAACACTGCTGGGTCAAAGGGTGTGCACATTTTGGTAACCCCCCCCTTTTTTTAAACTTTTTTAACTTCCTTTGGCAGAGTTAACTTAAATTATAAAAGCCCCAACCTAACTTGGCCTTGACCTAACTTTCCAGCCTTCCTGGATATCTCCTACCCTAAACTGGCTCCCTCTCTCTATTTCACACATGGCAATGTCTAGCTTTGTAGTGGCCCTAAGTAATGCTTAGTATGCATACCCTCTTTGCCATTACTTCAGAAAGTCTCTCTCTTCCATTAAGATGCAGTCCAAGAATCAGCCTTGGTACGAAGCTTTCCCAAACTACTTTGTATATTTTGCCAAACTACTCTTTCCTAAACTACTTTGTATACTTTGCTTATATTTTTGTATATATTGTGTTTATTCACTTTGCTTGTGCTGTTTCTATTTTCGATATATTTATCTCCCTCCTCCCCCAAAAACATGATAACTATGAGCAGGGATCATTTCATTCTTTCTACTTGTGTCTCTAGTACTGCAGCCATGTAGGATCAGGTCATCACAGAAGACTTCTCTTCTAGGGACTTCTTGTTATTTTGCTAAGGAGGGACAGGAGTAGGGTTGGGGGAAGGAGGGAAGTTTGTGAAACTGGCTTATTAATGATGATTTTTAAAATATTATGAATAGAATTAAAGGTCAACAAGAAATGACAAAGCTGTAAGGTCTAGCCTCATTCTGGTGAATTGTGAATGAGAAGATTCTTCCTTTCTAATAATTCAGGTTCACCAACTTATTTACTGATCCTTACATACAGTATCATCTCCAGAGCTTGAGCTTTTTCAAATGGTTGTCTCCCTGCAATCCCAACATCTCCTGATTGTTCTTCCTTTGTTTTCCAGGCCTCTGTTAAGACATTTCACATTCTACTTCTTGCAAGAGGCCTTTACTGGTAGTCTGCCTCTTCCACTATGACTGACTTCCCTGAGATTACATTTAATATATATGTGCACATCATACATATATACATATATAAATAAAATATAACATACATGTAATATATGAACATAATATACATAAGGATAAAATATATATGTATTTGTATTATTATTCTGATATACTGTTTTCTCCTTTTGAATGGGAGCTCCTTGAAGACAGCATTATGGTTTTTATGGTTTTTGCTTCTTTTTGTATGCATATGATAAATGTTAGATAAATACTCACTATGATTAAAGATGCTATTTACAGCATCTTTATTCCTTTATTCCTACTCCAATTATTTGAAAAGCTACTATATTTATAGCTACCATTATACTTAAAGTTCCAATTAAACACTTATAAATGTAGTCTGTGCTATTTTAATAAGACATTCCATCTCTAGACTCTGGTAATTTCCTTTGACTGTCCCCTTTTTCTACAATGCTCTCCCCTCCTCATCTCCACCTTCTTATTTCCCTGGCCTTCAAGTTTTACCTAAAATCTCACCTGCTACAGGAAGCTTTTCCTAGTCCCTCTTAATTCTAGCACTTATCTTGTCTTGATTATTTCTAAGTTATCCTTTATATGGCTCATTTGTACATAGTTGTTTACATATAATTTTTCCTCTTAGATACTGTGCTTTTTGAGGAAAGGCACTGTGTTTTGCCTTTCTTTGTATCCCCAGCATTTAGCATAGTGCCCAGGACAAAATGGGTGCTTCATAAATGCTAATTAACTTATGTCAGTTCTCACCTTCAAAACTACTTAACCACCTATCAGGCATGGGAATTAAATACCTATTCATTGGATATATTCACTAGAGTGCTACACATCTCTATAAAGCAGCAAAAGTAGGTCAGAAGATTTTTAGAAACAAATTAATACAAAAGCCATCACAAATCAAATCCAGTAGAATATAAGCTCCTGGAGGGTAGGGACCATTTGTTCAGTCTTTGTTTTGCACAGAATGCCTGGTATACAGTAGGCACTTAACCAATGTTTATAGATTGAGAAGCATTTAATACATTTCTTGAATTGAGTTGAATCTTGTTACAACTCATTTTAAGGGACCAGTGAAACTTGGTTTTATTACAATTTAATTATATTGAAAGTATTATGTAAAACACATTGAACTATCAGCTGGGACTTGGAAATTTGTATCATGTGGAGAATTTCAATACATACCCCTTCTTGCTGTAATAAGATTTTATGTCCAACAATTAAAGTAAATTAATGAGATCTATTGTATGGCAGATGGAAGTTTCAAAAGTACTCCTGGGTTCATTATCCTTTTCTATTTAACATGCCCTGATCCACAACTAGTCTATCAGATTTTACACTATGCGTATGCTACAGACTCAGAGCTAGAAAAGACTCTCATCTATTAACATGTGAAACTGTTTTCCAACTGGCATTCTGATAAACTATAATAATACTAGAGTGAGTACTTCAGTTCCAAGAACTCAGAATAAATAGGAAACCAGGAATATCACTGGGAAAAAACTAGCCTGCTGTTTCTTAACAGTAAATCTGAAACATCAAGGAGGAGTTCAAGAAGTTCTCATGAAAACCTATCAATACTGTAGCAATCATAGTGAGATACATGGGTTTAATAAAGTGGAAGGAGGCAGTTAATCCTTTTGTTTTTTTCTTTTCTCCTAAGGAGAAGGAGAGGCATTGAATAGAGTAAATAAGTTAGACTGGAGATTGGGGACTAGTGAAGCCCAAGTTCACCTGGGAGAGTCTGAGATCTGAAGCTTTCCAAACTAGTCGTGATGTGTTAACCTAGATACCGGAGACTGGCAGGATACAGAGCAGCTGTTCTAAGACCAAGGCATGTGGCAAAGTAGGTAAATCGATGTTTTCTGATGGCACTCCCATTTCTCTAAGTCTTCCCCTCTCTCCTTCAGTCTCTTCTCTAAGTCTGTTTTCCAAAATCTCTGTGATTCACCCAGGTCCCTCCAAAGATCACGCCCTCCTCCTAGTCCCAGGGGACTGTCATCAGCTTGTCACTGAGTTCAGCATTACATGATCAAACATGAACTATGATCAAATTAACTGTCAGAACAACTGCATTTTTAAAGGAACTAGTTACTGCAGGCAAATTTCTAAATGGTAGAAGTATCTAGGAGATTATTTATAAGCATACAAATCACATAAAATCAGAATTAAACAATGTAAATGCCTTGTAGGCTATTTGTTTTCTTTCTCTTGCTGGTATACCACAGTGCCCTGCTCATAGCAGACACTTAATAAATTGTGGTCAAGATGAAGTTTCACTAATGGAATCTTGGGGCTTAAAGGGCCTATTACTAGAGAGAGAGCATTTAGCATGGAATGAGCCATGGATGTTAGCCTATTATAGAATGCTAGAGCAGCAAAAACGCTAGGGAGATCTGTCTGACCCTCTTCTTTTTACAGATGAGAAACTAAAGGCCCAAAGAAACATCACCAATTACTGACAGGTTTAGGACCTCAAACACCTTGGCTCCTTGTCCAATATATTTTACACTATTCCACAGTCTCTCCTACACATCATATATCGATTGGAAATTGCTTTCTCAGTGGATATAGATTCATTGTCTCTCACTTGCAGACATCCAGATAGAGCTTATGCTTTTCTCATTTCTTTCCTTCATCTAGGTAGTATGAATTATATCTAATTTTCAGCTTGTGAGATTATTTCTCAAATTTACTATTTAAAAAAAATCTTCCTTGGACTCATTTCAAAGAGAACATAAAGGCATAAATACACCAGGGCTGACACTTTTCAGCCAAGTTTGGAGGAAAAAAACTTCCCACTGCTATCTTGATGGTGAACCAAAGGAATAACCATCTGCTAGGGGAAGAGCAACATGTTTGAAGCTGTCTAGTTCCTATGCTCTTAGGATCAGTAAAGGTACCTGGGACAAGGGCACTTCTAGTGGAGAAAGGATAATGAGAATAACAAAAGGAATACCAACTAATGTTTAATCCAAAATACTTGGAAGAGAATGTGTCAAAAGAACACCTGTTCCATAAGAAACTCAGAAGAAATTATTCTAACAAAGATTTCCATTTCCCAATATACTTTAAATAACAATTTCAGGTGTGTGTGTGTGTGTGTGTGTGTGTGTGTGTGTGTGTATGCATATTTAATTAAATGTAAAAGGACTTGAAAGGTCTTAAAAAGAGAGGGGACTGGGGAAGTCACACAGAAATACTTTGTTTAATTCTATATTATCAGCAGATACAATAGTTAAGGGAGGCATGAGATAGAATGATCTGAAACTGTTATGGATGATTCCTTTTATGAAAAAGAATAGATTATATTATATAAATAATGATAACAATAATAATAGCATTTACTTGGCACTTTAAGATTTATAAGTAAGATATTTTATTTATGTTAGCACATTTTATGTTCATAATAACTCTGGAAAGTGGTTGTTATTACTAATTTGATTAATTTTTTAAAATTTTAATTAATTAATTAAAAATTTAAAGTTTTTAAAAATTTGATTAATTTGATTGAAATTATTCATTTTAGAGATAATCAAATTAAGCCAGATAGAGTTTCAATCATATGATAAAGATTATACAGCTAGCCTCTAAATTCAACACTCAGTCCAATAAAACTAATAGTCTTTACTAAAAATCCAAGTATGAAACACCTGGGAGATAGTGAGAATATTTGACAAAGACAATAGTGATGGGAAATCAATACTATATTTACCAAAAATCCTTTCTCTTTTACTTACTACCTTTGTGATTCTAAACAAATTAATTATTTTTTCTGAGCTTCAGTTTTCTCAAATATAAAATGAGAAGATTTTATTAAATAATTTATATACTCCCTTCAAACTCTAAAAGCTCAGAATTAGGTGAGAAAAAGGAGAATGTAGGAATATAATTATAGTTAACTGAAAAATTATGCATCATATGCATAAAACAAGCCAAAATTATTAGAAATTGAACAATTCTATAATGATAAAGTTGTGAAGAGAGAGGTACATTCGTTCATTACTATTAGAATTGAAAAAAAAATAGAAGGTAGAAGCAGTGTGGATTTTATATGTTAGGGCTCAAAGATCACTGCAGACAGTAACTGCAGCCATGAAATTAAAAGTTATGGCAAATCTGGACAGCATACTAAAACACTACCTTGTTAACAAAGGTCCATATAGTGAAAGTTATGTTTGTTTGTTTTTCAGTAACAATGTATGACTAATCTAGAGGAGAGAGTGGGGGAAGGGGGAGGGAAATTGTAACACAAGGTTTTGCAAGGGTTAATGTTGAAAAATTATCCATGCATATGTTTTGAAAATAAAAAGCTTTAATTAATTAAAAAGAAAACAAAGTATGGCTATCAGAGCTGAGCTATAAAAAAAGCTGAGTATCACAGAATCAATGCTTTTGAATTGAAGTGGAAAAGACTTTTGAGAGTACCTTGAACAGCAAAGAGATCAAATAAGTCAATACTTAAAGAAGTTAATTCACACTATTCACTGGAAGAACAAGTACTGAAGGTGAAGTTCAAATACTCTAGTCACATAAAGAGAAGACAGGACTCATTGGAAAAGATGCCAATATTTGGAAAAATTAAAGGCAAAAGGAGAAGAATATGGCAAAGGAGTGATGAATAGATAGAGAAACAGTAAACATCATCTTGGACTGACTTTGGAAAACAGTGAAGGATAGCTTAGTATGGTCCTGTGAGGCAACAAAGAATGAGTCATGACCTAAACAACAACAAATCCCCAAAAGAGCAAAGGGGGAAAAAAGGAAAAGGATCTTTATGTAGAAAAATACTTAAATAAACATTTGTGGTCGCAAAGAATTGAAAATTGAACAGATGTTCATCAACTGCATAAAGGCTGGATAAGTTGTGGTGTATGATTGAAGTGGAACACTATTATATTATAAGAAAAAATGAGCAGGATGCTTTCAGAAAATCCTGGAAAGACTTACCCAAATTGATGCAAATTGCACAGAACCAGGAGAACAGCTTACATAGTAACAGCAATATTGTATGACATTCAACTGTGAATGATTTAGTTATTCTCAATAATACAATGATCCAAGACAATTCTGAAAATCTTATAATTAAAAAAAAAATCTCCAGAGAAAAAACTGATGCATATGAATGCATATTGAAGCATACTTTTTTTAAACTTTATTTTCTTAAGCCGTTTTTTGGGGGAAGTAGGACACATTGTGTTTTCTTTCACAACACAATTAATGTAGAAATATGTTTTTCATGATTGAATATGACTGCTTGTCTTCTCAGTAAGGGGAGGAGGGATTTCTAAAATTTGTTTTTGTATGCAATCAAAAATATAAAAAACAAAACACTATTTTTTTCCCTCAAGATCCATATTAGTTTATTTATTTGTTTAATTTTACAACTAATCTACTCCTGTATCTAATTGCAACACAAAGTTTCACAATCTAAGGATTTTGAAGATTCCAGAATACATTTTTTTTTTCTGACATCATGTTCTTATTTCAGATCTTTACAATTTGTACTTATTTGTTCAGATGACTACTCATTCAAGTTCCAATATTTAAATAAGTAATTGTACAACTAAGCTAAAATTCTATATCTTATCTATTCTGGCTCTATTATTTCTACATAAAATTTCTGCTTTAGTATGTCTCCATCTTTATATATCAGTGAATTTTCATTCACCTAGGCTCAGAGTCTGCTTGCTTCTATAAAATTTGAATTCATCACCTTAATTTTTCCCCAGTTTGTAATTTTAAAAGAATTTCTTCAAAGATCATAACAAATTTTATCCCTTGTAGAGTTTAATACATTCAAAATGTTTAAATTACTGACAGTATAGAAGAGAATGGAATTATTTTATTTTCATCAGTATTCTCTTCAGCTACTCTTAAAAAAAAAGAAAAAATCTCAGAGTTTTTGGCTAATGGCTTCAAAAATAGGAGGATGTGCTGATGTTATATATTTTATGATTCTTTATTTATTATATATTTATTACATATTTTTGCAAAAGTAAATAGTTGATAAGCCTTAAGATGGAGATATTTGAATGTTTATTCTCTGAGTCAGGGAATAATATCAATATCCTGAGACAATTCTAGGAAAATAAAACACAAATTGGAATCCAGGGATGCAGGAGAGCTTAAATTAGGATGTGATATGGAATCAAGTATAATTTAATTTCAACATATGTATTAAGGTCTACTTGCAAATATTATCCATCAACAACTATTCTGGATCTATTAATAGGCTTATTTTTTAAGTACTGAAACAATCAAGTTGTAGATATATTAAATACTGATATTATAATATTTACATAAAATAAACATTTATTTCATTAAATTAACTTAAGAAAAACAAACTTTCATAGTATTTTTCACTTTATACAAGTTCCATCTACCCATTAGTCAATGGGCTGTGTTCTTGTAAATGGATAAATTTCTAATTGTTGTCCTAAACATATTTTGTTTCTTCTTTAAAGAAGGGCGATATTGATGGCATATAAAAGTATGGCACAGAAAAGGTAACCAACACCTCTAATATGAACTTAACAGATAGCTCTTCTTGATTTAAGCTTGTCAATACTCTGACAAGTCTGTCTCCATCCTGTGTCTGCTTTCCAACAGGATTTTGGTGGAAACATCAGCATCAGAAGAAGCACTACATTAGGACTGTCAAGTGCATGTTAAATTAAAGACTCAGAGCTGCTGAGGGCCCAATTTATTTCAGGTCCGGTTTAATTCCTTTTAGGTTTGGGGCTTGTAGGCTTATCCTTATCCAGCATGGCTACTTAAATCTGCAGTGTTTTATGTTAACCTCAGGTCATGTGACTGCTGTGAAGCTTTGTCAGTCACACAGAAAATATTAAGGGTATTCATTTTCACACTGAAGACCCTGCAGACAAATATGATCCTTCCCTCCTTCTGCAAATGCTACAAAGTTAAGAAAGGATTATTCAAAGTATAGTAACGCTTACACTGGGAGTCACAATTTTATAGCTTAAGAATTTGGGATTAAATCCCATATTGAAGATATAAATTAATTATGACCAAACACAGAGTACAGACATTTTTGGAAGGGAAGTAATCACACTAGCCTTGAATAATATCCACAACAGTGTGCAGTCATAGACCCAACCATCCTAATACTAGTAGCAACTTTCTTGCCTATGCCCCAAGCTTCCTTCAGGCCTTAGTTAACCTTTGCCCATGAAACAGCCTATGACAGAGATGGTTAATGGAATGGACTTGCCACAGTCATCACTTAGTGCCCCCAATCCCTTAGAAAGAGCCTCATATAATTATATTGCTTTTTATTTTTCAGACTGTATGGTGCTGAAGCATTTTTGCCATGATTCTCATTTTTAAATCTCTGTTTTTTTATCTTTAAAATGTCTTAGTTTTGATGGCAGACTTAGCTGTGACTCAATAAGATTAAGAATAAGAAACTTTAGAAAGCAATGCCTGCCAGTCATTTAAATAGAGATACTGGTTATATTATATTGGTGCTTCAGAATTTACATCCTACATGTTTCCACTTTTATTTTACGTAGGTGGTATTTTGACAGTTGGATATATTTCAGAGCCCCCTGGAAAACTATGCAAATTGGCTTTATCCTATTTATATTATCACTTGTTAAAAGAGAGTTTTTAATCCATTCCTGCAACAAGAAATATATTTCAATAGTTGCACTTGTCACAACCTTTTTCTTTTTGTCTGATTAGGCTATAAACACCTATTCTTCACTAAAAAAAAAAAAAAAAAAAAAAAAAAAAAAAAAAAAAAAAAAAAAAAAAAAAAAACTAAAACAAAAAATTGGTTTTTAGACCTGAGAGAATTTTATTACTTTTGTCATTTCTTGATAATTGTGTTCATTCACGTTATGCTTCTGTTGTTTAGTAAGCTTATTCACTGAAAAAAAAAAACACTCACCTTTCTTTTCTTGTTGTCTCTTCAACTGAATGTCTTATCTATTTTTTTTTTCATTTGTGATTAAGCTCCCCTTTGCAGATTATGTGACCTATCTGAGTTGCACTTTGAACCCAATTCTTCTTTGGAATATAATATTCTATTCTCCTGAAATTTTTTCTGAATATAGAATACACTCAAATAGCCATTCTTTCATATTTTGAAGGTTTTTCCTCCTTGTTGATTCATTTTAGTCATATCTTACTTTTCATGACATGCTAGGGTGTTTTTGGCAGAGATACTGAAGTGGTTTGCCATTTCCGTCTCCTGCTCATTTTACAGATGAGGAAAATGAGGCAAGGGTTAAGTGATTTACCCTGGGTCACACAGCTAGTTAGTTTCTGGGGGCATATTTTAATTCAGGAAGACATCTTCCTGACTCCAGACCTGACTCTATCCACTGTGCCACTTAAGTGTTGTGGTTTTTCTCATAACTACTTGCAAAATGTATTGTTTTTTATTGAAATTTGAAAATTTAACTACTATGTAAGATACAGTTTGAAGCACAGGGTTGTTTTTTTTTTCCTTTTGTAATAGCTATTTATAGATTCTCTTAATTGATTATTTTTAATCTATATGCAAAAGATTTGGACAATTATCTTGCATTATTTACTGTGTTACAGTATTTAAGATTTTTGATTTGGTGAGTTTTTCTGTGAGTGCCAGGATTCTTAGTTTATTTCTGTACATCTTCATTTAAGATCAATTTCTTTGGCTAGTATAGAGTTCCTGTGTTTATAAAGTAACACTCCCTTTTGCTCTACTCTGCCAAATCCCCAATTTCAATATTTTTTTGTGTGTATTCCAAATATATTACTTCATTCAGAGCATCTACTTCTTTGGAAACTCTCCATAATTTATTCAATATCCCTCCTCCCAACTCCCACATTGATCCTTCTCTGAAACTTTTTATTTTTAATCCTAATTCTAAATTTCTTCCTTTGCAAGTTTTATTTCTCTTTACAACTGCCCTGTAGTTTATTGCTTCCATCCTGTCTCAATGGAGTTTAAAAGATCTTCTTTTAAATCAGTAATATTGGTTCAATGTCTTTCATGTTATAATATTTGTTCAATACACTTTAGTTTCTTGTTTTTACTCATTCTTCCCTCATTCTTTTATGATCCTGATTCTGTGTTGTTTCATCTGTGATGGGCTAGGTTTTTACTCAGGCTTTCTTGATCCCAGACTGTGCTAGTGTTTATCCTGTATTTCTCTCCTTTTCCTCTCTTCCCTCTCCCTTGCCTTTGAAAACAATTTTCACTATCTAGTCCTTCCACTAATGCACAAACACCTAAGAACGGACTGTGAGCATCCTCAGAAGATTGATGTGAGGAGGTCTGGGACTGGCTAATCTCTGGCTACTCTTTCAAGGCAGAGGCTTCACAGGTTTTGCAGTACTCTGCTTTGGTTCAGTGCTCAGCTCCCTTTTAGCCTATGGCTCTAAGTGTAGCGTGTGAGGAAGCTAGGGACCACAAAGGTTAAACCATTTGTTTCAGATGTTTTTAGTCACATTTGACTTTCCATGATCCCATGTGGGAATGCCTGGCAATGATGCTGAAGGGCCTTTTCCTTCTCCAGCTCATGGTACAGGTGAGGAACTGAGGCAGACGGGATAAGTGACTCAGCCAGGTCCCACGGTTGTTAAGTCAGAAGAGTCTTCCTGACTGCAGGCCTGGCCCTCTATCCCTCTCTAAGGGACTTGCCCAAGATAATACAGAGGCCCTGAAGTCCGATCTGATCTACCACACTGTGAACCTTCCATCCTTCCCAGGGGCTTCTCTCTGCCCCCTTGTCATAAAACAGAATGCTCCAGCTCTGTTGGGGGAGAGAATATGCCATGGAAAGGTCCTACAACTGGCTTCCAGCCTGAAAGCTTGCTTAGGCTTCCTGTATAGACACATTGCCTTAGCTGGGAAGCCTGGGGTTGAATGAGATCTTTAAGTAATACAGTCCATGAGTTTTTGCATCTTGCACAGGAGTTCTGTCTTAGCCGGCAGCCTTCATAACCCATACATTCTTCATTGCACTCAGCCCTCTTCATCAGTGCCTAGTATCCTCCTTGCAAAGGCACCTAAGAGAACACTGCCCCCACTCTATGAAATCCAAGATCACAAGGTCCTTATTAAGCTAATAGGGTATGAAGACCATTATGACCCAGGCACACTATGGATCACCTAGGAAGGAGAAGAGAAGCTGAAGGAGCTAGTTGTGCCATCTTAGAGAATAATACTGACATCCTTCCCCTTCCTGCTATTATCTAAAGACTATTCAACCCAAGGTTCCAGCAACTAAGACCATATTGCATTCTTTCCTTTAAGTGTTCTTCTCTTCTTTTTCCAGGTCCCTATGTTCCTTTCCCTGAACATTTTAAGACTTTAAACCTCCAATTTTCAGTTAAAAAATGACTTGCTTAATGATTTTCTAGTCTAATTTCTTCTGTCAATCCTAAATATTTTTTAAGAATTGGAAAAAATTATAGAGAAAGAAAAGTATCTCTAACCAGAGACACAAAAAGCAGAGAGGGAAATAAAATACATTGTTTTTAGGGTCACCAGTCCTCCAGAAAACATCAACAATGTTGTGATACAGATATTTTGTCAAAATGAAATTTTACTTTCATGAAACAAATATTTCTGATCTTAGTCAACTGATAAATTCCTAAAAACAATTTCTACCTAGCAGATTTGCTCTGAGAACTATGTTTAATTCTTTGTGTCACATGGTAATGAGTATGGAAACATAGTATAGAATATGAGAAATTTTATGTGTTTTGTTTGGGGAAAGAGGATTTAGTAGGGAAACAATAATTATTGTATTGTTCATGTATTGAAAAAATTACAAGGAAGAACTAGATTTATTCTATGTAGTATCACAGAAAACAAGTAGCACTAATAGCAAACATTAGTGGGCAATAAATTTTGGATCAAAAGCAATTATATTTGTCCAAATGTAGAATGAGGCTGCCTTGCAAAGCAATAATCTCCTTATTATTAGATGCAGAGACTGAATAATCACTTTAAAAATATGTTTTAAAAAGAATTCTTGCATCTGCAGGAAGCAGCTATACTATATATCCATATTTTTTAACTCAAGTTGTATGCTCAATTTTGTGGGGAAAAAGTTATGATGTAGAAGATAAATGTTTTGATATATTTAGAAGGCCTAAACTGAACTACTTCACTTTTCTAACAAATTAATATAAAAAAGCATCCATTCAGCTTCCTTTTTACAACAAAATGTTCAAACCCAGAGTTCTAGGTAACTATTTTTAACTAGTTCACAAAAAAAGTGAGCAAAACCCTAGTTACAATTTCAAGAGGCTGACTTTGCTCACAATAAGCTAATTTTACATGCAATGACATGCTTGTTAAAAAGAAGGTCACTTTTCCAAATGTCTTCCCCAAAGGCAGAACTGCCAAATTGACTGGTGATCTATTCTTTAAAACCTATCATTTATTCAGTGTCATGCTGAAGGCTAACAAGGGAAAGCTTTTGCAGTGCCACTTTTAAAAAGGAGATGGCTGTCTTACAAGGTAGGACTTAAATATTTCTTATAAAATGATTCAACACATGATTGCACATTTGGGAAAATAACAATCTTACTGTTCTTACAATAACCTAACAAAGGATTAGAACACCCATCTTTTCTTGCATGCTGAAAAGCCCACGTAAATTGAGTTCACCCTTGCACAATCCAATGTGATCCTGCTTTGCTTTCATGCATCAGCAGGGAAGTATTCCATATCCAGTAGCACATGGACAGCTTATCTAGAGACAGGCCCCTGGGATTTGGTCTAGTAACATTAAGATGGACTGGAAAACAGGAATAGCATCCTTGCATGCTATTCCATACATTCAGATTGGCAATTGCTGAAAGGTTCCATTACATGGAAGTCTGCCTCCAAACCATGACTTGGCAGTAAACTCTCATTAAGTGAAACTTGAGTACAACAGCTTGTTGATGGCAACATGTCTAAATTTCCAGACTTGGAAAGCAGGTTGAAACCTGCTATGTCAATAATTCAGCAGCCATAATCTACAGCTTTTACACCGAGCTGCTACAGTTGTTAAGGGGTCATCACTTCCTATTATCTTTAAGACAATCAAAAAACATTTTAAAAACTGTTTATGCTGATTTATGAGAATTCCCAGCAGCAGAAAATGGCTACATATAAATTGACCTGTAAACAGAGAATCTGATAATCAATTTTCAAAAACCAGGTACCCCAATCTCCCTATAATTTAAAATTCCCTTGACACCTCCTGTTATTTATTAGACATATCAAAAATAAAGTTCACAAGTTCTACCTTAATTTCCTATTAATACAGATTAGATCAAGCAAGCTACTGAGATGCCATCCAGTGTAAGTCAATAAATACTTACAAGCCTAGAACATGCAACACTGTGCTACAAGCTAAGTCATTCAACACTCCTAAGAACTTGAAATAGTTCCTAAAATATTAATTGAAATGATAACTTGAAATCACATAGATATACAAGTAATTGATAAATGACTTAATGGAAATCCCAACTCTGGCCAGGCAGCTTTATTAGCCTACTAAACAATACTTCCCCCCAAAAAAATAGCTTCAATTCTGTATTTGCAACAAAGATTACTTTTTTTAAAAAGGCAATTCATTGCCTTTGGACCTAACTGTTGTTTGAAGCCATCTCTCCTTGCTATGATTCATACTGGAAAATGCTATCCAAATTCTCTATTAGCTTTATACAGCAAGAGGACTCTGGGTCATAGCTGGGGGCATGGATGCATTATAATAATTATTACTATTCTCTGCTTTTATTTAAAGGGATTTTGGTAAATTGGCCTGTTGGACCTTGTCAACATTCTCACGCAGTATTAAGGTAGCAGATAATATTTTGTCTCTATGGTCAGGGATATTAAGGTGTAAGGGTCACATAACAAATCTACCCCTGGAACTGGAGAGGAGAGATTCCTTAACTTATTATAAAGTGCTCTCTGAAACATGCTGTCATGCAGCCCAGAATAAATTTGGTATGCCACACTTCTGTAATCATGTAATTTAGATTAAACAATTATTTCCTGCTTATGTCTTCACACATTTTCACTTCTTGATCCTCAACTCCAAAGAGGAATCTCCAACTTATTTTACTCAGCTTTCCAAAAAGCAGCTTCAATCCCTGAACCCAGTTCAATCCCAATTGGGAAGTTTATATGCTGAATTAATGAAGAAAATTATACTTTAAATAGGGATTATGAATCTCATTGATCTGATTCCACTGGGTCTTTTATTAAAAAATACCAAAACTCTAAATAAGTAACAGCAGAATTCATCAGAGAGCAGTTTGATGCTGTAAGCATTTAGGTGCTTAAAATAAAGCAGTATTTTAAAAACTACTTAGGGAATACAATGCTGAAAATAAAGTGCTTCTAAATTTTGCCAAACTATTGTTGATGTGTGTGTTTATTTAGATCTTTCCTTCAAATGATGTTTTCACTCACTGAAATGTAACAAGCAAAACATTTTAAAAGTCATAAACATGTAAATTTATACCGTATAGTGCATATCTCTCATTATCTATCAAAGTTTTTATAGTGATTCTTTTAAAATAAAGAAAAATGAGAGGTATGCCTGCAGTAGGACAAACAACTTTTCTAAATTTTGTAGAGAACAAATTAATGTATCATTGGATTTCTACACAGGGTTAGTCTGGCACAATTAGCAAGAAAGCAGCCTGAGCATGCTGGAGGTCAGCCCTAAGGGTCAAAGAGGACTTGGTTCCAGAAAGAAACCTTTGCAGCTGCTCACCCACATAAACTACATGGGCTTCCTTTATACCACAGCTGTACGGCTAATCACAGTTTGGGGGTGAGGGTGGGAAATCCCATGGCCAACAGCTGCACCATGTCATTCTGTATCTGCTTCCGTCTCCAGACTGCATTAAATCGCAACAGTAATAATGTTCTTCAGGATGAAGCTGGAGGACTCCATGGAGGAAACTGGGAAACTGTACCACCCACAGGGGATGAAGTGATCTCCGACATCATCCATGTGGAATTAGAGGCATTCCATTTCCTGCCCTGGAGACCAGTTCCAAAAACTCCAGGTTCACTCAGAGGTTAGTCCAGCAATTCCTAGACCCCAGGATCAATTCCTTCTATATAGGAGATCTTAGGAATTGTGCAGCCCCAAACTCGCAAGGTTCTACTTGTACACATTCATCTGCCTAATTTTACTCCTCCCTCACACTTCATATTTAGATGCAATTATTCCTCTTGGCAGGCTATTCATTAAGCCACTGCATCCTAACAACCTCAAATCCCACCTCACCATACAAACCATGGCACACCCACCAGGAAAGCTCTCTTTTATAGTTTTGGGAGAACTTCTGAATTCCATGCCAAGGGACAGATACCTAATAAGGGACCCTATAATATGAATGTCATGAGGTTAAAAACAGCTGCATCCTTGATATAACAAGGGGTATGGGGAGGAAATCAAAGGATGAAGTTCCTTCAAAGGAATGATCTACTAACTCAGAAAAGAGCTAGGAGCTTCACCTAGCTTTCTCATCATCCCATCACATCTCACTCCCTAAACTCCTCCCCCCAAAACCCCCAAAGCACATGGATGTCTCCTAGTGTCTGAGAGGCTAAAAGAAAGACAGGGGCTCAGTAGCCTAGCCTCTTACCAATGTTCCCAGTCACTCTTGGGAGGCCACTGGGCCAAATCTATTATACAGAAGTGAATAACCTAAAGGAAGAAATTTTTTACTTTCCTAGTAGTTCTTTCCCTGAGATAAAGGATCAATTCAAGAGACATCATCAGTCACGTATCTCTACCCACATTTAAGGAAATATTCTACCTTCAATATGCCTGACTATGATAACCCAATGTTTGCTCAAATATCTTCAAAGAGGAAAAATTCATTATCTTTCAAAACTGCCCATTCCATTTTTAGCTTTGATTGTTAGCAAGTTGTTTTTTGTTTGTTTTTTAAAATCAAGCTCCAATTTACCACTTTGCAATGTTCATTTCTACTTCTCTCTATAGCCAAGGAAAGAATGCCTAACTTCTCTTCCACATGAAGACCATTCAAATATTTGAAAATAGCTTTTTAGTCTTTTCCTCCAACTCCTTCATTTAATCTTTATGTACCATGAACTTTCAGAGCTTTCACCAACCTTGTTGACCTCCATTACACTGTCTCCAATTTGTCAAACTATTTCCTAAAATATGGCACCTAGGAATTAACTCAAATATGCCAGATATGGATTTATCTGGAGAGAGTTCAAGGGAACTGCTACTCCTTTATTTCAAAATGATACACTGCTCCAAGCCTGAAATTACATTAACTTTTTTCCTGCCATATCACACTATTAATTCATATTGAACTTACAGTCTATGACAGTCCCCAGATCTCTTTTGAATTGCTGGCTAACTATACATCCCCACTACCTTTTATAATGCATGTTGTCCAAATCAACAAATTAGATAATATTTGTAAAGTGGTTAGCACTGTGCTTGCCACATAGTGGACAATATAAATTTTTTTTTCTCCCTCCCCTGAATAAAAATACAAAAATCTCTTCTGCAGAATACTTTAGATGAGATCAACTAAATTTCCTCTCTTAGCTATCCTTCAGCCTATGGAAAACAATGTAAACTCACATCTTTCTAAGTGGGACCATTCCATTTTTAGCTAGTTCTACTCCTGCAGTTTTTCCTTATATTGGGCAAAAAGATGCCTATCCAACTTCTACTCACTTCTTACTTAGTAAAACCATGTCTGATCCCTCAATCTTACAATGAGTCTTCCCTCCATTTCAATTGTCAAAAGTCAAAAAAAATATTAACAGCTCCTTCCCTCAAGGCGTTCACAATCTAATGGAAGAGACCATATACAAACAAATATAACCAAAACAAGCTAAGTCCAGATGAGATAGGAAATAAGAACAAAGGCACTGAGGTTGGGGAGATTTCCTTGTTAAAAAATGAGATTTTAATTGTGCTAATGGTCAATTCATCTCCCTAAGCATCAGGCTTCTTACTTAGAAAATGAGCAGGTTAGATATAATCATCTCTAAGGGTCCTCATCATCCCTGAATACCAAGCATTTCACTTGAATCATTTAGATTCTTACTAACTCTTACTTAGCAGCTCTTACTGGCTGCTACCCTTATAATCATACCTCTGGCTACTTTTTTTTATAATTTGGTCTGTAGCACTCCCAGCCCCACCTTTATGTTTCCCTCTAGCCCCACCTCAAAGAAATCCGAACTTAAGTTTTGATAATACTATTTCCAGGGCAGAAGACCTTTGGTTTTCTTTTTAATTGTTGGGAACTTCTAAGTCCTGTGGCATATACACTGAACTTTTTTTTATTATAGGGGGAAAAGGGGAAAAATAGATGAGGATCACAAAGGAGAGCCTTTTTAAGTCTGTTTCTCATTTAATGGGAATAATAATAGCAGGAGCAATTCATACTTTAGTTCACAACATATAATCCTCTTCCCCATGAGATAATTATATAATACTATACAAGTTTTACAGATTAATTAGCTAAGCCTCAGAAATTAGGTAAATTGCTTAAAATCACAGCTAAATAGGATATGATTTCTATGACATTATGGTCCCAGCAAAAAGCCCCAAAACGATTTCCCAAGGGATACATGTCTATTTCAGAAACAGGAAAGGGTTAAAACCAACAGATCATATTTTGTTGGGCAATGGGCAAAGGAAGGGGAGAAACTTGATCAGATACAACAGGTGGTGGGATTGGAAAAAAGGAAACTGGTGGGCCAAACTCCACAGGAGGCACATATGTGGATGCCTGCACATGCATGTGTGCAGAGACACATGCACGTGTACTCATGTACACAAACAGAGGAAGGCCTAATTATCCATTGCTGAGAAATATGCAAATAGGCAGAAGGCCTTCTCCACTTCACAGTTCCTTACCCCCAACTCTTTTTGAGACTCATTTTCCCCCAAACATGTAATGGGCTGAAGCTCTTGAAGTTCTCATTGCACTGAGGTCCCAAGCATTTGAGGCTGATTAGCAATTGGACAATACTCTATTAATATATGCTTAGAGAAAGAATGGCCCTGCCCACTCTCTGTGCAAGTTTGATGTGTTGTATAGGAGATAGAGGATTTGGTGGATGGAATGTAAGAGCCAGAGGCACTGCTGGCCGGATTTGTGTCGCCACTGCTTTCACTTCCAATGGCCTACTTTTCAGAGATTTTCATTTATGCCTAATTAGTAACATTCCTATTTTGGTTACTTTATTTGATGACAAGTGGTGTCTTTTACTCTCTGAAAAGTAGGGACTGTCTGAACTTCCTCATTTTGCATACTGAGACAATTAATATGTCTGTCAGGAAGAGGGGTCAGTTCGAAAGATGATGCACTCCAAAGATCAAACCAGCACTTCATGAGATGCCAGAGTCAGTATACCTGGCAAAGAAATGTAGTCTGAGGAGAATCAAGTCATGTTGTTCTCTTAACTACTCACAGATACCAAGAGGAGGCACTTAAGGTCTTCTCTTCAACAAAGGAGTAAAAGTCAGCATCATTTTATGGTAGATTTCTCTATTTGAATGTTGATGTTTCAAAGATGCCTAAAATTTATAGCATTGTTATAGAATACATTTCTACAATTTTCTATTACCATCAATGAGAGAGTTAGTGTAGAAACCATTTTAGTTCTTCTAAATATGCATTTAGTAATTTCTCTCATTTAAATAGAATGGATAGGTCATTACAAAGTTCCATTCTGTTTCTGTTATGCCACAGTTCTCTTTAACTGTTCTGACTTGGTTTCCCTGAACTAGTGTCCTTTGTCTCAGTTTCCTTAACTGTTGTCAAATCCTCTTAGTCGTAAAAACCCACTCTGGTCCATTAAGATTAGGAACCGTTTACTCTAAGGTTATAAATTGCTAGCAAGAAAAACAAGAGAGCAGAACTCCTAATGCTTCCTTGTCCTTAAGAATTTACAATATCCCTCTAAAATATTCCAAGATACCTCACTGACATCTTTATCTCTGGGTATTCAGACATCCTGTCTCTGGGCTTTTAGGACT
The DNA here is from genome assembly GCF_902635505.1 of Sarcophilus harrisii. Taxonomy (NCBI): domain Eukaryota; kingdom Metazoa; phylum Chordata; class Mammalia; order Dasyuromorphia; family Dasyuridae; genus Sarcophilus; species Sarcophilus harrisii. The sequence continues at coordinate 439,910,746 of NC_045428.1, read as the reverse complement.
TATGGTCTCCCCCCAACCTGACAGAAGCCTTCCTGCCTTTTTGGGGTCTTTGTTTCTAGGGTTATTTAAAGAATGGGGCAGCTCCTATTCTTTGCTGGATTCTTTGAGATGACAGTCTCCTCAGCCCTGGGACCAATATGGTTTCCTTGGTCCCAGTATATCTTTATCCCTATCTGACTGGATAATTTAAGATGAGAGTCCTGTCCAGTCAATTATACTCTCCAATTAATAAAATATTGAAAACTCTCTAATCTCTCTCCTGCCTCAGTTTCTCCAGTATTACATTTCTAATTTTAAAGATGCTGCTTTTATAATATATTTATCAGTTTGAATCAGATGGCACAAAGATTGAATTGGTATATACCAATTCAAATGAAGATTTAGCTTTGCTTTTTCACCTTTAAAATATGTCACTTTTTGCAGGGAAACAAAATTTGTGAATTGGAAAAAGTAAAAAAATCTCAGGAAAGTAAGATTTGTGAATTGGAAAAAATAAAGAATTCACTAGAAAGTAGGATTTGTGAACTGGAAAAGACAAAACCCAAGAAAGTAGGATCTGTGAATTGAAAGAGAATAATTCACTAAAAAATTATGAAATGGAAAAAAATTTATAGAGAAACAATTAATTTAAAAACCAATTGGACATATACAGAAAGAAATAAAAAAGCTAATGAAGAAAATAATTTAAAATTAGATTGAAAAATAGAAACTAATATTCATTGAGAAGCAAGAATAGTCAAGCAGAACCAAAAAATGACAAACTGAAAAACCATGAATTATCTACTTGCAAAATGAAGACTTGAAAATAGATCTAGGAGATAATCTGAGGATTATTTGACTTTCCAAAAATTATGATGAAAAAAAGCTAGATACTATTTTACAAGAAATCATAAAGAGAACTTAGATGTTGAATCAGAAGGAAAATAGGAGAAAGAATTATCAACACCTTCTGAAAGAGGCTCCAAAATAAACGCCAAGGAATATTGTCCAAATTCCAGAACTATCAGATTAAGGAAAAATTTACAAGCAGCCAGAAAAAACAATTTAAAATGTGGTGCCAATGAAGGATCAAGGGCCTGGAATTGATATTCAAGGCAAAAGAACTTTAGCAGCCAAGAATAAACCCCAGCTAAGCTAATTTTCTTCCAGGGAAAAGATGGAATTTAATGAAACAAATGAATTCCATTTGTTTCTAAGGAAAAAACCAGAACTAAACAAAAAATTTGATCTCTAACCATAGGACTCAAGAGATGCAGAAAAGTTAAAAAGAACTCTTGAGAACTGTATTTCTGTTGTGGATATACAAAAATATTACATGTGTAATTTGATTTTATTGATATAACATTAAAAAGGGAAGTAGATATGGGGATATCAGAATAAGGTGGGAAGGGGGATAAAAAGGGGGCCCATCCCACAAGAGGCAAAGGAAACTTATCATAGCTGAGGGAATTTAGAGGGGGAAGAAAATTGTGTGAATCTTACCTATCAGAGTTGGCCAAAGAGAAAAATAATTGACATATCTGTTTTAGAGAAAATTTTCTCACCTCATTAAAAAGGGGGGAGAGGAAAAGGAAAGAAAAGAGCAAGAAGGGAAGAAAGGGGAAAAGATTCAAAGGGGGGAGGATTCTAAAGAGGAGGGGATACAATGGGGGTACATAAATTTAAAAAGGGAAAGAGGGTTGGGGGCAAGAAAAAGTAAAAGCATAATCTGGGGATATGAGGATGGCAGGAAATACAGAATTAGTCATTCAACTGTAAATGAATGGATGAACCTCCCAAAAGAGGAGGGGTGATAGCAGACTGGATCAAAGTCAGAACCCACAATATGTTGTCTACAGGAAAAATTTAAAGCAGGGAGATACATACAGAGTAAAGGAAAAGGCTGAGCAAAATCTATCTGCTTCGGTGAAGTCAAAAAAGAGGGGTAGCATCCTTATCGCAGATGCAAAAGCAAAATTGATCTAATTAAAAGAGAAAAGAAGGAAACAACTTGCTAAAGGAACATAGACAACGAAGCAAATCAATACTAAACATATAATTCAAAGGGAAGATCCAACTCCTAAAGGAGAAGTTAAGAGGTTGAAGAAGAATTAACAACAAAAATAGTGGGAGATCCAACCTTACACCGAATTAGACAAACCAAACCAAAAACAATAAGAAAGAAATTAAAGAGGAAAAAATATTAGAAAATTAGGATGTTAGATCTTGGAGAAAACTGAAGGAGACAGAAAGGAATATATTTCTTCAGCAGTTCATGGAACCTATTCAAAATTGACCATATATTAGGGGCATAAAGACCTCAAAATTAAATGCAAGAAGGCAGAAAAGTAAATGCTTTCTTTTCGATCACAATGCAATAAAATAGACCAAAAAGTAATTGAAACTAAACAATCTCTTTAAAGAATGATTGGGTGAAAACAAACTATAGATACAATTAATAATTTACTCAAGATAATGACAACGATGAGACGTATACCAAATTTTGGGGATGCAGCCAAGGTAAAAAAGGAAATTTTATATCCTTAGAGGCTTACTTGAATAAAACAGAGAAAGAAAAGATTAATGAATTGGGCTTGCAACTAAAAAAAAAACTAAAAAAAGACCAAATTAAAAACCCCCATAAATACTAAACTTGAAATTTAAAAAAAAGGAGAAATTAATAATTTGAAAGTAAAAAAAAAACTATTGAACTAATTAAAAAACTAAGAGTTGGTTTATGAAAAAATAAAATAGATAAGCCTTTGGAAATCTGATTAAAAAGGAGGGAGGAAAAAAATTAGTAGTCTTAAATGAAAAGGGAGAAATTTCCACCAATGAAGAGGAAATTAAAGAAATAATAAAGGAGTTATTTTGCCAACTTTATGCCAATAAATTTGATAACCTAATGAAATGGATGACTACCCAAAAATATAGACTTCCCAGACTAACAGAGGAGGAAGTAATTGTTTGAATAGTCCCATTTCAGAAAAAAAATAGAACAGGCTATTAATCAACTCTTAAGAAAAAATCCCCAAGGACCAGATGGATTTACAGGAATTCACAAACATTTAAAGAACAATTGGTCCCAATGCTATAAAATTATTTGAAAAATAGGGAATGAAGGAGTCCACCAAATTCCTTTTATGACACAGACATGGTATATACCAAACCAGGTAGGTTGAAAACAGAGAAAGAAAATTATAGACCAATCTCCCTAATGAAATTGATTTAAAACTTAAATAAGATATTAGCAAAAGATCAGAAAACCCCCAGATAAAATATGATCAATAGGATTTATACCAGAATGCAGGGCTTTCAATATTAGAAAAACTATCAAATAAATTCCATATTAATAACCAAATTAACAAAACCATATGATATTCAATAGATGCAGAAAAAGCATTTATAAAATCCAACATCCATTCCTATTAAAACACTTGAGAGTAAGGAATAAATGAACTTTTTTAAAATAATCAGCACTATTTAAAACCTTTTAGTAAGCATTATATGTAAAGGACAAATTAACCATTCCCAATAAGATCAGGAGGAAAAAGGTTGCCATATCACCGTTAATATTTAATATTGTATTAGAAATGCTATTGGAATAAGAACTGAGAAAGAGAAAAGGAAAAGAATAGGCAAGAGGAAACCAAATTATCACTCTTTGTGATGATATGATGGTAATTTAGAAACCCCAGAGATTCTACTAAAAGTTATTAGAAATAATCCACAACTTTAGCAAAGTTGTGGTTATAAAAAAACCCACATAATTGCATTCTTATATATCACTAAAAAATAACAAAGTTACAAAGAGAAATTCCATTTAAAGTAACTATGATAGTATAAAATATTTAGGAATCCATCTGGGGAAAACCAGAAACTTTTTATGAGCAAAATTTAATACCACTTTTCACAAAATTATGTCTGATCTAACCAACTGGAATTATTAAATGCTCTTGGATAGGGCGAGCAAATATAATAAAGATGACAATATTACCTAAACTAATCATTTATTTAGCTCTATACCAATCAGAGTCCCAAAAAACTATTTTAATGACCTAGAAAAAATAATAACAAAATTCATATGGAAAAAAAGGTCAAGAATTTCAAGGGAATTAATGAAAAAAAAATCAAATGAAAGTGGCTTAGCTGTACCAGATCTAAAATTATATTATAGAGCAGCAGTTACCAAAACCATTTGGTATTAGCTAAGGAAAGATTAGTTGACCAGTGAATAGGTTAGGTTCAAGGGACAAAACAGTCAAAACTATAAACCTAATTTTAAAACCCAAAGACCCCAGTTTTGGGATAAGAACTACTGTTTGACAAAAAAAAAAATTGCTGGGAAAATTGGAAACTTTATGGCAGAAAAGGCATTGATCCCATTTAACAATCGAACCAAGATAAGGTCAAATGGGTTCATGACCTAGGATAAAGAATGAATTTATATAAATTAGAGGAACACAGGAAGTTTACCCCTCAGACCTTGGAAGGGGAAGGAATTTATGACCAAAGAAGAACTAAGATCATTACTGATCACAAAATAGAAAATTTGACTATATCAAACTGAAAAGTTTTTGTACAAACAAAAACTAATGCAGACAAGATTAGAAGGTAAGCAATAAACTGGGAAAACATTTTTAAGTCAAAGGTTCTGATAAAGGCCCATTTAAAATATAAGAGAATTGACTTAATTTATAAGAAATCAAGCCATTCTCAATTGATAAATGGTCGGATGAGCAGACAATTTCAGATAAAGAAATTGAAACATTTCAACCATATGAAAAGATGCCCAAGTCATTATTAATTAGAGAAATGCAAATTAAGAAACTTGAAATACCACTACACACCTGTCAGACGGCTAGAATGATAGGAAAGATAAATGGAATGTTGGAGGATGTGGGAAAAACAGGACACAAACATTGTTTGGGGAACTGTGAACCAACCATTCTGGAGAAATTTAACATGTCAAAAGTTATCAAACTTGCAACCCTTTGATCTAGAGGTTACTACTGGGCTTATATCCCAAAGAGACGAAAGAAGGGAAAGGACCATGTGCAGAATGTTTGTGGAGCCCTTTGTAGTGGTTTAGAAATAAAACTGAGGGATGCCCACGTTGAGAATGGCTGAATAAATTGTTATGAATATTTGGAATATTATTGTTCTGTTAGAAAGACCAACAGGATGATTTCAGAAAGGCCTGGAGAGACTTCACCGAATTAGCTGGGAAACGAGCAGGGCCAAGATCATTATATACTTCAACATCAATACTAGATGATGACCAGTTCTGCTGAACCTGGCCACCCTCAGCAATGAGATCAACCAAATCATTTCCAATGGAGCAGTAATGAACTGAACCAGCTACGCCCAGAGAAAGAACTCTGGGAGATGACAAAAAAACATTACATTGAATTCCCAATCCCTATTATTTTTGTCCACCTGCATTTTTGATTTCCTTCACAAGCTAATTGTACAATATTTCAGAGTCTGATTCTATTTGTACAGCAAAATAACGGTTTGGTCATGTATACTTATTGTGTATCTAATTTATATTTTAATATATTTAACATCTAGTGGTCATCCTGCCATCTGGGGGAGGGGGTGGGGGGTAACAGAGGAAAAATTGGAACAAGAGGTTTGGCAATTGTCAATGCTGTAAAGTTACCCATACATATAACTTGTAAATAAAAGGTTATTAAATTAAAAAAAAAAGTTTCTTCATCTGTAAAATGAGTGGGAAAAGGAAATGAGGAACCACTCGAATAACTTTGCCAAGAACATTCTCACTGGGATTACAAAGAATCAAACATAACTGAACAACAACACACTTTATATTCCTTTTTGACATTTATCTTCTTTGTTCATTATATTTATCTGTATATGATGCCTCTGCTGTATTCCAATTTCTCCTTTAGTGTATTAACTAATCTCTCAAGCCCCGGTTGCCCTATCTGTAAAATAGAAGTAATGATATTACCTGCTTTAGTTTATTGAGAGGAAAATGCTTTGTAAATCTTTAAGTGTTTTATAAAAGTCTTTTATTGTTCTTGTTTACATTTGCATTGCCAGTGTCTCCTATAGCATACCTCACAAAATATAGAGCTTAAAAATGTTTGTTGAACAACAACAACAACAAAAAGTCACTTTTTCTCTCCTAAAAACTTTTGAAACATATTTAAACTATTATTAAGCTAGGGGTTGTGAAAAAGTTATGGAGTGACCTATGATCCTAAATTATGTTACACTATCAGGTACAAGTATGTGTTTATCAGTTATTAAAAGAATCCAAATCCTAAAGCCTAGCTTCCATAATTCATATGCGAAACCAAAGACAGATTTAGCCTTTTCTCATGTAATGATTCATGTGGGAAAGTCTATCTACTTCATTGGTGAATTTATGAGTATGTACGCATATGTATGCATGGATACTGATACCTATATATGTGCACCCAAATATACAAATTATTAGTTAAGATACAATGAAAATCTCTGGAAACTACAGTCAACAGACAGATGCAAATATTATAATTAAGCATTGACAATCCCTGTGCTCAGGCATTTCCAGGGAGAAGCTGATGGCCTGGGGCACAGCCAAAGGCCATTAAATTGAGCGGGTTCTTCCTTAATCCCCAGGAAATACTCTATACAAGTCACAGAAACAGCTAAGCACCACCCCCACACACCCTTTCATAGCACCCCTCATACACATGCCCATCACCACAACCAGCAATAACCATTTCTCAACAGATCATGCAGTTGCCTTCAGTATGGCCAAAATATTCATTGGGAATAAACATCCTGTTCGTTAACCAATCAGATTACTCAAATTATCTTCCAACACTCCATTCATCTGATAAACATAGACATGTATTATTAAGGAATATATGTGTGTGTGTATGTATGTAACCAAAAAGCTTTCTAAAAATTTCCTGTAAATCATTGACCTCAAGGAAATGTTTGGAAGATTTTTTTATTCCTAACAGTCCCTAAGAGTTGCCTGCATCCAGTAGCTAGTTATATATATCAATCCAAGCTTCCATTATTTAGAAGAGAGTTAGCCCGAAGCCAGTTTATAAATGATGGGATAAATACAGATGCATGTGAAATGAGGATCAAGGTAGGAACAGATTTGCAGGGGAAATTGCCTAACACCAAAAGGGGGAAAAAACCTGCGTGACGAGATAATGTCATATTGAAAGGGAAGGAGTTCAGTTTCACTCATTCATTATCTCCGTGGAGCTCATACAGCTACTTCTCTTTGGGCATAATGAAATAGCAAGTCTAGACTGCCTGTCCAAGAGCACATTTATAAAGTCCCTTAATTGTCCTTTGAATACATTATTTGCCCTCACTGAAAAGAAAACCACATCTTCCTCAAGGCCAGGCAATTAAGTTCCCCAAAGACCTGCCTACCCCTTATTCTCATGCTTATTACTTACAGAGAACAAAATTTTAGCAACAGTTCATCCTACCTAAAGCTGCCCCCTGCTCTCCTTTTCTCTCCCTTTGGTCCTTAAATAAGGCCAACCAAAGGAAAGTGGAGATCAAATCAGAGACCCTAATATTGTTCTTTTCTAAAGTATACCAGAAAATATTCTTTTCTTTCTGAGAAATTTTGTCAAAACAAAACCTGAAACAATATAATATTTAGCTCTTCTGAAATTTGAAATAGAATTATCTCAACCACCAAATGACCAGGACTAATAAACTATCTTCTCACAGATCTGAAGTTCTCTCTCACAACTATCAAAAGGTACTCATGGACACATTAGAATAAATTTGTCAGACAGAACATTAGGAACAGCAGAACAAAACAGTTTACATATAAAACTCAGATTGCTGTCTTAGCAGCTCATGTGTTTGTGTTAAATGAGAATGGATTATGAAAAAAAAGAGGAGAAGGAAATTAACAAGAAGGTAAAATAAACGCAAACACACTCACCTCACCTGCATTTGTTATTCCTAGATTTCAACATATTGTATTATTAGAGAACATATTTTTCATGTATTGACATAAGAGTTTTCTAAGGCTGTTCTATAGAACTTTCTCCTCAAGGAAATGCTTGAAAGAGCTTTTTAGTCATTATTTCTATTACTATTTTAGGCTCTCTAAACTACTGAGGTTTATCAGATATATGCACGAGTTGCATTATCACTGAGAAAGTATTTGTAGAGCCGTTTCTGGAAAGCTAAATATTAGAGTTCATTCTTTAAGCAACTTTTTAAAACTCGGGGAAATAATTTCAGAGCTGAAAGATACACAATTCCCAAAGAAGAATGTCAGGAATGAAATTATCAGCACTACATACTCTCAAAGATTAAATGACTTTTTAATTAACTTTCTGAAGAAAATTCCCCTTAAGATTGTTTCTCATTTTCAAACACTGAAAGTAATTAAGCTCTTAAGTTTATATATTAATCTATGCTTTATTCTCTCCTAGATTCAATCCTACTAGTAGCAAATTAAGTTTTATATTAAAAATAAATTCCACATTTTTCCAGCAGTTTGCTTTTCTGGTGTCTTATTATCATTGTTTTTTAAAAAAATCGCATCATTTGTAGAATAACTAGTCTAAATACATTATAATCAATATTTGTAGTTTTAAACATATTTGAGAAATCAGTTTATGTAAAAATCCATTTGTCCTTCACTTTAGGGGACAATACACTTAATGAATCTGTGAAGTTAATGATGTTGGACACTCCCTCCAAAGGTCAGGTGGACAATCCATCCATACCTTCTTATCTCGTATAACTTTTGCCCATGGCATCCTACAAAACCTCCACAAAGGGTACACTGAACAGGATGGCAGCCTGCCCATCACTGTCTTAGTTTTCCATGAATACCAGGAGAGCACAAAAATTGTCTCACACCCTCCTCCGAAGTACTTTCTGTTCTGTAGGTTTTCATGACACTGCCCTCTCTTGATGTGTCTCTTCCTACTTGTCTGACAACATTCTGTTAAGATGATCACCAGGAGCCTATCCCCAATTAATCAGGTACTCCAGGTCTCTGTTCTAGACCTTCTTTCTATGTTTTCTTGGTGACGTGACCATCTCCTATAGTTTTATTTCTATGTGGATAAATCCTAGACACACATACCCAATTCTATCAACTGCCTTATGAAATGTTTCCAAGTGGCTGTCCTATAAGCAACTTAAGGTCAATGTGTCCAAAAGAGAACTCATAATTTTCTCCCTGAAACCATTTGTAGTTGTTGCATTTCAGTAATTTCAGTTGTGTTTCACTCTTTGTGACCCCTTTTGAGGTTTTTAGCAAAGATACTGGAGTGGTTTGCCATTTCCTTTTCTAGCTCATTTTACAGATGAGGAAACTGAGGCAGACATGTGCACACACACACACACACACACACATACACATAAAACAGCCCTTGATTATATTGTGCCCAAGTCCCTGTTCCATGAACACTAGTCCCAAAGAACTTATATTCTAATGAGAGTAGCAACAAATATATATATAATTTCATGTAGCATAATATGAAATAAATAAATGCAAACACGCGTCATTATCATAAAGGTAATTTGGGAGGAAGCATACTAGCAGTCATGGGAGACTGAGAGGTCAGAAAAGGGGCCACGTAGAAGATGGGAACTGAACAAGATGAGGTGAGATCTTTCAAGATAGTTGTGAAAATTGAGTAAGGCTTCATCTCCTTTGGAGTTTGAGTAGGCCTGAAGGACTTTAAGCATCAAGTCAAGGGCATACTTAAGTTCCCTCCCTGCTACCTCCTAAGGGCATACTTAAGTCCCCTTGTAATCCTCCTATGACATCAGTGTCTTTCTGTTTAGGTCAAATAAGGGCAACTATGTACTTATTGGTCAAGTTCAATTTCTTGGGTAGTTCCCGCGTTTAGAATGTAAGATCCTCAGCCAATAAGGATGAGGGTCAGTGGTGGGAGGGGGTATTTGCGTTAGGGATAAAAAGTGTTGACCCTGCTGCCTATGGTGCTTCCTCCCTTCTATGGTCTGCTCAATGGGTGGGACGCCCGATTCTCGAGAACATATGATAAACTTTGCTTGGCTTCTAGACGTCTCTCCAGCTTTTTTTATTAAATGCTGTCTGACCCACACAGTTCTGAATTGCATTTTAAGGTAAGAGAAGTACATTTCATTTCTGAGAACCAACCAAAATAACGGCACAGAAATGGAAAATGGACTAGAAGGAAGAGAAGGCTGCCTTGGTTAGCCTGCAGAGTACAGGATGGGAGTTTATGTCCAATGAATCTCAAAAGTTATGTTAGGGAAAGACTGTACTTGGCTTCAAAAGGTCAGCAGAGGAGTTGATATTATATCCTATATAGAAAAGAAAACACTTGGAGAGTTATTATTCCTCTCCATAATGTATGTATATGATGCCAGTTATGCTGTGTCCATGTCAGTCTTCTTGCATGATCTGTTCCCCATGTTGGACATGGGTTTGCTCCTTAGCTCTGTTTCTAAGGGGTTCTAGTTTTCTTCAAAGCCTAGCTAAATTATGTCCTATATGCAATAAATGTTGAATATATTAAGCCTTTCTTTAAGGGCCTGTATATGCCAAGCACAGCCTTTCCTCATTTCCCTAGTTGTTTGTGCTGCCAAATGACTTATTTGCTTGTCTGTTTTTGTTTTGGAATGCATTTATAGATATACATTATCTCTCCTGATAGAATATGTCTCCTGACGGCAGGGGTTGTTTGATTATTGTCTTTATATCACCCAGTATAGTGTTTGCTGCTTAATATATCTATTGTTCATTCATTCACTAGTGTCTGACTTTTCATGACCTTGTGGACCATACCATCCAAGGAGTTTTCTTGGAAAAGATACTGGGGTGATTTGTCATTTCCTTTTCCAGCTCATTTTACAGATGGGGAAACTGAGGTAAACAGACACAGTGTCTGAGGGCAGATTTACACTCCTGTCTTCTTGACTGTAGGCTATTGAGGCTATTATCTGTTGAGCCACCTAGCTGTCTTCTAATCAGTTGACTGATAAGTCTTAAGTATTATTTTGAAAAAAGTTTTTTCTGTTATATCTAAGAAATATTTTATGATGTTGTAATATATTCATGGGAGAAGCCTTGACAAATAAGGTTCTTTAAGCAGAATTTTCCTCTATTAAATCAATTTTTTAAATGGTCAAATAAATAAGCATCTTGCCAATCATATGACTATAAAAATACAGTCTGCTTTAAAATGTTGTTTGCAAAAGACCAATTTTTCCTCATTCTTTCATTACAGATTTCTTTAACACATGCATATATTGTTTTCAGAAAATTTTGTAAAGATGCGAAACTAAACATATGGATACAGAATTACTAGTAGTCTTCCAATTGCCTTGGAGAGTTGTGAGGGAATAAATTTCCTGAACTTTGCAAATATTTTGTATTTCTAAGCAATCACTTTTAAATATCTTGAAAATCAATATCTCAGTTTTCAAAATTCTGGTGTCTTCAGCATAGATTTCCCCTGTATGTGTATAGCTTCTTATCTTTGATTCCTTATCCTCATTTTCATTTCTTACAAACTCTAAAAACTGTGATTGTAAAAGTCCAACTATGGGAATTCCATTGAGTTTGTAACAAAATTAAAAAAAAATTTTTTTGAAGATTTTTTTTTCTGCTTTTTTGCCTATGATTTTCCTCTTATATTTTTCAGCCTTCATGTCCTTAGAATGATTTCATTTAAGTGAATCTCTAAATTAGTTTTTTTCCTTCAAAATTTCAATACTGTTTTATTTTTTCAATTACATATAAAGACAGTTTTTAGCATTCCTTTTTTGTAAGATTTTGAATTCCAATTTTTTTCTCCCTTACACCCTTATTACCCCCTTTCTAAAACATCAAGCAATCTGATGTAGGTTATATATGTACAATCATTTTAAATATATTTCCATATTAGTCATATTGTGAAAGAAAAATCAGAACAAAAGGGAAAAACCACAAGAGGGAAAAAAAAAAAAAGCAAAAATTTTATGCCTCTATCAGCAGTCTCCACATTTTTCTGGATGTGATTAGCATTTTCCATTCCAAATCTATTGGAATTGTCTTGAGTCATCACATTGCTGAGAAGAACCAAGTCCATCAAACTTGATCAACACACAATCAAGCTGTCGCTGTTGTACAATGTTCTCCTAGTTCTGTTCAATTCATTCAGCTTCAGTTCTTACAAGTTTTTCCAGGTTTTCCTGAAATACACCTGCCAGGTTGCAAGGTTGTTTAAAAAGGCCAGCTTGTAATTATATGTCAACTCTTTTCATTTTTATTCAGTCTTCTAATTCTGTAATTATTTTGATCTTTGATATAAATTAGTTAGTGACTTAATACCAGACAAATGACTTCGAAATGACTTCCATATCAGTAATCAACAAGTATGTCTGTTTGAATTTTTGGGGGAGAGTGATTTGGTTTAGCCTTTAAACTCTGGTGAAGTAAAATGTAGGTAAAATCCTTCTTTATAATTTACCTGCTTTTGGCAATTCAAAACATTTGAACAATGCAATATGAAGTAACCAAATATCCCATGAAATGAGATTTTTTTTTTTGTGGTCTTTAGGAAAACAAAAACAATTTAAAGGAAAATTCATGGATTGTTCTTCCATTTAGCTGTAACTTTCTATTTTATTCTTATTTTAATTGTAGCATGAATTTCAAATAGACAGGATATTGTTTCCCCAATAAATTTACCCATTTCCTCAGTTAATTAAGTTCTGAAATTTAGAATACAAATAGGTAATAAGATAATGCTTATAGAAAGGGAAAAAAAAAAAAAAAGACTTTCTAAAACACATTTGTCTCCCTTGTTTTTCTTTCATTGTTAATGCAGAAATGAAAGAAGGTCACAAGAGAATGAAAGCTGACTTTCCTTTTCTTCTGTTTCCTGGTTTGCCAGAGCCAAATAGTTCATCATCAAATGTGAAAACTTTCAGATTCAGAGCTTCTGCATAATGAACTAAGCTGTTCCTTGGAAAGGAGATGGTATTTCCTAGGATTGTAAGTTGAAGCTTGTTTCAGTATAGTAGAACCTACTGGAGTTTGTCTTCTATTGGCAAAGTATTGGAGAACTCCATACCATCATGAAGTATTGCAACAGAACTTTGCGTAGACCTTAGAGAAATTGCTTAAATACTCTAAACCTCTAATTTTCAAATGAAAATTAATCCTGCATCACTTGGCAAAGAACTGGAAACTGAGGGCTGCCCATCAAATTTGGCAATGGCTGAATGAGTTGTTCAGGGATATGAATATGGAGTACTATTATTTTATAAGAAAGGATGAGCAGGTGGATTTTAGAAAAATTTGGAAAGACTTCACATAATTGATGTTGAGTAAAGAGAACACAACCAAGAGAATATTGTACATAGTAACAACATTGTACAGTGATCAACTATGAAAGCTCGCTCTTGGCAGCAATGCAATGACCCAAGACAATTCCAAGGGACTTGTGATGATGGAAAATGCCAACCATATCCAGAGAAAGAACTATGAGTCTGAAAGCAGATCGAAACACACCATCTTAACTTTTTTTTTTTCCTTTCTCATGGTTTTTCCCTTTTATTCTGACTCTTTTTTGCAAAAAAATTTATGTGGAAAATATGTTTAACATGAGATTGTCCATTATAACTAACCTATATCAAATTGCTTGCTGTCTCAGGGAAGGAAGGGAAGGAGAAAAAAATGTTGATAACTCTTTACGTGTAATTGGGGGAAAAGTACTACACTTCATGGGAACTCTTAGGATCAAATGATAATATATGTAAGAATATTTTATTAACTATAAAAATTATGTAAATATATATGAACAGTAAATCAAATGTAGGGATCTACATTTTTAACATCATATTACATATAATACAGAATAGAATTAAATATAGTATGTCCCTTGCTTCCCACAACAACAGTGTTTAATTATGTTGAAATTATTCTAGTCTGCAGGTCATTTCTACAAACCCATTTATCTTTGAAGAATTATGTAAAAGGTAACAGCATTTAACAAGATAAGCTAGGTATTCACAGAAGGAAAACTGTGCTTACATTTGGGTTTTGAGGGACCAAAAAAAGTCAATCTGTTGGAACATGACCAACCAACCAACCAACCAACAAACAAATAAATAAAGGAAAACTGAAGAGTTTATCATGCCATTATCAGAGGATAGCCAACAGTTAAAAAAATGAAATCAGAGTAAGTCCTTTCAGAGAGGAAGAAAATGCCCAAAAGGTAAACTACCCACAACAGAATTACAACTGAGTTTGAGAGGTTGCTTGCAGTTAGACAATTATTCAGGTAAGATGTTTGGTTTTCTTTGAAAATCCAGATGGGGAAAAGATTTTTAAAAAGTATAAAAAATTCAAATTTGATAAAGTTGTTAGGATTCTTAAAAGGTGCCAAGTCAGTGGAATTGATGAGATAATGATTCTCTAATTTATATGTACTTAGTACTTACTATAATTCCACAAGATTCACACCTTTAAGAGCATATGTAAGGAGGAGCTCTCAGGGCCAAAGAACAGAAGCCCACCAGAAGCTCTAGTTTCAGCCAGGATTCATTTGAGGAGATTCACAAACCAGAGAAGGCAGCTTAAGCTCTCGGAATCAAAACTATAGAAGGCCTCTAAGAAAAACTAGCCAAGCCCCAAGTGAAGGAGATAAGACTTTGAAGGAGACAATAAAGGATTTGGACTTTTAATACCTGGCTGCATTTGGGGTGATTACACTGAACTGAAACCAAGGCTGCCTCCAGAAGCCCCCCAAGAAACCTGCTTCCAGAGAAGATTACATTTTAGAGAAGAACATTACATAAAGTCTGACCAGATTTATTACATATTTCTCTGATTCAACCTACTAGTGAAAAATCAAGGCCCTCATTAGCTTAGAACTTGGAAATTATAATCAAATCCAGCAATAAAGCTCATGAGTGTTCTGTTTTTCTACAGGATATCTGTACCACTAGCATACATATTTGTAGACATAGATACATACAAGTAAAGGCAGGAGGGTTGCTCATTCATATGAAGTTATAGAAAAGGCAATGTGGTCATAAAAATAGTCCTATGTCTAGAAGCAGAAGACAAAGATTCAAACCCTCACTTTATTTACCACAAATATGGCAAGTCTCCAGCGAATATTTTAGCTTCTTTGAACCTCAAGTTCTTTTTCTGTGAAATGACAATTAGACTTGATCCTTCAGGTCTGTTCAGCCTTAAACATAAGATCATATTAAATAAATTTAGTTAAGCCCTTCTCTTTACTTTCTCTTTCCTAAAATAATAGCTCCTGAACAAGGAGCACTTAAGGCTAATTACCTATTCAATGTCAGACAATGGCTTTATTAGCATATATTTGGATCATGGCTCTCCTCACCACTGGTGCTTGCTGAATGTTTGGTAATAAAATAATCTTAGTTGCCTAAGATTAGGGGCAACTAATTGGGGCAACTAATAGGGGCAATTCAAGGATTGGGGGACAGGGTGAGAGAAGGGAGAGTGACTTGGCGGCAAGATGAGGAGGAGAGAGGCTGGTGAGTCCTGACTCCAGAATCCAGGGTACATCTTTGGCAAGCCTCGTGGCAGCTTGCCTGCCTCCTTCACTTCTCTCTCTAAAGACCAAGGATTTTAATTTATCCTGTCTCTGGCTGATTCTGAAGCCCTCCAGGGAGCTAGCCTATACTTTATAGTCCCTGTATTCCTTAAAGCATCTTTGCAACTCATAGCTCAAAATTATATATATTATTTCCTGAAAAGTTAAGTTAATAATCCTTGATTATTATTGGAATTGGAAGTATATTATTTAATATATTTAAACCTGGAGGTCTAATTAGCAGCTGAAATTCCATTTCTGTACTAGCATTTATAATTATAGACAATGACCACACTGGATAAGAGACTTTTCATGTAGAACACTACATATTTTATATGACATTAGCACTACTGCTTTTATATACACTTTGCTGAAGACCCAATTAATACTCTAAAAGGCAGCATTTATTCTATTCCAATAAAAAGTTGTAGTAAAATAAAGTTTTCCTCTCAGTTAACAACATTTCTAAGATTTCACTTAAGGACACAGACCTTTGTGGAAATCCCAAATAACCTCTTATACATAATTTTCTATATCTTTATGAAATGAAACCTAAAGTCTTAAAATTAAAACTGATTGTTCTAAATTTTGATTTTCTTTCTTCTACTCTCAATTTTTTCTTCAATTACCTAACCATCAACCTGTTATTACCAACTTTAAATATGACTCCCCTGACTCAAACTACTCTATGCAGAATGACTTTCTGAGTAGCTTTTATAAAACTGATTTCCCAAAATTCACTCCCCTTGTAAAGTTTTTCTTCTGAAAGCTCTAAAGGAAAAATAGAAAATCAAATGACTGTCCTTTGCTGAGTTGAGGCACTTTACATGGGAAAGTGAAATCATATGCTTCAGTCAAAAAAAACAAAACAAAACACGGATCAGTATTGATATGCTACTTAAGGTGGGTTTTTTTTTTTTAATGATACAAACAAAAAATTTACAAGAGCTAAAAATAGAACTGAAAAACTTGGTAGATGAGATTTAGAGTAACTATATAGATCATACTATATTGGCACAAGGCAGCAATTGTTTGTTTTGGTTTGCTTGCTTTCCCCCCCTGAAAAACAGACTTCATAGATACTACTAGTCATTAGCAAAGTCTAATTCACACAACTATTAACCAACTACTTACTAACTTTATAAATATATAATTGGACATGTTCCTCAAAAAGCCTTCTATAACAGTGTTTTGTGAAATAAAAGCTCCCCAACAATATGCACTTTGGGATCACATTTTTCAGCATACATATAACACATAACAATGTCCCAAGCGTTTTATAAATATTCAAGAAGACTGCACTTGACTTTTAACTCCTAAGTGACTTATTATTGTATTTCTACACTGCCAATAAAATATCAACTCAATTGAAGGGTAGAAGGTGGTAAAAGACTTGCCCAGAATCAGCTAAAGTTAGAAATAAAACCTATAAATCAAGCCTTCACTCTTGTTTTTTTTTTTTTTTTGTTTCCAAACACCCTACATAGTAAACTTAGTATCCATAGTAAATGGATAGTAAACTATCCATTACTTTCACACATATACACACATACATATATACATAAAAATATATCAGTATATGTATATATATGGGCCCAATATAAATAATAAATAAATAATAAACCTGCTGGTGTGTTATTTCAGAACTAAAGCTAATTTAAGCTGTTAGGAGGCAATCCCAAGAGACTTTCATAGAAGTTATAGTCACTCAATTATGTAATAAGTGTTTTGGAGGACTGCAAAAACATAAAGAGCTAATGTTCTGATTCCTCAAAGAGCTTATGGTCTATTTGACTAGGTAGGGCATATACACACCCATCTGGTTTGATTCCTTGATCCGTCTGTCACTTACTATTGATATGACCTTGGATATGTTACATAGATTCCACAAACCTCAATTATTTCAGGCATAAAATGACAGTGGGACTAGAGGACTTGTTAATCCTTTCTAGCTCTAAAGCTATGACAATACAATCCTAAAACACAAAAACACTGGGGTAGGATAAGGGATGGAGCTAGAAGAGAAGGAGGAAGAGGAGGAACAGAACAGCTTGAGGCTGACTTAATGATAGGTGAGTCCTTGTGCTCATTCACCAGATATGGATGTTTCCTAACAGGATTGGATCAGGAGTTTCAGCCATGTTTCTCATTTTCCTCCAAAACACTATCCAATTTGCTTCATCTTTATAATGGTAATCTTCCACATCATACGCATCCTAACTTTCCATTTTCTCATTACATCATGTCTTCCACTAATTGAATATAAATTCCTAGAGAGCAGAGACCATCTTGTTTTCCTGATCATGTATTGTCCATGCCCTGAATCACAGAAACACCTAAGTGCTTTGCCTAATTTTATCTTGCTCATATTTATATCGAACTTTAACCAAATATAAACATGACTCCTGATAAAATGTTTCTGGTCACACAACCATAGCTATACAAGCAAAAAACAACCAAACCAAAACGGATACTCATTCCTAGCAAAGATCAGCACTCTTAACTTCATAAAGTAAGATGTGGGGATGGTGGTTGTAACAGGAATAATGATACAACTGGGCCCAAGAATGCAGCCTGGGATTCTGTTGAGCATCTATTTAAGTAGTGATGGTGTCTTGTAATGATAATAGCTTGCATTTATATAAACATTTTAAGATTTTCAAAACACTTTACATTTATCTCATTTGATCTTCACAACAATACTTAGAGGTGAGTGCCATTATTATCTTTGTTTAACAGATGAAAAAATTAAGCCAAAGGTTAAGTGATTAAGATTTAAAATCTAAATTTTACTTAAAATTATGTTTAAATTTTAAATTACAAATAGAGATCCAAAATGCAGGATGTTAAAAATTCTAATACCTCCAAGTTATTTTAATTTTTGAGAAGCCAAGAGCAGATGTGAACTTGGGTGTTCCTGACTCTAGACCTGGCTATCTTTAAAAGACCTTTTTAACTCTTGCATTTCTCCTACTTCAAATTACTTTTTTTTTTTTTTTTTTTTTTTTTTTTTTTTTTTTTTTTTTTTTTTTTTTGCGCAGTGTGTCAAGGAAAAAGTTTTACATTTCAAAATCTACTTTTAATCAGTAAACATACAAAGACATTAAAGAATGTGGAAATTTGGTTCAATCTAAGCAAAACTTCAGTTTTCAGAAATTCTTGAATACAAATAAAACTCATGCTAAAAACTTCACATAGTTAGCATGATGTGAGAATTGGACATAGGTTTAATATCTACAGAGTTATGAAAATTAAATAAGAGAAATACAGAGAAAAGCCACCTAAGAAATAGAGGTTAGGACTAAGACATACAACAAGGAAATAAAAATTTAAAAAGGAAAACATAATCAGGGTGGAAGATTTAGATGTGAAAAGCAAAGAAGAATGTAATCAGAGGTAGAGATTTACAATAAGAAACATTGTTGTAAAATGTAATTAGAATCACTTAAACATGACAAATGTAATGGGATCAGAAGAGGAGACAGACACAAGTAGGGGAATTAAGATTCTTCAGATAGGTTAGTACTCTGTCAATAGGGAATCAGGGGAGGGACTGAACTAATTCAAATAAGATGAACACCAAGGGAGGAGTGATGATGAAAGGGAATGGAGATTCATACGCAGTTGGGGGTATTATGCACTCCTGATAGGTTGAAACCTCTGGTACTCAGCCAAGGGGCATCAAGGAGGTACTTGCCTTTCAGGTATAAAAAAGGATAAGTACTGGTTCTAAGTGTTCTTATTCTATGGGACACCCATTTGTGCATTTGCATAATTAAAGACTTTTAATTTCCCTCTTCCTTCCAAGGCCAGTGGAGTTATTTTTTACATTTGGGGATACTTCATGAGGATAAATGAATTCAATGAGTTCTGCAAGGGTAGGTGAATTTATCTTCTGTTCTCAAACTCATTTTTAAAAATAAATACTTTCTGTATCTGCTTGAACCTGAAGATAACAGGAATCATAGCTTTTGTCTGTAATTTTCATAGGAACATACATATAAAGTTGGAAAGAATCCTTGCGAACAATCAATCCAAGCAACTCCCTCACTTTTCATGAGGAAACTCAATTCCAGGGAAATTAAATTATCTGCCCAAAGTCACACAAGTGCTTAATGGCAGAGCCTATATTTGAACCCAAATCTAATCACATATCAAATACAATGTTCTTTTCACTATATCAATACTGTTCAATTTTCTGATTGATTCACAAAATTAAAATAATTCAGGGCTATTAAAATTTATAATATTTTGCCTCATATCTATAATCTAAATTTTTGTATCTAAATTAGGAAATGCATTACCCCATTAAATCATACTTCTCAAGTTAATATCTCACACATGATCTATTAATTGAAGAATATAGTATAGAAGTATAGAAGATTAATATAACTATATATCAGTATAAGCAACTTTCAATGTATAATGTCAAAAAAAAGATCACATATACTTTTTAGTTTTGAGAGATAAATAGACAGATACCACTCAGGCCATGACAACAATTTCTGGAAATCTGAAACATTTATACTCAAAAGTGTGTTAAGACAAAATGGGAGTGGGAAGGGGAGGGTAGAAGAGGGAAAATCTTACCTGTATGACCATATACAAGTCACCTTAACCTTTCTGTACTTTACTTTTTTTATCTGTAATCTGGGAATAATAGTGTTTATTTTATCTTCCTCATAAGATTGTTTTGAGGAAAGTACTTTTTAAGCCATAAGTGCTAATATAAGCAAATATTTTTATATTATTAATTTTCTTCTCCATTAAAAAATGTTTTTGCCTATGGAAGGCAAAGAATTGATTAAAGGGGAAAGTGATAGATTCTTCCTATTTGATATTTCTACTCTTCTCTTTTCTATTATAACAGACTCTTCTTTCCCCCATTTTCACTTATTTTCCACAATCATGAAATATAAAATAAAGGGGGAAGTGAATAGAATAAGAAATCTCATTAAGATCTGTTGAGACTTTTTTTTTTTATCTGTATCTTATCTTAATACTCAAATGCCTTGAAAGAAGGTCACAATTTTTCTTTTTACAATGTAAAGCTGAGGATACATACAATAGACAGACCTTCAGTTACACAGTGAGTTGTAATGCCAGTTTGGAAGATATGAGATAGCTATCTATCTTCTGCCACTTCCCATGTCTGTTTATTTATTGTAGATTATTCCGTGATAGAAGAGTAAAATCTTTTACCCATCCCCAGGTAACATCTGGACCATCCAATTTTTAACTTCCATTTTCCTAGGAGCTGAAATCTTATCTCTTTGTCAGGACAGAAAACAGAACATGGCAAATATCAACATATGCCAGAGTAAAGAACAATAAACTCATTTTAAGGGGTAAGACTGTTATCTTTCCATTGCTGAGAAATTCTTTGAAGAGTATAAGGGAGGGACCATGAATGCCAAATAGGCTTAAATCAAAATCACAGGAAAAGATTGCCTGGAAAGAACTGAGAAAACTGGAAAGGGTGAGGGAGACTGAAAGGATAAATGGATTTCTGTTCTACTTTGGAATCCCTATAAAAATAAATTCAGTTCTCTAAATAATTTTGTTTTTTCTCTTGTTGAAGCTATCAGCATATAGTCTTATTACTAGTTGTAAACCTTGGTTAAATAAACAAATAAACTAATTAATTAATTAATTAAATGAACCTAAAAGAGTATCCGATGGTGATGCTGATTACTTCAACAACTTAGAAAATGTTAAGTACTTTCTTTTCAGATACTTTCTAACACCTAATTTCATAATTTACCCAAGATCACACTGCTAAGTGTCTAATGATAGATTTGAATTCTGTTTTCCAGAACTCCAATTCCCAAATTCTATGCACTATTCCACTAAGCTGTCATTAGGACTAAAATGTATTTTTGTAATAAAAATCACAGGAACTAGGAAAAAAACACACAGCTATGAACATTGCAATAACAGCCTATATTATAGCTCCTGAAATATTCACACTTCAATTTATTTTTCTTGGGCTCTCTTCTTCCTGAACCCCCAGCTCCTTCTAACTCTATTGAAAAGACATTTATGCATTGCCCTCAAAATGAAAATGAAACTATCTAGCAAAATTAAGAATAAAGATGAGGAAGAGAACAAATGACAAGCTACAAGCTCAGTGAATAGGAGTAGGAGCTGTCCCAGCTGGGACCCAAGTGGAATTGACCTGTAGGGTAACAGCTCTTTTCTTGCTTACCTATCATACCTTTACCTGTGGCTGCTATGCCAAAGGAATGGAAATGTTGGTCACTGAAACCTCCCTGGATATCTTGGGGTTTATAGACTAGACCATGCCTTAAACCCAAATCATTCAGGCTCTCATTAACTGACCAAAGATAGGTCCCAAGACAAGCCCCACTAAGTCATTGTTTGGGCCTGGATGGCTTTAGAGAAAAAGGAAAGAACAACTGTTTCTGTTTTGGCCTTTGCCTCCCAGATTTACTAGGTAAAAAAGGTCATTTTCTGCCTCTTTTCTTGCCTCAAAGTGAAGAGCCAAAGTCTCCCTCCGCCATCCAGGGCCACCCCCAGTCCTCCTGATCTCTCTCTGGCCACTGGACCCAGAAGCTCTGGAGGGGATAGTGAGCCAGGTATCCTTGCCCAGCCTCCCTCAGTGAAGTCCAGTTCACTTGCCTGTCATAGGCTCACTCCATGATGTTGTGGTTTTCTCAAAGCAGGAAGGACAAACAACACCAATGGACAGGAGGCAGAGAGAGCCCCCTTCTGCCCCCGTCTGCCTCTGTCCTTTCTCCTGAGCTCTCACCAGCCCACCTTCCATTCCCCCCCCCCCCCCCCCCCCCCCCCCCGCTCCCCATAACTCCATGTGATTCACTGGTGTGCTCATTCATATGCCTGACCTTTGGGGTGCTGGAATCAAGGTCCTGAGATGCAAAACACTCAGGCACCTTCATAAACTCCCTGATGTTGCCAGCACTGGGTGAAAGAAGGCTAAGGAAAGGAAAATGAGGAGCTGGGCTACTGATCAAAGCCAAGCCAAGCCAAAGTGCAACAAAGCAACAGACTCAGGCTCTCCAAGTTCCTGCCAGGCTGTGTGACCTTGGAAAAACTGCTGACCTTCTTGGAAGCTGTTGACTCACACATACTAGGAAGTGGAGGCTCTTTTCTAGCTCTCATTCAGCTAAAACTGGGGTAGTTAATATGACACCTCCAATCCTGAGAAAGATTGACATCTTCCTTGCTTTTCTCTTGCACTGGCCACCCAAGTGATGAGTATTCTCTGCTGTTATTTTTCTCCAGCAGAATCAAAGAATTTGAATAGCAAGAGGAGAAGCATTTATATTGGGAAAGGCTTCCTTGGGTAAAAAGTAAGATTTTAGCTGGGACTCAAAGTCAGGTGGGAAAAATAAGGAAGAAGAGCATTCCAAGAATGAGAGACAATCAAAATGCTCAGTTTCAAAACAATGATCCATGACAATTCTAAAGCATGATGAAAAATGCTATCTACCTTCAGAGAGAGAACTGATGAACTCTGATTGCAAATTGAATCTTTTTCACTTTATTTTTCTTGCTTTTTTTTTTTATAACTAGCTAGGTATGGAATGTTTTGCATATTTTTATATGTGTAGTTTATAAATTGCTTGTCTTCTCAATAGATAAGAAAGGTGTTGGAGGGAGAGATAATTTGGAACTCAATTTTTAAAAAATAATGTTAAAATATAAAATTTCTTAATAGAATTGAATTTACTCTTAGATAATTAATGATAGTTTAAATAAAGACATCATGCAATATGAAAGAAAAAAGTTTTCTAATGAATATATTCTCAGGTCCCTTTTTAGCTCTGCCAAACTAAGTATATTTAACCTAGAGAAAAAAATACTTTCAGATACTTGGCCATTAGGTGAAAAAATGATTTAGATCTAAGATACTAAGTCAACAAGAAAAGTAGAAACACTGATCAAGGCAGAGAAAACCAAAAAGGTGTCAATTCAGTATGAGAAAATATTTCCTTCTCTTTAGACCTGTGCAAATATGAAAAGGGCCGAAACAATAAGCTGATCACTTACTGGCTTTTGTGTCACTTGCAACTGATTTTTCTGAAATCAAAGTATTTTATAATTCCCTAAAGCCCTAATATTGGTATCTGTTAACAAGATGTATTTTCCAGTGATCTGGAATCACAGAAAGCACTACACAATTTTCTGAAGGTCTTTTAGTTAGCTTAGTTCTTCCCATTAAATTCGGATTCCAGTTTATTGGCATCTGTCTGAAACATGTACTAATGAAGGAACTCAATGAAAGTCGCCATGACAATTAAATTTATCATCAAATGTTGGAAAAAAAAATATATTAGACATGTCTTAGTTATAGGAACAGCAAGGAAGCTGTTGTTCACTGGATTAAAGACTACAAGGGGGTGATATACCTAGAAGGGGGGTTAGTTATGAAGAATTTTAAATGCCAGATAATTTTATATTTGATCTTAGAGTTTACTGAGTAGGAGAATGACATGGTAAAACATGTGCAAAAGGCAGATGAATTTTATAACTGAGTGGAAGATATACTGGGACAGGGAGAGACTTGTGACAGGCAGGTCAACCAGCAGTCTGTCTTTCCATCTTCTCCCTAAGAATAGTATGAAATACTTTATCAGAGGCACTGCTAACATCTAGGAAAACTATAGCCATTGCATTTCCTTCATCTAATAGTTTGTTTAGTCATCTTACCTGGAAAAAAAAAAAAAAAAAAAAAAAAGGATGAGCTATGTATGGCATAACTGTCTTGGATGAAGCATCCATTTCCATGTATTAGCCAAGTATTTCTTTGAGGATCCCTTCTGGGATTTCCCAAGAGTTAAGGTAAATCATTTTCAGACTCCATTTTCTTCTATATTTTTTTTTTGGAAAAAAAATCAGGACATCTATTTGCCTCTATCTCTAGTGGTACCTCTTCCCTTTACCACAATCTTTTCGTTTATCATGGACAGCAGCTCAGGAAGCCCACCTGCCTGTCTTCAGCAAGGAAGGATTACCAGGGACCTGAATTCAATAAGGGCTGCAAGGTGCTCTCTTACTACCTTCCCTGTTTATCTTGGGTATCACATTCCCATTACAGGCATGAAGGATCATTCCTCTTGGTGGAGAAAAAGAAGCAAAATAGAACCAAGCAAATCTGCCTTCCTTCTGTTTCAGTATCCTATTTACTCCAAGAAGAGATTTCTTCTTTAATCTTTTCCCTCTCCCAATATAAAGGCAGAAAAATGAAAGAAAAGAATATCTCCCTTGTCTCTCATTTCACTTGCTAGTCTCATTTTATTCTAAATTTTAGCCTTCTTGATTCTGTTTTTATAACATTGTGACATGCTCCATCCTATTACTTGGTCTTACTTCCATCTTTTTTTCAAATTTGAGGTAATCTGTCAAATTCCCTGTGTATTTATATCCATGTCTCCCGACAAATCCCATTTTTTCTTTTCACTTGGACTTAGAATTTTATTCTTGAGCATTTTTCATTCCTTCTGACCCAACTCCCATACTATATTTTAGACCACAGAATCTCACCTGTTTTTCCTCTGAAATCTGATTTCCTCTGAAATCTGATTCCTCTGAAATCTGATTTCCCCAACCCAAGGGTATATATCAAACTAAGATCAGATTCTACTTTTCTCTTTCCAAAATCTCGGAGTAAATAATTAGTTTCCTACCATGGTTCCCATCCTTTCTACTCCATGAGTTCCTGGGTAGAAAAACAAACAACAAAATAAATCACCATTCTCTACTGAGCAAATAGTTTTACTTACTTACAAGACGCAATTTATTTTCCCCAGAGCAATTTATTTTGCCCTTGAATGTTCCCATTTTCCAGCCCTTATCTTTCAGCAAAGAATTTCATTTGCCCCCTTTCCTTTAATAATCTCTTGTGGTGCTGAGATTTTGATTATTATTGTTGTGCTGTCTACCTGTGCTTTCAATCCTGTCTACCCAAGTAGCTCTAAGTTATCAGGAATAAAATAATTAGGGCCTGGATTAACGAAATATAAATCTGAAAAGAATGAACCTTTGATCTTAATTTCACCAATAGGAAAACTGAAGCCAGACCAGTGAAGGGACTTGTCCAAAGTCACACAGGTAGAATACAAAAATAAGTCCAAGGCTTGTTCTTTTATACAAGATGATGGTCCCTAAGCTAAGGGTTTCATTTTCAATAGCAGAATTTTAAAGCATAGATGTCTGTTGATCAAGTACTGAATTACCAGATAGAGATGAGTAAAAATAGAATGATATTCCACTTGTCTGACATTCAGTTGCTGTGGTTGTTTCTCCTTCGTTTTTGAAGAGGACTATAATATCAGGGAGGGGATGCCATGACATGCCAGTGAATTGAATTTCAGTGAAGTAGGGCTGGGCAAGGTCATCTGCCTCACTTTCCCCTCCAGAGCCATCTGGGTGCAGAGACCAGATAGAAATCAGGATAACTGGTGATTGCCCCTTATTGCTAAGAACTCTAATTTTATATATAAGGTCAAGGCTATGGTAACTTGGGAACTTAGTTATAAACAAGATCTTGAAAGAGGAATTCATATTGAGGAAAATCTATTTATTAAAAAAAAAATCAACATAGTACAAGATCAGTTGAACTCTATATAATGTTAGAACTGTTTTTTTCTCTTTTTGAGTATTTTGGGACAGTTCATGCATTTCATAGATGCTTTATTGTATGCCTTCTAGAAACACATTAAATGTAAGTCACATCAACCTCCATGAGGAAATGATGTTTTCCATTGAGACTGTTATTCTCCTTTTAGTGTTCACAAAGTGAACATATATAATGGGTTAGTGGTCAGGGAAAAGTATTTTGGTGAGGGAATCTAAAGAGATGGTGAACACTTCCTTTTTCAGAGTGATAGTGGGCCAATTCCATTGTGGTATCCAATGAGAGTAAAATGTTAAAGAAGAGGCTGGGTGAGAAGAACAAAATGTAGGATGAAGACAGCTTAGGAGCAGCAGCATGGATCCATGGTTTCATGTATATAATTAGAGTTCTTAGCATTAAGGGGAGACATCACTCCCATTACCACAATACCTCGATTCTAAGAATGGTACTACCATTCTGTAAAGGATTCCCAATATGGGATTTGAAGAATAATGAATATAACATATTAAAATGTATTATAAAATAGCAAATTAAATATGTACTATAAATATATAATATAGAGAACATAAAATATTCATCTTTCCTTTCCCTTGGATATAAAATGCTAGGGGCTGACAATTTATATATAGGCACTAGAGAAGAATAAAGTTACAAGAAAGGAATAGAATTAAATAATTTCAAATTTAGGAAATATGTCACTTCTGTCACTATAGTAAATTAAAAAGTACCAAGCTAACACTATGCAGATAAATCGACACCTCCGTATAGTCATTAAGCTGTACCTTGGATAGGTATTTATAAGTAAACAGAAGTGCCTGTTTAAAATAAGCTTACTCTCAGAGCTTTAATTATCTTCAAGGGTTGAAAAATAAAGAAGTACGAATATAACAGAATATTGATACTTTTACTTGCACTTTTTCCCACAAAAATTTAACATGTCATTCAGAATAGAACATTAATATATAGATTCACTTTTATTTTCTTCCTGTAACTGATAGGATATCTCAAAGCTAAATTTAAAAGAAAACTTCTAAGTTCAAAATAAATAATTCCTTACTTCTTAACTGTCAGATGTTTCACTTAGGCACTAGAGAAAACAAATGTTTAAATAAAAAGACCATTATCAATCTTTCCCCCCAAGACAACTCAGCACCTTTTTAAACATGTTTCAGAGGAAAGAAATTATGGTGATTAACACTTGTGCTATTTATTATTAGTGCTAATTATTCTTGCTGACTCTAACTTATGGCTCTAAATTACCCTTTCAAAAGTTATGTAGGAGTTTCTACTGCCACAATTCATTGCTAAGTCAGACTTCCTCCCTCTTGGTAAATGATTCAATTACTTTACAACTTAATTTCATAAAAGGGAGAAGAGTAAAGAGAGAAAAAAACCTTAGAATTTCAAAGCAAGCTCTGAATAATTTAAAACCACCAAATAAGAGAATATCCTTTCCTCCTTAGGATGTGGTCACAGGCTAAATGAATGTAGAAATAGAACATTAGACTTTAAAGTTCGAAGAAGCAAATACTGTGTGTTATTTAATCTACTTTGTGCAACCAATTTAACAACAAGATTTATTAAACACTTAGCTAGAGTATATTGTGTTAGGTTTTGGAGGGGAAAATGCAAAGATTAGGTAAGGCAAGGAGCCTTGTAATGAAGATTATATATAATCGACTTGACACATTCTCTCTCTCTGTCTCTCTGTCTCTCCCCCCTTTTTTCTCCCTTGACTTTCACCCCATTTCCAATTGCACTCTTTAAACTGCTGGACCTTATTATTTGCTCTGCCCATGCTCTGAGGAATGGTGTTCTGGAACACCATCTTGGAGCCCAGCCTGTCCAGGCTGGTGAATATTCATATGATTTACTCTATTTAGGCAGAACTAGCCTGCTTCACATTCCAGTTCAATCACCATCAAGTCAACAGTCTTCCTCTTCACTTTATGGATCTGTAACCATAACTTAGTTGGCACTGCCATTGGCAAGGGCTCATTGGTCATTGATCAAAGGCTCCATACATTGCCCCAAACTTCCCAAACCAGAACATTTCTTTCTGGCCACCATCCCCTTATGTACCATTGTCTCTCTCTATTAGAATATAAGTTCTATGATTATCAGACTTGTATATCCATGGCACTTAGCACCATGTCTGCTACATAATGATTGCTTAATAAATGCTGATTAGTTTATGATGAACCACACTCACCAATGAGCAATAATTTATTGGTATTGCTATTCATTCTAATAGTGATCACAATCCATTCATATTTTATCATTCAGGGTAATTCCTTTCATACCCTTCCAGAATACCTCCCTTCAGACAAATTCCACATATCAGACTAGAAGCTTTCTTTTAAATTTCTTGGTTCTCATGGATGAGTGCCGGGGTAGCACTCAGGCTATTTATTAATTGCTACTGTCACATGACTAGCCCAGTTTTTCTGAGTAATATATGTCATGGATAATGTCTTTCATGTCACCTCTCCTACATTTTCTTGTTTATTTAATTTTTCTTTTGTTTTCCATTTTTAGTTTAATAAACCAATTGATTGATTCACATATTTCACAATGTCCCAGAATTTATTAAATTAACACAATGCCTTTTGCAAATTAATTTGCATTTAAAAAGCCTCAGTATTTGTAAGGAATCTCTCTTCTCCTGAAGTCATCATCCAATACTTCTTGGAGTCCTTCCAACATTGAAGATTTCTACATTTTGTCATATTTCCTAATTTGTTGCTTATGAGGTGAAATTAAGAGTTCATTATCTTTCATTAAGGAGTACTGTACAATATTAATAAAAGACTCATGAAAAAATATTACCCTAAATGAAATCAAAGCACCAAGGTCACAGAAAACAAAGCACAGATCTAGGTATCTTGGCACTGATTCTCTCTTTTACTCCTATCATGATAGTTAGAAAGGAAGATGGTTCATAGTCAATAAGCCCATTTGTTCAACAAAATACATTTAATTAAGTATGTCTCATTAAGTCAGTCAGCTACTGGAGACAGAAATCACACAGTGAAACCTGATTAAAAGATTTCAGTCAATAACACAAATGAACCACCCAGAAATTTAAATCAGCTGAAATATGAAAATGTTCAGCAGCCAAAAACAACAAACCTAATATCCTGTTTCAATCAAGGCTGTTTGATAACTTAACAAAAATACTCCCAAAATGAATTCATTAAGCAATTGCAAAGGAATAGTATGGAGCCATTAAATAATAAGATCTTGTAACAAACTAAATTCAAATAAAATCAACTTCAAGAAAAATAACTTCATTTTACATTCAGTTTGGCAACAAGGCCTTCATTGTTTCCATACAAATACAGAAAGTTTTTCAGTCATATTCTAAATATCATTTTAGGACTTTATCTCATCTAGTTTGTATAAATGGAGTTTTATCTACTACCCAAACCATGATTCAATTCTACAGTAAGCCATTTTTATGCCTGCTATAATTTCCTTTTCATGATATTCTAGCCTTCAACATCATTCTGCAAAATCATTTTCAATTATATATTTAATCTTTATTTTATAGCTTAAATTATAGCCATAACACACTCTGCACTGGATCTACAAAACAAGGCATGTGGCTGCCATTGCCTTAAAAAGATGAACAGCTTCAATAGAAGACACATGTGCCAATCTGCCACCAGGGTGGCCCAATTTCAACAAACCACTTTCTTTTTTAAAGTTCTATGGGATTTTTAAAAAAAGATAATATGCAAAGTTCATATGATACTCATGATTCATGTAAGTCTGCAGAAAAAGATCTCTTTCCATGCTGAAAAGTGTTCCCAGCATCATTATGTTTTTTGCTTTTCAAAGACTAATAACTCTCTCAGAGATCTAGAGAGCTTACCAAATTATTCTAAATCACATTTTAATTGTCAAACTTAAACCCAATTCTCCCAAGTCTAGGGAAGCATTCCCCACCAAGACTGCTAAAAAAAAAAAAAGGGACTCTTTATATGATTCAATATAGTATCTATTCTTGGAGCACAGATGATGGGACATCATAAAGGTATATATTTTATGGTGTTCATAAAAGAACATTACTGGACCAAGAACCTTACTCAGAAAAAAATACTCCAACTCCTAATACATGGATAAAGTAATATTTAATACATGTTCAGGAAAGGAATTTGGAATTAAGCAAACAAAGTGACTAAAATGCCCATATCTTTGACCCAGAAATTCTAGTATTAGGCAAATAGTGCAAAGCAGACTATGAAAAAGAAAGCCTGCCTATGCACCAAAATATTTGTTGCAACAATTTTTGCAATAGTCAAAGACTAGAAACAAGATAGATGATCATTAATTGGATCACCCCCATTAATTAGGGAATGGTTAAGGAAGCTGTGGTACATAAATGTAAAAGAAATATTGCTATGCTATAAGAAACAATCAACAGGATGAATTCAAAAAAGCAAAGTAAAGTCAGAAGAATAATAACTTGAAAAACATAAATGGAAAGAATGACAAAACAATCAATCAGTCCATAAGCACACAAAAGAGGCTCTTTATATAAAGTTAGTTGGAAAAAGGTTTCTAAAAAATTTTTTTATTAAAAAAAAGTCAGTAACTGTCTAACTTAAAATTAAATTCTGGGAAATTATAATGATCAAGAATGGTCCCTAAAAAGAGCTATGAGAAGACACCTCTCCCTGTTTCTTTGTTTTTATAAAAGTATTCCATATAAACAATCAGATAGAAAACTGGACATTTTCTTGGTTCCTTAGAAATTCAATGAACTTCTACAAATGAAAAATTATGCAACTGTCTCCACAATCCAGGACACTATTAACCCTAAGGAGGTAACCAATGACAGAGAAGGCTAGTGGCTTAATGTTCCCTCAGCATCCTTTACTCCATCAGACTCTGGCACAAAGACACAACCTAACACGCATACTTGTACTCTCCCTGCAAGCTGCTCAGGAATTCCTTTGCTGCTGCCCCCTTCTTTGCCAATTAACCCTCCTCCCCATTCTCCCACCATTCTGCAACAAGCAACAATGCCACTAAGCCTCACAAATCCCAGTGCAGCAAGGTGGAGGTAGCAGAAAAGAGTGAGCATCACAGCTGTTAATTAGGGAGCTGAGGGCAGTGCAACAATATGGGAGGCTGACATCCAGGGGAGGCTGGGTCCGGGTCTCAGTGGGGATCCCCCCTAGCCACACAACACCCTTCCCATACCCCTTCTGGAATGGGAATGAGAAGTGGGGCAAGAAGTTACAGCTGGCTCCTTGTTCCACAGCATGACGGGGTAAGGGCTGGGGACAGCAGCAGCCAGGGGATCACTGCCCAGATACCAGAACACAGGCAGATGACTCTGTTGTGGAATATCATTCTGCCCTGGGGAGGAGCCAGTGCCTTCGTACACTACAGAGTAGTCCTCTGGATTACCTCACTAAATTGTGGTCTCCTCAAAGTTCTTGGTGTGTCTTTGCATAGATCTCAAGACAGTTGTAATTAATCTACTTCTTGCATATAATTCTTCTATTAGAAAATTAAGGAGTTCAGGATAACTGAAGCAATGTCTAATTCCCCATTACTGCAAATCATATTCTTCATTGTCACAATTGAATGAGGAATATGCAACTGTGATTGATTAAAAACATTACACAACTTGTAATTAAACAACTTGTTTAAGTAATGTCAAACAGTGATTGATACATGTATTCATGTCAAAGTGATACACGTATTCTCCTGTCAGGGAAAAATAATCTTTTTTTAAAAAGGTTGCTTTACTGATGGTTAAATTCAATTTCCTGTATTTATAAATGAAACTACTAAGTACACTGAGATCCAGAACACCAAAATGCATCTTCAGGGAACTAAATGCATGAGAAGTGTGTGGGAAAAGGTGAAGAACTTAACAGCACATATTGATTAGAGACCGTTAGCTAAAGTAGATCAAGCCTATAGGCCTCAGTTTTGGCTTCTCCGGAGTCACGTGATTTTAGATAAGGCCTGGACTTCATTCCATTGTCCAATGTGGCCAAAGAAGCTGTATATCACCTCATCTACTGCATTCCACTAACCAACTAGGGGAACAGTAGATTTATGTGACCAATCACAACATATAGAGGGCGGAATTTTGGAGGTTCTTTGTCTGAAATGTATAAAAGCTGTAATCATTTTCAAGGCTCTGGACCTATCCTGATGTGAAATTTGACTCACGGACCAGGATGGGGTCCGCTTCTTGAGATTCTAATAAATAATTCTGCTTTCTATGAATGATCTCTGTAGTAGTCAATTTGGGTTGGTCTTTTTGTCCCAAATAGAAGTAAGTACATATTACTCAGATTGTGGCAAACAGTTATTTGAGCAGTCTCTTGAGCTATGCTGTATGTGCAAGGATGGAGATGGTGGCAAGGATAGTGTGACATAATGGAAAAAAAGTTAGCATGTGGATCGAAAAGTCTAGCTCAAGTTATGTACCTAATATATACTGAATGTGTAATGCTGAGCAAGTCATTTTGCCTTATCGCCCCATGCAACTCATAAAAAAGTGATACCAGAACTAGAGCTGATCAATGGGAGTTTCCTCATGGGGAGTTTTATACACTGAAGAAACCCTACATTCATATTTTAAATAATCTCTAGCATTGTAAAAAGCAATTTGGAATTATGCAAATAAAGGAACTAAAATGCCTCCATTCAACTTAGACATTACACTACTAGGCTTATATTCTAAAGTTGCCAGAAGAAAATTCCTACATATGATAAAGTATTTCAAAAAGCATTTTTTTAGAGCAGCAAAGGATTAAAAAAAAATATATGCCCATTGATCAGAGAATGCCTAAACAAATGTGGAACATGAATGTAATAGAATATTACAGTGCCATAAGAAATAAAAATATGATGCATATAAAGAATCATTAAAATTTTTATAGGTTCTACTGCAAACTGAAGTAAGCAGAACTAAGAAAACAATATATACGATCTCTTCAACAATGTAAATAGAAAGAAAAACCACCACAAAGCAATGAAAAGTAAAAGCTACACATTAACAAAGAATAAGCCTGGCTCTAATGAAGAGATCTGAGAATATCCCTTCACCCCACTCCTGATGGGAGGTCCACAAGACTGTGCATTGTATACATTTGCAGACTATTTTCAATATATTGACTGGTTTTGCTTATTTATTCTCTTCCTCTTTTCTTTTTAAAATATCATTTGTTCCATGGGATAGTTTCCTGGGATGAGGGAAGGGAAAAAATGCTAAGAGAAATTTTAGTGATTAAAAAAAAGATATTGACATTGATGCATTGTTGGTGGAGTTGTGAACGAATCCAACCATTTTGGAGAGTAGTTTGGAACTATGCTCAAAAAGTTATCAAACTGTGCATACCCTTTGATCCAGCAGTGTTACTATTGGGATTATATCCCAAAGAGATTATAAAGAAGGGAAAGGGACCTGTATGTGCACGAATGTTTGTGGCAGCCCTTTTTGTAGTGGCTAAAAACTGGAAACTGAATGGATGTCCATCAGTTGGAGAATGGTTGAATAAATTGTGGTATATGAAAATTATGGAATATTACTGTTCTGTAAGAAATGACCAACAGGATGATTTCAGAAAGGCCTGGAGAGACTTACACGAACTGATGCTGAGTGAAATGAGCAGGACCAGGAGATCATTATATACTTCAACAACAATACTAGATGATGACCAGTTCTGATGGATCAGGCCATCCTCAGCAACGAGATCAACCAAATCATTTCTAATGGAGCAGTAATGAACTGAACTAGCTATGCCCAGAAAAAGAACTCTGGGAGATGACTAAAAACCATTACATTGAATTCCCAATCCCTATATTTATGCACACCTGCATTTTTGATTTCCTTCACAAGCTAATTGTACAATATTTCAGAGTCTGATTCTTTTTCTACAGCAAAATAACGTTTTGGTCATGTATACTTATTGTGTATCTAATTTATATTTTAATATATTTAACATCTACTGGTCATCCTGCCATCTAGGGGAGGGGGTGGGGGGCGGTAAGAGGTGAAAAATTGGAACAAGAGGTTTGGCAATTGTTAATGCTGTAAAGTTACCCATGTATATATCCTGTAAATAAAAGGCTATTAAATAAAAAATAAAATAAAATAAAATAAAATAAAAAGAAAAAAAAGAAAAAAAAAGATATTAATGAAATTATTTTTTAAAACTAGAGGCAGCATAGAATAAATAGTAGACGGAATTCAGGAACTGGAATAGTAGTAGTAATAAATTCAAATATCACCCTAGACATTCACTATTTGTGTTATTCTGAAAATTATTTTCTGTATCTCTATTTATTTATCTGTGAAAGGAGGAGTGGTTTTGATGACATCTAAGGTTCCTTCCAGCTCTACAGAACTGAACTACATGACTACAGAACATTGTAGGCAACCTTAAGACTTTTTGATGTTAGGTTTAAAATTTTTTATAAGGGATGGAACTCTGTGAAAGAATGAAGGTGGAGAGAATACAGTGAAAGATGTTAAATGATATGAAATAAAAGATATCAATAAAATTTTCTTTTTTTCTTTTCTTTTTTTGCTGAGGCAATTGGGGTTAAGTTACTTGCCCAGAGTCACATAGATAGAAAGTGTTAAGTGTCTGAGGCCAAATTTGAACTCAGGTTCTCCTGACTTCAGGGCTAGTGCTCTATCCCCTGTGCCACGTAGCTGTCCCTAAAATTTTAACAATGAGTATAAATAATAGAGATCAGGTACAGAGAGCCATGGAAAATAGATAGGCTTGACTCAAGACACAGTAATTCTAATCTTGCATCTTTGTTACCTTGGCCAAATCAATTAACATTCATAGGCCAAAGTTTCTTCATTTGTAAAAAGTAACAGCTGATTTCTGTTTCTATGTCCAAGCTCCTATAATTATAGTGATGAAACTGGCCTCTACATTAAACGGTCCCTCGCTCCTGAAGAATGAACAAAGGAACAATAAGTGGGGAAAAAAGACAAAGGCACTTAATTACTATGTGTCCCTACTCCCCCAGAGCTCACACATTCTAATGGGAATTTTCAGATCAAAGTCAGATGAGAAGTCTCAATGTTCCACAAGGTGTATTCAAGTAATGCACCTTCATCGCCATTTCCATCCATAAAATCACATCTGTTGAACCATTTAATAGGGCTAAAGACTTGGGCTGTGAAAGTTCTCTTTTCCGCATCTTTATAGCTGCAGAGGAGCCAGGACTTAGAACACCTGCAAGGGAAGCTATCAGGGTGCATTTCTACAAGGGGTGTTACCCCTGGATAATGGCTGCTGGGAATAAGGGTGCAGGCTTAATGCAGGGCTGCTTTCTGGGGAGGGCTGCTATTCAACAAGATCTTGCAGCTGAGATGTCCCTGTCCTCCTACACAAGGGCTGTACTGAAGGCTATACCTGCTGGGCAGCAGGACAGAAGAAGAGCCGGCAGTCAGAGAATATTCTTTTCTCTCTCCTTGAATATGAGGAGATATGGGCCCAGAGCGTGATTTAGCTGCTCCTTTGGGATGCTTTGTTGCTGCAGCTGCCCTGTTCTTCTGCCACTCTGATGGCTGTTGTTTGGCAGCGGATGGGGGCAGTAATGTGGATGATATATTCTTTCTCCACAGGGAGTGTTCCCCTGAAAGATGGCGCGAAGGACTAGGCTGAAAGCAGAACTTACCCCCAGGCAAGAGAATGAGCTATGGTCCTACAAAAAGTCCTTCTTGATTACTCATCTCTCCTTCATTGGGCACACATAGGAATAGAGAAGAGACAACAGAGAAAAATTGGTTTGGAAGAGAAACCCTGGGGGTGCAGTTTCCAAGACGCTCCAAGTGTGAAGTTTTCAGGCCTATGAACAGCCCCATTCCCCAAAGAGAATCAGGCTCTCCTGATGGATTCTGAGGCAGACTAGACATACAACAGGACATCCCTGTCCAGAAAATACCAAAGCAAAGCATAGGGTAATAATCAAAAATCCATTATTGCCAATGATGGAGCTCAGATTCATAATTTCACATAGAATTCTATTTTTTCTCTTCCACTAAGTTTATGGAAATATTCTTTTTAATGGAGGGGTGACAGTTGACATTTTTAAATCTTTTTCCAAAGCTACAATGATAGATCCTAGTGAGTCCTACAGATTACGGAAAGGATTGAGAAAAATTTCTTGAAATGTACATATCTGTGTCAGAAAGGGTTTTCACATTGTTGGAAAAACATATATAAACTGGTTTGAATATGTGTGCCAACTCCTCAGAGGAAATTATCAGATACAATTTATAGAAAGCTGGACTTGGAGTAAGGAGATCTGCATTCAAATCTGGGATGGTGGGCAAATCAGTTAGCTTCTGTCTGCCTAGGTATGTACATCCATAAAATGGGAATAATAATGGCCTCTATCTCCCAGGGCTGTTGTGAGGATCAAATGAGATAACATCTATTTAAGGTGCTTTACCAACCTTAAAGTGTCATATAAATACTAGATGCTATTATTTTTGTTATTATTGTTGTTGTTGTTATTCCCCAAACTTTTTTCCTTAAGGAAGTTTAGTTTTCATAAGGACATTAGTGAAGAAGTAGAAAATGGGTTCAGGAACCACGTAAGAATTTTTTAAAAACTTAATTCGGGGTTAAACTATGATTGGATTCTTGTATGGTTGGGGGGTTTTTGGTATATAAAATACACCTGAGTAATGTCAATATTACCCAGTAACATACTTGTCCTATTAATAAATCACCACTGATTTATTAAAATGTAGAACAGCCTAGGCATTCATCTAATTAAAAAAAAAAAAAACTAATTTTTTCTTTACATCTAAAAAGTTGGGAATCGAATGGAATTCAAAAATAGCCAAGAAAAGTATCTATTTGGGAAAACAGTCTTGCCCTTGCAAGTCAAGAGTGTAAGGTTACCCTAATAAAATAGCCAATTTGTTACATTTTTATTACTTGACAATATTCTTTTAATATTTATCTGGGTTTGACCCCATGTAGAAGAAATAAAGGTACTCATCTATTTAAGGTAATTCTACTTGAAAGACACTTTCCAGTCACCAAGACTTACCCTCTCTACATTCCCATTCCCACCTGCTCATTGATACTAACATTTGTCATTATGAAAATGAAAGACATATTTCAAATCAATTAAGGTTAAATATTACTATAAGGAGCAATGCAAAAGTTCCCATTTCAGAACTAGCCAATCTCAGCTTCAAGAAAAACAACTCTCTTTTGAAAGTAAGGGCTAAAATCATTTCTTTAAAAACTTTGACATTTAGACATTTAATTACTTCAGTCCCTTTCCCTTAAGACTCCTGGGTCTTCCTTTACATGACTCCAAATAATATCATTAGTCTTGTGATATTTTAATCTAATGCTAACTAATATAATCAGGGAAAACTATTGGCTATTCCTAAACAAAGATGCCTGTGATTTTCACCTCATCAACTTACAATTTCCAAAATTTTTTGTTAAATGATGACATCAGGATTGGATTTTTAATTTTTGTCCTTAAGCTCTAAGACCAAGCCTGAATATATGATTTTTTTCTTTTATGCCAAATGCTTGAATGAAATATCATAAACATATGTTCAGAGTAACACAAGACTATTTTTAGAAGATTTTAACTTAATTTTTAAGAGGAATTTGATTGTCAAAGCACCTGAGATTGGAATGTCTTCAGCATTTCTATCAAAGAAATTCTATAGGACTGCAAAATATAAAAGGCTCAAGGAATATGTAACATCTGCAAAAAGATACAGTAAGTGTAGGGTTGAATCAGGAATGGTATTAGCTTCAAAAAGCTATTGTGGATTTAAGTGAAAAATAATTGGGCGATGTTTCTATTACCTTAATGGAGTAGGAGGAATGCTAACCACTCAAAAATGAGCCAAAATAGTAATAATGATTTTCTATCACCTGTTGCATACCAAGATGAGAAACAGAAAAACTTCCCATGAGAGAGAACTGCATCCATTTCTGAAACCCTGACCAAAATGCTGAAAAATTCATTCTTTGCTACTATGACTTCAATTATGAAATATATGAAGTTATTTCAACTTACAAGGTTTTACACAAGGTAAAACATGAAAGCATGAATCAAATTTAAGGAGGTAAACTAAGAAAACATCTCTTCACCTAATAGTTGCTATCATCCAACCAATTCATGCAAAAACATAATTATCACATGATCATAGATTTTGAGCTGGAAAAGAACTAGTGTCAGCTTTCTGCTAAATGTAAAAATAATAAGATGAAACCTTTTAGACAGACAGGATTCCATACTGCAAGAAAAGAAAGAAATGGGGCAGCTGGGTGGCACAGTGGATAGAGCACCAACCCTGAAGTCAGGAGGATCCTAGTTCAAGTGTGGCCCAAGACACTTAACACTTCCTGGCTGTGTGACCCTGGGCCTCAGCAAAAAAAAAGAAAAAAGAAAAAAGAAAGAAAGAAAGTATCTAGTTTACTTTAAAAGTCAAGCATAATAATTGTCATATGAACCAAGTAAGCTATATCATAGGTTACATGTGAGATCCAGCTTAGAAGTTCTTCCAAAGAAAACACATCCAGGTTTACAGGAAGATCTTATCTTCAGTCCTTACCAGAGACAATAGCACTTGGAAACCTGAGAGTAAGATGAACTTCATCAATGAAGCCATTTGATAGACATAAACCTCTGAAGAAATGGTAATATACTTGATTTACTGCCTCTGTAATAATAAAGGCTATCTTGTGGTAGCCCAAAAACCTGTTATCTGAGCTCAAGCATCACCATCACTGATAATATTCCTCATATCTCATGACATAGATTGAGGACATACCATGTAATCACCAATTTTCTTCAGTGAGGAGGCCAGGGGTCATACATCAAGAAGCTCTGGGAACAGCTGACAGGTTATGGTGCTCCCAGTTCACTCCCTCTATGCTTTTAACACTTTCAGGCCTTCCATTTATTTGGAGGTTGGCCAAAGACAACTGATGTTGTGGACTTCTTCGCCCCTATCTCACTGCCCACAGGTGATTACTACCATCATCCCAGAGCTATACCACTTAGACCCCCAGATGGTAGCCAGTTACTTTTATACCCATTCTTAAGAACAATGGTAGAAAATTTGACCAGTATAGACTCTGCAGTACAATCATGTATTTGCACAAGGAAATAACAATAGATTAGGTCATGAACAATCGTAGTCTAAGGTATTAAGCGTAACACATTGAGTCAACTATTAATTTAAGACATGCTCATTTAAGTAGAAGCGCTAGTTACAATAAAGGTGGATATTGAATTTATTTTCAGTGCTTGGGCCTGTATTTTTTTTTTTTAAACATTCTGCTCCTTATCTGCTTTATTATTACTTATAAGGAAAACAAATTAAAAAAATGTAAAATGGAAGCCATTGTCAAAAGCTATAAATTAAAAAGTCAAGAAGTCTTATTCTTTATTGCTTATGACTACTTCTTATAACAACATCTGTCACCCATCCTATCTCCAATCATTCAGAAAGCAATTATGGCTTTCTTTTTTGAAATTCAAGGTTTGTGGGGTTTAAGAAAACTCCTGGCTGGGTGTTTCCCTGCCCATCCCTCCAAAACAAATATACCAATGAAAATTAGTTAACAAGTTTAAAACAAAATTATTTTTAGCACTTTCAAATTACTTTTACAGCCAAGGGAGATGAGTAGGGAAAAAGATTTTTTTTTTTTTGATTCCCATGTTTAAATATGTAGTAACAGGTAAAACTTCAAGTGTGAACTTATTACTAATTTGCACCTGTCCAGCACTTCCAGGAAATGATAAAGGATATGGTACAAGCTAATATATATATATATATATAAATTTATATAAATATGTGATTTTAATGTTGGGTTCATAAAAAATTAAATAAATTCATGATCTGTAATCGATTGTTAAGGGAAATAACAGTATATTTGATCAACAGAAGAAGGAAGGGATGTGAAATTTATACATGCACCTCATGTTCTGATGTGAAGATTACAGATAATTCTTAATCTGCAAGGAATCTTTAGTATATGTAAAAATCCTATTCAAGAGGCAGCATGGTATAATCAAACTGAGGCAAATTCTGTTCTCAACAAGTACTATAACAGCAAGCAAAAATACCTTTCTAATCCTCAATTTTCATTATCTGTAAAAGGGAAATAATTCTTACCCTAATCTCCTTCATAGGATTACTGTGAGAAACAAGCCATATTCTACATGTGAAAACACTTTGTAAATTGGAAAGTATTTCATAAATGTATATGATTTATACATTCAAGTGTTATTTTTACTAAATTTTTTGCAAAGTAGGACTAAACTATCTTAGAATTAGAATTAGATTACTAATAATTCCCTATAACCTAAATTTTAATTACCACTATTAAGAAGTGATTACAGGGACATGATGCTATTTAGAAGGAAGACCTTTGTGGTATTTTAGTAAAGTCCCAATAAGCAAGACTAGATAGGATTCAGAAATAACAAAAACAATCCTTCAGTATAAGAAACTTCTTAAGAACATGTTACCTTAATCTTTTTCTTATTTGTTAATGTAAATCACATGTTCCAACTAGTAGATTTAAGGCTAGATTTCTCTAACTACTTAAATAATTAAAACAAAGCTTTGTCAAGAAGAGACAACCTTCAGACTTATTTTCATCTTCAAGGTTTGTGTTTGTAAGGTGCCCTTAAAATAAATCTAAGTTAGTATGAATAAACAGGAAAATATTAATGTTTAATTTTTATTTTCCCCATGCATTCCTTTGAGTTATCATAAGAAGATGGAAATAAACCCCAAAGTTATAAATTTTGGTATATTCAATTATATGTAATTATGAGGAAAATTTACTTACGTCCAAAGAATGTTCATTCACCAAAATAAGAGACATGTTTTGTGACACCAGTTTGCAGGCATAACCTATTAAGAAAATGAAATTTAAAAATTACACATTTCCAATCCCTTCGATGAGTTCTTGATTTTTAAAAGTCTATTGGCTATTTTATGAATTATCCTTTCTTTAACTTTCTTGTACCTTTAAAACATTTCATGGCTCATCAGCTTATCTATATATGTTAGGATGAAAAAAGCTCAACTCAATATAGTTAGCTTTTTGAGAAGAAGTGCCCAAGGAAAAAGTCATTAAACAAGTACTTTCAAAATTTCTATGGATTTTTCTTTATCCTTACTATCCTTATCTTCCAATAGCTTCAGTGAAGACAAACATACAAAGGAGTAGGAAGAATTATCCTTTCATATTGTAATGCCAAAGTTCACTTTTAATGGGGTGACCAGTTCCTCCATTTGTCCTATTTTGTATTCTGCCTTAAGGTTATGACCTTCCCCTCTTAATGGTTGAGATAAAGGTTTTATAGACATTCCTTAATGTCATTAGATTATCAGTAACCTCTTTCTATCAGGTTATCCCCACCTAGGTCCCTCCATTCTGTCATTGTTCTTGTTATTCCATAAAAGGCTCCTAGCCCCAATACTGGAGGCTAGACTCTTTGAGATGATAGTCTCATCTAGCCCTGGGTTCCAGTGGTCCCAGTATTTCTCTCCATTTAATAAATTATTGAATTGGTCTCTAATCTCTGTCTTGCTCAGTTTCTTTGGCATTACAATATCTTCAATTGAGACAAACTTGGTCTTTATAACTTTATAAAATTTGGTTTCAATTGCTTGGGGTTGAGGTTGTTTTTCTTATTTATCCTGGCATAATCACTATGTATGCTGTTTTCTTTTTTCTTTTTTTTTTATTTTTATTTTTTAAATAACTTTTTATTGACAGAACCCATGCCAGGGTAATTTTTTACAACATTATCCCTTGCACTCACTTCTGTTCCGATTTTTCCCCTCCCTCCCTCCACCCCCTCCCCCAGATGGCAAGCAGTCCTATACATGTTGAATATGTCACAGTATATCCTAGATACAATATATGTGTTATGACGTTTTCTTGATTCTATTTCCTTCCCTTTGAATCAGTTCCTTTAATTTATTTTATGCTCCTCTGTTCATCATAGCCATCATTTCTTATAGCATAGTTAACATTTCATTAATAATATTTTAAAGCATACAATTATTGTTCTAGGATGCCGATATAATCATGTAATTCTCAAAGAAAACCAATGATATAGATAGGTCACAAATATACATTGAGGTTTTTGTAAAGAACAAATCATATGCTCAAAAAGTCTGATGTTTGATCAAAAAAAAAAATCTTATATTTTGTCAAAAAGTGGCTTCCAATAAAGAATAATTAAGACTTAGAGCAAACAGCAACAAGCAAGAAGCTGGTTATATAGCATATGATTACTAGAGAGATAGTTCAAATTATCTGTACCCTTTTTTGTATGCTCAAGGATTTGTATCCTCTTTATTTTTCATTTCCAAGTTCAAGAAGTTGATTTCTCTCTTCCAAAGTCTGAACCCTCAGATTAAGTCCAGAAGGAAGGTGCTACATTTTATTTTCATTTAAAAGGGGAAGAGATATTGCAACTTTAATCATTTCCTCTCTGTTGAGTACTCTTCCCCTAGAGGATACCAGCAGCTTTAAGCAGCAGACTGTTACAAATTCAGTATAACTAATTCCAAAGGATTTTCTAGTAGTTTTTGATTGGAACAACAGCTGCAGCAGTCAGTGAGCAGTAATTTTTAAATACCAGCTCACTGCTTTATTTCACATCTTCCCACTCAAGCAAGATGCCATTTGACAAGTGAACCTGGACAAAGATATTCTGGAGAAAATGTTTCAAGTATTTCCTGGTCAAAGAGTCAGAGGGAGGGCACCCCCAAGGAAATTGCAGCATATTCAAATATGCAGTGAGTCAAAGCTCTAAAACCAAGTAAAAGCATTTTCCAAAATGTGTAGGATGAAGCTAATTTCCTTAGAAAGTCACCACATAGCACAGATGTAATTATAAAAGCCACGGCTGTTTTGTGGAATAAATTTGGGTTTAGCTAATGTGGCAAATTAAATTAAGTCTGCTCCAATTCTGGTGCAGTTGATTTCTGATGTTTGTGGATAAAATGAGATCAGCTCCTGGGTCAAAGCCAGGTATGAAATGTCAATCCACACTTGTGAAGTGAGGTCTAGATCTTTAATCTAACCATCTAACAAGAGGATCATAAAGTGGCTGGGGAGAAGACCTTCGGGAGCTTGTGTTTTCTGCCTCTGAAATTAACAGCACTGCAAAACTGTTTGTTTTTCATATTATTTCAGGGTAATCAAAGTTCAAAGAAATCAAAATGTAACATGCGGTTTATTTTATTCTTGTTCTCAGAAATAGAGCTTTTTTATTTTAAAGTTAAAAAAAAATACACTGGAAATCATTCAACACAAATCAAATCTATTAACCCTTTGAAATGCTCTGCTTTTATTTTAATTATATTATTTGTTAAGATAAAATAATTATAGGCAAGTCTTCTATGCCAGTTTCTTTAAAACAACAACTCAAAA
The DNA here is from genome assembly GCF_902635505.1 of Sarcophilus harrisii. Taxonomy (NCBI): domain Eukaryota; kingdom Metazoa; phylum Chordata; class Mammalia; order Dasyuromorphia; family Dasyuridae; genus Sarcophilus; species Sarcophilus harrisii. Next base: position 439,867,118 of record NC_045428.1, on the reverse strand, counting down.
AGTATCTCTCACTTATACCAAGAAATGTCAAGTTCTCCCATGAATTGGAGTTTAGGATGATTCTGAATTTAGACCAGGCCCACAAAAGATGTACTGGTGGGAAACTGAGATTAAGTAAGCAACTTCACTGTTTTCCATAGTTTTCTTAAACTCCACCTTCCTTTCTGTACTCCTTGCTCATGACTGTTCAAGTCTTGTTGAAAAGGGGATCCCAAAACTCTAAAAATCCTTAAAGGAGAAAATCTCCTTCAATTCTGCCTCAGTGAGGGACCCCATCCTGAGGGACAAACAATTTCATCCTTGTTATCTTGGTGTGGTCAGCTCAGAACTGAAACTCATTGAATTCAATTCAAATTCCAACTCAATCTGAAACCCAGCAAGGAGCCAACCTGGGACTCCACCCCAAGTTCCCTTCAGCTAAGTTCCCATTATAAAGGAGCCAAACAAAAACCCTCTCTTTGCAGAGGTTCCAAATATACCATCCTATGCTAGGCTAGGCTATGCCATGCTATGCCAAGGAGCCTCTGTCCACTGGAATACTCTTTCCAGTGCCATCCTCTCTTTATCCTCACCTTTTTCCTAAGCAGATTTAATACCTCTGTCAGGATTCTAACCTTACTTCCAATCCCCATAATAAACCTATTTTCTCAATCTAGGTTTTGGGGTCCGTAAATTCCTTTATAGAGAACCTCCGTGCCACCAGAAGGGAGTCCCCAAAACTCCCTTGCACAGAATCCCAAGGGGTTGCAGGGGAGCCAAACCTCTCCATTTGCTTCCCTGAACCCTGATCCTGCCACTAAACCTTATTTAACTCCCTGTCCACCAGAAACCCTAATTTCATTTTGGTTCCCTAAATCTAGACCTTGTCATTTTGGTTCCCTGACCGAATGGAACCTCAAAAAACTAGACATCATTTGGTGACTGAACAGAACCCTAAAACTCTGGACACTCAGAATCAATTTGGGTTTTGAGCTGTTGGTGTGTATTCTCCTAAGGAGAATACCTGCATTCTCTGACAAAAGACCTTCTTTTGTCTCACTCTATCTTTAAAGGTAGTGGGCATGCAGACCGGGTCTGGGCTGTGGGCAATATTCTCCAGGGGAGAGTACTTGCATTTTCAGGCAAAAGGGCCTCTTTTTGTCACACTCTATTTTTAGAGATAATGGGACCAGGAAATAGAGAACTCTGGACAAGGTAAAAGACCTTTTTTTTTTCTTTCCCTATTCTATAGCAAATCTAGACAGAGATGCTGCAAGAATTTGGGAAAACTAAAAGCTTTTACCTGTCCACAATCTAGAAATACCTCTGCCTCTAAAATCTTTCCTTGGGCAGAGATTCTTGGCTTGAGGAAACTCCCTTTGTCCAGCCCCTCCAGACACAAAGGCCCTGCCTTTGCGTCTTAAGGCACTCCTAAATTCCTTTTTCTCTCACCAGAAAGCCCTGCCCTCAGGCAGGAGACACTAGAGGAAGTTTCTCTTTAACACTCCCCCCCAGACCAAGGAGACACATGGCTGTTTTGGGGACCCCTTTTGGGGGTCCCAGGCCAGCACTCTCTTTGATCTGTTCTGGGGAGATAAATGGAGAAACTTAAGAAAAGCCTCTGTTAAATACACTGGGGTCTCTAATAATCAGGCTGTAGCCATGAGGAGAAAGGTCACTGAATTGGGGCAAGCTTGGAGAACATCTCTCTACCCTTGGCTGCTACTCCCTGACAGGGGGAAGGTGGGGTGGGGTGGGGGGGTCCCTCCTTCAAGTCTTGCTTTCCCAGCAAAATTTGGGGGTTTGCTCAGCTCCCCCTCCCTCAGGTTCCAGCGTGGAATCAACAGAGGAGCCCTCGCTATTTGAGGTAAGAATATTGCATTTCTTTCTCCCCCACTCTCGCTCAGCACCTCTGGTCTTTCCTTCCCCTCCCCCATAGAGTGGGGATCGCAAAGGACCTCAAGGTCTGTTTCAGACTCTCCCATATGGCTTGGTAACCTGCCATTTAAATGCTCCCATCCTGTCCCCTTATTGAGGTACTATTCAGTGGGGAGATTGGGAACTCAATCTTATCTTCTCAAATCTCTGGAAAGTTTTCCACCAACTTTTAAAGAATGAACTAACCTGGACAAGCGGGCCACGCCCTCCCAGAACCTTTGTCTGGCTCTTAAAGGAGCCACAGCTTCCAGCCCTCTCAGGAAGCAAGCTTGTCCCATACGTTTTAAAATGGGTCTTGGTTTCTCTGATTTCTATCTATCCTGCCTTAGAGCAGTAACTTTTGCTCTTAACATATTCTCTCCTATTTTTCTGGATTGGCATTCTATGCCCCTCCCAACAATTAAAGGTTTCTTTTCTAAGCTTCAACCCTGGCCAGGTTGCTGCTTCAAGAAAGACCTTTGGAATGATAGTTGGGGAATAAAATTCCAAAACAAATTTAATTAAATTGTTAAGAAAGTGAAGATAGCTTCTTTCTTTCTTTTCTCTTCTCATTCCCTGACTGCAGCTGGAAATGAGAAGTTAGAGGGAGAGACTGAAACTATGCCCGAGAAAATTACAAGAACTGCTAACTCTTGAACCCATACCTAAAACCCATGGCTTTCTTACTTTTAAAGGATAATAGTCATCCATGGGTCTTAGGAACCAAAAATTTTGGTGCAGTTCCAAATAAAAGTAATTAACCATCTATGAAAACCCCTTAACTATTTTCAATTTGGTGAACACCTTTAAAGGAAAAAAAAAGGCCTTTCCTGTTGGCCTTTTCTCTAGCTTGCAGAATTCCCTTGTGGGGATTCCTGTGGTTTCTCTCTAGACTTGTTCTCTATTCTATAGCTGGTCCCGGACAAATTCTCCCTTGCTCTGTTGTGCCACAGATCTGCCTCAGTTTCTCTGGTATTACAGCTCAAGGAACATTTTGTTGCTCTGCTTCTCTAGAGAAGAATGAGGGGCTATAGAATCTGGATACTGTCTTAGAGTCAGGTGAGGAGTGATTGAATGGAGAACACTAAAGTTTTTTTCCTATTAATTCAAGGATTTCAAAGTCTTTTTGATTTCCCATTTTGGTGACTGATCACGAAGTGTTTTTTTTTTTTTTCCAGCAAGCCACCACCTCACACTTTCTACAGCAAGGTGGGGACATCCCGGGGAGTGGTTGACGCTGTCTGGAGCTTCTAATGCTCAGCAGAGTCTTTCCATAAGGATGCTTATGTAGAAAACTCCTGAGAATTGACAAAAATTTAGGTTTTTGTCATATTTTTCTCTCTCTTAGGGATTCCTATAGAGAACGGAAAAGCTATAGAATTGGCGGGGCTTGGGACCTGTTCCCCTATCTCTAAAGACTCACATTTAGGCTGTCTCTTAATGCAGAGACACACTTGGCTTGGAAAAAATACCTCAACCTTAAAATTTGAACACTGATTAGATTAGCTGAAAGGGATCCAATCTCTTTCCACCCACCAATTCTCTGGAGTCCTTGAAAGGAGCCTTCTTTGCATCTTAAAAGTACTTTTGTTTTTCATTTCAAATTCTGGGACTGATAGAGACACTTCTGTGGCTAGCTGACATGCCCAGCAGAATTGTCTCTTTCGAAGTTGAAAAAACTCCCAGCCTAATGAGAGACCTGGGATCTACCCCGCCCCAACTTTTTCAGGGATCCAAGGCCAATATACTAAGGCCAAAACTCGAGGAGCCCATTCTGAGCCCTTGATGTTTCTCCCACTCTGCTGCTACAAACAGCTGTTGGTTTTCTTTTAACTCTCTCACCTGAACTAAAAAACCTGAGATTCCCAGCTCTTTTCTTCTCAGGGCAACTTCTGCCTCCTGAAAGGAACTGAAAGCGGAGACGCCTTGTTAAATTAGCAAATCCCTCCCAAATTTAGGCTGGGAACCCGAGAGGTTCATGCTGTAGGTACCACGGGAATTGTCCAAGGAGAACCCAGTCCTGTCCTGAGTTCAAGCAGGAGCAGTACTGAATGAACTGCCTTTTCACCATGACAGCGAACACCACAGGGATTGAACTGCCCCCCCCCCCCCCAGCATCCTGCTCTCTGGTAGGAATTTGAGGTCTGGTCTTGTTTCCCCTTTTATCCCAAGATAGTTGGAACACCTCAGGGGCTGGTAAGCTCGGTAGGCAATGCTGCTACTTTGCATTCCCTCTGGTCCCTTCCACCCCTCTCCCATAAGGAGTGGGGATAGTAGGGGGAAGGCTCAGGATCTTTGCGCAAACTATCTTGGTCATTTATGGTGAGATTGAGGAAACAATTCTCTCTTTAAAAAAACAAAAACAAAAACAAAAAAACAGCACAGACAGTTAAGACATTTCTAAAAGTTTAAACTGCATTCTTATCTTGCTCTGCAGCCCTGACAAGCAGGGACACTTCCATCCCTAGACCCTGCCTCACAAAAAAAAAAAAAAAAAAAAAAGTGGCTGTTTTTAATTAAAAACCTCATAATCAAAGAGGTCTACATATTAACCCCAGGGATTCAGAGCATTAAAAAAAAGCCTATGGACATCAGTGGCTTATTAAACCTAATAGGTATCAAGGCCTCCTGCCTAGCCTGACTCTCTGAGTCCACACCCTTAATCTCTGCCATCCTGACTCAACCCAAGGACAAACTAGCTTTCCTGGAAATTGGAGGGAAAGGGCTAAACTTTTTGCTCCTAGCATTTTCTCTTATACTTTTCTTTGGCATTCGATATTGTTACATGGACCATCAGCATTCTTACAGGCAACCCACTGATGCATTTCCTGCTAAAAGCCCCATTCCCAAATGTTGCCATCTCTACCCTGAATGACACCCCACTTTTAATCTGCTTCCAAGATCTACTTTCTCTAGGCTTCAAACTTTGGATTCTCAACTGCCCTTCAGCCAAAAGAACATGGAACAACTGACTAGGGATAACTGACTGGGACAAACACCCCTTAGATGCCTTGCTGCCATCCCCAAACCCCACACTTCACGCCTCATCTACTGGCATGAACCCCCCAAAATTTCTACAACCCTTGCCAGCTTAAAGCAGTTACATGAAGAAGAGATCTTTGCCCCTTTATCCCAAATGCATTTGGAAGTGACTGCTTGAGGGGGGAATGAAGAGGGGAGCCCGAAACTCTAAAAATCCTTAAAGGAGAAAATCTCCTTCAACTCTGGCTCAGTGACGGACCCCGCTCCAAGGGACAAATAGTTTCATCCTTGTTATCTGGGTGGGGTTGGCTCAGTTCTGAAACTCACTGAATTCAATTCAAATTCCAACTCAAGCTGAAACCCAGCAAGGAACCAACTTGGGACTCTACCCATGAGCCCCCTTCAGCTTATAGCCAAAGCCCCCTATTATAAAAAAGCCAAACTAAAATCCTCTTTTTGCAGAGGTTCCAAACATGCCATGCTATGCCAAGAGCCTCTGTCTACTGGAATATTCTTTTCCAGTGCTACCCTCTCTTTACCCTCACCTATTTCCTAACCAGACTTTAATGCCTTTCTGTTAGGATTTCTAACCTTACTTCCAATCCCCATAATAAACCTCTTTTCTCAATCTAGGTTTTCAGGTAAATTCCTTTACAGAGAACCTCTGTGCTGCCAGAAGGGAGTCCCCAAAACTCTCTACCCTTGTGCCAAATTCCAAGGGGTTGCAGGGTAGCCAAATCTCTCCAATTGGTTCCCTGAACCCTGAACCTGCCACTAGACCTTATCATTTAATCCCAGTCAGTCAGAAACCCTAATTTCATTTTGGTTGCCTAAATATAAACCTTATCACTATCAATGGCATGCTTACCCTTGATTCCTTGCAAGTCTTAGTCCATGGGTCCCCTCCCACTCAAAAGGACTTTTCCAATTCACCCAAGGCTCTTATTTCCTCATTATGAATACATTATATATCTCCAATAGCATGTAAACAACTCAAAGTCAAGATTGCCTCATTTTTTATTTGTATTCAAAGAGCACAATGTCTGATACACAAACATACACACACTCTCACACATACATATAAAACACCCACACCCACACACACACATACATATAGTTCATTGATTAACTATTAAATATTATGTATTTACTTATCTATATATACTTTGTTTTTTCCAAGGGAAAATGAGGTCCTTCAGGACTGGAAATATCTGATTTTTATGTCCCTATATGATAATCCCTGTTACACAGAAAATGAGAAAAAATATAACTGGGTGCTAGGGACATTTGCAAAAGAAGTTCAGAGACAAGAAATCTAACGCTCAGTGACCTCAATAGATCAATCTACATTTCTCATTTTTTTTTTTGTCCATAATGTCCCAGTTTTCCCCTCCATGCTTCTTCACAGAATCAGCCATTTTAAGTCCCAAATTTCCATCCCACCTCTGAGATGGTGTCTTTCCTAACCTGTCTAGTTCACAAGGAGATAAGATTGTCCATCTATGAACTTCTTTTGTATCTATCTTTAATAAACAATTATATTTTGTTCTCCACTTTGTTTCCAGTTTAGGTTTCATCTCTCCAGCTATTGCACAAATTCCTTGAGAGATCAATTCCCATTCTTCCCCATTCTACCTCCTTTTAAACCCCCTACATTCCCTTCAAGTGATAGGCATCTATCTGAAGCTCAATGCATAAGAACAAAGATTTAGAATTGAAAAGGCTTTCTAAGGAACTTCTTCCTTCCACATGAGGAAGCTAAGGCCAAAGAATTTTAAATGATTTATCCAAGGTCACCCTGGTGGTAAAAGGTGGACCACAGTTGGTGATTAATTTATTGGGGAAGAGGGAAGAGAGAAAATTAACAGATTTAGAACTCACTCCAAATATTATAAACTTTATGGCCCAGAATGAATCAAGAATGACAACAGGATTTTTTAAAAGACCAGCCCAATGAGTATACTGTTTGGCAAGTCCATCACTGATTAATTTGTCCCTTTTGTCAAATTTTCAACATTCCTCTCATAAGTGGTGAAAAAAGCATTAAATGAAGGTAAACAAATTTCCCTACTGATGAGAAATTTGCAAAGTATCTATTAATTTTAGGCTAAAAGCTAATTCACAACGTAATTTTTTTTTAAAAAAAAAGGTCATATATTCACTCAAAAACTTTTGTTCCTGAACTACTTCCATTTAAAAAAAAAAAAAATGGGCTCAGAAAATTATTTGTCCAATCCATTTGTATCACTAGCTACACCAACCATAGAAATTATTGTCAGCAATAAAAGAATCCATGAGTACGTGAATCTCAATACTGGTCACATATGAAATTTCACTTTAGTCAAACCAAAACCATATTTTTAAGCTAAATAAAACTGCCAACTCCTGGAACATGGCTACTTAGCATAAGTTTAAGCACAGAAAACCAAAATTCTGGCTTTATGCCAAGACCATGCTTCCCCAAAACCATAGGACCTATATAAATTTTGCTAGGTAAGGCTCAATGGGTCAGTTTGATTCACAAAAACCACAAATTACCTTGAAATTGGGTTAAATTTAAATCAGCATTTTTATTTCAGCAAATAAACTGAAAGAAGAAAATGGTTATTTCCATTAAAATAATTTTTAAAGTGGCAGAGATGATTTTTTTTAAAAAAAAATCACTAAGTCCTAAGCTAGCAAGTCTTTCATTAAAAAGATTAGCAAATTGTCAGATACAAACCTAACTCATTTTACAGAAATTGTTGTTAGTTTCAAAAGGCAACAGGAGAATGACACAAACAGTTGTGCTCTGGAAGTCAGGAGGTTGGAACTCTAATATCAATTCTGCTACTAACTCACTACGATTTCTGTCTTCTCATCTGTAAAATGAGAAGATGGATTAAATGATCTCTGAGGTCCCTCTGAATTCTGAAATATGATAGTTTCATATGAAAAATGTCAAGTAGTTTCATAAATCACATCTATATCCATAAATTTAACAACTACTTGATTTCCTCCCAAATACATACCAGCCACCTACCACAAACACTTACTAAATCATAAAAGTGATCACAATACTTAGAAATTGGGTTCAAAAACTCAGAAAGATACAGCCTTTTATAAATTACACTGTCAAACTTTCCCAAATTGTACATTCAAAATATGTGCCCTCCTTCTCCTTTCCATACCTTTTTCAAAGAAAATCAATAGGATCTTCTAAATCCTAGATGAAGGCTGAAAAGCCTACCTGTTGGGGAAGGCAAAATCATTTCAAGAATTCAGAAAAATACTGAGTCACTAACCTACATTTAGCACTGACGGTACAAGGGAGAACAGAGAAGCCAGTTTCCTTGGTTTCTTTTAACTGTAAAATGAGGTAAATAAAAAATAATGGACTAAATGACATTTAGGTCCCTCCCTAGGGGGGTCTAAGGTGAGAAAAAGTTAATAACAGAGAAAGAGATTCAGAGAGAGAATGGAAATAGAAAACAAAGGAGAAAAGGGACTATGGAGGAGTGGATATGGATGAGAATTGAGGGAAAGGCAAATAGTGATTCAATTACAGACATTAGGGAGAACAGGCTCTGGAAAGGCACAGAAAAGATTGATTAATTAATCAGAGTGCTCTGTCCACTGCACTCTACTGACTCTGTGACTTCATTTAGGGACTCTATTTAGGACTTTCTTGGAAAAGATGCTGGCATTGCTGTCTCTTGCCTTCTCCAGCTCATTCTATAGATTAGTAACTAAGGAAAACAGGCTTAAATGACTTGCCTAGGATCATACAGTTATTAAGTGTCTGAGGCTGGGTAAGATGAGTCTTTCTGACTTCAGGCCCGATATTCCATTTACTGTACCCTAGCTCCCTCCTTCGCCTCTATAGGCCTCAGTTTTTATATCTATAAAATGAGGAGGCTAACTAGCTGACTTCTAGGGGCCTTTTCCAGGTTTAATATTGTGTGGTGGCCCAAAATAAGGCTGATCTTAAGAAACATTCTGAGGCATGATGAAGCAAAAGGCTTTCCCAACTCTAGCTATAACCAGTCAAATATAAATCAATTTACTTCATGAGCTTCAGTTTTCTTCCATATAAAATGGGTATAATATCTGTATTCAGTACTTCATACTTCTTAAGGCTTAAATGAGAATTTTTATAAAGCATATAAAGTTCTACATAAAGATAAACTATTACTATTTCTCAAAAATATAAATTCTCTAGCTCTTCAGACCAAGGAACACAGGAGTTGTTTGGCAGAACTATACTAGTACGCTAGGGGTATGGGAAGAGGTGGAGATGGAGAAAAATGGGGGAGGGGACCCTTTACAATAAGGCAATATTATTTTGGCAAAGCTTTCAATTTTTGAGGAGGAAGCATTCAGAATCAGTCATACTTTTCAGATAGCCTTTATTAGTCAATTAAATATAATCTGAGAGGTGTAAGCAGCATGAATTAAGACTTTACTACTAAGTATTCTTTGACAAGGAATCAGTATAATTCAGACACAATCTGAGAAGCCACTGTCTGTGAATCAAGAAATATCACTGGCTTATTTTGGAAGTCTTTGAGGGTAAAGGATAAAGAAAGCCTTATTCAGTAAGCTGGTAAAAATTCCTTTACCTAGCAGCAACACATCTATCTTATCTAGATTGAGCTTCATTTCATGTTCTCATGTATGTTCCTAACTTGGCCAGACTTTGGTTGGCTCAGGCCAAAAAAAAAAACAAATCATACTCACACACTCAAGTACTATACCCATAGCAAAGTTTACTTGGATGGGATTTAGAGCAGTTTAGAAAGAAGGCAATTATTTCCCTACCCTTCCTCCCCTCACCAGCACCATCCAACCCATTTTTTTTCACCATTTCCACAAGACAATTCACAGTGACTAAATTTGAGTTTACAAAGAGCACGGGAATTAAAAAAAAAAAAAAAAAAACTTGTATGAGTAACATTTCAAGTAGAAAAGTAAAGAAGATTTGAAACAAAGGGAAGCTACGCATTTTAATGTGTATCACAAAAAAGAAAATTCAGATTTTTTTTTTTTTTTGCTTTTAATACATTTAAAAATTCACAAAGAATAGTTCCTTTTCAAAGCTACCCAAAAAGCCTACAAAACATTCCTCCATAGAAGGTAGCTGGATGGTATAAACTGGTCATTTTAACCAAACCCATACTTCAGTGGCTTGTTATTCCAAATAATGGGAACCAGGAACTAAAAGCTCCATCTAGGCTTTGGAGTCAAAGATCTGTACTTTCATGGGTAGGCCTAAGGCCTCCACAAATACAAACTGAGACCCCCCTGGATATAACAGAGGATGCCATGATTGCAACAAACATAATCTTAAATCCAAGCAGGGGAAAAACCCAATCTGACAGATCTACAATCTATCACCCAGCTGGTACATTAGAGATTTCTAGAGCCTGAGGTTCAGCCACCAAGAATCTAAGCTTACTTCTACCACAATGATGCACTAGAAAATTATTCTCAGAAATTGATCATGCACATCTTTTCCAAACACCATATAATATCACCCTGTAATAAGACTGTCCTTTCTTTACAATTCTGATGTCATGAGATCAGTAGAGTATGAGTTTTCAGTGTTTTTTCCAAAAACAGGGATATGATTGTACAAAATCAGTTTTACAGTCTTTCTTAATCCTCAGCATAAACAAAAGATATTTAATGGCAAAATGTTCAGCAAGAATTCTTGGATTCAAGGTGTATTGTAGTGCTCAATGTACATCTCCCCTTCACATAGATACATGTGCATGTGCAATCACACACATTTTTCACTTTATACTTATGCTTTATTTTTTAAAAAGATTTCAAGTAGTAATAACCTATTTTGCCACCTTATTTTCCATCCTAGACTATGAATAATTTGTTTCCAAAAGCCAAATACTTCTTCTACATTGAGAATATTCAAAAGAGCAAGTTAAAGAGAGACCAAGTAACATGTTAGAAAAGGATTACTCTGAAAAGTTTAAGAGTCAATTATGTATACATAAGTACTAGTACATTACTTTTTAAGTGACCTACATACAAACAATATCATGCAAAAATCTGCCCTGACCAATAATGTTTTGCAACATCATTATCAAATAATAAAATCCAATTGTAAAGTTGTAAAACTACCTTAAAATGTTAGGCTATTTGCCCATTGATATCATTGTTTCTATAGAGCTAACTCTTCCCCATGTTGTTTTTTGTTTAATATAAAAGTTACAGGAAAACAGACAGGACCTCAGGTAGGCTATTCCTGTACACCATTATATGTAACCACATTTTCATATTCCTTAGTATTGGTTTTAGGAAAATTACATGTATTATATTTGAAAGCTAATTCTCAAACTTAATTTTGGTTAGCACATACTTAAACCTTCCATTTGTGTTACTAACAAAAGCAATTAGACTGATTTCTAGTTCATCTTCCTTTTTGATTTCTCTTTCTCGGGCTGACTAGTGCTAAATAAGTCTAAGGTACAGAATGAAGGAAGCACAAAATCCGGAAAATGCACCAACTGGATGTGTCCCTAAATCAAAACTGGTGAGAAAGTGGCATATAATAAAAGAAAGTTTTAAGAGGGGGAAAAAAGGCACTTTTATATAAAAGCACACATTTCTGTCAGTATCTTGCATTTTATGATACCTTGCTGGGAAAGTTATAGGTCTTCACTTATAGTAGCTAAGTTTGAGTTTACAAAGAGCACAGGGATTAAATAAAAACTCACATAACTCAGAGTTCAAACAGAAAGTAAAGAAAGTAAAGGAAGATGTAGACCACAATACAGAAGAGAACATTACCTTAGAAAATCAGAATAACAACATAAATTTTTATTTTATCTTTCGACTTGGATATCCTGTTATAGACAAAGAGTGTTCAAGGAATCTGTGGATTGATTTTCAGGAGTCCATTAACTTGAATGGGAACAAAATTATATCTTTACTTTCACTAACCTCTGACTGAAATTTAGCATTTCCTTCAATAATGTGAGGAGGCATCCACAAGCTTCACCAAATCACCAAAGGGTTCCATGGCACACAAAAAACTATTCAGAATCTCTACAAGCGGCTTTTCTCTTGCCTCATGATAAGAAAATCTTAGTGGGCTCCACTTTTCAATTAAAGTTGAAACAACTGTAGATCAGTTACCTGTCTTTGACTCTAGAATGTATTTTTCATCATTATCACCAATTTCAACATATTATCTTTTTAAAAATCTATTACCTATATTGATTGCGGTTTCCTGCTTATCTCCAGTTAGGATCCATATTTTAATTTCTGCTTTAATTAGTGTTGATATAGTTTCCGGAACACCGGCCTGAAGACGATCCTCAATGGCTGTAGCTCCAAGAAGTAAAAGATCCTAATTTTTAAAAAAAAACAAAAAAAGTTTTTAATCAGTTACAGGTCTGAATATATTCAAATGTAGCATCAACAATAGAAAATACTGATGAAATACACAAATATTACTAATTTATTTACTCCACTGATTAATAATACAAAATGATTTGGAACTCATGGGTGTCATTATTTCAAAATCCATTAAGTAACATCAGGATTATCCAAAGCACAATAGTCACATCAGATAGAATAGATATCATTGTAACTGATGGGCAAAAACCTATGTCTTTTTAAGTCCTTTTTATACTAAGGACTTAAATAATGGAGGGGAATCCAATCTATTATTCCATTATGCACATTCATTGTGATCAACTGTGAGATGAAACCAAATTTTCAAATATTTCAGGACACATTTTTGGCCACACAAGTACTCAAAAAAAGATCTACCGGCACTGATGTTCCAAGATCATAGAACTAAGAAAAACATAACAAATCTCCAATTCAGTAAGATACTGCCCAATATAATCATTCATGTCTCCGTGAGGACCCAACTACAGGTTTTTCTCAATTGAGGCAGGGCTATATAAGATAATGAATGCCTATACAATCTTGCAAAGAAAGTGACATGGAAATGTGAGACATCATTATTATTGAAAGGTTTCTAGAAAAGTGGAAAGGGAAATGGTCTCAGTGTTAGGAGGGATAAAATGCAGCCTCTGATACAGAGAGAGTGAGAGAGAGAGAGAGAGTGTGTGTGTCTGTGTGTGTGTGTCCTTAGGCATGCATTTTAAACTCTCATGACTCCAAGAAACTTTGATTCTATAAGATGCTAAATAGTAGTTTACCAAAATTGGTAAGAATTCCTCACTGAGAGTACCCAAACCCAATGAAATCATAGATCATAAAATGTAATTAATAGAAAGCCTACCTTCTGACCAATTAATATAGTTCACGAAATGATGCCTCTGAATAGAAGGCCTCAATCTTTGTATCTCATTCAATTAACAAGTATTTATTTGATAAGTGCCTACTATGTACCAGGTAGTAGGGATATTCAAGTACAAAAAAATGAAACAATTGCTACTCACAATAAGCCTATTTCTTTTTTAAAAATATACTTCAATCTGTATTCAGACACAATCAATTCCTTCTCTGGGTTTGGATAGCATTTTTCATCATAAGTCCTTCAAAGTAATCTTGAATTATTGTACTAATGAGAATAGCAAAATAGCAAAGAATAGCAGATGATCCTTGCTATTACTTTGTACATGGTACATTTCATTTTGTATGAGCTAATGGAGGACTTTCCAAGTATTTCTGACAGCATCCTGCTAATCATTTCTTATAACAGTATTCCATCATAATCATATACCACAATTTATTCAGCTATTCCCCAATTTATGGGCATTCCCTAAATTTCTAATTCTCGCCCCAAGAAAAGAGCTACTAATAAATATTTTTGTATTTTTATATATATACATATATATGTATATAAATACATATATATATATATTCTTTTCCTTTTTTTAAATCTTTTTTGCGATTCAGGTCTAGTAGTGGTATTGTCAGGTTAAAGGACATGCACGATTTTATAGACTTGGGCATAGTTCATTTCTTTTGATTATTTATTAATAATAGAATAAACCTATATCTTAAAGAGGGGACACTGTGTAAGATTTTAAAAAGCTAAACAGAGAAATTTATATTTCATCATCAAATCAGTAGGAAGTCACTGCAATTCCTTGAGTAGGGGAGGTACATAGTCATGTCTACAGTTAAGGAAAATCATTTTGCTAAAAGACCAGTTAAGAGGCTGTTACAATGATCTAGGCAAGATGAGAGAGACTCAACCTGGCTAATAGTGATGTGAGTTTGAAATCATATGAAATAGATGCTGTAGAGGAGGAGCTGGAGTGAAAGGAGTCCATGAATGCAAACTTGAGAGAATGAAAAGATGGTGATTCCTCCAAGAAAAATAGGAAGATTTTCATAGAGGGTTTAAGGAGAAAGATGATCTAAAATTCAATTTTAGATATGTTAAGTTCAAGATGAACTTGGTAATTCAGTTTGAAATATGCACTAGGAGACTAGTGATGTAAGATTAATAGTCAAGGCAGAAGAGTTAGATATATAAACCTGGAAATCTTCTGCATAGAGATGATTGTCAAACCTCCAGGCGTTGATGAGATTACCAAGTGAGAAAGTGGCAGGAAAAGAGATCTTAGGGCAGAACAATGAGAAACTTGCACAAGCTGGATGCATGATGAGCTAGCAAAAGAGACTGAAGAGATCTCAGCCTATCGTATTCACTATAGCTTGATGGACCAGCAGAGAATCTGAAAATTCTTGAAGGAGACAGGAACTTTCTAGGTTATTTAGTATACCCCTCTCATCCCCCTAGCAGAGCCCCTCAACATCATCTCTCCTGTAAGTGTCATCTGGTCTATATGTAAACACTTCCAAGGATAGGAAGCTCATACCATTAGACCATTGGTTCATTTTTGGACAGTTGTAATTGTTAATAAATTCCTTTTACTGAGTAAGAATCTACATTTCTATCATTTCCATTTGCTAGTTTAATGTGATCATCTGGAAACACACAAAAGTCTAATCACTCTAAAACATATGGAAATACTTGAAAAAAAACTACTATCTTCCCTGAAAGCTAAAACACCCCCCTTTCCCTTAATTGACTTTCAAACACCATGGTTTCCCTTTGTTATCTAAGACTCACCCCCTGTTGCAATTTGTTCATAAATTAGCCCAGGTTTCCCCCTCACAAGTGAATTGATGCTTACATAAATCTAAGGGTTTTGCTGCTTTATAACATCACTATATCTCTTTAGATAAAGTCAAACAATGGATACAGAGTCAGAATGCCTGCATTTTACACATAAGGATCTTTGCCCAGTGATCATCACAAGGTAATAAATGGCAGAGGTGAGATTGGAACCTAGTTTGTCTGGCTTCAAATCTAGCATTGCTTCAGTTTCCTCAATTATAAAATGAGGATAATAATAGTATCTATCTTCAAAGATTGTCATAGATGTCAAAAGAGATATTTGTAAAATATATTTAACAGTGGCTGGCAAACATTTATTAAGTACTTATTATGTGTTGAGCCCTGTGCAAAGTCCTTAGGGATACAAAAAGAAGCAATAGGCAATTCCTGTCCTTAAGGAGCTTACGATCTAAGGGGCAGACAAAATGCAAACAAATGTATACAAAGCATGCTATATATACGGGACAAATAGGCAATAATTAACAGAGGCACTACATATAAGCTTATTTAATTCCCTTTACTCCTCCTGATGTGTGCTATGGATAAGTATGTAATATTAAGAGAATGATTTCCAACATATTAGATGGACCCAACTGGAATGAGTGCCCTCGCTTGAAAAAGATCACAATTTCATTACAACACTGGAACTAATAGAGTAAGAGGAGAAATCAGTTTTCAGATTAGTAATAATAAAATCCTATTTGAGAGGTATGGGGATAGTATTAATAAAAAGCATTCCTAGTCACCCACCAGTTGTTCCAAGATAGTACTTAGATAAAAGCATCCTAATTGCACTATAAAGCTAGGGCTTGCACAACTTTATATTATCTGTAGAAGCAATTGAAATTTACAGCCAATCAGAAATATGAAGATCCTGGTAATGGAGTAGTCAGGAAAATGATTCTCAAGTGGGCTGTGGTCTCTGATGTTATACACCCTAGATTGGATGGTTAGTGCTTTATCCAGTTTCCTGTGTTACACTTTATAACTTTAAAAAGATACCACAGAGTTTTGACAAGCACGCTTTCACTGAAATCATATACAACATATCCTTTTGCCATCTGTATGTTTATCTTAGGAAAATTCTATTCCTTTTAGGGAAAAAAGACATAAGAAAAATGACTGCAAAGGCTATTTTATTTCAGTGCTACAAAATACATGAACTTCTAACAAAATATTTTATATGAAGAAAACACAAAAGATGACATATGGTAAATGGAAGCTCATGTTAACTTAAACTACTAAGCACCATATTTCACTTACATATATCAAAATTATGGACTAAAGAATAAAAATTGCCTTGCATGCCTTCATCTAATAGAATGTAAAAATGAAGTTTGAAAGTGAGATTTCCCTAGTGTAAGCAAAACTATAAACTATCATACACAGGGACTATTGCTAGACAAGAAGGTGGGCCCAGAAGTGAACAAAATAAATAGAGTGAGAGAATGTGCGATTGGAAGGGTGGATGGTGTTTTTAACAACTCCAAACTTCTCTATGAAACAAAAACCAAGCTTCTTTGTAATTCCATTGTCCTTTCAATGATACTATATGGTTTCTAATCATGAAATAGAAACAGATGACCTAAGAACAATGTAGAAACCCATGGTGGGTGTGAATAAGCAGTAGCATATAGCCAACAATAAACAGCATAGGCAGAAAGCAGCATAAAATATATGAAAGAGATGCATGACTGGAAAAGGACAAATTCTAGTCATGTAACAGGGCAGTGAGGCGGTAATGTGGATAGACTGCTGGGCTTAGAAAGGTCTAATTAGGAGATAATTCCTAATAAGGAATATTAGGAATAAGGAAAGGCAAGAATCAAACTAGCATGACTATGATGAGAATGAAAACGCAAAAGAACGCAGGGAAATGAAAGAACATGATAGAAAGAAAATCAATAGGGCTTAGCAACTGGTTAGATATGAAGGTAAGGGAGAAGATGAGTCTTGAGAATATTAGTTGTACCATCAGCAAAAGATAAAGAGATTAGATTTTTCAGGAAGATAAGTCTAGTTTTTGGCAATGGAGACTTTGAAGTGTCAATAGGATCTCTAAGTAGAAATAAGTAAATATCAGATATATCGACAAATTCCAGACTGAAGTTTAGAGCAGCAGACATGAAGGAGACAGTCAAGTATGGAAGTAGAAATTTGGAATTGCCCACATAGATGACAACATGAGCTGGAAAAGCATACCACCACCAAGGGAGAAAATATAAAACGAGAAAGGGAACAAGAACATAGCAATGAGAGATAGTTTCATTTAGGAGATGAGAGACACAAAGAGCCAAAAATACAAGGAAAAACTAAGACCAGAAAGGCATGATGAAGTCAGATTTTGAAGAGTTCTAAGTGCCCAGAGAAGTGACAATCCTGGAGGAACAAAAAACCATTATGCTTACTTGAATGTGGAAGATGAAATGAAGAAGAATCAGAGCTGCTTTGGAGGAAAATCACTTTAGCAACTATGTGGAAGATGGATTAGAATCAGAGAAGACTTTTCAGGGAGGCCAATAAGGAGATTCAGTCAACAGGTGATTAGGAACTAAACTTGAAGAATGGTTGTTTGGGTACAGAGATATCGTAAGATGAAGAACAACAAGATTTGGCATATCATTTCATTCTCCCTTCCCACTGAATGCAAAGACAAGAGCTCTACAGTTACAAATCTGGATGACTGAAAGGAAGATGCAGTATCCTTGGCAGAAATCAATTAGCTGGGATTAGTTAGTAGTGCAAGGACCCCAATCCATAGGAACTTACAAGAACACAAAGTGATAAAAGAAGCATCAGGACAGCATTTTGAGATATGTGCCCAGCTAGAGGGGCATAGCATGTACAATAATCTAGTAAATAAGAATGAAAGAAAGAGGTTATCTGGGTAAGCAAAGAACCAAAACAGAGCAGCGTCACAAAACCCCAAAGAGAACAGAATTCAGCACGGTGACTGGCAGCATCTACTTCAGTAGAGATCCAGAAATAGGAAAGGTGAGACAGTGTCATTTGACATGTGAATTAAAAGATCATGAATAACTTTGAAGAGAGATATTTCAGTGGTATTACCAACCTACATGTAAAGGTTTTTTTGTTTTTTGGGTGTTTTTTAAAATAGCTTTTTATTTACAAAACATATGCATGAGTAATTTTTCAGCATTGACCCTTGCAAAACCTTTTGTTCCAAATTTTCCCCTCCTTCCCCCCACCCCTTCCCCTAGCTGGCATGTAGTCTAATACATGTTAAATATGTTAAAGTATATGTTAAATCCAATATATGTGTAGAAATTTTTACAGTTATCTTGCTGCACAAGAAAAAACAGATCTTGAATGAAAGAAAAAACCTGAGAAGGAAAACAAAAATGCAAGCAAACAACAACAAAAAGAGTAAAAATGCTATATTATGATCCACACTCAGTTCCCACGGTTCTTTCTCTAGGTGTCGAAGGCTCTCTTCATCACTGAACAATCAGAACTGGTTTGAATCATCTCATTGTTGAAAAGAGCCACATTCATTAGAATTGATCATCGTATACTCTTGTTGCCATGTATAATGTTCTCCTGGTTCTGCTCATTTCACTTAGCATCAATTCCATGTAAGTCTCTCCAGGCCTCTCTGAAATCATCCTGCTGGTCATTCATGAAAAGGTTTTAAAAGAGAATAAGAGCAGAAAACAGGGAAGTTATGAATGTAGGTGGCTTCTTCAAGAGTTGGACTGGGAAAGTGAAAAGACAAAGACTAATTACTTGCAGGGATGGAAGGATCTAGTGAGGTTTCTTTTTTAAAGAATAGAGAAGACTTAAGCATGCTTGTAGGCAGTAAGAAAGAAACTGGTACCTAAGGAGACAATGAAGATTAGATGCAAAGAAGGAATGATTATGGGGGAAACCTGCTGGAGAAAATGAGAGATGATAGGCTCAAGGATAAATGCAGGTTTGACCTTGGGGGAAAAGATCACACAGAGATTGGAATAAAGATGGTGGAAGTGGTCAGGTAGGGGAGCAGATATATGGTAACTAGGGGCTATGAGATGAAGGGTAGGTAAAAAGTAGTTGGCAAAATGTCATCTCTATTTTTAAGTTAAATATGAGGTGAAGAAGAAAGAAATTTGCATCAGTTTCTGTAGAAAGTAAGAAACTCAATTTTGTTGATCCATAATTTTCAGTTGTGCCTGACTTTTTATGAACTCATTTAGGGACTTCTTGGCAAAGATACTGGAGTGTTTTGCCATTTCCTTTTCTAGTTAATTTTAGACAAATGTATTCCAGTATTCTCTATCCACAATGCCACTTAGCTGCCCCATAGGATCAATTAGGCAAAAGTCTTGCAAGTCAAGGCTTGTTGTACTGAGACAGCAGCTGAAGTCACACATTATCCTATCACTGTTCATACCCTGTCAAACTCTATCTCTGCCTCTTAGGTTACCTTTCTCCTCACCTTTTCCATTTCTATTTAAACACTGTTGTGTGTTTATCATGCATCGACAGAAGAGGTTTATTACACAGCTATGTAATCTTATTTCAATCAGACTTTATCCAGACCTTAAACTATATTCAAGCTGGACTATGTTCAAATATGAACCTGGAACTAAAAGTATCAAACCTATCTGGTATTAATTTTAATAAAAATAAATGGATTAAATCACTCAAACAGAAGACATAAGCAAGAATCAGGGAAAAAATTTTCTTAATACGTTTACAACTGTAAAAATACAAGCTATAGAATTAAATAAGACATTAAATAACAACTTCTCAGTCTGAAATGAGGTACTAGATATGAATTCAAAAAATGAGAGATAATAGGAATCCAACTGAGTGGTTCATCCAACAGAGTTATACCTAGGGAAAAAAAGCTTTTATTTCCTCCTCCCCTAGTAACTTTATTTATTTTGTAATATACATTGCTTTATGAATCATGTCAGAAGAGAAAAATTAGAGCAAAAGGGAAAACCTATGGAAGACATTAAAAAAAAAACTGAAGAAAGGAATGAACATAGCATGTGTTGATTTATATTCAGTCTCCTCAGTTCTTTTTCTGAATGCAGATGGCATTTTCTGTCCAAAGTCTGTTGGGATTGCTTTGGATCACTGAACCACTGAGAAGAACCAAGTTTTTCATAGCTGCTCATCACATTCTTGCTATTATTGTGTATAATACATTCCTGGTTTTGTTTGTTTTGCTCAGCACCAGTTCATGTAAATCTTTCCAGGCCTTTCTAAAATCAGCTTTTTCATCAAGGAAAAAAGTTTACAGAACCAAAAACTGTGCATTATTGTTCCATTGCTTTTCTGTTTACATGAGCTTCACTACCAGTATACACTAAGTTTGAGCCCACTCTTTCCATGGGCTATCAATTTGTTGGAAAATGTATCCCAAATTTTGGCTGGAGAGATGAGGGATTTATTTGAGGTTATTTTCTCAAGTTAATGTTATAATTTCTAATTTCTCTAAATATATCATCATATTACCTGCAGAAAGTAATAGTTTTATTTCTCCATTATCTATATTTATACTTTAGTTTCCTTTCTTGTCACTGCTATAGCTGGCATTTCTAATACAAGTGCTACTTTTTATAATATATTCTCAATATATGCCTTTTAAAATAAAGAAAAGGCTAGGTCTAATGACTTTTTAAAAAACTTTAACTTTAAAAAAATTTTTATTTTCAGTTCAAAATTCTATCCTTTACTGTACCTTTTCCCACCATTGAGAAGTAGGAAATATAACCATTATAGATATAAAGCCATGCAAAACATATTTTGGCATTTTCTTGTAAAACAAAAAGGGGGAGGAGCAAGAAAAATCAATTAAAAATGTGCTTCAGTCGGCACTGTTATTATTCTAGCTCTATAAAACAATTCTTTGCTATTCAGATTAGTAGGGCACTGAATAATAAAATTAAATTAAACATTCTTTTTTTTTTTTTGTTATTTTGTTTTAGCCTACCTATGAGCAATTAACGTCTCCAATTTTTTAAATTTCTTCTTTGTGTGAAAAGTGTTTTGTTACTGTAGTCATATAATTCTTGTACATATCTTAACAGGTAGATTTCCAAGTACTAGCTATTTTCTGTAATTGTTTTAAAGGAATTTCTCTATTACTCCCTGCTGAATTTTTCTAATAATACATAGATATGTTCATGATTTATGTGAGTTTATTTTTTCAAACTTTCTCAAGTTAATAAGTTAATTTTCTAATTTCTCTAAATATATCATCATACTAACTGCAGAATGTGATAGTTTCCTCAATGTCTATATTCTTTTGCTTTCTTTCTTGTCGTTGCTATGGTTGGCATTTCTAATACAATATTGAATGATAATAGTAATAATGAACATTTTTGTTTCCACCCCTAATCTAATCACAGAAGTATTTATTATCATTATAAATAATATTTGCTTTTGGTTTTATATAGTTACTACTTATTTTAAGAAAAGCTCCATTTATTCTTGTACTTTCTAGTGTTTTGTAACAGAAATAAGTATTATGTTGTCAAAAAGCTTTTTCTACATCTGGTGACACAATCATGAATTTTTTGCTGTTTTCATTATTGATAAGGTCAATTTTGCTTATAGTGTTGCTAATATTGAACTATCCCTGAATTCCAACCTAATTATAACATATATGATATGGTGCTATAATCTCCTTGCTGATATTTTATTTAAATTTTTTATATCAATGTTCATTAGAGAAATAAGTTGATAGTTCTATTTCTGTTTTTATTTTGACTGGTTTATATATCAAACTCATATTTGTCTCATAAGAAAAATTTAGTAGAATTCTTTACTTTTTCAAACAATTTATAATATTGGGAGTTAATTGTTTGTTAAATGTTTTGTAGAATTCACTTGCAAATCTATTTGGTCCTGGAGATATTTTTCCCTCTTAGCTTAGGGAGCTCATTATATTTTGCTCAATTTCTTTTTCTAAGATAAGATTACATAAATATTCTATTTCCTCTTCTGTTAACCCAAGTAATTATATTTTTAAAAAATATCCATCTATTTCATTTACATTGCCAATTTATTGGCATTTAGTTAAGTAAAGCACTTTCCAATAATTGCCTTAATTTCAGCATCACTGTTCATTCATGCTTTTTCATTTTTGATGCTAGAATTTTTCTTTCCTTTTTTAATCAAATTAGCCAATATTTGGTTATTTAATTTTTTTCCAAAAAAAACCCTCCTATTTTAATTAGGTCAATTTTTTCAACTTTCAATTTTATCAAACTTTTCTTGGACTTTTGGGATCTCTACTTTGGTGTTTAATTGAAATTTTTAATATGTTCTTTTTCTTAGGGTTTTTTTTCCCAATTGAATGCCCAATTAATTGATTAGCTCTCATTTTTATTAATGCAAATGTCTAGAGATACAAATTTTTATTTGAGTACTACTTTGGCTGCATCCCACAGATTTCAGTATTTTTTTTTATTATCATTATCTTAAATGAAATTGATTGTTACTGTGATTTGTTTTTTGTTTCTTTTATATTTTGGGTCAACATTCATTATTGATATTGGTCTATAATTTTCTTTTATTAAAGCTTTTTATTTTCAAAATATATGCATTTTCAAAATTCACCCTTGCAAAACCTAGTGTTCCAAAATTTTTTTCCCTCTCTTCCCCCTTTCCCTCTCTTAGACAAGTAATCCAATATATATGTAAAACATGTGCAATTCTTATATATATATTTCCACAACATTATGCTGCACAAGAAAAATCAAATCAAAAAGGAAAAAAAAATGAGAAAGAAAACAAAATGCAAGCAAACAACAAAAAAGAGAAAATATATTGTGATCTACACTCAGTTCCCACAGTTCTCTTCATTACAAGTCCATTGGAACTGGCCTGAATCATCTCCTTGTTGAAGAGGGCCATGTCCACCAGAATTGATTATCATATGATGATCTTGTTGCCATGGTATAATGATCTCCTGGTTCTGATCATTTCACTCAGCATCATAAGTATCCCCAGGCCTCTCTGAAAAGATCCTGCTGGTCATTTCTTATAGAACAATAATATTCCGTAACATTCATATACCATAACTTATTCAACCATTCTCCAGCTGATGGGCATCCAACCCAGTTTCCATTTCCTCGCCACCCCAAAAAGGATTGCCACAAACATTTTTGAACTTGTGGGTCCCTTTCCCTCTTTTAAGATCTCTTTGGGATACAGGCCCAGTAGAAACACTGCTGAGTCAAAGGATATGCATGGTTTGATAGCAGTTTGGGCATAGCTCCAAATTGTTCTCCAAAAATGGTGGGATCAGTTCACAACTCCACCAATAATGTATTAGTGTCCCAGTTTTCCCACATCCTCTCCAGCATTTGTCATTATCTTTTTCTGTCATCTTAGCCAATCTGAGAGGTGTATAGGGGTACCTCAGATTTGTCTTAATTTGCATTTCTCTGATCAATAATGATTTAGATCACCTTTTCATATGACTAGAAATGATTTTAATTTCTTCATCTAAAAATTATCTGTCCATATCCTTTGACCATGATTTGTTTTTTGACCCACCAATTCTCTAGAATTAGTTTCCAGTTATTTTTATTTTATACTTTAAAAGTCATTTGCTGAAGGTAATTTTTATTGTATCATGGATCAAAAAGGATTACTTAATATTTCTGCTTCTCTGTACTTGTGTTTTTGAAGGTTTGCGACCCAAAAAACAGTTAATTTTTGTGAAAATTCCATGCATAGATAAGACATAGGTATACATTTTCTATTTCCAATCAATATTCTCCAGAGTACCTATGTATTTAACTTTCCTAAAATTCTATTTATTTCAACTTCTTTCTTGTTAGATCTAGGTTTGAGAGAGGTCAGTTGAGTTCTCCCAGTAGCATAGTTTTACTGTTCATTTCCTCTTATAATATTTGAGTTTTTAAACAATAATTTAGATGTTATGCCATATATAGTACATATATGTTCAGTACTGACATTAATTCATTGTCTATGTCTTTAGTTAGCAATATGTGGTTTCCCTGACTACCTCTTTTAACCAGATCTATCTTTGCTTTTGCTTTGACTAAGATCACAATGGCTATCCTACTATTTTTATTCCAGCTAAAGTATAATAGATTCTACACCAATCTCTTATTTCTTCATGTGTTTCTTTCTGTTTGAAGTGTCTCTTTTAAATAACATATTGTAAGATTCTAGTTTCAAATTCATTCAACTGTTTACATTTACAGTTATGATGGTTAATTGTGTATTTCTCTCCATCCTATTCTCTCATATTTAGCCTTCTCTTTTTTTCCACTGTCCCCTCCTCAAGAGTCTGCTTTGCTTCTGACCATTGCCTCCTTTATTTTACCCTTCTTCTTATTCTATTCCCTACCTTCTCCCACTCCTTTTTCCTCCCACATCCCTGTTTTGTAAAATAGGTTTCCATACATGAATGAGTTATGTATATACATTCTTTCCTTCTTGAACTAGAAGAGCTGATAGCGAAGTTCAAACATTACCCACTTGCCCCACATTTTCCCTTTCATAGTATAAATTCTTCTTTATAGATTTCTTCTTTTATGTAAGATAATTGTCTCCATTCTCCCTCTCCCTTTTCCCTTCTCCAAATGCATTACTTTTTCTCAACCTTTCATTCTTCTTTTGAGGTCAACCCAACATAATAGATTCACATTTATGCTCTTTAAGTAGATACCTTTTAATTGTCCTAATAATAATACAGTTCTGAGGAATTAAATGTATCATTTACCATTTCAATTTATCATGCAACCCAAGATAGTCAGTGGTCCTGTGGGAACTCAACCTACCAGTATAAATTCAAGTTGGGAGAATTGCTTTAAAAAAGAACATAGACATTTTCTGATTATATATTCAATGTTTCTCAGTGACCTGATTTGGCCTTTTCAGATGAACTAAAATCTTTCTTGCATACAGCACTGACTGTAACTGGTTCATGCATGCCCTTATCTTATTTTCCTAAATCTATCAGTCTAGCTCATTCTGGTCAAGAGATAGTCAATCCAAACAATTCAGGTTAAGTTCCTTTACTGCTTTCTACTAAACCCAACTAAGAAAAAACAATCACCAACAATTCCATTGCCTACAGTGATGAGCTTCTTACTTTTAAGTCAATGAACATATCACTCAATGCTCTTTAAAGGCATCTAAACCTGCCTGCCCTTCAGATCCCCTGGGGCTTCTTGTCATGCTAATAATAATTATGTTTTTTTGCTCACTAGATGCAGTCAAGAAGTCTATAGGTTCCTGGGGCATAAGAATTCTGGTAAGATAAAAGAAGCCAAGTATGGAGATGAGAAGGTGGACATTTTGTAAAGAGGGCATTTTCTGTGATGCCCTTTTCCCCATCCCAAATACATGATTAGAGCATTACTTGGAGTGGAATATTTATTTGTCTTCATTCAGTCATTCACAGACTTAATAGTGGAGTTCTGTCCTTAGAGAATAAATGGCACCTCTGCTCTCCTCGACTTCTATCCTTTCAAATTCAAAGCTCACAAGGTTTCCCAAGTCATCAGCTTCAAACCCTACTTTCTATAATGAAACAGAGATCTCTATTTGTGGTAAAAAACATTTAAAAATGGGAACATTCACATATAGTGGAGAACACTTGAAATTGGCTACATCAATGTCCCAGAACAACAGAAAGGGTGAGTTTAATAATTTCAAATGCCAACACACACACACACACACACACCGTGGAATACAAATAAATACTGACATTAGCAATTTACTGCTTGATAGCCTTCCTTAAAATAGTCTCTGATGCTTACTAACTGCAAAAATGTAGATACTCACAACTTCTCTCAGCCTTAATTCTGTCATCTGTCAAATGGGGATAATAAATACCTTTGGCACCTATCTTACAAGACTGTGCAGCTCAAATGAAAAATCTGTAAAAAAATTTTTAGAAATTTTAGTAGGGGAGAGGATTCTGGGAAGATGGCAGAGTAGGACAGAAAATTCCAAGCTCTCCAGATTTTTCCCACAAGTAAGACAAGGCTGCTGCTAGTTACTGACACCTACAAGAGGCCAGAGTTCTTGGTTTGGGGTTCCAGAACACAAGGGAGAACCAAAAGAGAACCTGAGGTCAGAGGCACCATCCCCATACACCAGGACTAGAAGTTATTACATCAACAATCTGCTAGAATTTTTTTTAAAAATGAGCAAGCAAAGGAGAAAGAAACCAACCACAGCAAGTTACTATAGGAATAGGGAAGACTGGGATTCATCTTCAGAGGAGGGTGCTGAAATAAAAAAGGCCTCTTCTATCCCAAAAAGTAACATTAATTGGTCACCTATCCAAAAAGAATTCATAGAACTCAAAAGACTTTAAAAATCAAATGAGAGAAATTGAGAAAAAATTAAAAAATAAAAACAATCCAAGAAAAACAAGATGATAATGAAAAAAAGTCAATTAACTAGAAAAGAAGATCCAAAGTCTTAAGGAAGAAAATGACTCTTTGAAAAATAGAACTGGGTAAGGGGAAACCAGTGAACTTATGAGACCAAAAAATAATAAAACAAAGTAGAAAGAATTAAAAAATAAAAGGTGACATCTCATATGAAAAACAACAGGTCTGGAAAACAGATCAAGAAAAATTAGACTACCTAAACATTACAATTAGGAAAAGAATCTTGATGAAATAATACAAGAAATAATTAAAGAAAACTCTCCTGAAGTATTAGAATAAAAGGGTAAAATTTCCACCTGAAAAAGATGTTATAAAGAAGACGTACAAAAACATCATAGCCAAATTTTGAAGCCTCTAGATCAACAAGAAAAAAAAATTCAGATATGGCAAAGCCACAATTAGAATCACAGAAGACCTAGCAGCAGCTACCTTAAAAGACCATGGGTCTTAGAACACTATATAACAAAGGGCAACCAAAAGTATTTGAGTTGCAACCAAAAATATACCCAGCAAAGTATAATTCTGTATGAGGGGAAAATGGACATTCAATTAACTGCCATTTTAGACTTGTAGAGTTTTATTGCAAAAAGACCTGAATTTAAGAGAAAATCTGACATATAAGATCCAAGAGAAATAAAAAGTAAACATCAAAGATTAATTTCAAAGAATTTAATAAGTGAAAACTATGTTATATACATGAAAATGTAACTGACACAGAGGAATTAGGTGGTGGAGGAGGGCTGGTAGTTTTGGAATTCTACTCTCATTGAGAATAAGTTAAAGAGAAAACAATACATATATATCTAGAAATCTAAATTTGTAAAGCAATAAAGGGGGGGAAGGATAGGATAAGCAACAGTGGGCATAGAAAGATGTGTAGATTAACAGGAATGGAATAAAGAATATAGATTAACAGGAATAAGATAAAGAGAGAGGGAAGAAAGGAGAAAGGATAAGAGAGGAATCCTTTTGGGGAGGGGGTAAGTTAAGTAATTGGAAGGCAAGATAGGAGGTAGAAGTAAAGCAAAGGAGTAGGCAGACATAGGAAAATATATTTGATTAAAAGAGAAAAATGGGGAAACTACACTGTATGTCAGTCATATTGATCAATATTATTTTAGATTAAAGTAACTAAATAGTTTAAAGTTGGAATATTGCTGAGGAATAGGAAATGATGAGTTGGTAGATTTAGAAAAATATGGAAAGGCTTGGCCTTAGAGGAAGCTGTTATCCACCTTCAGAAAAACAGACGACAAACAGTATGACCTTACATAGAGATATATGTGTATACATATAGATATGTACTACAGACACAGACACACACACACACTCTTAATTGTAGCCTTCTTGGGGAAGGTGGGGAGAGGAAAGGGGAAAAAAAGAATAAAGTTAAAAGTGCATAGCTGAGAAAAAAGAAAACTTACAAGGAAGCAAAGAAAAGATGGACAGCTCTGAACACATTGTGTAGTATTTATGTATAGTAGGCTTTCTTGAAATGGAAATTTAGTGTCTCACATTTTGAATTCTTTTTTATATTCTGCTGCACAGCAGAACAAGTTTCTTTTCCTATTTTGTATTTATTTTAAATAATTTTGTAAAAAAAAATTTAAGAAACTTTAGCAAGCTATACAAAAGCCAGCTAATGTTTTATGTGTATGCATATATACTCATACATGTAAAATATATGTGTATATATATATATATACACATACATAAATATATGTATACACATACACATAAAAAAAATTTTGCCCCCAAATTCTTCCCCATAGATTATATAAGTCAAGGAGGTAGGTGTGGGGATACAACAGGGGAGAGTGAGATCTTGATCATTCTGGAACCTGCACAGGCCAGATTAGACAAAAGGAAAAGGAGGAAAGGATAGCCTCAGATACCTAGAGCATGCTTGCTTGTCACATTAAAGCAAGGAGTCTAGATTTCGTCACAACTGGTCGACCTGTAATAATCTTGTGATTAGAAGAATCTTTCACTCTTGTTCTTCTCCAAATTAGCCCAACTTTTCTGATGCATGCTAACTGTGACCATTCCAAATCACCTTTAACCAATGTTTAGATATTTAGCTATGACAGTTGAAAAGTAAACTTTCTGTAAGTATTGGAAAAGTGTTGTTCCAGACAATTTTGAGATAGACAATAAGTAAACTAGCTTTATCAGAATGGATTGTTAATGGCTCTCAAGATTTAACAAGGACACAAGGTAAGCCCTTCCTGGAAGTTCCTTTCCTCTGAAACATTATTTCTATATTTCAGTAGTCCAATAGGTCTTGATTCCCTCACTTTTGGAGAATATATCCAACAGAACTGGAAAACAGATAGAAGGAATAACAATGATAAAACACTAGTCTGATCTACTTTGCTAATATGGGATCCAACAATAATTGCTACAAAAACAATCTTATACCTGAGAAAGATATTCTGGACCTTCCACGAGCTTCCCAGCACTATAAAACCACAAGAAAACTATATTTTTTATTTATAGCTGATCATTCTGGCAGATGCCAACTAGAATTCTCTTATCACCCTTTTAATGTGCCCTAGAAAAATCAACTAAGAAATGGTTTCAGGGAATGAGGAATGAAGAAATGATTTTCCTCAGAGAAATAAAACAAATAAAGGAATCACCAGCTCATAGTGTCTTAGCAGCTATGTTTCAAAAACTTTTATGGCCTTAAGATCCACAGTTTCAATCATGTTTTTTTTGTTTGTTTATTTGTTTGTCTGTTTTGTTTTTGTTTTGTTGTCTCCTTATTGTTCAAGATTACAGAGAAGGTGCTGACCTGCTTTGGTAGTAGGACTTTTTAGAACATCCCTCTACCAATGAAAGTCTCATTTTAATAACATTAAAAAGTTTTTCAGAAACAATGCCCCCTAGTAGCATTAAATGAAAAAAGAGCTTATTCAGGAGGGAAAAAAATCAAACATTGAACAAGAAAGTATCCTTTTTCGTTTTATGGGGATTGTTGTTTTGGGTGGTTTTCTTTTTTTAAAATATTTATTTCATAAGTACCTCCTGAGGTTTTCCCCTACTATCAGAGTCATATGGTATAAAACCAATTTTAAGATACATTGAATCAGATGTGCCAAGTAATATAATTTGTGCCTAATATTCACCTGGAGAAATTCCACTTTTCTCACACTATAGTACAATTGATTTATTGCTCTAGTATTCAAAATACTCAAAATCACAGGAGCATAGGACTTTATAGCTAAAGGGGAAGTTGGACATCCTATGGCCCAATTTTCTTATTTAGATCCATGAAATGATTTGCCGACTCCAGGTTCCTTTTTTCATAAAGGGCTACATTGTATGAATAGACTTGATTTGCAATTATTTTTTATACCTTTGAGCTCACCAAACTCAATCAAGACTCAACACAAATAATACTAACAAACATAACTTCAAACTCCACTGAATTTTAATATCAAAGGAAAATCTGAAAAATTCAATCATTAATTGGTGTCATACATTCATAGAGAATGCATAATAAGACTAACGTGAGACATAGCAAAATGAAACTATCTAACAAAGCGTCCCATGAGTCTTGAAAGGTTGCAGAACTGCAATTTGGAACTTAGATTTCTCACAAAACTGTTTTAAACTCTAGTTTAGCTCAATGTTTCTTTTTCAGGAAAAGATGTCTAAGAATGAAATAAACAGAAGGTAGTAAAAGGAATGAAATGTTATAGCTTAAGCCTTTTTTTCCTTAAATTATTCTAAAAGACATTTCTTTTCCTAAGACACAAAACCCAATTCTTCAAATATTAAAGATCATGGAAAAATTTTTAAAAAAGATAAATGCCAATTTAACACAAAATGATGCTATGAAGATCTCAGACAAAGCAGGCCATTTTTTATTCTCAAGTTCCTATTATCATGAATGATTTTTGTTTTGGGTACTTTTGTACATATGAAAATAAGCTACTCAAAGGGAAGCCAATTTGGTAAAAGAGAATCCATTTGTTCTGGTTACCTTTTCAATGATTTCATAGCACTCTTCCAGCTTTCGATGTCTATCTTTCAAATTTCTACATGCTGTCTGATAAACACTCAACCATTCTTTGTAGACATCCTCAGATAGATCCGCATAGGCAACACAGAGTGTTCTCAAGCCTGAAGAACAGCAAATAATATGGAAAGATCATGCATGCCCTTGTCAGTTCAGATGAACTTATCACTTGAAAACAAAAACCAAAAGTCTTCTCTCACATCCCAAGCTTTATGAAGTCTTCCAATGGTTCCTGCTATTTTTTTCAGTGCTTAGGATTTATAGACATAAAGAATTCCTAGTACAGAAACTCCCTCTACTTCTGCCAATAAGTAGTTTACCTATAACTCAACCAAGTAATAATCCAGCAGCACAGCACTAGGAGACTTGTTTGACATTTTGGAGAACCTTTGGTGGGAATGAAGAGGAGAAGAATAAATTGTCACTTAAGAATTGCAGCTATTTATTGTTAACAAAGCCCAGAACTTTTAAAGTCAAATCTCTACTTTAGAAGAGTTGCCTTCTATTTCATTCTAAAGTTCTTACTGGCAACTCCTTTCTGTTATCCGGGGTACACTTATGTTTATTAAGACAGTAGTCAAAGGTACCAGGTACCTCAGTAAAGAGATCTTTGCTTTTATGCCATAGACATAAGCATGTCAGAAACAGGAGCTCCAAAGCTCAGATATGATCTTGGGCAAGAGAGTCTATGACTTTTGTCACCTTCACAAATAAGGAAGATCATAATCTGCACCTTGATTTAAAGTGTCTCAGAGAATGTTTGGGGATAGTCACTATTGGACCAGTATCCATAATGGAGGAATGAAAAGTTAGCAGTATATAATTAACAAAAGGTTAAGCCCACTAACTTAGGGGCTAGTTCAGCTATATACTTAATGAAAGCTTCTCTGAGTGAGAAAATGGTGCTATGAAGATCTCAGACAAAATAGACCATTTTTTATTCTCAAGTTCCTATTATCACGAATGAGCCTTGGACACCAGACCCAGACACATTGAATAGACCATAATGGATTGTAGATTCTCTACAGGAGTGAAGGAAGTATAGCATAAGCATAAATATGTTTTCCTACTGACATGAACACAGAACATGATGGAGTTTTAAAAGCTGTAATGAGATATATGCATTCAGAATTACAAACATTTCAACTTTTGACCCCATCTGAAAGTGTGATTATTGGCTAAATAATAGAAGTGCTATTCAAGTATAAAGTATTATTGTTGATATTCACTTTATTATTAATTATAATAACAAAAATGGTTTAACATAACTTACCTTCTGTTGCAAAATATTCAAGATGACACAAAGTTTGTTCTGTGAACTCAGAATTCTCTGACAGTCTCTCAAAAATCACATTATCCTATCAAAGAGGAAATCATCACATAAAAAATTATAATTCGATCTTTCAGTCTTCTAAATACTATCTTAGAGCTTTATGTTTTCTACCTAATGGATTAAAAAGTATTTTAAGAAGCCCTGATAAGAATAGCTGAATTCCAATCCACAAGTAATGAAGAGCTTTGAACTTCACAGTGGGTTGAATTATTTAGGAAGCACCTCAGAGAGCAACCCGTTTTCATTTTACACATGAGGAAATCAAGGCCCAAACAGCTTCAATGACTTGTTTCTAGTCACCTGGGCAGAAAGAAGTAAAACTTATATTCAAACCTAGTTCCTATTGATTCCACATCTAGGACTTTTCCCTCACCAAATCTGGTAATTATGAAACAAACCAAAATGTACATTTTCTAATAAACTACAGACCAATATCTGGTTTAACATTGCAAAGCACCTTTTTCTGACTGTTCTGTGGCATTAGAACAAAGACCCATTTAGGTTTTCTGATTTCTATGTGAATAAGGATAAAGAGGTCTAAATTGTCTAAGATGTGAGATTCACTCTTTCAAAATTAGTCTTCACATGTAGAATAACAAAATCAAGTGTTCTTAACCCAGGATCCACAAATTTGTTTTTAAAAGGTGTGTGTGTGTGTGTGTGTGTGTGTGTGTACAGTCACAAGATATATATGTATATGTATAAAGAGAGAGATATATACACCCACCCCCACATATCTATTATATTATTAATTGAATTTGAATATGATTGGTTTCATTTGTAACTTTATATATTTTGTTTTGTATATTTAATAACATTAGAAAGTCTAATATATTCTTCACTCTATACTTCAGTGGTGTCAAAGGTGTAGTGTCACTGCACTATCTACCTGCCCCTAGATTATTTTTAATGGCTTTTCCCACTGTGACAATCAAAGGTTTTATATTAAGTTCAACTTTTCTTAACCGTCTCAATTTCTCTTGTTGTGATGGTTGCAATACTCTAACACACACATTTATAAATCTAGTAAGAATGTTTTAAAAAATAGCATGAACAACAAAATGTTATGTTAGCATTTTAAATGTCAACACTTAAAATGCGATTCTTAAGAGCACAGATATACTAAATGCATGCCTAGATATGAATACATGCAGATATGTGACGTTTTATCGTTTTTTCCTC
Source organism: Sarcophilus harrisii (assembly GCF_902635505.1). Lineage (NCBI taxonomy): Eukaryota > Metazoa > Chordata > Mammalia > Dasyuromorphia > Dasyuridae > Sarcophilus > Sarcophilus harrisii. The sequence continues at coordinate 439,834,185 of NC_045428.1, read as the reverse complement.
CAGGCAGAGGCACCATTCAGATAAGACCACATGCCAGTTTTCCCCAAGCAGAACTGACTTTTTTCAGACTAGATACTGAAAGTAGCAGGCAGGCACAGCTCCTAATTTTTACTCAGAGGATCTGTACTTATTGCACATTACCACTAAATAGTAACCAGAAGACTAATTTAGGATCACTTTCCAAGTCAAACAAGAGAGAATTATGACCCACAACACTCACTAAATCTTAGCTACTGGATAAGGGACAGCATCTCTGACCTGGAAGGAGTCTCCAAATTTATCTAGTCAAACCCAGTCTGACACAGTGCCTGACTGTACTACCCCTGAAAAGGGACCTTCAAGGTTCCCCTGGAAGATTTCCAGTGCCCAGGAGCCGTTGAGCTCCCAAAGAAATGACAAGTTTCTTGTGCTTCTATCAAACTGAAATTTGCCTTTCTCCAATTATACCCACTGTATCCCCTAGGTTAAACAAGGCCCATCACTCTTCCAGATGACAGGAGTCCTGTCTTCCCCACTAACTCACTAAGCCTTCCTTAATAAAGGCTAATCAACACCACGTTTTTCAGCCCTCGAGTCTTAACACCACTGGCTGTCCTCCTTGAGCTGTATCCTAGTTCATCCACTTGCTTCCTAAACTTGGGGATTCCACATTTCTCCAAACAACTAAGGGGTACAGGTGGGAGAGCACAAGACCTGACCTCAGGAAAACCTGAGGCTCCAAATCCTGTCTTACAAACTTACTAGCAGCATGACCCTGGGAAAATCATTTCACTTCTCTCAGCCTGTTTCCTCCTTTTCAAAATAAGAACAACAATATTACCACTTATCTCACACCAGGTGATTGTGTGGATCAAAGAGAAAATATGTATAGAGTGCTCTGTGAACCTTAATAAGATATATAAATATCAACTATTATTCTTTTTATTCATGTGGTCTGACTAAAGCTGAAGACCAAAGGGCTTTTTACCTTTTACACATTTTCTTTATAGCAATCTTCCTATCTAATAGCTTATCTTGAGCTTGTCATCTACTAAAACACCTGTCATTCTGACATAAATTGACGAGTAGCCCATCTACCCAAGCCTGTGCTTGTATGCCATTTCCCAGATGAGCACTGAAATAGCACTTTCATAGGATCACAGTATTAAGGACCATGTCTAGGTGAAGGGACAGGTCAATTCTCTGAGAGCCTCCACAGATGTGAATCATAACCTTTGAAGGGGTTGTGGAGCAGCCTTTGCTGACACAGGTGTTGCTTGTGGACTGGGAATGAGATAAACTGGAGGCAGAGGAAAGAAAAGAGAGAGGTCAGACAACGCAGCTGCCTCTCAGTCTCCTTGTATCATTATCATCATCCTCTCACATGAAGAGATCCATTCTACAGGTCTGAGTGAGACCTCCAGCAGCCACTGACAGGTGGCTCCCATATCATAACATCACAGGACCTCAGCTTGAAAGGAACAGAAGCTGTGCCAAAGAAATAGACCTTTTTTTACTACATATCCAAAAAATGATCATCTCAAGATTTTCTGAGAACCAATGGAAAGTGAGAGACCCACTTGTGAGAGATCCCTTGTGGAACAGCTCTGAATAGAAATATTTTTTCCCCCTAAAATCAAATCTAAATCTGCCTCCTTGTTATTTTTACCTGTGACTCCTAGTCCCACCCTATGAACTCAGCAAAATAAGTCTGATTCATTCTCTATGTGATAGTCCTTAAATACTTGCAAAAAGTTATGAAATTGCCTTCTTTTAAACCTTCTATTGCACACACTAAACATCCAAAGTCATTAGAAGACTTAAGACATTTTTCCCCATCTCACTAGAAAGGTTAATTTGGAAAAGAGGAGGGACCCTAATAGCAGACAGCCAGAAGGGGGCTTCTGTTAAACAAGCTAAACATTCCCAGTTCCTACAATTAAATCTCACATGGCAAAAACTAAAGGCCACCTCATTCCATTTTATACATATCATTCTGAAGTTATGACTCCCAGAGAGTTCTCTAGATAGGGTCTAACAGAAGAGAAAAGAGAGAATATATTACCCCCCTAGTTCTGGAACCCAGGCTTCTTTTAATACAATTTAATTATTACATTAGCTTTTGTGACGACCATATTTCAGAAACAATTCATACTGAACTCAATGTTTACTTAAACTCCAAGACTTTTACTTAAAAAAGCTTTTCTCCGGCCATATCTTCCCATCTGGTGTCTCTAAAGTTGATTCTTTTTTTTCTCCAAAATATACAACCTTACATTTATATTTATCATTTTATCTTATTAGATGTGGCCCATTACTCTAACCTGTCAAGTTCTTTTTGGATCTGGTCTTTGTCAACCAGTGTGTTAGTTACTTCTCCTTTCCCACTTTGTGTCATTTGCTAATTTGGTATGACCTCTGTATCATCAATACAAGAATCATCAATCATGATCAGCATTTCCCCCCCATGGAATCAATATAAAATTAGTCACCCATATATGAGACTGGGAACATGAAAAGGAATACTATAAAAAGCTATTAGTGCCATAATATTTGTAGCATTTTCTGGATGGCAAAGGACAGCAAATTCAAATCTCAATGCAAGCAACCATTCTTGTACTTACAGCTCCTTTGCAATAAAGGCGAATTTGTCCTGCTGGTGTTCGAACAATTACCGACATTCTTTTTCTGTCACTATAACAAAAAAGAAATTATCATTAGTCTCTTTTCCTGGTCAAACTACCAAATGACTAAGCCAGGGGTCCCCCACATTGGGGGGGGGGTCAGATTTGGCTTAAAAAAATCTAAATTAATCTCTAATTTTACTTGCACAACATAGCTGATGGATAGATGGAGCCTTAGAATCAGGATAACCTGGTTCAAGTCTCATTTCGACATACCCTAACTTTGTGACTGTAGACAAGTCAATTAATCAATGTCTCAGGTTATTTTCTAAGATTTTTAAGTTACAGAGGATTTGTTGCTTTGTATTATAGAAGACAATCTCCACACCAGGAGTTCCTTACAATAAGGAAATCACATGTATGAACTGGATTTGGCCCTCTCTCTGCCTTTCCCACTCCTAACCACCCCCATTTAAAAATTCTGACTAATTTTTAAAAAATCAAAACTATGATTGATTGATGAGTTTCACAATTCTCCTCTTTCTCTAGTCACTCTCTAAGACCTGTGAAAGAATAACAACAATCAGCTGAGTAAAACCTGAACAGTATCTTTTGAAGTAAAAAAGCCCTGTTCTATAGTCAGATCAGCATCACCAAGAGACAAAACTGTGTCTGGGAACAGTGCTTCCCACACTTTTAGTTACTAAAGCCATCAGAAAAGAAATATAAAATATAATAAATAAATAATAACATAATTATTGTTCCCATTAGAAAGAAGGTATTTCTTTTTTTTTAAATTTCATTTTATGTTTAATTTATGGAATAAAACAAGAAAGTATTTCTTCAGTTCTACCATGTTTATTCTAATTGAAGAACAGAGACTACAAGAAGAACTAGACTTCTCGGTTTGAGAGATGTAAATATTGACATAGAAGTAGCTGGCAAAAGTGTAAAATGGAAGCAGAGGAGGCAGAAAATATCCTGGAAAGGAATGGAGGAGAATCTTTTAGATGGCATTAGACAGAAGATGTAAGCTAAGTATGCCCAAATATGTTTTATCTCCCTACTTTTGATACTTCCTCTTTTCTATGTTCTCTAATTTCACTGACTCAGAGCTGGAAGAGACCTTAGAGATCTTCCTTATAGTTCATCTTTCCCCCTTCTTTAGATGCATGTCCATATTGAGGAACTTAAAAAGACTTCTGAATGAATAATCTCCAGCACTTGTTTCTTCTCTCTTCTTGAATGCCTGTCCATAATGAGGATGGGATGGGGAGCCACAGAGTTGTTATTCCTGAAAAGCTCTATTAGTAAATTTTACCTTATGCTGAGTCTCAATCTCCCTCCTTTCACTCCTAAATTCAGAATCACAAAGAACAAGTCCTCCTTTAACATGACAACTCCTGGTATAGTTGAAGACAGTGATCAGTCATATTTCCTTAACTGCTCCTCAAAGGTACTGGATTTGCGTCCCCATCAACCAAGTCAGCTTTTAGAGGGCTTCAGAAGTAGTGCTACAGCATTGTCAGACAGACAGATCTTTGTCCCTTCTTTCTATTCAAGCTTCTTCACTTTGCATTGCTCTTTACTCCACAGACAGGCTGAGTTCAGTGGAGAAGCACATGGACAACTAGCTAAGTAATTCTTCCAGAACATCAGATATTAGGTGGTAGAGCCCCGTAATGGGAGAAAGACGAGACAGAAGAAGCTTTCAAGCTTCTCCTACCTTAGGACTGCTCCCATCTTCATCCTTTTCACCTTTCTTACTTTCTCAATTCCCTCTATCACTAGCATCTTGAGCTATTCAGGAAATCCTTTGTATACATGCTGAATGCTAAGAGGCAATGATTAAGACTAAAAGGTCCTAAAGATTAGATATGATTTTAAAATATCTTTTTAAAACCAGTTTAGACAGCTTGCTTGAATAATGGTTAAGTAAATAAAGCAATGTCATTATGCAACTTTTATTGATTGATGATTGAATATATCATTGAAATGGCCATTCTGATAATGGAGAAGATGAGCAGGATAGAATATCTGCTAGAAGCAATAACCAGAGTTAAGAAGAGAGAAAATTATACTAGATATTAGGAAATATTTTCTTATGACAGTCTTATTGGAACAAAAAAACTTTCTAGGGAGAAGAACAAACATCCCCAGGCCTTGAAACATTTTAAAATGGATTTAAGGGAGAGTGCTTCAGAACATGTCCAAAGAAACCATCCTACATTGACCCTACAGTTGGATGAACTGATGATCTCATGAGTCAGTCTTTTCTGTTTCCAATTTTTTAGCTCCCACATTAACAGTGCTCAGATGGCGCAAGAGGTATGACTTCACGAGACCTGGGGAAACTCCAATGAAAATAATACCATCATCGACATACCTTCAGCTATTCAGACATGTCTGCTGCTGCCCTGATGGGAATTCTGCCCCAGCTGCTAGAGCACTGAGGCCTTTGAAATGGAAAAGGAGAATATGATATGGAGATGTATTGAGTTTCTTTAGAAAAAGACATTTAGGAAGGAAAACAGATGATTTCATTGTCCACTGCTAAAGGAAAAAAAAGTTCATACTTCATGTTCAACCGGACTTCTGAACATTAGCCATCTTCATCACATTTACTAGGATGACAATATATTAACTCCTATATATGACAATATAAATAACTCCCACCTCTAAAATCCTTAAGATACACACACATACACACACACACACACACACACACACATACACACCAACACACACACACTAAAGTAGGGGTTCTTACCCAGTGAGTCCACAGATAACCAAAGGATTTGTGGATAGATTTCTGAAAGTCCATAAACTTGGATAAGAAAAATAACGCATCTTTGCTTTCATCTTTCTCTAACTAAAATTCAAAGTTTACTTAAGTTATTTAAAAATATCATTCTAAGATCATGGGTTCATCAGATTACCAAAGATGTCAATGCCTCAAATAAACAAACAAACAAAAAAGGATCAAAAAACCAAAAACAAAACTAATGTTCTGAACTCCTGCCTTAGAGCAACTTTTTTTGTTTTCTTTCTGAGGGCCTAAAAGGTGCTCACCCTAATTTTTATTCTACATAAAGCATGTAGGCATAATGGTAGTGGGGAGAGGGAAGAGAAGGACTGGAAATGACATCTTGAGTAAAACAAAGGTCTGTTACTAAAAGCAACAGTCAAATATTACCAAAAAAAAAAAAATCCCACACATTCATATCATTATATGAAGGAGGCAGAATGTATCCCTTTACTATTTATATTACAGATTTAAGTGCATGGAAAAGTTAACATACCTTGAAAACTCCAGGACATTAAGAACTTCAAATATTTCCTCTTGACCCAACTGCAAGAAGAAAAAACAATCTACTTTTACCAATAATCAAAAATCTATTTCCCTCCATAATATCCAAATCTCCATACTCCTCTAAACCATGTGCATACTCCACCTTTATTTTCAAGAAATTATTATACAGAATTTGTGTTATGACAGCTCCCTCTTCTGTTCAAAAAGAGTCTTAATTTGCCAGCTGAGCAGTCTTTCTGAAAAGAGTCATTAAACTCATTATATATTCCTGGCTAACAGCATTTTAGGGCTAAGGAGAGACAACTGAAAACTAGACAACTAAAAGTGCTGCTCAAAAATGAAAGAAAAGAAAAAGTTGTAGGTATGGTAGAACATCTAGAAACAGAAATGACACATCCAAATAGAAATAGAAATCAAGGAACCATTACAATATACAAGGATAAGCAAACAAATAAATCAGACTCTTGAGTGAGTGGATGGGTTAGAAGAAAGGTTTTCAGTTTTTATATTAGCTAAACTTTTTTACTTGATTTTAGTTACTACAAAAAATAAAAAACATATACATAGGGTGGCAGAAAACATTGGACAGTATCAGGAACCCTAGATTTTACCTCTGACTTAAGAGATCAATTATCTGTGTGAGCTTTGGAAAGCCTTTTATACTTTCAAAAACTGTTTTCTCATCTTTAAAATGAAGGGGTTGAATCTGATCATCTCTAAAATGCTTTATTACAGCATCTTTAAACATTCTTTGAAATTGAAGTGTTAAATGGATCAGATTGCTGGGTGCCTTTCTTGAGTTCTTTTAAGATTGCATGAGTACCAAATGCATAGTCTTTCCAGTTTTCCATTGTTATCCCGACTATCTGACAAGACACTCCCTTTTCAGAGCATTCATGATTCTACCTTAGCTCACTTCTATCAAGTGTCTGTCTCTCCTTTACTCTTTGAGTGGCCTGCAACTTTATTCTCTAGAATTTTTGATATCCTATCTATATCTACATAATCATATGAAGTATTACAGAAGAATTTGATATTAAAGTGATAGATTTTTTATTTCAGGGAGAATCTCTGAATATTTTTTAAAAATGTAAGTCAGGTGTTTCTCTCATTTCATTCTGTGTCTAGTTCACTCTTCCTATCCATTGTCTATCAAAAGATGCAATGGGAAACTTTGACCTTTTTAAGATAAGGTCTTTAACTGATTTTGTTTGACTGAGGCAACACTCAATAGTGAGTAAGACTAAATTAAGAAATGAGGTAGAGAATGGCCTCTTTTACCTAGTTAAAAAAAATAAAAAACACACAAAAACAATCTGAGAAGGGAAAACTTTCAGGGTTTCTGGCCAAAACAGAAACAACTGCTATTTACATTCATTCTAAGTCAACCGGGGCCCAAATAATGACCAAGTGGGACTTGGCCTGCGACCTATTGTTGTCCAATGATGATAGTGATTTGGATTTAAGTCATGGTCCTTAAGGACTATAGGCTACAAAAGGCTCAGGTCTCCCACTGCTTCTAGAATCATCTCCAGTTGTTCTGGATCTGAATCTGAATTCTGAATCTGTTCTAGAGGAGAAAGTGGGGCTGATGATTCCCCAACTCTCCCTCACTTAAATCCAATTCACTTCTGTCTCTTGGCATCATCTCCCTGATGTCCAGTCCTCTCTAAGGATAGACAAATAACCTCTTCTGGGAGTGGTACAGAGACTGATCAATGGGGCCACACAGCTTCTCCTCTCCTTTCCTTTTCTTCTGTCCATATATCATACTCTTACCTGCAGGTGCTCTGCCCAAAGGAATGTAAATTTTGATTGCTGAAACTCCACTAGATATCTTGGTTTATGGACCAAATTTCTTTCTCAAGAACCAAGCCTTAAAACCCAAATCATAGGAGTATACAGCAAAATTCAAGGAAGATTATTGCACCTTGCTATACATCAATACTATATGTCTGTTATTAGGGGAAAGCTTTCTTGAAAGCATAGTAAGAATTTAAGAGAGATTTGTTTGATACAATGCCAAGTTCACAAGCATCCTACTTACAGCTTCTATGATAACTGAGTTAGGAGTTCTTCCGGTAAAGACAAAGCCAAGTTTTTTTGCTCCTTTCACTAAAGCCCCTTCATCTGTTGATAAGAAATCATCCATATTAATAAGGGTTAACGAGATAATATTTATCATTATGATGGAACTATATTGATGCATTTCAATAAGACTCACACTACTGTAAGATAATTGGTCTTATTTGATTAGTGGAAAACAAACGAGGAACTATAAAGGATCTAAGGACTTTTTCAACCATTGGATAACATTTTGTATAATGTAAACAGTGATATGTTAAACAATTCTTCTAAGAGTTGAAAATCGGTGATTTTATGACCTGACACATTTCTCATATTCCTATTAAACATTCAGTGAAGTGGACCCAAAGGTTTAAATCATATTACTGTTTTGATTATTTGACTATCTTGTCTAGAAAACAAAGGCTCAGGGGAACATAATAACTGTCTTCATGTATTTGAGGGAAATTCTGTAATGTGGAAATGGGCATATGCTTATTCACTTTGACCTCAGAGGACTTAACAAAGAAAAAAGGCATGGGAGTTGCCAAGAGGCAATTTGTTTGAATTCATTCTAGTAAGGCAAATTCATTCTACTAAGAGTCATCCCAAAATGTATAGGCTGCCCCAGGAGGGCATGACTGGTGAAGGTTGGGAAGAGGATATTCAAATAAAGCCCAGTTATCAGGTATGATATAGAAGGGATCTTTTTTCAGCTTTATATATATATATATATCTCAAATGCACTGTACCAGGAAAAAACAAGGCAATAAGAGATCATTACCTAATAATAGGAAGAAGCTCTCTCACACTTAAAATCTACTAGCAAAACCAGAAATAATATCATTCTCTCCCATTGTGGTTCACTTTTTCCCTCGCAGGACATAAGAGGACTTAATTGCTGCTGGGAAGCCAGGATGAAGAGAGAACTTTTTGGGTATTCTGAGGGTCATGTTTCTGCAGCTAAGGTGTTGTAAAGCTGGGAATTAGGCAATGCCATCATTCTGTGGCACTGACACCTTTCTCACACAACTGCCTTTAAAAAACAGAAAATGTTTCTGGCCCTAAGCAAAGCCAAATAAAGAAATAAACAATTTTTTTTCAGATACAGCCTACACCACACACTCAATCAACAGAACCGCCAGGAGCCTCAAAGACAGAATAATCACGTGGTCTAAAAGGTAAAGGCAGAATATCAAGTGGAACACACTCACCTGGAGAAGAGGCCTGGTAGTTGATAGTATCTCCAGCTTTCTCTGGAATAACAGTATGACAAACAGCCAGCAACGTGAGGAACTCTTGTATACATCCAGCAGTGGGCTACAAAGTATTTTATGTATTAAAGTCGGATCACCAAATTGTCACTATTTTCAGGTTTTAAATATGTGAGTGGCCTTCTACTAAGGTTAGGCTCCATCTCTGACCGCTATCCTGCTGCCCCACCCCTGTCCTGGTTGCCTCCTTTCTTGGAACCTGATCTCACAGCCGCTTCACCTTGCTCTAGGACAACACAAGCACCAGCTCACCCCCAGCATCCTCTGACTTCTAGCAGCAGATATAAGCCCTTCTCCCTTACCCAGGCCTTCTTACTTTTCCAGCTCCTATTTCCTATTTCCCCCCAGGCCCACTTCCATGCTTTTACACAGGTTGTGTCTTGGGCCTAGATGGCTCCCTGCTTCCTTCAGACCCCAGCTTCTGCTACAGGCCCTTCAGATTCTCCCCTCCTCTTTCCCCCAAGCCTCTAGTGACATTCTCTTTGGAGATGACGTTTCATTTACACTGCGTGCACCTAGAACGTACATGGTTCTTTACATGACATCTTCTCCATTAGACCGTGATCCCTTTGGGGACAGAGACCACATTTTTGTCCTTTTCTATGTCCCCAGGGCTTAACAAGGTGCCTAACCACCATAGTAATATTCAGGGAAAGGAAAAAAAAGGAAGGGGCAAATAAAATTTGTAAATGTAATAAAAGTGGATAATTCTTTTAAGACTTATGATGAGAACTCACCAGAAACAACATCATGACAAAAGAGCAGTCTGGCATAATGGAAAGAACTCTGGATTTGGGCTCAAAACCTGGGTCTGAATTCTATTGACCACTTACTATCTGTGTGATTCCAGGACAATTATTTAAACTCTCAGGGCTTCTGTTTTGTCTTTAAAGGCTAAACTAAGGTTCTTTCTAGCTCTAACATGCTTTGCTTAATGAAAAGATTAGTATCAAAACCCAACATTTCAACAAATATTAATAACTCTTGCTCAAATTCTTCTTATACCTTCTTCCTCACCAAAGTGCATAACTATGTCAGGCAGTAGTTGATTAATTGTATTTCTGGGCAAAAATTAAATTCTACTTTCCAAATCATAATTTCACCACATATGATTTCACTGAAGTAAGAGATTCTATGTAAGAAATTCAAAGAAAGCGTCTGGTGGCAGAGAGAGGGATAGGAGTATTTTTATTTATATAACATTAAATAGTGCCTACTATATGCCAGAAACTGTGCTTAGCGGTTCTTTTTTAAACATATTATCTCATCTGATCCATACAACAACCCTGGGAGGCAAGTACTATTATTATTATTATTATTCCCACTTTTACAATTGAGGAAACTGAGGCAAACAGTAGTAAAGTCATTTGCCCATATCTTATATATAGTAAGTATCTGAAGCGTAAGTATCTGAAGCCATAATTGAACTTAGGCTTCCCTGAATCCAGGCCCAGCATTCTATCCACTGAACCACCAACAAGTAAGTTGTAATAACATATAGGAGATTATAAGATACTTATAAATCATAAAAGCTATCATATATATAGGTGTAGGTTGTAAGTAAACCCATCTCCTAAATTCTAAAGATCCCTAAATTATGAACCAGCTATAAATATCTATGAAGCTGCCCCAAGGGTGTGATTGTTCTTGTTCTTACCTTCACCTTCAAATAAAAATCTGGAACAATTGTTTTAATATATCTGCACATCAAAAACACACTGCTGTTAGAGAATTGAGGAGAGATTCAGCAAATTTGAAAGGAAAGCCACAGTGAAGGAAATCAGAATCTATAAAAATCTATTTTGGCTGGCAAAAGTGTTGGACAATTAGATTTTTGCCAGGATGCTGCTTCCACCTTCCGTATTTTTTCCTTCCTGCTTTAGATGCTGATAGAAAAACTATTTGATTTCCACACACAAACATAGTACATGAGATTCATATTTCAGCATCTGCTCCTGGAAGACTTTGGAGTTAAGATTCTGATATCATCTTACCACTTGTACATTGGCCTTCAAACTGGGGCAATACAACCATTCTTGGATAACTACTTTAGTCTCCTACATTTCATATTCTCTCTTCAACCTTTCAAAGGGAGATCAAGAGAGCCTTCAGCTGAATTTGCTGCTGTTCTTTTCAGTTTGATAGATTACTTGACAGTTATTCAACTACAGATCACTGAACACCAGATCTTGCTTATCACTGCCATTCTCTCTCCAAGCTGTCATTTGTCTGTTTTTATTCTTCTAACACAAAACACCCACTACCTTACTGAACACAAAGGGAGAAGATGATAAATGGTCAATGTCTGGAGAAAAAATTAGGAGGCTTTACTCTACATCAAAGTTGTATGGATAAAGACTGGGAGGAGGGAGGCTTGGCCAAAGCATATACAGGGGTCTAATCTATCAACAAGCATTGATTTAGCATCTATTATATTTCAGGCTCTAAGAATATAAAGACAAAATTTAAATAATCCTTGCCCTCAGAAAGCTTCATTTTACTGGGGTAGACAACACATACATAAATAATTCAGAAAGGCAACAAATTGGGTTTTTTTAAGCATTCTCTAAGTGACTTCACTAAATTAAGCTATACATAAAGCACATACAATATAATTCTTGGTAAAAGTTGATCAGAGTGTGACCCCTAGCATCTGGGAGAGGAGTCAGGACAGCTTCACATGAAGGTATAGCTTAAGCAGAGTGCTGCAGGAAAAGTTGGCTTCTAGGAAGTGAAAGGTACAAAGCAATGCATTCTAGGCGTGGATGAGAGCAACGGACAAAGCTCAGTGTCAGGAGACCACATGCTACATGTAGAGATCAACGTGGTTGGCTCTCAAAGTAGAAAAGTCTAACCCACAGCAAAGCTGGAGAGGTAGGAAGCCAGGCTAACCCATGACTGGGAAGTCAATGACAAGGCCGCAGAGTTCACAGAACACTGGGTCTAGAAGGTCCAAGTTCAAATCTGACTTCAGACCATTAGTAATTTTTATCTGCTTCAATCTGCTCAACTCTAAAGGGGGAATAATAATATAACTCCCACTTCCCTGATTTCCTAAAAGAATCAAATGAGATGATATTTGTAAAGTACTTAGTATAGCAACTGGCATATAGTGGGGATGTAATGAACACTTGTTTCCTTCCTTCCTCTTCTCTTCCTCTCAAAGCCAACAGGACTAAGAAGCAGGGCACAGTGAGAAGGCATGTTTACTTCTGGATCACATGTAAGTACACCAAGAGTGAAAAATAAAAGACCACCAGTCCTGGGAAACACTATAATGGGAAACTGAGAAATATTAAAATAAATGCATTCCTAAAAACAGGTAAGCTGGTCACGTCACAAGAACAAAAAGCAACACATGGACAGCATTACTCAAGCAATGTTGTCAAGGTAGCCAGAGCAAAACTCTTGGCATCATAGGTAAATTGTCTAAGTGACTTATGGGATTGTGTGGATAGATGTCACAAAGAACTGAAATTCATCAGTGAACTATATGAACTCTGCCACATCAATGAGATCACAAATCTATTCAAGTATCAAAAAAGGAATGTCCTTGAATTTATATATAATGTAGGTAAAATAGCTTTACTGGATTATTATTTAGGAACAAAAGAGATTTAAGTGATCATTACTTTTTATATATAAGGAGAAACAAGTTGCTCAAGGTCACCAAGGAAGCTACCAATAAAGCCAATATTTGAACCCAGAGTAAAAACATCATAGATAAAGAAGTGGAGAAGACCTTGGAGATCTAATCTTTCATCCACATTTTAGAAATGAAGGAACTGAGATTTGGGGAACAAAAGTACATTTCCCAATATTACTAAGTAGTAAATGGTAGATCCAGGACTCACAGCCATTTCCTTTAATGCCAAATCCCATGCTTTTCCCATAAGATCAGAGGATTTTAACATTTGATTGTACTTGGGGTTAAGATGCCCTTTTCTCCTTCTTTTCCTCTCAATTTCCCAAGAGGGACACTGGTCCCTTAGCAATTTAAGATTGAATAATACTACTGTTAAAAAATGAAAAAAAAATACCCTTTGAAAATTACACAGGGGCACCAGATGACATATGTGTAAACATATTAACCTTCCCATTTAATAAATGTCCAAAAAATTCACTCAGAAGAATTGAAAAATTGCCTAAATTTAAGCCATAGCAATTCAAAAAGGTCAAAACCTATTTAATTCTAGGTGGGCACAGTGCAGAGTCTTACATGGCTTCTTTGGAGTTTGAAAATCTTTTAGCAGATAGACATTTCCTGTTAACAACTAAGAATCCTCTGGGAAGATCTGAGTTTTCATCTGCTGTGTGAGCCTGTTTACCCAATGAGTCATTTTCAATTTATTTGATAGCTTCCATAATGACCAGAGAAATGCAAGCGTCTGGAGTTTTCTTGTAAAGTCAAATGATTTCTATAAAACAGGCTTTGACAAATAATATAAGGGTGAAAATGTAGTGTGAATACATGATCTTTTCAGAAGGTTTCTGGCTTGACAGACAGTTCTCCAGGGACTACAACAGAAACAGTAACTTTACAAATGCAAATTCTGCTCTTTGTTTCATCCACATATAGAAAGTCGCTGCTTAGGAATGTTATCAAAGGACAAGGGAGTTATTTTCCATGGACACTTTCTATGGAGTGACTGAAAGCCAGACACGGCCTTAGCCAGCAGTCCACATTTAAAAGTTTAAATATAAACCTAAAGAGACCTATGATGATGACCCTTCAGAAGATGGGAAATGTTTCATTGGGAGGGAATAGCTTTTCTTAGTTTAAATATTTTAAATTTTGTCCATGATTGGGTAATCCTTTACCCTAAAATAATTTCTACTAATACCTTAATGGAATTAAGGTTCTCTAATTTACAGAATCTGATCACTGCAAGGTCTTTTGCTTGGGATTCTTGCTCATGTCTTTTCATGAATCTTCCATTGAGGATTTATGATGCTTCAAGAGGACAGCCAATAGAGAAATAAAAGAGAGTCTTTGCCCTCAAAGACCTTATGATCAATTCTTTTAAAATCCAAGGAATTTGGTATTATTGAATACAATGAAAACTTTTCCAAATGTAATTCAGTCAACTTTCTTCTCAATTTTAGGGTCTTACTCAATTATAGAGCCCAAGATTGTGTTTACATATGTAAATGCTTATAAAATTTTTTTGGGGAGTGGGATCTTTGGACCTGAATTCTGATGTATTGGTACATGAAACTTTGCTTGAAGAAATCCCTTCTATCAAAACAAATCAGAGCCAACTTTACAACTTAGCCTCTTAGTGAGTTGCCTAAGGCAATGAAACATTGAAATTACTGGGTAATGGTGTTTCTTTTTTATCTTAACTTTCCAATGTGAATGTTTAAAGGCAAAGTATCAAACCTATGGGCCAAAGTGACCAAGACTCCTAAGTGTATCCAGAACCAGATTAAAATATAATTAGGAAATATTTAAAATAAAATAAAAATATAACAAAGATAATGTTAATAGATAGTTTTGCAAGTCAATGTGCACCTGCAGGGATCCTTATATACAGTTTAGTTCCCCTCCTTTCTACTTGAATTTAACACCTCTTATTTAGACCAATTTCTTTTGCATAGATTTCTCTAAAGATGCTTTGTAGTGTTCTGGATCACAATGTAATTAATTAGTACAATTTCATCTACAAATACAAATAAAATGAACTTCACCATAAACAGACCTTTCTGGAAAAGCTTTGTATATCTTTGACACAAGTGAACAGACATCTTTGATACTTCATATTAGAAAAAATCAGACACCAGGGGATGTTATCTTCTCTACATACCTCAGTCAGTTGTGTGACAATTAGGACTGTGACCCACTGTTGGAAACAATGAGAACCCACCTATTTCTATCTCATGCCTGAGTACCTCATGCCTGCCATTTTCTTGAGAAGATACTGCATGCTAGCCA
This sequence comes from Sarcophilus harrisii, assembly GCF_902635505.1. Classification (NCBI taxonomy): domain Eukaryota; kingdom Metazoa; phylum Chordata; class Mammalia; order Dasyuromorphia; family Dasyuridae; genus Sarcophilus; species Sarcophilus harrisii. Next base: position 439,818,996 of record NC_045428.1, on the reverse strand, counting down.
TCCTTTAGCAATGCTGGGTGCTTTCCCTCTCGTGTCCCCAGACACAGCAGCCTAGGCAACACACAATTTTTTCTTGGCAGCTCATTCCAAGAGCACTTCATTGCTGGGTCCTACTGAACTCTCTGTTTCTTAAGGAGGTCCCAGCTGGTTTTATCGTGGCCTTCCCTGCCACAAACCCTGCTCTCATACTTGGGAGACATCAGGGCACAAACTCCTCACATCCCAGGAGCACCTTGTCTCAAAGTCCCTCAACTTGTTCTTTTTCACCAAGACTTATTTTTTTTCTTTAAGCTTCCTCATTATGGTAACTATTCTACGTTGATTAAAGTGATTTTAAAAATGACAAGAGCCAACATCTTTACTTTTGCTCATGCTCTATCTTCAAAGTTGATAGCTTACTGAATCAGGTTGAGTTTCAATTCCCTTGAACACAGGGCAAAACTCTTTATCTTAATTTCATCTATCCCTGCCCCTAAGGATCAAAAACTGACTTCATTTATACCTGTGGTTTTAAAAACCCTATGCAAAAATAAAGACTCTAGGTTATAAATGATAGAAAAATACTAAATGGAAAGTCTGAAAATACTGCTCCTCTTTTCCCCATTTCTAGTCTAGACTTTGTAACTTAATTTGCTGAACTGCTTGATTCTTCTGGGCCTCAGTCCACAGTATCTGAATCTGTAAACTGGGCTAGGGAAAATATGAATTGTATATGCTATCTTAAGTCTTTCCCAGCTCTAAACATTTCTTGATTATAAATAAATGTAACATTCTAGACTCAGAATGAACATCAATGAGTATTTATACCACCCAAAAATAAGTGTAGAAACTGCCTTTTTTTCTTTTTTCCCCTAGGTTACACAAGCTAAACAGAAGCAAATTCCGGTACATATTTTGGAAGTGAAATTATATTCTCCCTTCTTACTATTCTGGGAAAGGGAGAGGAAAAGGAAAAAATGTATGTTCTTAGAATGCCCAGGAAGAACACCCAAGAGAAACATCTAAGTTGTCTTGAGAAAGATTCCATTGATATAATGACATTAGGTATTAAGTATTTTAATTTTTAAGGAATTTTAAAAAAATATATTAGGTCTTAGCACAGTACATTCATATCAGGATATAAAAATTTCAGGGATAAAACTTCTATCTTAAGTACATAGCTATAACCCAAGAAATTTCTCCCTTGGTGGGCTGCTGTGATGATCCTCTTCAGAATCTCATGACTCTTTGATAAGAAATACTGTCATAAAATGTTATCAGCACAGAGAGCTAAAAGCACTGTAGGGATCCACTGACTCCAACTCCCTCATTTTATGGATAAGGAAACAGATTCAGAGAGATCACACAGATAATAAACAGAAGGCACATGGTTCTAACTAAGGTTCTTTGACTATGAATCTAGCCTTTACACTGTAAAGTGAAAAGATATGAATCTTAAAAATGAACTGTGAAATGTTTCTCTCTTGTTTTACATATATCTAAAAGAAAATTGTTTAATTAACTTATGCAATCCTAGACTGATTTGTACAATCAGGTATCACATATTTGAGAATATTGGTAATAGTTTTCCCTCATCAGCTAGTCATCTTACCAAGAATGAAACTAAAGGCCAAAAAAACAAAGTCATTTATCAAGTCACAGAGATCATAAGAAGGAAGCAGAACCGATATTTGTTTCGTTTTTTTCTCTCTTTTTTTGTTAGACATGTTAAAATATGTTAAATCCAATATGTATAAACATATTTATACAATTCTCTTGCTGCACAAGAAAAATAAGATAAAAAAATAAAGTAAATGAGTAAGAAAACAAAATGAAAGTGAACAACAACAAAAAGAGTGAAAATACTATGTTGTGATCCACCTTCAGTTCCCACAGTCCTCTCTCTGGTTGCAGATGGCTCTCTTCATCACAAGATCTTTGGACCTGGCCTGAATCATCTCATTGTTGATGAAAATCACACAGAACCAATGTTTGAAAACCTGCCATGTAGTACTCTTTCTATTGGACCAAGTTGTCTCTCAGGTCTTCCATGGAAGTAGTACTCCTACTCTCAACCTCTCTTGTTCTCAGGCTATCATCCCCATATTGGCAAGATACTCCATCTCTCAACTTCAAATCTTTTTTAAAATTGTTTTATTTAGTTATTTCCAAATTACATGTAAAATATATTTTAACAATCATTTTTAAAATTTTTGATTTCCAAATTCTAGCTCTCCCTATATTCTTCCTTGCTCCTTGAAAAGAGAACCATTTGATTTCACTTTTACATGTGAGATCATGTAAAACGTATTTCCACGTTAGCCATGTTGCAAAAGAAAATAAACACGGAAAATAAAGAATTGTTTAAAAATATTCTTCAATTCTATTCAGAGCTTATCAGTTCTCTCTCTGGGGAGTGGATACCGCTTTTTTTTCATCAAGAGATCTTTGGAATTGTCTTAGAATCATTGTCTTTATCAGAGTATCTGAGTCTTTCACAGCTGATCCTTCTTAGTATATTGCTGTCATTGTGTAGACTTTCCCCTTTTGTTTGATCTATCTGGAATTCAAACTTATAGACGTATCGCTGAATCACAAGGTGTACACTATTGTATAGCCCTTGGAGCATAGTTCCAAATTATTTTCTAGAATGGTTGGACAAGTTCATAACTCCATCAACTGGGCATTATTATCTCAATTGTTCTACATCCCCTCAAGCATTTGTCATTTCCCTTTTCTATCATGATAATTAATAGGTGATATTTCAAAGTTGCTTTAATTTTAATTTCTCTAATCAATAGTGATTTAGAGCATATTTTCTCTTTTTAAGCAGTTGATTTCTTTTTATTGATATGTGCCCAATTACATATCTATAAATCTTTTGTGACATGAAGGCATATGTCATACATGCATGTATATATACTCTAGAGTTATTCTTATAGAGTATTTATTTATTCTTTTAAATGCCAATTGTATTTTATTCTTTCCAAATTTGAGTTGCAAAATATGTTCTCCCTTTCACCCTTCTCCCTAAGACAGCAATCTAATACAGGCTATATATGGTTATATATGTATAAATATTTCCATATTATTTATATTGTGAAAGAAAAATCAAAACAAGAGAAAACCATGAGAAAAAAAGCAAACAACAAAAGAAGTGAAAATAATATGTTTCAATCTACTTTTAATCTCCATAGTACTCTCTCTGGATGCAGATGGCATTTTCTATCTCAAATCTATGGGAATTGTCTTGGATCACTGCATTGCTGAGAAGAGCTAAATCTATCATTATTGATCACATAATCACATAATTACTGTGTATAATGCTCTCAATTCTGCTAACTTCACTCAGCATCAGTTCATATAAGTCTTTTCAGACTTTTCTGAATTCAGCTTAATAGAATGTATTTTCATGTGATGATGCATAGCTTTGATTTCTTCTTGTGAAAACTGCCTGTTCATATTCTTCAATTCATCAATTAAGGAATGACTTATTTTTATAAATTTGGCTCAGTTCCCTATATATTCAAGAAATGAGGCCTTTATCAGAAAAAACAGGGGAAGGGGGGAAGATTTCCCCATAGTTTCTGCTTTCTTTCTAATCTTAGCTGTATTGGTTTTGTTTGTGCAATTTTTTTTTACTTTAATGTAACTAAGATTATCCATTTTTTATTCTATAATACATTCGTGTTCATTTTCTGTGTGTATCTATGTCTGTCTGTTTCTCTCTATGTGTGTCTAACTCTCTCTGTCTCTATCTCTGTCTGTCTGTCTCTGTGTGTGTCTCTCTCTATCTCTGTCTCTCTGTAATAAGTTATTTCCTTTTCCAAAGATCTGACACTATTCCATTCTCCCATAATTTGCTTATCGTATCATCTTTTAAGTCTAAATCACATTCCTATTTTGACCTTATTCTCTCTGCAATATTTGATAGTGTTGATCTATTCTCTTTTTTCTCCTGGATATTCTTCCCTAAATTTTCCAATGAGGACTTTTCTGGTTCTCCTTTATGTCTCACCACTCCTCCTCATGCTCCTTAGTAGGTTCATAATCCCTATTTTTCCGATTGAAACAAGTAATGCCTGGACTAGCCCTCTAGAGGATCTCTGGACAAGCCTTGGTCTTAGGTAGAAGAGTGATGAAGGTAGGAGAGCCACCAGGAGGATCTCTGTTTCTGTCTCCATCTTCTGTGTCTCCTCTGCATCTGTGTCTGAGTCTCTCCTCTGTGTGTGCAAGTTTGAGATCTCCAAGTCTCCAGTCCTCTCAGCCCTTAAATACCTCAGTATGATTACATCATTACCACACTAAATACATGCCAACTAGAGTGATTACATCATTATATCATACTGAGTATGTGTGAACTAGAGAACCATTATCTCATCAATTACACTGAGTAAGCACCCTGCTGTAAGTATCCTTGCTTCAAGTAGAACACAGGCCCTGACTTCTCAGGAAGGGAGGTGAAAAATTCCAAAGGGAAATGGGGAGCCAAACCAGATATTTTTAGCAGGTTTCCTCTGGGCTAAAGGGTCTTATACCTCTCTCAGAATTCCCCCACTATCTGTGGCCCTCTACATGTACATTTTTTTGATCCTATGTAAAATTACTTAATTTTATCCAGTAACTAAGCTGTGGTTCTTTGTCTTTGAATTTAGTTTAGAAATTCAACTGGCCTGTAATGATTAAAGTTTAGAAATCCAATTCTGCTAACCTCTAATATATTCTTGTCTCGAGGAAATCTGCTATCCCTGAGAGATAAGGGTGGCCACCAGAAAGTCTGGTCTGTTATCTTAACACCATTGTGAGTATCCTTCAAGAGTGTTTGATTTGCTAACCCAAGAAGTTTGGCCTTGTAGCCCTAATTTTGCAAGTGGACTCAAAGAATGAACTTTCTTAGTCATAGGCAGGAAGGAGGGAATGGTTGCTAGCCTCTCATTCCCAATTTTCAAAGTATCACACTATTTCCCATGTCTCAGCTATTGTAATTCATGCACCTCGTGATGCTGCCAACCATATAACCAAGTGTATTATTTCCTCACCTATCCCATTCTGATCTTTGTTTTATGCTTATAAAAGAGATCTGTGCCTCAGAATCTTTGCCTAAATTGATACAGCCATCATCTGCTTTATTACCAAATTCAAACTCTGCTAATAAATAATGATCTTGCTCAGAGAGAGAACATGCCTTAGTTCACTTTTTGTTTAATTTTACTCATGATTCTTTCTTCTCATTAATATCATCAGATTCCATTGGTTCAATTATCTCTGTGTAAATGACTCCTAAATCTGTTTACCTTCTCCTACATTATATATCTCCTGAACTTCAGTACCATATTTCTAAGAATCTGCTGGATATCTCCCTAGTCTTCCCACAAACATCTCAAACTCATCGTATCAAAAATGGAATTGTGTTTTCAATTACACCTAACCATTCCTCTTGAGGACATCACCACTCTTTTAGTCAAGCTTGTTAACAAGCAGTGACCCTTAATAATTCCTGCCTAGCTCCCTCCCCAAAGGTAATGCTGTGCCAGTCCTGTTGACTTAGACAATTGCAACAGCCTTTTAACTGGTTTTCCTGCATCCTGCCACTGTCCACTTCATCCCATATTTCTCACCAATATTTCTGAAGCACCACATTACTATCCTCTGCAAGAAGTCTCAGTGGCTCCATTTTCTCAACAATAAAATATTCCTCTAACATTTAGAATCTTTCAGAAGCTGGCTCTAACCTATCCTTCCAGGCTAACTACATGTTTCTCATCCTCACGCACTCTATATTCTAGCCAAATTGGAATGCTTGCAATTTTTTCCATAAATCCCCATGTCTCTTCCTTTGCATGAGTTTATCTTCCAAAATTAAAATAGTCACTCCTTCAAACTTTTTCTTTTTGAAGCCCCAAGCAGTATTTAAGCCTCAAATAAAACATCATCACCTCCAACAAAAAGCTTTTCTTGATTCTGTTGTTTTTCTTTTTATCACTTCTTCAAAAAAATATTCTGTATTTATTCTGAATAAACTTTTAATTTGCTTATCTGCCTCCATGTTCCTCTGCCCTCTCAATAGAATATAAACTTTTGAAGGTTAGAGCTTATATTGTTTTTGTGCCTACAAATACCCCCAATTCCTAGAATACAGTAAACACTTAGTAAATATTTGCATACTTTCAGGAAGCAATATCAGAATAAGACTGTAAAGATAAGTGTGCAACTAGAATGTGAAAGGCCTTTTATACAGCATAAGGGTTAAGCATTTTATCCCCAAAGCAACAGAAAAGCATTAAAATTTTTTGAGGAGAACGAATGTGATCAGATTTGTGTATCTGGAAGATAACTTTAGCAAGCCTTTAAAATTTTTTAAATTATCTTTATATCCCCAGGACTTAACACCCATGCCTCGCATATAGCAAGGACGTAATAGATGCTACTTGATTGACTGAATATATTATTTTTTCTATACCCCATTTTCCTTAAACATTTTTTTTACAAACCTAGTTTAAGATGCCTCTTAAATAAGAATTCTTCAGGACCTCTATAAGTGATAAAAATAGAACATAACTGACATATTCCTACCCCTAAACCAATTACTTCATTGTGTAACATTTACATTCAAGGGCATACTACCATATTCAATGTTCTAAACTGAATATTATTAACATAAAGTCTCTTGCCCGAGGTGCTGATACATTTTAAAATTTCAAGATTCCAGGCCATCCCTATGTTTAGGATTCACAAAATTTTTTAAGTACATTGCTTTAGAGATATACAGCATCAGCAATTAGCTTGGTACCAAACCAAAAACTTACATGTTCATTTTCAATGTTCTGTAACAATCTTGGGTCATCGAATATACATGAATCACTAGTGGGAGGAGGCAACTGACTACAAGGAAGAACAGAAAAAAAAATTTCATGTGATAGAAATATATTCTTATTAGCATATGCATATTTATGTTAAATCAGAGTTCATAACTAGAAAGGACCTGAAGGCAACATCTGTCCATCCTTCTGCTACCCAAAAAAACTAAAATTTAAGTACACTAGGTACTATAAGGGTGTAGACAACCATACAAAACATTATTATAGCTCTCAAGGTGCTAACAAGGCAGGGCAAACCTGATCTCAAATAATTTGTATAAATATATATCAAAGAAAAAAGACTTGGAGTCAGTAGACAGGAAAGGGAACTGTAGGAGCAAAAGGAGAATGTTTATTGCATGCATTCAAATCAGCTATGGCGAAAGATGAATAGCAGGGCAAAGAAATCACAGAGATTATGAGAAAGTAAAGGCTAAAAAAGGAAATAAAAGCAAGCATACAGAATAGTACTAACAAAACCTGAAATGATATTCTATTTTTCATTTAATGTCTCCATCTTAATCTAAGAAAAAAGTATCACTCCATGAATATTTCTCAGCCCACAGCAGGCATTCTTTTATACCTCCCTCCACCATTATTTAAGCCACAGTTCATTAAGTATTATGATTATACAGTATTCTTAAAATACAATATAAATAAATCTTATAATTATGTTCACAGACATGCAAATGATATGTACGAACAGAAGCTATGATTAATAAATAAACAGATAGATAGATAGATAGATAGGTAGATAGATAGATAGAGCCACATGCATGGTAACTTTACATTAGTTCTAACAGATAATCACCTGAAGTCTTCTGAGGAGCGTTCTCTTTCCAGCTCTGGAAAATGGCTGTCCATTAATGTGGGAGAAAAATGCATTCATTATAGAACAGTGTGAGCACAACAACATTTTATAACAAAGGTTGAGTCAACAAATGGTTTATAAATTTGTTATTTATTGTATTAAACATGTAATAATTCTAATAATAGCATACACACACATATCACTTTAAAATTTGCAAAATGCTTTACAAGGATTATCTCATTTGATAATCATAACAAACCTGGGAGGTGAACGCTATTATCCACTTTACAGATGAGTAAACTGAGGCGATAGGGGTTAAGACTTGCCCAAGGTCACATAATTAGCAAGTGTCTAAGTAGAATTTGAACTCTGGTTTTCCTGCCACTAGGAAGCCTACAAAATCCTTTAGGCTCCTCACTACAAATTCTTACTTACACTTACACACACACACACACACACACACACAATACATGTATACATAATACACACACATATTAAATAAACCAGGGTTTTTTGTCACCAATGGTTTCTATTAAAATTCCATTAAGTATTAGTTGAACATCTCCAAGAATGTCTTCATATAAATACGTATACTTCTTCCCATGCTACTACGCAAAGAATCTGTGATTTTGTTAGTTTAGGCAACCCTTTCTAGCAGTCCTGATTACAACCCATCTATGAGAATAGATAAGACCTGGGGAGTTGCCTCAGGTACAGGGAAGCTAAATAACCAATCAAAAACCATACACTACATAAAATGAGAGCAATAGCATCTGATTCCAGGTCATTCTGACTCTAGCCTACTTTATCCACTATCCCCCAAATTACTACCATATCAAGGATAAATATACTTCATGAATAACTTTTCTTTTTTCACAAAAAAAAGTAGAATTTCCAGATATCTGTCAAAGCAACTAAAGATGAAGCAAAGTAAACCCAATGGAAATTTGCAGTGAGGTACAGAGAAATGATACTAACCCATAGGTTACTCCAGCAATGCTACATTTCTTGAAGGTCATAATATTGCATGTAAGGGTTCCTGTTTTATCAGAAAATAGATATTTAACCTATAAGGAAAGAGAATAGCAGAATGGTCATTATTATTCAAAAATCATAATTAGTAAAAGCTATTTCTTCTAAAATAAAGGCTATCTAAATTCAAAATCTGTAACTTGCCATGGAGTCTAGACAGGTCAAATGCTCTCAATCTTTTATACATAATCATAACTTTCTCTAATATAAGACTGATTCATACAGTAATGTGCCAAGAAGGAAATGAACATCAATCCTAAAACTATTACAAAAGCATAAGATTAGCAGACAACTCTGTTCATCATTTCCTTGCTTCTAAATGACTTAATGGAAACATGTCATTCTATATTTTCAAATGTACAGATTCTATAGCTTCCTCCAAGTCTCACTCCTTATCCCCAACCCCAAGTCTCTAAAATGTTCTGCAATAAAATTGTACATGGAATGGATACTCTTAAAACCCTAAAAATTTCCATTTTTTTCAATCATGTGTCAAACATAAACATTTCCATAGCCATTTCAAGCATGGGTCCTCCTCCAATACTCAATTTTAAAAACCTAGAAACCCTGTAACCTGGTCTGGGACATAGGACAAGGAAATCAGATGCTCTTTCATCAGTGTTCAGTCTAATTAAATAAGGTGAGAAAAATGACAATGCTATAAAAGTTTCCAAGCTGGGGAATGTTTCCCCCACATAGGAAAAGATAATGATAATAATGGCTAGCATTTATATAACACTTATGTTACAGGAACTGTGGTAAGCTCTCTGCAAATATTATTTCATTTGATTTTTACTATAATTCCAGGGAGGTAGGTACTGTTATGATTCTTATTTTACAGATGAGGAAACTGAGACCAATAGAGATGTCATTTGTCCAAGTTCATGTATCTAATTAAGTGTCTGAAGATAATTTTGAACTGAGGTCTTCCTGACTTCATGCCTACTACTCTATCCCCTGTGCACCCTATTCTGTCTTGTGGGTACTGAAGGCATGTATAATGTGTTTGACAATTAATAATTTTTTGGAATAGCATTCAGATAGGCCAGATGTACTGGAAGGCTATTTAATCTGAAGATCCAATGATATAAAAATATGTAGTTATGTTCATCAGTAAGCACACTCAGGTTAGAGAGGGAGAACAAAGAAGTGACATTTCCAAAGATGAAAAAAATCAGGTTTTGCTTTAGTGTTGCTGTTAAATGAGGGCCTTTTGATAGTGTTACCCCTTTGAACTCTCTCACACATTACAATCAAGCAATTTATTAAGCATGTATTAAGGACCTATAATGTATAGATCAGGGGTCCTCAAACTACGGGCCGCGGGCCAGATGCGGCAGTAGAGGACAATTATCCCCCTCACCCAGGGCTATGAAGTTTCTTTATTTAAAGGCCCACAAAACAAAGTTTTTGTTTTTACTGTAGTTGGGCCCTCCAACAGTCTGAGGCACAGTGAACTGGCCCCCTATTTAAAAAGTTTGAGGACCCCTGTAAAGTATTGTGCTAGGCAGTTTCTGGAAATACACTGGAAAAGTAAAAATTAGCAGGTTTCCTGACTGGCTCCACAGTCAGAGGAGTTTGATTCTGATTCCACCTTGATCTTACTATCTGTGTGACTTTGAGCAAGTTATTCAGCCTTCCCACCATCAATTTATTCACCTCTAAGATGAAAGGATTAGATTGAGTCCTTCCAAATCTAACCCTTGATTATTGCAGAATTACAAAGAATAAACATAACTCTAAGAGATACATGAAAAAACACCCCCAACCTAGTTTTTTGGGGTTTTTTTTGTTTTTACTGAGGCAATTGCAGTTAAGTGACTTGCCCAGGGTCACACAGCTAGGAAGTGTTAAGTATCTAAGGCCAGATTTGAACTCAGGTCCTCCTGACTTCAGGGCTGGTACTCTATCCACTGTGCCACCTAGCTGCCCCCCAATCTAGTCTTTTGAAAATGTGGGAGATCTATGGATGTGGGTACATTGTGGCATTTATTAATCAATTCGGTTGACTTTTTCTTTTCTTTTTCCTCTTTAAAATATATTGTTACAGGTGATGTAACTTGGGGAGGAGAGAAGGGAGTGATATGAGGAGAAATATATATATATATAATACACACACACATACACAAATATACATATACATATAACATATAACAAACATGACAGAGTCAGAAAGGAAGAAGAAAAGATACTATAAGAGATCACTTTTAGCTTGCTGCAGGGGAAAGCAACGATTTCAAGGAGAAAGTAATTTAAACTGAACTCTCACCAAACACAGACATAAAGACTGAGACAGCCTGAACAAATATACTGGGCCAGAAGAAGATGGGCTAAGTCTGATTTGGCTTGAATGTGGAGACAGTGAAGATTTGGATAAGGTACAGCTGGAAACAGAATCTGGCAAGCAGCTAGAATATTTTAAACATCAGGCCAAGGAGGTTGCATTGTATCTTATCAGCAATGGGGAAAACTGAACATTCTGGAATGGGAATGGGATAAAAATAGACCCATCCACAAAAAAATTAAGAGATGACAATAGTCTAGACTATTATAATATTACAGAAAAAGATGATATGATAGAGATGAGGAGATAGATATAGGAAATGGTCCTGATGTAGTTTCCAATAATTTATGCTTGTTAACAATTAATAATGATGGCAGCAAAAGCTACTCAAATTTATATAGCAGTTTGAAGGTTACCAATGAGATTTCTTTAGGGAACCACTCTGTGGAGTGAGCAGAGCAAACATTATACCATCCCCATTTTATAGATGGGAAAATGGACATTCCACAGTGTATCTCAATAAGAGAGGCAGGTTAGAAAACCTCACCACATCCCAATGCTCAAACTCATAGATAGCAGGGTCTTTGCCTTAACATGGCTAGACAGAGTAAAAGTCCATCTCTTCCTCTTTTCAGATGGCCACATCCTAGCTCTTGCTGACTTTGAGGGGAATAATCTGTAGTTAAATCTGTTTCTTCTCCTTTGCTTAAGTTTTCCCTTTTGTCTTCCTCAAATGCTCCTTCCTACTCCCTGCCCTCTTTCTCTAATTCTAAAAAAAAAGGTTCTTACCTGTCCAAGCTCTTCATTCAGGTTTGATGTCCGGGCCATTGCAGGGGTGTCATTTTCCATATAATACATATCCAGGTCCTGAAAGAAATAGGAGGACACGGAGCAAGTCAAGAAGTGCCATGGTAGGGAAGAGCTGACAATTCCTTTAGAAAGCCTACACATCGTGGCTGACTCACTGGGGTGACTGCCACAGAGGAAGGGGTCATAGAGAAATATACATACATACATACATACATACATATATATACACACATACATACACACACTTATGTGTGTATGTATGTAAAATTACCACCAAAGCAATCATCTGAGAAAACATTCCTGAAGCTCTAAATCAATTCCATCATTTCTACTTAAAATTCCCTTCTGAAATGCATCTACCCACTCCTTTGCAGAGGTAGGTCTTTGGATTTCAAAATTGCATATATTACTAAATTTCTTTAACATATGAATAAGGTTTGGTGGATTTTTTCATTTATTCCCCTTTTTCTTTAAAAAGATGTTTTTGTTATATGTGATGGCTTTCTAAGAGGGATGCTGGGGGAAATTTAAGCAATAAAAAGAAAAAAAAGATGGAAATTAAATTTATTTTTTAAATCATCTTTTCAAATATTTAAGTCTCTTCTGCAACTCCAGTAGACACTTTCCTCTTCAATATATACTGATTTCTAAGTCTCTTAGTAATGCTTTGGCATTTTTCTCTCTCTCTCTCTCTTACACACACACACACACACACACACACAGAGATATTCCTCACTTTGCCAGAGGAACCTCTCTACAGAACAATATATGATTAATATAAATACTTCATAATTACTAAAAAACCAAAACTGTTTAGAACTTACAATCCAAGACATTTTATTTGCTAAGGCGGCTACAATTAATTTCCAAAATTCTTAATATGAAAGTGAAAATCAGGCTGACCCTGTCCTGTAGCTGAAAAAACTTATCTTAATTATTTCTGCTTTGAATACTCACCCAGTTTATAAAAAGGGCCTGAATAAATTTTACAACTTCAAGAGTGACCAGAAGACTAATTGGAATGAGATTGTTATACAAGATGATAAATGTCAACAAATTATATCCAAAATTGTTGGAAATTCCCTCTGTGAAAGAAAGTCGATAAGAGAAAACCATATAGTTTGAGTTAAAGTTTCTATATAGTTTCACATACTGTCACATTATCTAAATGCATTATTCATGGACTTTGTGCTAAGAGGAAAAAATTAAAACTCAAGTTCTAATTTTAAAAAATATGAAAACATTAACATTAATATTAAAGAGTCAGTCTTGCATCTCCTTCATAAAACATACAATTGTGGAACTTTTATGCACCAGCATATTAAGGACATTTGATTTTTTCAGCATAGAAAACATCTTCAATGGCAAGTCACAACCATCTACAATTTTATAGAATTATATGATATACAGCAACTCACCCACGGTCATACAGCTAGTAACATTAGAGGCAGGATTTAAACTCAGGCCTTCCTAATTCCAAGGTTACTGCTTTATCCACTATATCATTCTGCATTTGTTATAATGATTAATAAATATTTATGAAAAAAATGCAAAATTAAGCCTATCCAATTGCTGAGTAAGTTAAAAAATTTGAAAGCTAGACTAAAAGATCTGAAATTTTTTGTATGAAGTATGATCTTTATTGACAAAAACATTCTGAAACAATAAGAATGCAACCCACTCTCACTAAAAATGTATTTCAAAACATTATTATAGGATTATAGGAGTTAAAAAAAAAACCCAACTAATATGACATTCCAAGTCATCCCGATTCCAAAATGAGCTTTTTATTTGCTATTCAATTCTAGATTTTGATATGTAGACCAATCATAGATGCTCAAGAGTTGGAAAGACCTTAGAGGCCATCCAGTTGAAGTCAAATGTAAGCCCACATCCTTTCTATAGCATCTCTGAAAAACAATCATTTGCCTCTATTTAAAGCCCTTTATGGACAGGTTATTTCTTATCTCCTAGGAAACCCATTCCACTTTGGATCACTATAATTTTGGAGAAGTTTTTCCTGGAATCATGCTGTAATCTCTCTATGGCTTTCATCCACTGATCCACTTGTTCAAACACTGTTTTCAAACAACCTAAACATAATCCTAATCCCTCTTCTAAATAATAACTCTTCAATTACTTGGAGACCAATATGGTAATCTGGCTAAATCTTCTTTTGTCCAGACTTAGTAACTCCCATTTTCATTATTCAACTCCCACAAGAAATGGTTTTGAGTCTCCTTAACATCCCAACCACATATTTTGTCAATTTTATCTTATCTTTCCTAAACTGCAACTCTCAGGCTTAATGCAATATTCCAAACAGACTATGTAAAAGAACTATCACCTTTTCATTCTGGATCTATGATTCTATCAAAAACAAAAGAGATCTTTACATATATTAGTAAATAATAAAATAACATTGAGAAAAAAGTATATATAAAAAACTAAAAAAAGTGTTCACTCCCCCATAAAAATACAAAAATAAATGAAAGAATAAAAGAGAACTTTACATTTATAGATGGTGATTTATAACACTATAAACTACATTATCTCCTTAGAACAATGTTTCTTAAATTGGGATCTATGAAAATCTTATTTGTTAATTGTATTTTAATATAATTGATTTCCTACATAATCCTATGTATTTTATATTATGCATTTAAAAACGCTTTTCTGAGATGTGTCCATTGGTTTCACAAGACTGCTCAAGGAGTCCAAGCCTAAAAAAAAAAAAAAAAAAAAAAAAAAGGTTCCTGCCTTGGAACAATCCTGTACAATCCTGTAAAGTAAGCAGAGCAGGTATTGCCCTCAATTTACAAGTAGGGAAGCAGGGAAACAAAGGCTTGGAGAATATCATATGCTTAGTGAAGAACACTACCAAGGCTTACATTCCTTTTTCTAATTTCAAACACCAGCAGCCTTTTTTGCTGTCAAGCAGTACTGCACATGATCCATTTTATATACTTGGATCAGGACTATTGGTTCTGTGAGGTTAGCAGACAAGCAAAGAAAGGAGGGAGGGAGAATTGGAGAACTGGTGTGAGGTTAAAGTGAGCAAAATATGAAGCATAGGTAATTGATTTAATAATGACATTGCAACTCAGTTTTCTTTCCAAAAACCCAAAATCAAGATGTTAAGTGAGTCAACTCACTAGCTTAAAGGTCAGGGGGAAAAATCACATTAATGTAAGCCTCTGCACTTCAGTGGGCCTCTCTCCAAGTTGCCAGGCTTGAAAAACTCACTATTTTAGAGCCAACTTGATGCTGGATCTCTTAAACATTAACAAGGCCAATCTTTCTATTACAATTGTAATAATAATAGTAACAACAATAATACTAAGCATTTATATAGATTAGATTATAGATTAGAAAAACATTTTAAAGATATCTCATTTTTAACCTCACAAGAAAACTAAGGCAGAGGATAACTTGTCTAGCTCACATAGCTTATAAATGTCTAAGATTGGATTTGAACTCAGATTCCCTCATCTCTAGTTCCACAGCTCTAATCTCTGTGCTACCTAACTACTCCATCAGAATTTAGTGGAGGAAACCAGTGTTGGAGAAGGAAAGGAGAGGAGGGAGAAACAAATGAGCATGTACCTTATTCTCCAGCCTATAATTTTCTGCATCCTTTCCTGCATTCCCTACCCCATTCATTTAATTTACAAAAATTCTACTGACAAAAGAGAAAGAATAGTAATTTGAAAGGATAAAATACCAAGAACTTAAGTTAAAGGCAAATTGGTGAAAAATGGGAATTTGGAGCTTTACTGTTTTCTATCAGAGCAATTGCAATCCTCACCATAAAGATAACATCTCTGTTAATAAGACAGAGTACATTAAGTGGGAGAGCAGAGGACAGTTCTTCCACACTAAATCATGTAGCTACTAGAAAGAGATTATCCAAACAATTTCATTGCCGTTTATTTATTTTCCCAAGGCCTATAATCCCAAGATTGTGTCAGTGTTATACATTACCCAGAACCTAACACATTTCAGTTAAGTATGTATATATATATATATATAAACAGAATCATCAAAAGAATCTATAGTGACTTTCCTATATATTTACTCCTATTTCAAACTAGAATGGTCTCTTTTGTTTTGGCCACATTAAACTATATAAATAGTATACCATTTTATTTTTGGTTTTGTTTTACAGCAGGGTTTTGAAATTTTAAATATAAATATTGATAACCTGAAATCAAGACTAGAGAAGAAATGGAGTAAGAAACCAGACTATGACAGTTTCTGAAATACTGGATTCTGATTCAAATTTCAACTAACATAGTCCTGAAACTTGGGCCCTTTCCTTGGAAATGACAACATGAACAAGTGAAACCTTGAGGGCTCTTGGATTACTTTGAGTTTCTCAGGTGAAAGGATAGAGACAAGCATAAAGGACATTTTAACAGTTCACCCTGCAAACAATGGAAGGACCATAAAAAGAAAAATCAATTTTTAATTCAAGAGTTTATTCTTAAATTTTTTATTGACAAGACATTAATCTGACTATTGAACAACCCTATTTTCATCACCTTTTGATCTTACTCTTTCATTCTTCCCTGAAATGTAAGCAGGCTATGTTACTGCCAATGGGAGAATGCCCAGAAGAACATTAATTCCCAGGAAAAGACCCAAAACTTGAGTATCCTATTCCTAAAAGTGCTGAATTCCTATTTTCAAATATATACTGGTTAAAGATATTTCCCTTATTTAATCAAAGAAAGTTAATAGTGAAAATAAAGCCTTCAACTCATTGAAAATGGTTGAGTTTAGAAAAACAGTGCTTTTGTGCCCCATTCACTGAAACTTACCTATTTCGCTGAAGTACCAGCTCACACTTTCATGGGTTCGGTGCCATAGCAATGAACCCACAGAACTCACCAGGGCCATGACCAGTAGGATGCAGAACAAAACCAGAATTTGCACATTGGTCACTTTCTCAACATTGGATCTCTTGAGAGGTGCTTTAGTTGAATTCTGGATAATAGCACAAAAAGTCTATGTTCACACAGCATATAGATAGAATGGGAGAGGGGAATAATTCCCTAATAGAGGGCTATCATTGAACTGTAAACTCCTTGAGGACTGAAATATCTTTTGCCTCTTTTTGTATTCTCAGCACTTAGCATGGTGACTAGTACATAAATGGTGCTTAATAAATGTTAAGGAATTGAACTGGGTATTGTGGCATTTTTTGGCTCAGTAATCTGTTCCACTGATCCTCAATCTAATGCTGTCTTCCCACTAGTAACTCAGACCTGAAAGTAACTCAGACAGTTCCTGATTGAAATCTAAAAAATATCACAGGCTGACTATGTGCAAAAGAATATCAGAGGCTTCATTTCCCTCTCTACAAGTACTTCAAGAAAATACTATATATAATTATATTGTCCTCTACTAGTTCTGGGGGGGGGACAATAACTATGTCTCTTGCTTCTTCCCTTCCCATTACCCCTCTAACCTGAACTGCTAATTTAAGTGGAAGAAAAGACATAATATGACAGTCAACAGATGTGAGGCTGCATGTGATTACATGACAAAATGAATGAGACAGTAGGTACTAAGGAGCGCAACATGGGTAGGGAGGAAGATGCTCTTATACAAGAGGCAGTGCTTGGGCTGGAGCAAACATGATGAACATAAAACTTAATAAAAAAGAGACAACTATAACAGTATGAGGAAAGGATTAGAATTTATTTTAAAAAAGCACAAAAAAGGTTTGTGAACACTGAGATAACAAACTTGTTGAAAAAAGTCTTAATCACTGATTTGTATTAGAAGGTAGACTTTCAAGTAATTTGATGAAGATAGATTAGAAAAGTCCTGAGTGCCAGTTACAAGTTAACATACAGAGAGGAAGACATATCATATATCTTTACATGTGTGTGTGTGTGTGTGTGTGTGTGCGTGTGTGTGTGTGTGTATGCATAATTTTTGTAAGGCTTGATCAAAAGCATTCTGGAGCTTCAAATTCTTACAAAGATGGTTTGAAGTGGGTGGGTGAATATCAATTCTTCTTCTGTTACTATACTCTAATTTGCCTTTGGAAGAGATGGATCTAAAAGCCTTGAAAAAATAAAAAAGATCAAGTCATCAAAATGAAAATTGGCCAGGATGAGAATGAAGGGAAATTCATGTGCAAAAAGCATGAGATCTGCTTATACCCTACAGCCACAAGATATGTATCTGAGTTCTGGTGGAGTCATAAATACTGCTCTTTTTGCTGTATTTGGTTTTCTCAAGTGCCAGGATGACAATATTCTCTGTAATTAAAAGTCCTTACAAGGAACATACCCTGTAGCCACATTTCCTTTGTCTTTACACTCTTTCCACATTTAACTTCCCTAAAAGTGTAGTACCTCAAACTCTGGCATTTACTTTATATTTATTTTTTTTAATAAGACCCCAGAGGCAAGAAAAGGAAATTCATTAGAAGAAGTAGATCTGTGATTAATCCATGCTACCCCCTTCCCATCCCTACTTTATAGTACTGCACATCCACATCTGGTCTCACAGCAGTATCCCTCACACAAGGGCTCCATTTTTAAAAATTGCTGTAAATTTGACAGTCCATGACTGCCTTATCAAAATTTTAATAAACACTCAGTGAATGGATAGGCAGGGAAAATAAATATACTTTGGCAATGAGCTCATTTCCATGATCCCATTAATTTATTGACTTTTGATCTTTTCCAGTGGTTGGATTCTTTCCAGTTAACAGGGTTATGCAAAGCTATCTTTCACCTGGGCTGCTGGAAAAAATCCACCTAACAATACTGTAATAATTACCCTCCAAAAAACCTCTGGCTTTAATAACATCTGCATTTCATGGAAACAAAAACTCTGGGGTATATCAGCAATGTCAAGGAATGAACTTTTAATGTGAAATTCCCATCAGCATTACAGAAACTGCTGTAAAGCTCTTTACAGAAAGAGAAAAAACTATAGTTTTTAATGTAATTCAGTTCTAATTTTAGGAAAATTTCTTCCAAAGAAAGACAGTCTATATGCACAGAATTGGATGAAATTTGCAGAATCTGTATAATTATAAGAATGAAGGTCTCTAGGACATTATAAAGAATTTAGGGGATTGCTTTTAAAAAAAATAATCTCATTAACTATCTACTGACTGAATTAAAAGAAAGTTCAGTCCAAAGGAAATTCTTGGTTTAACATGCCACAAGAGAAGTTCTAGGAGGGTAGTAAGCCAGCAATATAAAGGCAAAAGGAATATAAAATAAGCACCCTAAAGCAGTCACATTTCCTCTCTGTGGTCAAGAAGCACAAGCACTTACCACAAATATTATTTCACAAACAGGATGGCCTTTAGGTAACATGATGCTTTATCTTTCTTTAAAGTGCTCTTTTTTATCCTTTTTGCCTTTAAGACAGAAAATTTCTATGAACAGATGTTTTAGGATTTTCCATTATTATGGTTTGAAACCATGAAAACTAGAAATAGCCTTGCAAAGAGCTATACAAATAGACCTCAAAATAGTGCATAACAACAAAGCATATATCATTTATTAGTGAATTAAACTATGTACAATGGGGCAGAGAACCAGATTAACTCTAGATTAAACATGAAACACTTAGGTTGGTATATTTTTTATCTGTTGCTATAGAAATATAAAGCTATTTCCTAAAAAAATTACCTACATATTGCGGTAATCAATAACTTTTTGGTAGTTTTTTTAAAACAACTTCAAAACTTGCCCAATTATTAGAGGGAAAGGAATATGGAGAATATGGCAAATGTTGTTCTGACCCATGCAGTTTTTAGTGGCTAACACAAATTTTCTAAAATCTATGCCAAGAGAGGAGAGGGCCAAATCTGAGCTAGTGAGCTACAATCTGAAGTAAGAGATGATTGATTCTCCTACCTAGGAGCAAGCAAAGGTATCCAATATATGCTCACATTCACATACTAGACTGCACCTTAAACTTCAGGGGGATCAACAAGGGATGAATCAGAGTAGAGATGTCAAGTACGTAGGCTTTGATAATGCATGTTGCCCATAACACTTTTCAATGTGGCCTGAATCAGATTAAAATGCAATTGGGAAAAATTTAACAAAAACACAATAATACATAGATGATATTAATAAATGATTTTTTTTAAGTCAATATGTGGCCCATTGGGATCCTTATGTATGGTTTCCATTTCTATGTGAGTTTGACACTACTAAACTAGAGCATTATCATAAGAAGGTACTTGTTTAAAACTAGAAATCAATTTTGTTCAGGAGTTAGAAAGTCAAGGAGGTAAGCTGGCACTGGGCTGCAGGCTCAAAGAGATCTGTGGGTCTAGGTCACAGAATCCAAAGTTCTTGTGTCTTATAGGTAGGAAAAGCAATGCTACTGTCCAAGCCAGCCAGAAAAGGTCAAATCAGAATGGTGCTTCAAGGTGACTGGCAACAATACTGCAAAAAGAGAATGAGCAACTTTCTGGGAACCAGAATGTAGAGGATGGGGGAAGAACCTAAGGGTAGATGGGTTCAGGGGGCCCTTTCACTAATCAATGGATGGAGATTTTCCCAAAGCATGGTAGACAAATATATCAGGGTGAGGAATATGGAAAATGACTAAGCTGTACAGTGTGGTTGGGGAAAGGAAAAGTCAAAGGATACCAACAAATGTAACAATTAGGAAGAAAGGAGCTGCTTAAACTCTAGACTACCAGGAGCATAGTTAAGGCCAGACATGTAGCAGCATGGGAACCCAAATTTAGAAAGAAAACTCAATGCTTTTGCACTGGCTTTCTCCCCAACCTCATGCCTGGAATGTACTCCCCACCTCACCATCAAAAGCAGTTCAATTACTACCTCCTATATGAAAGTTTTCCTGATTTTTCCAACTGCTATTTCACTACCCTCCCAAACTACCTTGTACATATCTACTTTGTATTTATTTTATTCCCTTTATCACTTAAGTTATATATTCCAAAGTGTTCTTGTCTCCCCTGATAGAATCTACATTCCTTGTGATCAGGGTTTCTTTCATTCATTATATTTATTTTCCCAATAAAAAGCACAACACACTAGTAAACACTGACTAAATACTTTTTGATTGACTAATTGAAATTAATATAAAGGCAAAGACCAGGTAAAAAGTTTAACAAGAAGGAACTAGAATCAGGCTAAATGTCATACCTGGCACAATGGACTAAGATTCTACCCTAAGAACCTTTGTAGTTCATAGAAATAGAACTTATCAGTGTAGGCAGAATAGGTACATGTTTATTCTTAATGCCTTGTAGTAAATCTTTCATAACATCTAAGAAATTGGTGGCCTCTTAGTATAGAAAAAAGGGAAGAAAAGGAAAAGGAAAACTACTGCCTTCCTTCACAAGACTGCTCTGACAGATAACCCAGGAAATGCAAAGAAAATGATGGTGGCCAAATCCCATAAAATATGATGGAATGCACATCTCAACAGTGAGGAAACCTCACAAGACTAAGGTTTGCTGGAGGTGCTGGATCCTCTAGAGGGAAGGTTAGAATCCTCTAGAGCACAACTAAGAGTTCTACAATACTCTATGAAAACTCAAAAATGAAAATGTTTAGAGGATTCTATAAATATAAGCTGTTGCTACCTAGTTTGACAGTGGTTCAGTTTCAATTCAAAAGAATAATCACGCCATAATCATTTGAATATGGAACTTTAAACGTGGCTGTCCCATCCAAAGTCCATCCAATAAGTCATCAATCAACATCGATCCTAGTGAAGGCAGCATGAGACCAAGTTAATAGTTCATCACCCCTCCATTCATCTGGTTGAGTACTTCAGGATTAACAATGAGCACTCAACAAAAGTTAAGCCCAGATATTAATTACCTGGAAAATACAAAGTGATCCTTCAGGACCTAAGGAAGTGTTGTGACATTGTGAAACAAGTCTTGACTTGAAGTCAAAGGGACTTTCTGGTCGAGACATTTAGTACTACCTGTGTGATCTTAAGACAATCCAGTCAACCTCTTTGGGCATCAGTTTCCATATCTATAAAATGTAACAACTGGTCAAGGTGATAATCAAAGTCTCTTCTAACTCTCAATCTATCATTCTTTACGTGTAGACAACCTATTTTGATCCTGGTACGCCACACCTCAATTCTATAAAAAGGCTATTGAGCAAAATGTATCTTTATTTTAAAGTTGCTATGAATCCCTCAAGTGTAAAAAAATATTGTATCAGAAAGAAAGGCAGAAATATCTTCAAAGGTATTCCCTTTAACAGGAAGAGTCTCTCTCTAAAGCAAGAGGGCCTTCAAGTACTCTCAAAAGGGAACAGCTCTGAAGAACAGCACAAGGCACTGATTCAACAAAAATCTGGAAAGTCCCCTGGTAAAGGTAAACCATAAATGTCTAGACACACTAAAAAAACTAAGGCCGATTTAATTTCGACAGACTAAAGAGTCTGTTGAGGGAAGGCTCCTGATGTTTTCTTTTTGACATATGTAATGAAAGCAGCTCACTAAATAATAATTAAAATGTCCTTCAAAATGTGAATTTGTTCTAAAACTCCAACAAATGGGTGAGAGTGGGAAGAGATAAGAAATCACTATCTCTGTACTAAAGTTCAGAACATGGAGGACAATTATATTTCATGTGAGATTCTTTAAAAAAGAAAAGAAAAGAAAAAGATCAAAGAGAATGAATTTTACCTACCCACAAAAAGAAGGATGGAAAGGTTAACCTGAGGTTGCTAAACAGAGCTGAGTCTCAGGCATCATCTTGATTCTAGATTTGCCTCTTCCCCTCATGGATAAACAGAGAGAAAAAGGAAACAGTGACAAAGAATAGTATCATGTTGGCACAGAAAGGCTTTACCTGCATGAGCTTGGTGTCGTGTCCAGTGTATACAACTATGCCAAAGACCCACTGAGTATTTCTAAGCTGGGCACCTCTTAGTAAGATCTGGTCAGGCCCAATTGAAACTGAACTAAAAATAAGAAAAAAATAAAATTTATATTTAATGATATATTGGCAAAGATGTTTCTACCATTTTTATAATAGAATGGCATAAGCTTTCTCCTTGAACAAATACACAGCAATAATTTTTCAGTCAAGTTTAACCATTTTGTAGGGAAAAAAACAAAGTACATTTTAAGATGGCCTTTTGCCAAGAATGCTTAATCTTAAGACATTATAAAAATAAGATTAATTTTTAAAAAATCATCAACTTTCACTAGAGCAATGGTGAATTCCTCTGAATCTATGAGACTGGGAAGGAAGATGCTTCTTTAGTTCCTGGGCTAGGATCCATATTAAAAGTGTCTTAGTGAAGTTAATAAATAAGGCCTTTCCTCTTTATTTGATAATCACTTTGCATTTCAGAAAATGTATAATAACATTGCAAGGGTAACCTTGGAGCCACATGACAATTCCATTCCTAATTTATCTATTTAAAAGAACCATAGTGTAAAGCTAGTTAGGGCACCCAAGAAAAGACAATTTCAGCCACTCAAGTTAACATCGGTATTCCTTCTCCTGACTGGCTCCTTTCCAGCCCTTGCTCATCTGAACAATCTAAAAGGTGGTCCCATAGAAAGCATAAGCAGCAGGAACATGAACAGGCAAGGCAGAAAAGAGAAACAAGAGCACCAGACACCAAACACCATCCTGAAACAAATGATGGAAATGCCACCAAAACACAAAAATGAAAACACAATGCAGACAAGGGGTACTAAATGGAAATTAAAAAATGTTTCCCATTCCTAAATCTAAAATTTTACTGTCAACAAATCACTGCTTTGAAAAAGAAATTCTGTCAATACCAAGTAGCCATTTCACTAACCACTTCATCTGTTCCTATATGCCTTCAAAACTTTAATTTTCCAAGAGTACCAAGAAATGTTTATAATCATTTCTCTGCCCCAGTTATTTTCTTTACTAAGGTTCCTATGATCAGTGGTTCCTAATTAACTTCTCCCATTATACAACATATCCGCATTAACTGTTCCATTACTCCCTTGGTATTAAAACTAGCATTTTACTTAATTTTCAAAGATTTATTTATCTTGGTCATCTAAAAACTCCCCATCACTTAAGCTCACATCTTCATCTTCATCTTCATCTCATCTTTTCACTTGTCATCATCCCACAATGCAATGTGCCAACTTTCATCCTTTCTACCTTTATACCATCTCTACTGTTATTTTTAAAGTAATCATTCTATTTTGCATCTATATATCTATATGTATATATATATGCCCTTCACTTAATATGGCCACCATCTTGGCATAAGTTCTTATCCCCTAACACCTGGTACTCCAAAAGCCTTCTGCTCTGTCTCCCTGTACCAAATTTCTCACTGCTTCAGGCCATGCCCTATTCAGCTTTCAAGGTTTCTTCTGTAACTTTTAAAGCAAAGGTTTGATACATCGCTTCCCTCACCCCCTCTATTCAGCAAACAGTAGTGACTTCCCCCAAGAGATCAGATATAAAATGCTTTTCAGCTTTTGGAGCCGTTCCTGACCTGGCCCTTTCCAGTCTCCTTAGACTGTGCCCCCTCTACACATTCTCCAGTCTGATCCGCTGGTCTCCTCACTGCTCTCACACAGTCATCTCCCTTTGCTGAAGCCTTGCTTTCCCCAGCTTCCCCCCATCTGGAATGCTTTCCTTCTTCTCCAGTTCCTGGTTGCTGTGGCTTTCGTAAAGACTCAGTTAAATAAAATGGTTTCCAGGATCCTCCTCTCATGGTTCCTACCTTGTCTATAAGATTACCTTCCACTGATACTGTACATATTTTCAATGTGCAATTGTTTTGCATGTTATCTCCTCCATTTGAATGTAAGCTCCTGAGGAAAGAGACTTTTGTGTTTGGTTTGGTTTTTTGGCCTGCCCTTGTATAACCAGTGCTTATCACTATGCCTGAAAAATAGTAGGCATTTAATAAATGCTTGTTCACCAACCAAGCAAAATGACAAAGGCTTGGGCTTGTTTTTCCTGACCCTATTATTTTGAGGAGGAAGGGTACAAATTATTTTATTGAAAACCAGCCAGAATTTTAAGCCCACACATAAAAACATTAGCATATTCCCTGTCAAGAATTTCCTCTAAATACATGTATTAAAAGTGATAGTAATTCTGTCCTATTTAGAATCATACTACACAAGTAATTTCTCAATTAACATCATATTGAATAATTACTATATTTTAAAGGGTTTTTTTTAATGAGGTTTGTAGGTAAAAATCATCTGTAACCACTACACTAACCAAAACTTTTTTTGCCATTTCCTCTAAAGACTCAGGATTACTATCATGCATCAAGGGAAAAGCTGTTGAGGAAGAAAAGTGATACCTGTTACCGTCTAAATACAAGTTTCCAGAGAAGTCATAAAGATGGCGGTTGGGACCTTCACATTCTATTCTTCCAGATACTTTTATCAACTGCTCCCTTGAATTTAGGTTAGCTGTCTGAGCCAAACTCTGGAAATCAAAACCAAAAATCAGAGAGAGCACAAAAGTCAATGAATCTAGCAAGGCAGAATATCTCTACTTCTAAAAAGTTCAACAAGCAAAATCATAAACATATGATTTTAGCACCTTTTTATATATACAGATAAGTATACATACATGTACATACATATTTTTGTTACTAAATATGTAAATTTGTTACTTTTTACCCTAATTTGTATATCTCATTTTTAAAGATGAAAATACAGAAATTAAAAATTTTATCTACAATCCTTTTTCCTGTTCTTTGCATGGTTAAGAGTGTAACTAGGAATACCTTTGGAAAAAGAGCTAGAGAAAAGCCCTTTCTATTTCATAACACCAATCCTTACTTTAGAACCACAGACTAGCACAACAGAGAAGATGAGGCCTCCTAAGGTCATCATCTCCATCTTTTGGATCTGTTCACTGATCTTCCATATTTCCATAGCTTCCAGACAAGGACCCAGGAAATCACTTATGTATATGTATTGTATTATCCTATGTATATGTATTATCCTTGGTTTAAAAAAAAAACCAGAGAGAATTTCTGGTTTACACTTAATAGGACAATTATTTATCTTTTCCCCTTTAGCAATGGGTGATTGTCTCACCCCAACTACTCACTCACCTAATTACCTACATTATCTAAAGTATATATTTTTCCAAAGTGTCTTAGTAGGGTCAGTCTGGAAGAGTTTCTCAGTTTTCAAAGGTAAGTGGTTCATCTGCAGATTGGACCTGAACATGTGGACTCAAAGAGAATGCTAAAACTAAAAAGGCAACTTTTACCTGCCGAATTTTGAGATTGGTCTCTCCATCCAGACTAGATGTTTCAACATAGCACATTGCCTGAGGTTCACTAAAAAAGCAAAGAAAATCAAAATTAAATAAATTTGTTCATATAATCTACATACATTTCCAAGAATAAGTACCAGCACATCTATATGGAAGTATCCATGTGTAAATTTTCTTCACCCTCAATATTTTTACCAACATTCAAGAGTTATAATCATATTATGAACTATCTCCTGCCAAACAATTTTAATTTGCAAAATGATATAAATGTAGCAAGGAAAAAAAGTTCAATGTTCAGTTCTCCTCCCTTACAATCTTCTCTCATTAGTTCCCAGAACTCGGGAGAAAGTGGAACTAACATCTGGAGAGAGCCTAGTACCAGACTATCCCAGACTATTTAGGAGCAGCTAGGTGACTCAGTGGATAGAAATTCAGATAGAATTCAAATCTAGCCTCAGACATTTGGTAGCTGTGTGACTCTGAGCAAGTCACTTCACCATTGCCTGCCTCAGTTTCCTCATCTGGAAAATGGGGATAATTATAGCACCTACCTTCCCTAGAATATATTAAGTACTATATAAATGCTAGCTATTATTATTATTATTATTTCCACATCAATCCAAGATTAAATCAAGCATGGAAATAGTTCAAGACGAATTTAGAGTGGAATGTGAACTGTTTATCTCATCAGTCTTGCCCCTATAAAACAACTTCTTCTTCTATAACCCCCCCTATCTTAGCAAGCAACCCACAAAAAGATTTTATATGTATATTTATTTTAAGAAACTCAGAACAATATCTCTCAGAGTAGTGAGTCTCTACTTCATAGCTTTACAGGCAAAGAGCCAAAAAGCTACTCAAAATTAGATCATCCCACCAATACATGCAATACTTTTAACATTTTTCTACAAGGATACTTCTTTCCCCATTTCAATCTATAAGATCTTAAAATCCTACTTTTCCCCTTTATTCCTCCTAAGACACTAAAGCATAAAAACACTAAGTGATTTGTATTCAAGAAAGAATAAATCTTTATTAGTAGTAGTAATAGTCTTTATTAGACTTATGGTCTACATTACTAGGGGCATTTGTAAATGCTAGTCTATGCTACTATAGAGATCTTCTCTACAGAGACAATGGGAGAGCAATGCTGATGTTGTGGGTTCCTTTTTGAATAATCCATCTCCAAGAAAGAATTAATTTTGGGGGAGAGGTAAGAAAGACTTAATCCTAAGAAATAAACTAAGAAAACCCCAAAGAAACCAAGTTGTCATTATTCACAATCCGGAAAGAAAGACCAGACAAAAATCATAGACTTCTTAGCACTGAATAAAAGTCTTATCTTTCCCCATTTTTTTAAAAAAAAATTCATTCTTGATGCTTTCTTATTCCAAAATCTCTCAAGAGAATACAAATACCATTCTTTTCATCCTTCACAACCCAGTCATGTTTACTTTAAAAGAAAAAGTTCTTCCTAAGTTCCTCTTTTTTATTTGTTAAAGACCATTTTACAAAATTAAGATTTTCTTTTCTATAGACAGGAACCATATAATTTGTTTTCTGAAGTCACTAAACTCACTTATAAACTTAAATCTTTTACTCTGATAAAGATGCTTGAGAAGTCACTTACAGGATGCAAGCATTGGCTCCCAAAAACTTCAAAGAGAACCACAAAAAAGGTACTTATATGGGCACTTGTTAGACTTAGTGTTTAAGAGCTCTCCATGTTCAAATAACAAAAAAAAATGTTCTAGAACTTAAGTCATTCAACACAGTAATAATAATCATTCTGCAATGGTACTGCATGAACCCAAATCCCCATATCTGTACTATCTATTAGTGCCAATTTTACTTTCAAAAAGTGTTTTTATATATATTCCCTAATTTTGTTCTAAAAACCAGTTGTGAATTATATAGAAGGCCAATTTTGTTGTTATTTAGAAAATGAGGAAACTGAGGTACAAAAAGATGAAAGTGTTCTAATTAAAACCACATTTCTTAAGGTCTCAGACATCCTTTCCAATAAGACTAATTAATGGCTCTTGATCTTTCTTTGCTATATCTCTGAATTGGACAGGATAAAGATTTTCTACCTAAAAGGGAATATGGATGGTATCTACTATTATCCTATATAAGCATTCTTATATGAATTTTGTTAACAAAATACAAAAATAGCTCTCCTAACCATCAGGCTATACTCAGAGAAATTCCTAGGTCATATGTCCCAAGAATTCTCTTATATTTTCCCCAAACTAGGAAGTTTCTACTTCAAAATTATCACCAGTAAGAGATGCCCTTACCCTCACCCTGTCATACTGCTGCTATAATTGGTTGAGAAAGGGATTTAATCTTGAAACTATTCTAGAGTCATCCCCATTTCAAGAGGCTGAGGGACACATTTTTCCTGATCCTTCCATAGATTGTTGGAAGATCTTAAATTGGGTCAACACAATTCGACAAATACTTATTGATTACTGACTCATGGGGAATGAACAGTTGCTGAATCTTCCTCAACAAGAAGGGTAGACCTTAAGACAAAGCAAAGATGCTTTAGGAGGGTAAAAAGCATATGGTGCTTTTCTCCTGATTAATGAAGGAATTCTATCTCCATATAGCTAAGTCTAACTCCCAGACAGGACTCAGGATGAAACTAACTTGGATTAGAGCATTTAACTATACGATTCTACTCATTGGACCCAGTGGTTAGGTCTTAGTTCTCTTGGTGAGTAAAGTTTTGAGCACTCTGAGTGATTATTTTTCCTAAAGACATATTTAAATCTTATCATTTATAGATAGATAATCTCTTGCTTAAGGCAAGGTTGACTAGAAGTTACAGAGGAACAAAGGGGTGAATAGTCAGAGCTGTTCTCCTGCTGGTAAAGACATGGGCCTGGAAAGAGATATGAGGCAGCATACAGCCAGAATTTTTGGCACCTCCAATTATCTGAAAACATAGGGAGAGATCATTTTGCTTGGAACAGAATGAAATCAAAATCCCCCAAATGCAATAAAGTTAGCTCCAATTCCCACATAGGGATAGGAAAAGACCTACACCCTGACAATCAGTAATGCTTTATCACTAATTGCTGTATAATCCTAAGCAAGTCAATTTCACCTCTTTCCATGACTCAGTTTCTTCATCTATAAAAATAAAAATGTTCACTTGCATTTTATCCAAAATATGTTCATACACAGTTAAAGTGTGCTGTGCAAATTAAGGTAATAAGATAACCCAATAGAGGTGAACTAAAAGCAAAGATAAGGAAAGAACAAAAACAGATGGTAGAGCTATGAGACTTGAGTATAAAGGGAGTGAAAGAAGAGTCACAATATGAGGACAGAAGAAAGTAGTGAATGGCATGATACATTTATATTTAACTTTTAAGTTCTGAAATTTTAATTCAGCATAAAAATGTCATTTCATACTGACCTGGAAGAGATAAGGATTAAGTCTGCTGGAAGATATTGCTCATTGGTGACTTTAACAACATCTCCAACAGCTACCTGTTTAAGGAAGAGCAGGGATGCGAAGCACGAACAAAGAAAAAAAAAAGTCAATTATACCAACTGATGACACAAGGTTACCTCCAAAAAGCTTCTGAAGAGATGCCAAAGATAAGACTTTTAGATTAGAGGCATTTCGATGTTTCTAAGCAGGTCCCTTCTCTGGCAAAAGTAAGCTTTAATGGATGCTCAGCCAAATCAAGGCAAATACTACTTACAGTCGTTTTGTAAAAATGGATTAGAAAGGCATTACAATATGATAGGCCAACCAGCTGCACAGAGAAAACTATAAATGGGAACCTGCCCAAGTGATGCCACAATGAGGCTCTATTATATTATATTAATAATCCCACAAAATGATAGCCAACTTTGACTATATTTGTACATTGCCAAAAAGCAAATCTGTTACAACTGAGTAACCAAAAGCTCTGTTCTATCTAACATCATGTTCTGCTTAGAATGTTTCAGTCTTCCACATGAGACTTTTTTTTAAATTTGTGAGAAGAGGTAGACATTCCCTAAAATTCCAAGTTATTCTTATTAGAGATACAAATCGAGGAGGAAGGAATGAATATTTTTTAATATTTTGCATATGCTACAACTTGATGAGAAAATGTAGTTGTTATAAAATTCATGTAAGAAATATGTTTAGAAGGTATATTTATTTAAAAGCTATACAATTATTTTAATTATCCTTGATAATTTTTTTTTCCTTATGAAAGAAAGCTAAGCATCACACTTTAAATTTTTTGGTAGAAGGAAAATGATTCACAGATGATGCAGCTCATTTGCCTGGAGGTCCAGCTAATGAACAAATTCTACAGGCAGACAAACAGGTCACAAAGTAGATTTCTAGATACTGTATTGTTCATTCTTAGTAATAATTACAACAACAGGGCAGCTAGGTGGCATAATGAATAGAGCACCAGCCTTGAAGTCAGCAGGAACTGAGTTCAAATCTGGTCTCAGATACTTAACACTTCCTAGCTGTGTGACCCTGGGCAAGTCACTTAACCCCAAATGCCTCAGTAAAATAATAATAATAATAATAATTACAACAACAACAACAACAACTCCAACTCCAAAAACAACATTTTTCTAGATGAATCTTCAATCTAGTTGCCAAGAGACTCTCGCTAGATCTCTTAAGAAAATGGATAGCAATTTTTTCAAACTTAGTCCTACCTTGAGTCAGAAAGCAGATAAATTCTATGATTTCTAATGTCTAGTATTTACATCACACCCAAAAAGATGAGATTTGAAAAGTCGTTTAGGAAATAAAAGAATTAAGAGAACTTTGTATACATTTGGAAAAGTTAAAATTCATTTTCTGTGAGTTTATTTGCTGAGAGAAAAGGGAGAGGACAAAGAATCATTTTACTTGCCATCCAATTATAAAGTCGTTTACATATCTCAGAGATCATCACAAAACTAAGTACACAAGTAAGTTCTTAAAACTGCTGTCCTGACTTGCATTCAACTACATTATTTCATATATTTTAGAATATTCTAGAAAACAGCAAAACATTCAATATACTTATTTCTTCCCATTTTCATGGGCAAATCAAAACTTAAGTACAACTAATAATCAAATATTATCCATATTTAAGACAATAAACTTCTGTTTTGCAATGAACAATTCTCACCAAAAAAGAACACTCCCCAAACAACAATTGCTAAATTATCTTTGATTTCATGTTTACCTCTTTCCAAATGATGTTCTGCCACATTCCATTTCTTAACACTGAAAAAGAAAATAATTCTATATTACTTTTACATAACATAGATGATACACGCCAAATAACTAAAGAATATTTCTATAAAAACTAACTAAATTCATGATTAGTTAATTATCTTTGGACATTTTAAATTCTTTCTGTATCATAGCATAGATCAAATTATATATATATATATATATATATATATCAGATTATATATGAATCAAGATAAAAACAAAATATCCAAACTTAAAAAAAAGGTAATAGTCCTCCTACAGAGGGGATGAAAAACCTATAATCTTCACTTTTAGCCTTAAAAAGAAAAAAAAGCCTAGTCAAGAAAAC
Source organism: Sarcophilus harrisii (assembly GCF_902635505.1). Classification (NCBI taxonomy): domain Eukaryota; kingdom Metazoa; phylum Chordata; class Mammalia; order Dasyuromorphia; family Dasyuridae; genus Sarcophilus; species Sarcophilus harrisii. Next base: position 439,787,411 of record NC_045428.1, on the reverse strand, counting down.
AATATAAGGTGGAAAACCAGTCTAAAATCCTATAAGAAACACATTTTAAACTACAGGATAGATGAGGACATTTTTGTTAAGACAAAAAAGAGATATCAGGCTTCTGGTATTTTTGCTTTTCAAAAACTATTTCCTGAAAATTGTACTCTTCCCCTCTTCTTCAATATTGTATTATTCTAAGTAGAATAAATCAAATACTAGAAAAATAGAATAATTAATATAATTATGTTTTTATTTTCTTTTTGTGTTCACTTGTGTTCAACTCTTCATGACCCCATTTGGGGTTTTCTTGGCAAAGATACTGGAATGGTTTGCCATTTCCTTCTTCAGCTCATTTTACAGATGAGGAAACTGAGATAAACAGGGTTAAGCAAATTGTCAAGTCACATACATAGTAAATGTCTGAGGCCAGATTTAAATTCAGCAAGACGAGTCTTCCTGAATCAAGACCTAGCACTCTATCCACTGTATTACCTAATTATGTTTTGTTTTTAATTACATTCTGTTATTTTATCAAACATATGCTAGGGGTTTTTCCTACTAAAAATACCAAAATATTTAGCTATTAATTAATTTCTTAAATCCTTCTGGTAATTTAGTACATAAACATTCCTACTGTGAATTTTGGGACAGAAAAGTAACCTTACCTACTGTTTTCTTTCGATTAACTGTATTGTCAGCTTTGTGACGTTTCTATTGTAGAATAAACCAAAGAAAAACATTTAAAAATTTTGAATTTTAAAATATATATGTTAAAGAAATTATATTAGCATTGATATGTTAATATTAAAGAAATTATTGTTAAATATTAAATAAACATTAAATTCAAGAATTCCATATCAATAATCTATCTAATAAACATGATAAACTATAAAAAGCTCAGTTTTACAATTAAGGAACTTAATTCAAGCATTCCCTGTTCTATTATGGTTTTCAACACTCTACCCCCTGTGTCTTTTTTCAATATCTTATTTTATAGTATAAAAGTAATTCTGGGCTCTTGCACTATACTCCAGCAGAGTTCTAGTTCTGGAATATTTTAACAAATTGAAAAAGCTTAGAATACAGGCCCAAGAGGGATCTGTATCTGCCAAAGGCCAGTTTTGCCTAAGTTCTAAGAAGCTCATTAGAGGGTTTACAAGACCTTAGATATAAAGTCACAATGGATTTTAGAGATTTAGTCCAAATCACTCCTTTCCCTCCACATCACAGATGAGGAAACGGAGACCCAGAGACATTAAAATGATTTGCTGTGGACAGAGGTAATAAATATCAGAGTCAGGATTCAAATTTAGATCGTCAAATCCCAAATCCAGCACATTCTTCTCTTTTAACTGAAAGATTAGACCTATTTGCTACCAAGTGATTATTTTTTACCCACATGATCTCATTAAACTATTAAAGCATTGACATTATTTATTAAAGCACTCTGTAGAAGAGTATCTGCATGGATAAATCATGAATTCTTGAAGTATTGACCTAAATATTTAATGTGAGAACTATGGGATAGAGTAGGTAGTCAACATTATAAATGACATAGGCTTCCTTTTCCAATTTTTGTGAGCTTAGTTAAAAACATGATCCTGTTATATAAAATTTTTCTACCAGGAAAGAAATGTCAATAACATCTGATAACATACCTGTTTAAAATAAAGGTATGTGAATAGCAAGAGTCAGGTTCACAGGATAAAGATTGTAAAAAACAAGGGAAAAGAAGGAAAATGGGGACTTATAAAGTGACATCTGGCACAAAGGAAATCAAGTAAAATATAAAATCAGAATCCTATTGGGCATTTCCTATTCACAAGGCTGAAAGTAAGACACAACCTAAATAAGACTAAAACAGTTGTAACTTCCACTTTCATATACTGTAATAACTGGTATTCATTTATCTGTTCCTTCCCATGGGCTTTAGGGTTCTCACATGTATTTATTATCTCTCCAAACATATTATCATAATTTATGTGGTAGTAAAAGGGATCTTGTTCAAATGCTTTATTATATAAACAAAAAAGTTATATATTCTAATTTCTTTAGAAATCAGATATTTAATTTATGTCAACTAAAAACATAAGTATACTAATTCCAAACAATTTCATATAGTCATTAAAATGCATGAATTATTCTAAAGGTCTTATTACATCCAATTCAGTACTCTGAAAACATGTTTTTTCTATGATCAAAAGTAAACTTACATAATCTTCTATAATCTCTTTGATGCCTGCAACTGTTAGAATAAATATCAATGGCACCAAGGTAGTATATCTTCCTGTTGGAGACACATCTGGAATTTGCTGCAAAATAATTAAAAATGCAAGATTAACACAGATGCCAAAATAAGACAATGGTTTAAATCACTTAACTGAGCATATAGCATGTCCAGGAAATTACAATTTATGGAAGGGTTTTATTGTTAGTGGATCAAATCCGTCTCTGGAATACTCCAAAAACCACTGTAGAGTTGGAAAGGGAGAAAATCACCAAATCCACCACCTTTCAAAGGCTTCATATTGAGAGCTTTTATTTCACTTTCAACTTCAAAAATTTCATATCAAATAATTAAGTTTACAGAAACTCTCCCCTCCTTCAAAAATGGTTTAAAATGTTTATTCTCTAAAACAGACAAGTTTAGAGCCATCTACATTTTCAGCCAACTCTACCTGAATGAACTATTATTTGGACCTTCTGCTCTAACCAATCAGACTCTTCCCATTCGCTATGCTTCCTTTTTTTAGTTCATGCTTCTCATACTTAGGGTACTATTTAACATCTCCAAAACCTGTCTATCCTTTGAGATCCAACTCTAAGGCCTACCCAGGAACTTGATCCACACTATTTGTTACTGCTCAATAGCACTTAAATACTCATCCTTCTGATATGAAATCATATACTGCTTTGAACTGCTGCAGTGTGTTCAGTTTTAAATCTGCTCTCCATGGTCAATCAATGAAAGTTCATTAAAGGCTCATCTGAATGCCTCATATGGTAATACGCACAAAGGATGGGCAAGGATTGCAGTTATCTCACAAAATAAATGGGCATTTAATAGGCAACTCAAAATATTTTTACTATAAATGGAATTCCATTTTTCCTATTTCACTGTTATTTCAAGTCTATGTGAAACAACTCCAGAATGTAATATAGCAGAAAGTAATATAGTGCTTCCTGACATTTCTTTAATATATTGTATTACTGAACTGTGCTGTGCTATAGAAAAAAGGGAAAGAATACTTCAGTGTTTGGAATAGAATAGAACTTGGACCTAGAAGTCCTGAAAAGTTTATTTGCTAACAGCAGGAAGCCAAAAGGGTAGTTAATATTCAAAGGTTCTGCTCTACCTTGAGTCTGCAAGAAAGTTAAACTCTTAATTCTACTTTCCCAGTCCTACAGCTTTGAAAAATGAAATTTAATGTGCCATACCAATCATACTGCCAAGAAATTATAGCACTAGAAAAAATAATAAAGTTCATCTGGAAGAACAAAAGGTAAAGAATTTTAAGGTAATTAATAAAAAAATGCAAAGGAAGGTGGTACCAGACCTTTGTATATTATAAAGCAGTGATCATCAAAGCCATTTGATATTAAGAAGTAGAATGGTGCATCAGTGGAATAAGTTAGGTTCACAAGACACAATAGTTAATGACTATAGCAATCAAGTGTTTGATAAACCAAAGAATATAGCTTCTGGAATAAGAACTCACTATTTGGCAAAACATTACTAGGAAAATTAGAAAACATCATGGCAGAAACTAGGCACTGACCAACACCTAACACCCAATATGGAGATAAGGTAGAAATGGGTTCATGATTTATCATAAAAGGTGATACTATAAGCAAATTAGGAGAAAAAGGGATAGTCTACCTCTCAGATGTATAGAGAAGGAAGGAATTTATGGTCAAGGAAGAACTAGAGTAAATTATGGAATACAAAATAGATAATGTTGATTATATTAAATTTAAAAGGTTTTGTACAAACAGAACAATACAGACAAGATTAGAAAGGAAGCAGAAAACTGGGGGAAAAGATTTTATATCCAAAGGGTTCTGGTAAAGGCCTCATTTCTAAACTATGTAGAGAACTAACTCAAATTTATAAGAATACAAGCCATTCTCTAATTGATAAATGGACAAAGGATATGAACAGACAATTTTTCAGAAGAAAAAAATTAAAACCATTTCTAGTTACATGAAAAAATGCTCTAAATCACTACTGATCAGAGAAATGCAAATTAAGACAACTCTGAGATACCACTACACACCTCTTAGATTGGCTAAGATGACAGGAAAAGATAATGACGAATGTGGGAGGGGATGTGGGAAAACTGGGACACTGCTACATTGTTAGTGGAATTGTGAATGGATCCAAGCATTCTGGAGAGCAGTTTGGAACTATGCTCAGAAAGTTATCAAACTGTGCATACCCTTTGATCCAGCAGTGCTACAAGTGGGCTTATACCCCAAGGAGATACTAAAGAAGGGAAAGGGACCCACATGTGCAAAAATGTTTGTGGCAGCCCTGTTTGTAGTGGCTAAAGCTGAATGGATGCCCATGAATTGGATAATGGTTGGGTAAATTGTGGTTTATGAATGTTATGGAATATTGTTCTATAGAAATGATCAGGAGGATGATTTCAGAGAGGCTTGGAGAGACTTACATGAACTGATGCTAAGTGAAATGGGCAGAATGGTTTACATCATTATAAACAGTAACAAGAAGACTACACAATGATCAACTGTGATGGATGTGGCTCTTTTTCAATAATAAGGTGATTCAGACCAGTTCCAATAGATTTGTGATGGAAAGAGCCATCTGCATCGAAAGAGGACTATGGAGACTGAATGTGGATCACAGTATAGTATTTTGCCCTTTTTTTTTCTTTTCATTTTTTTTTCCTTTTTTGATCTGATTTTTTTGTGCAGCATAATTGAGGAAATATGTGTACATATTTAACATATACTGGATTACTTGCTGTCTAAGAGAAGAGAGAAGGGAGCCAGAAAAAATTGGAACACGGGGTTTTGCAAGTATAAATGTTGAAAACTATTTTTCCATATATTTTAAAAGTAAAAAGCTATTATTTTTAACACTTTTAATGAAATTGAATGCTAATGTATTATCCATTAAAAAGTAATATTTTAGAGGACATGAAGACATAATTTTTTTTAATAATGGAGCTCACTTAAAAGATCTAGCATAAAAAAAGGAGTTGCCTGGAGAAGAGTCAAAAATGGCTAAATCAAGCCAATAGAAAATATATCCCAGATCACCAATGGAAAATACGTGTATATCTAAATTCTGTCATTTCTACTTTACATATAAGTGTATTAATACAAGGTGAAAGCCTTCCTTTCAACCAAGATCTCAGTGAATTAAAAAATGGTTATTTATCATTAGAATATCTGTAACCTAACTTGTAAATTTTAATGCACTTCTGGTTTTGCAGAGAATAGATTAAAAAATTCAGCCTACTGGTCTCCACTAAACATATGCACAATCTCAGTGTGAATGTTTTAGCAATTAGAATTTTTCTTACAAACCAACTTTCCTTACACAGGGGCCATAAAAACTCAATTTGAAATAAAAGTTTTACAAATTAATACATTATAAAATTGAAGTTTTAGCTATTTATTATTGTTTGCAAGGACACACTTATATTTGCACCAAAAATAGCAAAAAACCCAAACAAACAAACAAACAAACAGAAAAACATTACCTGCAATAAGGCAATGAAGAGGAAGAAGGCATTAGCAGCTCTTCTAATCTGCTCATACAAGAATCGAGGTAGAAATGTCACCACACTGTATTTTGCAGTGCTACGGATAAACAAAACAAAACATTTTCAGTTAACAGACTGTACTACTGAGGTTGGGGTGGGGAAGGAAAAGAAAAACCTTTTAAAAATAAAACTTTGTTAAAAATCCAAAGATATCTTTAAAAAAGGTCAAAATGATTACTGAATAAAGTGGCTGAAGTAGGCACTGTGGAGTGCTTACAGACTGGTCAGACATGGAAGACTCCAAGGTTACTCAATACATCCCAGACCATCATCAGTCATCCTGCCTTTTGTCTTACCATTGGACTGGGCTGACTCTGGAAGAGAGAGTGAGGCTGGCAACTTTGCCTAACTCTGCCTCACTCATATCCAATTTTCACGCAAGTTGAGGCTTCCTCATCACCTACTATTTTATCCCAACATTGTCAAGTTATTAGTCCTGTTCAAAAATGAAGGACAAATAACAGCAACTAATATCAGGCAATTTATGGGGACGTAATCTTCCACAGATCATTTGTCTAGAAAAAGAATATATTCTATTCAGAATTTCTATTCTGACTTTGCATTTAAGGAACCTAAATTATGACTCTAGTTGGTACACAACAAATACCTGAATATATGGTTTTCCCCCCAAAAATCATCACCTAAAAATGTAGAGGCTTAGTAAGTTAATCTGAGGTTCTTTCCAAATTTGAAATTTGATTTTATGAAATTGAAACCAAGCAGCAAAAAGCACAGTATTTATCATTAACATGAAATACAAACAAGGCAGACATCATATTCAAAAACTTGGCAGGATCTTACTTTTTACTGCAAAGCTATAGTCTAAAAATCATGCTCTGGATAAAAAGTAAGATAATATAAGCTTAATAATTATTATAAAACTTTTATCAGAAACTAAGAGATATACACATGAGCTTTATTCTTCAATAAATATGAATGATCTTTTAAAATCACATTTTCTTTTCTCCACAATTCTGGAAAACATATTATGGAATACATACACATCATTATTTTACATTTCATATGTGCATATTGTGTGTATATATTATCTATAAATGTGAGCATATGTACATATACACATTTATATCCTTTACTTTCCCCACAAATATTTAGTATTCTAGTTCAAAAGCAAAATATTTCTGACAGTAGAGTCTGTCAAAAGACTCTCTCAAAAGAAAATAATTTCTTTTCATTCAAAAAGACTAACAAGTCCTGCCAAAGGAAAATATGAGCAAGAAAATACGCCTACATATAAATTCTGCCACTTTTACATGGAGTGCATTAACATAAGGTAAAATATAATATGATACAAAACATCTCATTCCAAGCTGTTCTGTAGAAGTTGACCTCATCAGAACAATTATTCCTCATTAGTAATTTGAACCACACAATTATAGCCATACCCTATTACATTATTACATGGTACCTAGAAAACATGTCAGCATTAAAGAGGCAATGAATGTCATAGAGACCATACTTCACCTATTCAGTAAGCAACAGGGCTCTGGAAAATAGACTAAAAGGCAGGGCTCAAGTAGTACCTCACATCCATCATCAAATATCTAACTGCATGTTGGGCAGTGAGCCGAAATGAGGTTGTATGATATTTTTATGAGTAGGGGGAAAACCCCTTGTAGATCAAAACATAATTACTGGTTCATTTATGACTGTTCATTTAACTTGTTGGTTTGGTACAACTTCTTTTGAGTTCCCCAGAGTTCTCTTTTAGCTCATGCCAGTGATTTCTCTAAAATACTAATACATCACTTGTTTGAAAAAGCATTCATCCATAAGAATGTCTGCTCCTTGAAATCAGGGACTTTTTCTTTTCTGTATTCTTGGAGCTCAGCAAAGGGTCAAACATATCAAGTGATTAATAAATTCTTGACTTGTAACAACTCTCCAGAACACAGTCCAAAATCAGATAATGTGCAAAAACATTTTCTTAACATCCTGAAATATATATCCCAGTTTAGAGCCATTCTGCTTTTATTTTAAGGGTGATTCTAGAAGTTCAGTTTTTGCTTCATAAGCAACTGGAAGCATCAAACTCAAAAACTGGGATTGAGGTTGGTTAGGAGAGGGTGGAGAAAAAGAGTTGGGAAGAGACATGTCAAGGAGAGGGTTTGCTAAAAACCAGACACTAATAGCAACATGAGGTGATAAATGAGGGGGAGGAGAGCAGACTGAACTTACACAGCTATCTAGAGATATTAATGAAGAAGCTAGCAATTTCACATATCTCAAAAGGGACAATGGGGCAACACTATGTCTAATAAAACAATTGCTTCCTAATGACAATAAAATAAGAACAAGTCAAATCATAGTCAAAAAGTTCTGTTTAAGAAGACACAAAAAATTTGAAAAACAATTTTGACAACAAAATAAATGGTTAAAAAGAAATTATTTTGTCACAAACTACTAAGCTTCAGTTATTTGGAAAATTCATTTTTTTAAACTTTATTCCCCAAACATAATGGATAAATGAGATATTTTTGCTTGAAGCACTTAGAAAATATCTTATACTATATTAATTTCCCCACGTTGATAATTCATTAAGGACTCAGGGATCCAAGTCAAGACTTTTATTTCTATAACATCACAAACAGATAAAGAACATCCTTCACTAGAACTTGGAGGATAAAGAAACTAATGATAAAAGAAGGTCAGATAACACATCATTCATTCCTTTGGGGACTGTATGATATTTGTGGTGCTGGTCATTTTTTTAAAAATCAGTTTAAAAAGCAAACTCAAAACAGAAAAGATAAATGACAATACAAAGCGATTTTCAGAAATACTTTTTCTTCTGTCATTTTAATCTAAGAAGAGTCATTGATTCAAAATAATTATAAAGATAAATACTAGATAAACACTAATGTATATAGCAATTTAAGGGTACAAAGAGCTTTATGCATGTTATTCCATTTGATCTTCATGAGCACCCAGTAAGAGAAGTACTGCTGTCATCCCTGCTTTACATATGAAGGAACTGAGTATCAGAAAGTGACATAGCTAATAGGTATCTAAGGCAGGATATGAACTCGGAATTACTTCCTTCCATAATTTTCTGGGCCCTGCCTTGGATTTTTTATATACATGGGCTTCACAATTATACTTGAAAAGTTGAGATGAGGGGAGAAGATGGGAACTATCTAATATGTCCTTATTGAGTGCAATACTCCTGCCACTCCTGTCTGTTGGAAACCCACGGTAGTGTTTTTGTTGTTCAAGTCATTTCAGTCATGTCAGATACTTTGTGACCTCATTTGGAGTTTTCTTGGCAGAGATACTGGAGTGGTTTGCCATTTTCTTTTCCAGCTCATTTTATAGACTTGAAACTGAAGCAAACAGGATGAAGGGACTTGTATAGAGTCCCAGCTAGTGACTGAGGCCAGGTGTGAACTTAGGAAAATGAAATGTCCTGAGTCCAAACCTGATGTTCTATTGCTGTGCCACCTAGCTGGTCCATAGGAATATACAGTATGAAGAACATCTTGAATTCCATCTCTGCTACTTGCTAGCTACTTGCTATTACTCTACTACTTGTGACTCTAAGTCTGAACTTCTCAGGACCTCAGGGCTTCCTATGTAAAATGAAGGAGTTGAATTTAATGACCTCTATGTCTTCCCTAACAATAACAAAAGATTGTGAAAGTGAAAGTGAAAAGACTTTCACTTTTATCTTTAAGTCCTAATACAATGTAGGCACTAAATATGTATTTCTTGATTCACTTGTCTAGGTTCTCTTCTCCTAAAAAAATAAAATCTGTCCACATTCTTATATCATGTTTTGTAATTACCTTCTACCTAAGGACTGAAAACATTCCCTTCCTTCATATTCAACTATCAATAATCAATACAGACAGGTAAACTGAGCTTCTGCAAGTTGTGAACAAGAAAATAGTACTAATGCCCTAAGCAACCATTGATGTCTTTATATCAACCAAATTAATCTATCCCCAGCATTCCTCTAAATTACCTCCAAAAGCCAATCTCCTACTGGTCTTCTGCTGCTACTACCAAATGGATAGCAACGCACACATGCGTGTGCACATGCTTGTGTATATATACACACACACACCCCAACTTCACTAATAGCAGTCAGAGCCTTTACTTTAAGGGAAATCAGATTATCCCCTAATACTTGATAATGATTTTACCAATGTTTTGCTAATAGGTCTTCTCAAATTATATTATGAAATGCTCATCTCAGAAAATGAGTACTACTACTCTCAACTATTCAGGCCTTTTGATCAGTTTTCTCCATTCACAGTCATAGAATTTTAGACATAATTTATCTTAGGGATCATTAAATCCAGTCCTTCCATTTTACAAATCAAGAAGCTCAGACAGGATAAAAAATTTGTCTTAAGATCACAAAAATAATTTGCTGGCAAAGCTAGGACTATTAGAATCCAAAATGATTGGCTTATCTCATCACTCTGCCAATATATCTCTACCAGAAGATGATCACAGGAAAAGTGACCAGTTTAAAATATTAACTACTTTTTAAAATTCATTTTTAACTTATCATTTATTTACTTTAACATTCTTTTCTTTTTAAATTGTGAGTTCCAAATTTTCTCCTTCAGTTCCACTGTTCTGTCACCCACTGAGAAGGCAAACAATATATCAATTAATTATACATGTGAAGTCATGTAAAATATTTCCATATTAGCCATATAATTTTTAAAAAGCAATAAATAAATAAATGAGAAAGTTATACTTCAAATTACACTCAAAGTTTATTAGTTGTCTCAATGTACATAGGATTAGTTTCATCATGAGTTCTCTGCTCATTATATTCATCAGAATAGCCAAGTTTTTCATCACAGAAAAAGCTGCTATAAATATTTTTGTGTATATAAATCTTTTTCTTTGATCTCTGTGGGGTACAGATTTAGTAGTGGCTAGTAGTGGGGATACAGATATAATAGCTGGATCAACATGTATGTACCATTTTTTAACCCATTAAACAGTTTGAAATTGTTTTACAGGATGGTGGGATTAGTTAACAACTCTACTAAAAGATCATTTCTATAACCTATTTTCCCTCATACCTTCCAGTTTTTGTCAATTTTGCTAAGTGTGAGATAGTATCTTCAAGTTGTTTAATTTGCATTTCTTTAATCAATAGTGATGAGCATTTTATATATGACTATAAAGAGTTCTGATTGTTTTGAAAACTGCCTGTTCTTATCTTTTGATAATTCATCAAAGGATGAACAGTTTATTTTTCATAAATGTGACTCAGTTTCCTATATATTTGAGAATTAGGCATTTACTGGAGAAACTTGCTATAAATTTTTTTTAATATTACTTTATTCTCTATGGTAACTGTTAGCAAAATGTAATTTTCCTGATTATTTCTTTCAATTAAATCAATTTTGGGGGCAGCTAGATAGCACAGTGGGATATAGCATTAGTCATACAATGAGGTCCTGAGTTCAGAACTGGTTTCAGATACTTAACACTTACTAGCTGTGTGACCATGGGCAAGACACCTGACCCAATTTCTTCATACATACAAAAATTGGAGGGTCAGTTAAATTGGATTCTGCTTTTGCTGATCATGAGATCATAATTGCTATTCCTGCTATTTCTTCTCCAGCCTATTATTTTCACTCTGTGTGCTTTTAGGTTTCAAGTGTGTTCTCTTACAAACAACTTATTGGATTCTGATTTCTAGTCCACTCTACTATCCATTTCCATTTTATAAGTGAGCTCATCCTATTCACATTCATAGTAAGAATTACTGTGTATTTCTATCCATCCTATTTTCTCCTGTTTATCATTCTCTCGTTTGTTAATCCTATCCCTCCCCAAAAGTCTGCTTTCTTTATGATCACTGCATCCTTAGTCTGTCCTCCTTTTTATCATCCCCTTCCCCCATAGTTATCTTTCACCCTTGTTTTCTAGTTATAAGAGAGTTACATACACAATTGAGAATGTTCTTCCCTCTTTGAACCAATTCTGATGACAATAAAGCTCAAGCATTGCCTACTATTCCATTTTCCCCTCCACTATAAAAGCTCTTCCTTGTACACCTTCTTTCTGTGCAAGAATGTGAGAAAATGTGTCCTATCTCTTCCTTCTCCCTTCTCCTACTGTATTCCTTTTTCTCAACCCTACATTCTCTTTTTGGAGATTGTCCCAGCATAATCAACACACCTATGCCGCTATCTATGCAAACTTCTAACAGGTTGCCCTAATAATGCTAAGGTACTAAGGAGCCATAAGGGTCATCTTTTTTTTTTTTTAATTAAAGCTTTTTATTTTCAAAACATCTGCTTGGATAATTTTTCAACATTAGCCTTGCAAAACCCTGTGATCCAAATTTCCCATCTTTCCCCTCACCCCCTACCTTATATGGGAAGTAGTCCAATATATGTTAAACATGGTAAAAATATAGGTTAAATCCAATATGCACATACATATTTATACAACTATCTTGCAGCAAGAAAAACCAAATCAAACAGGAAAAAAAATGAGAAAGAAAATAAAAAGCAAGCAAATATCAGCAGAAAGAATGAAATGCTATGTTGTGGTCCACACTCAAGTTTCCACAGGCCTCTCTCTAGGGGTAGATGGTTCTCCTCATCACTGAACAAGTGGAACTGGTTTGAATCATCTCATTGTTGAAGAGAGCCAAGTCTGTCAGAATTGATCACTGTATAATCTTCTTGTTGTTATATATAATGATGTCCTGGTTCTGCTCACTTCACTCAGCATCAGTTCATGTAAGTCTCTCCAGGCCTTTCTGAAATCATCCTGCTGATCATTTCTTCTAGAACAATAATATTCCATAACATTCATATACCACAATTTATTCAGCCATTCTCTAACTGACGGACATCCACTTAGTTTCCAATTTCTTGCCATTACAAAGAGGGCTGCCACAAATAATTTGCATCTAGCCACTACAGTAGCCCAGTAGAAACACTGATGGATCAAAGGGTATGCACAGTTTAAAAGCCCTTTGGGCATAGTTCCAAATTGCTCTCCAGAATGGTTGGATCAGTTCTAAGCATCATCTTTTTTTTTTTTTTAATTTAAGAGCCTTTTATTTACAGGTTATATGCATGGGTAACTTTACAGCATTAACAACTGCCAAACCTCTTGTTCCAATTTTTCATCTCTTACCCCCCCACCCCCTCCCCTAGATGGCAGGATGACCAGTAGATGTTAAGTACATTAAAATATAAATTAGATAGACAATAAGTATACATGACCAAACTGTTATTTTGCTGTACAAAAAGAATCAGACTCTGAAATATTGTACAATTAGCTTGTGAAGGAAATAAAAAATGCAGGTGGGCATAAATATAGGGATTGGGAGTTCAATGTAATGGTTTTTAGTCATCACCCAGAGTTCTTTCTCTGGGCGTAGCTGGTTCAATCTTCTTAAATAGGAATGTAAACAGTTTAACTTTAGTGAATACCTGATGTTCACCTTTTTAGTGATTCTCTTAAGTCCTCTGTTTAAAATGTCAATTTTTTTATTCTGCTCATCTTTTCATCAGGAAAGATTTCATCAAATATCCATTTCCCCTGATATATTATATTCAGTTTTTCTGGGTAGCTTATTCCTGATTGTTTTTGCTTTCCAAAATATCATATTCTAAGCCTCCACTTTTTTAACATGAAAACTACTGCATCTTGCATGATCCTGACTATGGCTCCCCATTATTGAATTCTGGCTCTGGTAATTTTTTTTTCTTCATTTACTCATTTTCCCAGCCTATTTCTTGACTTTGAACTTTATGTTAAAGTTAGGTTCTACTCACTTGGGGATAAGAAGGCACTATTCTAAGCTTCAGGCTTTTTTTTGCTTGCCTTCAGAGCTAGTTTTGGATATCTGCCAGTTGAGAAGAAGCGTGGTCACTAACCTCCTGATCTGTGTTCTGATCTGTACCCAGGAATGACCCCTGGTCCCCTGCAGCTGCAAATATTAACACTTCTCTTGGCCCTAGAAAAATGACCAACTCCCCTGATCTGCAGCCACAAAAGCTAGCATTCTTCTTATAGGACTGTGATCAGGTCTCCTGCTCCTTTTTGACTGTCCTCTATGTCCTGGATTTCCATAGATTTTCCAACCAACACCAGCTGTACCCAGTGTCAGCAAAGGGTTCCTGTAATCTCTCTCTCACTAGTTATCTGATCCTCTTGACATCTCTGGGCTGAGAGCTTCAAAAGCTGCTGATGCTGATGCTATAACAGTCACCTCCAATACCTACCTCCAGTGCTCTGGCCTGCTCCAAACCATTTCTGAAGTGACTCCCATGTCAGTGTAACAAACCTCTCTTGCCAACCTCCTAAGATGTTTTAATTTGGAAAAATCTCTCTCTCTTAACTTTTTTAGCTCTACTGCCTCCAAGTTTGACTTGAGTTATTTTAAAGCTGAAAAGGAATGTTGAAAAAGTCCAGCTGGCTGCCTATATTCTGCCATCTTAGCTCTTCCCCTGTTAACTGCTCTTCAAAAGCTTTGTTCAAACATTGTTAGAAAGTATGTTTTGATCAAGAATTTGGCATTATCTACATCAGGTTTTGTTTTATTTTTATAGGCATTTTCTAATTTCCCAATGACCTATGCTTACCAATATAGCTTTTTCTACCTCATTCCTACTTTAGGAATCTCTCATATCCCCTTGCTAACTACTGCCAGGTGAACTAAAATAAAACCAAACAAAAAGATTTGAAGCTTGTAAGTTTTACTTGAAGTCTGGGTTCACAAGCAGACAAAGTAAAGAAAGTATGAAAGGCAAAAACAACTTAAACAAAGTGACTTCTGGGTAGGTAATCTGACTGGGGATAGCCTACCTATATGGTAATTTCTCCTAAATAATTATCATCTTTCCTATTATTCCTGAAATGTCATTTCACATTTTTTTGGTCTGACCTGAAATTCCACCAAAAAACTTTGAGAAATGGCCTCTTTTATAATTTTTTTAAAAATTTAACTCCTCCAGGAGGGTTAAGGGAGCTGTAAATCAAATTTACTTTATTGTGAATTATCTAAATTTTTCTACTGCTTAAAAATCAATAGTTGAAAGAAGTTTTTGATATCCTGAGTATGTGAGAAAGGAAAAAAAAGAGTCATGTAGCAGTCTGAATTACATTAGAAAAAATGGATAGGATCTACTAGTGTCTTATTACTCAGAGTAAAGGGCAGCTATAGCAAAGGGCTCAACAGCTTGAGAGCATAAAGCCTAAGACAGAAGTAATCAAGAGACAGGACGGAAGGGCAAGAGAAAACAAGGATCACAAAGCCAAACTTAGTCTTTTTAAAAATTTTAGCCAGAAGCCAACTCTACACTAATTAAGCCAGAAAAAAAAAAAAAAAACCTCTCTCCCTGTTATATCACTTATTGCCCTCTATTTGGGGGACCCAAGAACACAATGATATTTAGAAATGCATTACCCCATAAAAACAATGGCACAAATTTAGAAGGTAATCCATAATCCACATTGCTCACAAAACTCTTTTTAAACCATTGAATAGCACTTGAGTAAAAATGAGGCCTAAATATTAACTAAGAAATGCATTAAAAAAAAAAAAAACTGTAATGGGCCAGAATCTGGAGAAATTCTTACAACAAGGTGTTAACTCAGTGTTTTAGCAGAACACATTGCTTTTTGACATGAAGTAGTTGTCAGCAGAAATATCTCAATGTGTTTTAGGATGAACCTAGGGAAATAAGAAAGGAAAAGAAAAAATTTTGACCACATAGCACACTAGCAGATAAAACTGACAGTGCTGGCAGTCATCAAAACCATATGGTCCTGGCTAAGAAATAGAGTAGTACATCAATGGAATAGAATAGGTTTATAAGACAATAGGTAATGACTATAGCAATCAAGTGTTTGATAAACCCAAAGACCCCAGCTTCTGGAATAAGAACTCACTATTTCACAAAAATTGCTAGGAAAATTGGAAAACATTATGGCAGAAACTAGGTACTAACCAACACCTAACACCCTATATCAAGATAAAATCAAAATGGGTTTATGATTTAGTCATAAAAGGTAATACTGTAAACAAATTAAGAGAACAAGAATCTGTGAAGGAGGAAGAAATTTATGGCCAAAGAATAACTATACAACATTATGGAACGTAAAATGGATAATTTAGGTTGTATTAAATTTAAAAGTTTTGTAGAAACAAAACCAATGCAGCCAAGAACAGAAAAGAAGCAGAAAACTGGGGGAAATTTTTTTACGGCCAAGCTTTCTAATAAATGCCTCATTTCTATAATATATGGAAAATTGACTCAGATTTGTAAGAATATAAGCCATTCTCCAATTAATAGTCAAAGGCTATTAACAGACAATTTTCAGATGAAGACATTAAAGCCATTTCTAGTCATATGAAAAAATGTTCTAAATCACTGCTCATACAACTCTGAGATACCACCCTCTCAGATTAGCTAAGCTGACAGAAAAGGATAATAATAAATGTTGAAGGAAATATAGGAAAACTGGGACACCTATACACTGTTGGTGGAGTGGTGAACTGATTTGACCATTCTGGAGAGCAGTTAGAACTAAGCCCAAAGTGCTATCAAACTGTATACCCTTTAACCCAGTAAAAAATGTTTGTAGCAGCTCCTTTTTGTAGTGGCAAGGAAGTGGAAACTGAGTGGAAGATTGAATAAGCATATATAAATAAATAGTACAGTAGGGTATAGGAGTTGTCCATGGTCCTATCATAATGAATTTTTAAGATGTAATAGAACTCAGATGCTTAAAAGCAAATAAAAAACACAGTATATATGTGACATTTTTAGTGGACTATTAAATATCTTAAAATGAAGACATATGTGTTGGGTACTTTTTGTTCATTCAAAGCTAAGATTTACAAAATATTTAGAAACCTATTAACTTGTTGAACTTTATACTAGCCAATTTAAGAAACATAAGAATTGCCCTATCAAACATTAGCAGTACAACATACCCTGCAACTATCATAAACATACCTATGCTATAAATGAAAAAGACTGATAGTATCATTAGTTGTAGGGAACAAGTCACTAAGACAATACTCCAGCAGAAAAAAAAAAAAGAAAAGAAGCAGACGAGTAATTAGTCTATCAATAGAAGCTTGAATTGATGGAAGATTAAGCCAGAAAAGAGGAAAATTTAACAGATTTTTCAGGAATGGGATTATCTCCATATAAAATTCATGAGAAAACAGCATCTGAATCTAAAGTTTTAAAAAGTCATTTACATACACATATAGACACACAAAGAGAACCATGCTTTACTTTCAAAGATGTTAAAAATCCTCTGAATTAGAAAATTAAATTTTTTTAAACTCAGAAAAATGAGCTACTTTGACTTAAGAAATCTGTTCTTTTGAATTTCTGCCATAATTTATCATTAGATTTTATTCAAATTTATTGAAACAGTTTAGATCCCAATTTGGAATTATAAAAGAAGAAAAAAAACTTCCTTCCTGAAGTTAGTCATAGGAATACAACCAACTCCTCAAAGCCACTTCTCATTTCAAAGAAGAAAAAACTTAGATCACTCTCTGATGTAACAAACAGAAGGACCTAAGTAAGGGTTTGAGAATTTATATGATGTAATAGAAAGTACACTGGCTCTAAAGTTAGAAGACCTGTGTTCAAATGTCACCTCTGTTACATATTACTTGTGTGACCTTCTCTTCCTTCATTTCCTCATATATAAAGCAAAGGGGGTAGAACAGATGGTCTCCAAGATCCTTTCTATAATATTATTATCAGACACTCCTGAACTCAGCCTTCAGGGCAGGGATACTGCCTGAAGCCTTCACCCTTAAACAGAGAAAAATATACTGCCACTTTGGTGTTAGTTTTTGTTATCACTAAACAGTAAGTCATTGCTCCACTGCCTCTAAAAATGTATCAAGCCTTTTTGTGTTAACTCTACAGTACCCTCTAGTGGCTAGCTATTAGATCATCCCATTCTCTCCATAAGCTAAATGAACTTCAAGTCTTCTCTTCAGAATTACATCAGCCACATCATAAGTTCACAGAATTAGAATAAGAGAAGACTTTCAGTATTATTTAACCTAACTCCTTTCATTCTGAAGATAAAGAAAATGAGGTCTAAACTAAATGACTTACCAGCAGTCACATGATGACCTGAGATTTTAACCCAGTTCTGCTGACTCACAAGACAAAGCTCTTTCCCCCAGCCA
Organism: Sarcophilus harrisii; assembly: GCF_902635505.1. NCBI lineage: Eukaryota > Metazoa > Chordata > Mammalia > Dasyuromorphia > Dasyuridae > Sarcophilus > Sarcophilus harrisii. The sequence continues at coordinate 439,769,447 of NC_045428.1, read as the reverse complement.
TATTGTTTTACCTAATCTAGCTAAAAGAGAACAGCCAAGTTCCTTAGGGATAAAACAACATCAGGGCACTTTTTTTTTTTTGGAAACAGAGATAAAAACTGCATTGTGGCAGTAGGGGGCAGTGCAAGGAGCAAGGCATAATTTGGAAACAATTTTTGATTACCTCTTTCAATTTTCTAATATAACCTAAGTTTTTGTTTATATAACACTTGAAAGTTTATATACATTGTCTCATTTGGTCCTCATAATGTGAGTGAAATAGGTGTTATTATTGCCCTGCAGTTAGAGATGAAGAAACGGGCTGATAAAGGTTAAGTAACTTGAACAATTATTAGTTCAACTAAACTAGTAAATTTTTATTTACTAGTAAATATTTATGTTTTTGTTTTGTTTTGCTGAGGCAGTTGGGGTTAAGTGACTTGCCCAGGCTCATACAGCTGGGAAGTGTTAAGTGTCTGAGGCTAAATTTTAATTCAGGTCCTCCTGACTTGAGGGTTGGTACTCTATCCACTGCACCATCTAGTTGCCCCTCAACTAGTAATTATTAAAGAAATTTGAACTTATAGTTTCCTGCTTCTAAGTCTAGTACTCCAGTCATTATACACTGGAAGCAAAGTTACTTCCAAACTTGTATAAAGCAGGAATATATCAACCATTAGACATTAAACAGTTACAATAAATGTAACACAATACACTGTGCAAGATGCTGGGGATATAACACAAGTGAACATATCTCTTCCCTCCAAGAGGTTTTTTTTCCTACTTGGGGAGACCACATATAAAAGCATACAAGATAGTCAAGGTACAAAGATAAAAAATATAACACAAAAGGTAAATGCTAAATAGTGTTAAGGTTTTTTCTTTAACTCCATATATATATATTTGTATGTATAATCTAAGTGCATTGGTGGATGCTGTTTGGCCATTTCAGAGCTTTCCTGGCAAAATTATCACATGGTTTACCATTTCCTTCCCTAGCTCATTTTACAGATGAGAAAACTGAAGCAAATAGGATGAAGTGACTTGCCTGGAGTCACACAGCTAGTAAATTTCTGAGGCTGGATTTGAACTTAGATCTTCCTGACTCCAGGCCTAGTACTCTCTATTAGTTACCCCAATGTGCATATGGATATGCATTCATTTATATAAATATATATTGTACATATATTTTATATTACACACACACACACTGGGCCTCTTCACTCTTAACAAAGTAATGACATGTCTAATGAAAGTCAACCCAAAGAACCTTAGTATAAAACCCAGAATCACGGACCACTTTCATGGCAACAGAAACACAAATGGGATTTATTTCAGTCTAGGGCCTCTGATCCTCAGAGTGTTAAGTGTGTACATGTTCATGTATATGTATCCCAAAGCTAAGTGTGAGGTATAAACACAAGTGCCCAGGTCCCTAAAAAACAAAAAATAAAAACCAACCTCATTTTCAAAATCAGTCTCGAAGTTTTTCTTCTTTATGTTCTTCTATATGGTCTTCTTTTTCCTCACCATTTTTCGTGGATGTTTGAGAGCATGCTTGCAGAAGAAGCTGCCCTGGGAGAAGACTCCCTCAGGCAAAGCCTAGATGACCACTTGTTGGACAGGATTGCCCCTGAGGTTCCTTCTGGCTCTGAGTTTCTGACTAGAGGGGGATTGGTGTTAAGGTAAGGCGAAATGCCTTGCACATAGTCATATACTTAATGTCAAGTGTTTGAGGCCACATTTGAACTCAGGCCCTCCTCACTCCTCTGGGCCACCAAGCTGCCCCCTGCACTCTGACAGGTATACGGACCCTTTGATGACTCAGTGGAAGAGCAGCATCAACAATATACACCAGCAGGAAAGAAACACATGGTTTCTGTATTGTACCTGGCACAAAGCTATTTGTAGCCTGTGGCATTTTCCATTAATGATATCCATGAGAACAAACATCTACTATTCAACATAACCTACTGAGAAAGATGTTAGCAAGACTGTGACAGGGCAATAAAAGCTCATGTGCTCAAGAGAAAACAAACTCTCAGTTTTTCTTCCAAATCTACTTTTAAACATTTTGTTTCTCCTATTAAAAAATGAGAATTTCTATCATTGATAGTGTATGATCTGAAGTAAAAATTAGTAAGGAGTCCTAATCTATATAACCCTTTCACTTGAATAAGAATATGACTTATTTTCTTCAGCAAAGACAGACAAATATCTAGAAATCACCGTTAGTGTTTTCTGTAATGAGCAAAGATTAAAATAAAATTATGTTAGAATAAATAATGCTCTCTCTCCATTCTGCATGCTCATTTATTTATTGCTGAATCATGTTCAGAATTTTAGAGAAGAAAAAGCAAACGACTGGAAGCCCAAAGGTTCAACAATCCCAGCTCTGCCACCAATCTGCTTCATGAACTTAAGTACATCTAGCTGAAGCTCACAAGAATCAAGCTTGAAGGAATCTTAGCAGCATTATATAAACCAATTAGTTCATTTTACAAATCTTAAAAAGAGACAAATAAAGTGACTTACTCAAGATCACAAAGTGTTAAGTAGAAGAGATAGGATTCAAACCCATGTCCTTTTATTCTAAATTTAATGCTGTTTCCATACATTTATACATATATATTTTCCATATATTTATAAAAATGTTAATTCACTCAATACACAATAAAGTTAAGAGGATGAAGTTAGTGTAAGATCACTTGTGAGGAAAAGGCAATAAAATCTGATATTTATTAATTTGCAGCAAGATATTTGAACCAAAGTCACAAAGGTTATGGAAAACATGGGGAAAACATTGATTCAAAATTAGATTAAGAGTAAAAGAAAGTTATAAATAAATGGCCAATGGATGTATAATTTTAAAAGGAAAAAAAACCCAAGCTTTCAACAACCAAATGAAAAAAAAAATGCTGCCAATCACTAAATAATTTGAGAAATGCAAATTAAAGTAACTAAGGTTTCATCACATACCCCAAAAAGGGGGGAGGGAGAAAGTATTGGGGGAGGAGGGCTACAGTAAAACAGACATATTCATGGACTAAAGGCAGACTTTAAATTGGTCTTGCCATTCTAGAAAATCATTTAGAATTATGCACAAATGGTATGTTCAAATCCTTGCATCAAGTAATATCTTTATTAGAACTATACTCCAAAGAGATCAAAAAAAGGAAATGGATCTACATGCATAAAAATATTTATAGCAGTTCTTTTAGTAGTAACGAAGGTGCACATGTATTAGTAAATGACCAAATTACAGTAAAATATAACATTGTCATATCATAAATTATAAATCAAACAATTTCAGTAGAAACTGAGAACTCTTTAAATTGATGCAGAGGCTAGGAAAGCAGAACTATGAAAATAATTTATTCAACAATAACATTATAAAGAAAAACAACTTTGAAAAACTTTGGAACAAAGCACATAGCCATAATAATTCACAAGTCCAGAACAATGAAAATGAAACACATCACTCACCTTCAACGAGAAAGATGATGGGCTGACAAAGAAGAATAAGACATACATTTCTAGATGACACCAATTTAAGATTTTATTTTGCTGGACCTTGCATATTTTGTGAGGATTTTCTTTTTCTTTTTTCAATTGTTCAATCAGGGAAGAGGGGTAGAAGAAATAATAAATGTATATAAAAGATATTTATATTTCACATGTAAATACAGTGGTACTTTGGAATTTGTTTGAATTTGGTATTGACTCATTTCAACAAGAAAAAAGTTTCACTATTTCTACTCATATGAAAAGATGTTCCAAATCACTATTGATCAAAGAAATGCAAATTAAGATAACTCTGAGATACCACTTCACACCTCTCAGATTGGCTAAAATGACAGGAAAAGATAATGCCGAGTGCTGAAGGGAATGTGGGAAAACTGGGACACTGATGCATTGTTGGTGGAATTGTGAACAAATCTAACCATTCTGGAGAGCAGTTTGGAACTATGCTGGAAAAGTTATCAAACCGTGCATGTCCTTTGATCCAGCATGTTTCTACTGGGCTTATATCCCAAAGAAATCTTAAAGAAGGTAAAGGGACCTGTATGTGCACGAATGTTTGTGGCAGCCCTATTTGCAGTGGCCAGAAACTGGAAACTGAGTGGATGCCCATCAGTTGGAGAATGGCTGAATAAATTGTGGTATATGAATGTTATGGAATATTATTGTTCTGTAAGAAATGACCAGCAGGATGATTTCATAAAGGCCTGGAGAGATTTACATGAACTTACGCTGAGTGAAATGAGCAGAATCAGAAGATCATTATATACTTCAACAACAATACTATATATGACCATCAATTCTGATGGGCGTGGCCCTCTTCAACAGTGAGATGAACCAAATCAGTTCCAATAGAGCAGTAATGAATTGAACCAGCTACACCCAGCGAAAGAACTCTGGGAGATGAGTTAGATTAGATCTGGGAGATGACTATGAACCACTACATAGAATTCCCAATCCCTCTATCTTTGTCTACCTGCATTTTTGATTTCCTTCACAGGCTAATTGTACACTATTTCAATGTCCCGACTCTTTTTGTACAGCAAAATAACTGTTTGGGTATATATACTTATATTGTATTTAACTTATACTTTAACATATTTAACATGTATTGGTCAACCTGCCATCTGGGGGAGGGGGTGGAGGGAAGGAGGGGAAAAATTGGAACAAAAGGTTTGGCAATTGTCAATGCTGTAAAATTACCCATGCATATAACTTGTAAATAAAAGGCTATAATAAAAAATAAAAAAAAGAAAGAAATGACCAGCAGGATGAATACAGAGAGGCTTGGGGAGACTTACATGAACTGATGCGAAGTGAAATGAGCAGAACCAGGAGATCATTATATACTTCAATAACAATACTATATGATGATCAATTCTGATGGACATGGCTCTCTTCAACAATGAGATGAATCAAATCAGTTCCATTTGTTCAATGATGAAGAGAACCAGCTATACCCAGCGAAAGAACATTAGGAGCTGAGTGTGGACTACAACATAGAATTTATACTTTCTGTTATTGTTTGCTTGCATTTTTGTTTTCCTTCTCAGATTTTTTCTTTTTTTCTAGATCCGATTTTTCTTGTGCAGCAAGATAACTGTATAAATATGTATACATATATTGTATTTAACATATACTTTAATATCTTTAACATGTAGGGGACTACATCTAGAGGAAGAAGGGGAAAAGTTGGAACCTAAGGTTTTGCAAGGGTCAGTGTTGAAAAATTACCTATGGATATGTTTTGTATATAAAAAGCTATAATAAAAAAATAAAATAAATTTTCAGCACTTGCAGCTTGCTTGGCACTTGTTACACTAGTCTTGTAGGGTTGTGAGGTTGACCAGGTGTGCTGCTTAACCCACTACTGTGCACTTCTATTGCCTTGACTATGAGCAGCTCCTACCCAGCAAAAGTTGTCAGTACACAGTGTCAGGTTAGAGCCCACCACACTGAGGATGCGCACCTTGGTGGCAAGACTGTGAAAGTTTAAATGTAGTGTGTAGAGAAGCAGTATATGATATACAGATAGGGAGCTTATCTCACAATCGAGAAATCAAGAAATCAAGTTCTAGCTCTAATAAATGCTAGGTGTCACCCCAGGTAAGCACCAACTTCTTGGAGCAAACTCCACCCCCAGGCAATTCTCCAAGGCAGCACAGTACTGATAGAGTAGTGAAGTGTACAGCAGTTCCTCATCTGTATTAGCAGCTTTTTCACCATTGTTGTCCATATCAATGAACTTGCAAGTTCAGACAAAACAGGTGACAAAAACCTAAGTCACATTTTAGAAGATCATTGATTTAGACCTGTGACCTTAGAATCCATCTAGTCCTTTCTCCTCACTTTTATGAGATGAGACCCAGAGGTAGCTTTGCCAAGATGACACTGGTAGAGTTCGGTCCCCACTCCAAGGACATGGGTGGCATGGGGGACAGAGTGCTGGGATTAAAGTCAGAAAGGTTCACTTTCCTGACTGCAAATATGACTTCTGACACTCACTGTGCGACCTTGGACAAGTCCCTTAACCCTTTTTGCCTCAGGTTCCTCACCTGTAAAATGAGTTGGAGGAGTGTCTTTGTCAAGAAAACATTGAATGGGGTCATAAAGAGTTGGACATGACCAAAATGAATGAATCATGATGCTGATGATGATAACAACAGCAACCAACTTTTATTCTAGATCAAAGTCTGGATGTCAACAAGGATATGAGAAAATTAAAATTGATTTCTATCATTTTCTCATTGATCATTTTTACAAGTAACTGATTTTGTCCTGTAACTATTTAAGTCATGGTTCTTTGTCCCTGAACTTAGCTTAGAGTTCAATGGAGTTGTAATGGGTTAAATTTTAAAATCCAGCTTTCCTGATCAAAGAATTTTTGCTAAGCTTGGGGAATATGTGAGAAAGCAAAGGAGTTTAGGCCTGATATCTTTATTCCACCAAGTTTTCTCTCAAGGATGTCAGGTTTGTTGTCCAAAAGTCTGGATCATTATCTCACATCAAATAAAGAAGACTTCTCGGTTTCATGAAAGTAGAATTGAGGTAGGGAGCAGGAGGGCAGGGGTGGCACAGTGCACCAAAGAGTGGGATTTTGGAGGGCTTTTGCTGACTACAAAGGACAATAACCAGTTCCATGCCACTTGCCTGGACATCTTCCCTTCTTTGTTACCTCAATGGTACATCTTGACAAATCATCAGTCTGGTCCATTGCTTGACTATCCGCTATGGCAAGACTACAGCAGCATAAACGTCTGATGCATTGCTAGCCTCTATTATCAAATTTTCAACCAATCATGTTGTTCCCTGCACCTCAGCTCTGTAACCAATCATTTTGCCCTTAAATCCCATGATATTATCTAACTTGTTTAATTCTTTGTTCTGTACAACCCAAAATCTGTGTTAGGGAACTGTCCTTGTGCTTGGGATCTTTGGCATTAATGGAGATGAACCATGGAACTATTTATTGATAGGGAGTGTAACCCTGCTAATAAATGTTACCTTGCAATGAAGATCTGCCTCAGTTTGCCTTTTTGTTAAAATTCAAATGGAACATGATCAGAAACTGTTGGGATCTTTACAAAGTGTTAAGCCATTAGAGTTGATAGAGACAATAATTATCTAATTTGGCATGGTTCAATATGATTGATTTGATCTTAGAAGGAGATATTTTGGGCCAGAACTTGAAACAAGGTACTAAGTACAACTGATGGAAAACAATGCTCGTGTTCATACCTTTAGAGAGCTCATAAGTATCTAAGTACTCAATGGAGTTCACACGTTTGGGAGAATTCAGGGTTTAGAAAGAGATATCTGAATTCACACCTCCCTTAGGGCCAGAGAGCATGCTGGGAGATATCCCACAATCCCACTCTCGGAGAAGTAGCATAAATACAGCTCCAGTAAGCCACTCGAGAGAGTTTCTTTGGAGCACTCTGCAAGAAAGCCTACAAGCCCTATCTTTGAGGCAAAAGAGATTCATTGCATCTTCCAACTTGGTGCTGGCTGGAGGCTGAAGAAAGCAGAGGCAGAATCCCAGGACAAAGCTGCAAGATCTCTTGGAACCAAGCAGAGAGATAGGCCTGAGCTAACCGGGTTATACTGAAGGACACAATAAAAGATCTGAACTCTTTTATTACCCGGCTGTGTTTTGGAAAAAGAACACCGCAAGAAACAGATGAAGGCCAATCATAGATCAAAGAGAGGCTCTCTATGAATATCTCAGGTGATATATCGATATCCTTTGGATGTTCAAAGAATCAGATGGAAGCCTCTAACCTATTAGGTTACATCCCTCAGTACAGGATGTAATGAAATACATGTACAAGTATGTAAGTAACTGGAAAAATAGACTTACATAGGATAGTAAAGAGAAAACTGAGGAAATAGGGACACTGGAATGACACACAGGAAGGGAGACTTAAAGGTGATTTGTTACAGTATCAATGCCTACCTTATTCCAAGACAACTGCACATATTCAAATCACAAACAATACAAAGAAAAGCCTAAATATTAATGTCTGGAATCAATATTAATTTCAGTCAAGCATATCCTTACCAAGAAACTAGGATTACAAACCTGATAACAAGAAGTTTACTATTCAATTCAACAAACATTTATGAAGTGCTAGGTGCCAAGGAGGACTGGGGATGGATAAAGTGGGACACTGTGGCCTTTTTTAAGGCTAAGGTCTTTACCAGGTTTCAATTTGTCTGAAGCAACACCCATTCAGTGATTAAGAGTAGGTAGGAAATAAGGGGGAAGAAAATGCCTCTTTTACAACAGTCAGAAAAAATTTAGAAAGGGAATACCCTTAGAGTTTCTGACCATTCACTCAGATAATAAGAGCCCCAAAGTCACCAAGTGGAGCTCCAGTGGAGAAAGTGAAACTAGTAACTTTGTCCTCCCTCCCTTTAATGCAATTCACTGGCATGTGGCATCCCCTCTCTGGGGAAGGAAAGCCAAACAGCAAGGTTCTGGGACACAACCAAAACTGAATAATGTCCTTCCTCAAGCAGTTGTTATATTCTCCTGGGATATAAAACATAGATCTAGCATGGAAGGGTCTTTTAAGAATGAAAACAAAACAAAACCTTGATATATTTATGAATATATCAAGAAGTATGATTTTTTCTAATCTAAAAACCTTTCCTAGAAATCTCTTATTAGGAAAGTGAGTAGAAAAAAAAATAAACTGGGAGAGGATTTTAGGTGATGGTGAAATAGGTCTGTAAAATTCAAGATCTTCAGATTTCCCCACAAACAGAACAAATTTATACCTCAGGATGAACACAGACTGGTGAAAAATCAAGAAAACTTAGTCAGAAGAGGAGTTCCCCTGGTGCCACCAAGGAGATCTGAAAAAAGCCCCCAAACCCAGGAATAATCAATGTGAAGGCACATACCTTCTGTAGAAGCACCATGTGGGGACCCCTGGGCCTAGCTGGGATAGGCTGAAGCCTCAGCAAGAACCACAGAAACAGTCATTTCTGGAATGATGTGGCAAGTTGGAAGTTTGAGTCAGAGAAGCCCAAGTGAACCTGGGCTGATTCAGCATGCCAGGTCCAGCTTTGCTGCAGAAACAGGGTCCTGGGAGAGAAGGAACCAGCACAGCAGGTGATTGCAGAGGCAGCAGGGAAGGGATACTACTGGCTGTGGGCACTTGCAGGAGAGTGGAGCTTTTGGTTTGGGGCTCTTGGTCAGAGGACAGAGCTGAAGTGAAGCCAGAGGCACCATCCTCTGTACCTCTGATGGTACCATGATTAATGGTATTTACACTAATATTTCTCATTTAAAAAAAATAAAAATGAACTGGCAAAGAAGGAAGAAACCAGTTTACTATGGAAATAGGGAAGATTGAGGTTCATTTTCAGAGGATTAAAAAAGGTACCCCAAAGAGTAATGTTAAATGGCTCCCTGACAGGAGAATTTACAGAACTCAAAAGGATTTAAAAATCAAATCAGAGACACTGAGGAAAAACTAAAATTAAAAAATAAAAACCATCCAAGAAAACAAGAAAATTATTTTTAAAAGTTATTTAACTAGAAAAGGAGCTATAGAGTCTCTTAGATGAAAATAACTCCTTAAAAATTAGAATTACTTTAAGGGGAAGCCAGTGAGGCTATAAGAGACCAAGAAATAACAAAATAGAATAAAATTAAAAAAATAGAATATAATGTGAAATATCTTAAAAGAACAACAGATGTGTAGAACAGATCAAGAAAAGTGAATATAAGAATAATTGGACTACCTGAAAACTGTGACCAAAAAAAAAAAAAAAAAACCCAAAACTTTGACACAACAATGCAAGAAATAATCCAAAAAAATTGCCCTTAAGTGACAGAACAGGAGGAGAAAGTAGAAATAGAAAAAAAATCCACCAATCATCATTTCAAAGAGATCACCAGATCAAAGAGAAAATTTTAAAAGAAACAAGAAAAAACAAAAAAACAATCCAAATATCCTGGAGCTACAATGAGAATTGTACAGGACTTATCAGCAGTCATAATAAAAGCCTGCAGATCCTGGGACCATATATACAACCAATCAAAACAATTAAGCCTATGGCTAAAAATATCACATCCAGCAAAATTAATAAAAATGTACAATCACTAAACTTGCAGATTTTCAGGACTTTCAACTACATCTGAACTCAACAGAAAATTAAACATATAAGGGCCAACATTCAAGATTAATTTCAAGAAACTTAACATGGACAGAAAATTTATGTTTTTTACATAGAAATTATATACCATATATACCATAAGACTGACATGAGTAATTGGGTAGCTCAAAAGAAAGACTTATACAAATGAGGTACAGAGGAAGAGTACCCACAGAGATACCCACAGAGATTTTTTTGGGGGGTGGGAGGGCTGGTAGTTCTGAAAACCTACTCATATAGGAAATGGGTTAAACTGGCAAGACTTGTATATACCAATAAGGGGGAAGGGATGGACAGAGATTGAAGTAAAGGAAAAGAAGACAAGGGAAGGATCCATGGGTATCCATGTAAAGTAATAACAAGGAAAGTTAAGGAATAGAATTAAAATAGAAGAATTACCAGGGATAGGAAAGAAGAGATATACACAAACACCACAATAAGAAACAGGAATGAATATAGAGATATATGTATCTGGGTGGGTCTGTGGATAGGTATGAATGTATATGTATATGTGTGTATGTGTGTGTGTGTGTATACATGTGTGTATGTATATATGTATATACACCCCTGCTTGGTGGAGGCAGAAGGGATGAAAGGGGGGGAAATTTAAAGTATGCAGTAGAAAACAAAAAACAACCCACAAGGAAGCAAAGAAAAGATGGGCATTCATGAATATAATTTCTCCTAATACACAGCATTTCTTGAACTGGAAATTCACTGGTTTAAATTTTGAATCCCCCATGATATTCTGCTGGGCACATCACAATATTTTGCTTTGTATTGTTTTGTTTTATTTTCCTTTTCTACTTTTATTCTATTTTTTTAACAGAAAAATTTGATAAAAACAGACCTTTTCATAAGGAAATTAAGATTAGTTAGGATGCTTCCTTCCTAAACCCCTGAACAAATTGGCACTATGAGACATTTAGAGGCAATGTCCTCTTTAGCATTCAAAATTAAGATACTGATCAAAGGAGAAAAAAGCATTTTTCAGTCCTAAAAAGGAAATCCAGAAAGAAACTCAATGGTGACTAATGGTGACATTAGCCCCAAATTAGATTCAATATATTGTGATTTCTTTCTTTTTCAAGATTTCTACAAATGTTTCCTCAAATTGTTTCAAGTTAAAGAATCTTATCTGAGCATATAGTGGGTCTGGACGACATATGGACAGTTTGGACAGCACTTTAGACTAAAAATGCTTAAATAATAGATTAGTAATGAAATAAAATTGTTTCTGGGAGACTTGTGCCTGCTATACAGGGTAAATACTAAGTAATACAAAAGGATTTCAAGGAGAGAATACTGACAAGGAGTAAGAAGTGGAAATAATCGGAAAAGTTTTCTTGCAAGAACAATAATAGTAGAAAGAATTTATGTAGTGCAATTTGCAAAGGACTTTATGAATATTATCTCATTTTATCTTCTCAACAACTCTTATTGTTTTCATTTACAGATAGGTAACTTAGGCAAATAGGGCTTAAATGATTTGCTCAAAGACAGAGGTAGAAGGTGTCTGAGGTCAAATTTGAACTCAGAAAAACACATCATCTTGACTCCACTGCACCACCTAGCGACCCGATTTTCCCCAGCTGTGTTCGATTCTCCATGATCCCTTTATTTTCTTCATATAGTGGTTTACCATTCCTTGCTGTAGCAGATAGAAGTAAACACAGGTTAGGTGACTTGCCAGAGGTCAACTAGTATCTGAGGCTGTATCTGACTTCAGGTCAGCCTTACCCCAGGCCTACAGCTTTATCCACTGTGCCACCTACAGGGTTAAAAAAGAGCTACCCCTTAAACTGCTCTTTGAAGAAAGCTAAGGTTTCCCACCAGGGAGCTGATAGCAGTTCAGTCTTGACATGAAGTCACAGGAGAGAACAGGCTAGTAGGTCATATCCAGGCTAGCAGGTCAGTTTGACTATGGAGAATACAGCAAGAGGGGTAAGAAGCAATAAATCTGGAAAGCCAAGTGACATCTAGATTGGGGGGGAGGGAGAAGGGAAGACCTATGTACCTAAGGATTTTGTATTTGGTTTTTTTCTTTGTATTTGTTTTAAAAGTAAAAAGTGTTCATTGAAGATTTTTTGTGTTGGTTTTTTGAGTTGGGATGTAGTGTTCTGGTTGGTTTTCTGGAGGTCTCTGGACCAGCCTTTGTTTCAGTAGATTTAATTACCACGAGAATAGCCAGGGATAAAGTCCAAATTCTTTATTGTCTCCTTGCCTAAGGTCCAGGATAGCTTGGTTTCAATGGAGGAAACGCAGGAGGACAGACCAGCCACCATGGTGGTGTGAGATGGAGTGAATCTGTCTGGCTAAGTTTGTCCCCAGCTAATATGCTCTATTACAGTTAAATCCATTCATCATACTGAGTGTAAGACAATCATTATATCACTAGGGAACCATTATTTGTTGCAAGATTAAATCAATCATACTGAACTAGAGAACTATTAATCACCATGCTAAACTAGATAATCACTGTCTCACCAATTCCACTTAATTTACACCTTGTAAGAATCCTTGTTTCAAGTACCCAGTTCTGGCCCATAACACTGAGAGACATAGAGACCAAATGAGACAGAGCAAGTCAGACACAAAGACAGAGACCAAGAGAGACAAAGAGAGACACACATAGAGAGGAGGAGAAAGGAGTAAGGGGGACAGAGAAAGAAAAAGAGCGGAATACTTAAATTTAGATTTCAGGAATATTATTGTAGCATCTATGTGGAAGATACTTAGGACAAGGAATCAACAGGACTTAATGGGAAAGCTATTGTGATATTCAACGTCAGAGATGAAAAGCACCTCAGTAGAGGTTGTATGACTATAAAAAAGAAAACAGATGCTTTAGAACACAAGACTGTTATTTCATTTATCATGGGTATTAGGACAGGAAGAGACCCTGAAATATCTTGTCCCATTGCTTCATTTTATGGCTGAAGAAAAGAAGGGTCCTGGGGCATCATGTAGCTACTAAGGTACAGAGATATTATTTGTACCATATGTAGTTGTTTTTTGTCAAATCATGCTGGTTTGTGTCCGTATGTGAGAAAGTCTTTTCTAGATTAAAAAAGAGGAAGAGAAAAAAAATAATCATTTGTTTAAATGATGCTGCCTAAGAGTTTCAGAACAGCTCTGACTCTATGGCAAGGACTCAATTGCTTACTTTATGGACATACTTTAAGCAATCATACCTGTTTAAATGCAGAAAATTACTTTTCATATAACACTTAAAGTCACCATATTAGTCTGAAAGAAGTAACGTACATTAAAATTAATCTATTTTGGTGCTATTGTCCCTAAATCCAGTCATTTTGCTAATTTGATATTTTGCTAATGGCCACTAGGTGGCATTATGTGTTGAGTGTTAAACATGGAATCAACAAGACTGGCATGGCATGTAAATGCTACCCTTAGGTACTGTACAGCCATGGACTAATTACACTTTTTTTTCTACCTCAGTTTCCCCAGCTATGGAATGGAGATAATAACAACACCTACTTCAAAGAGTTGCTGTGAGGATCATAAATGAAACACCAATATGTAAAGAATTCAAACCTTACATGATATGTAAATGGTAGCTATTACCGCTGTTTCTGTCATTTGGTGATATCCTCTACTTCCACTCTCAAAAATAGCTCACAGTTTTAATTTTTATCATTTTCTCCCAGACATGGGATATCATAGGATCATAGCACTAGCATCGCCAAGGATCTCAAAAGCCATCTAATCCAACTGAATCACTTCACAGGAAACTGAGATCCAGAAGCATTAATGCCCAATTTAAACAAACAGCATCAGATCTAGAACATGCTCTGAATCCAGGACCAAGGCTCTTTCCACTGTTCCATGCTCCTACTCTCACTTATGCAGATGACTCCTGGTGAGAGAATTCTCTCAATTAATATAAACTAGCAATTATTCTGAAGCTTACATTCTTAAAGTTAGGTGACCTGTTCAAGTCACAGAGCCAATCTGTGTCACAAGTACAACCTGAAATCAGGCCTTAGTGAATCCAAGGCTGGCTGTCCATACACCAAACAGTCTCTACAAAGAGGAGACATAAGGAACCCAGGAACTGCTTTTGACAAACTTTATTTTCTTGACAAATAGAAAAACAAGTAACAAATGACCACACTGATTTAAAATTCTAAGTTTACCCAAGTAACAACAAAGAAGGCTGAAGACTGTAAGCAATCACTTCACAAACCCTGCAAAAGCTAAAATGAGCCTGCAGAGAGATTGACCCGTGATACAATTATACCAGATCACACTGGAACCATTTTCAGCTGCAACTAGAAAAGGGCAACAAAGAGAAGTGATGTGAAATAGAACTGTCAAAGTTTCTGTGCTGCTCTTATCAACACTGACAGTAGAACCACTGCATTTAGATTCCATTATCTATCCTCACCTTTCACCTGGCTGCACTGAGTTTCCAACACTATGGCCACAGCAAACTCCTTACTGGGACATTCTCCTCATTGTGTAAGATTTCATTAGCTGGGGGATTCCACCAGTCACCAACCTCTGCCTCTCTAAAGGGAGGGGCCATGAGCTCCAAACCTCGGACATCTTTTCACTTCCCACCCGAATATGCCCCTCCTCACTTTCAATCTTCCCTTTGGTGTGCTATCTTCTTTTACTTTATACACACACACACACACACATGGATATTTATCTATATTTATAAATGATTCTCAGCACATAGTAGACATTTAACATTTATTGATTTGTGAGAAGCCAAAATACTATATGAGAAAGCAGTAGTGACACTTATGAAATTGGTAAATAAAGTTAGATCTGATCAAAGACAGAAGAAATTCAACTTGTACATGAAAGAGTTAAAATATTAATAATCAGTATGAAATACCTCAAAGAAGTACAGATTCCAAGAGAATGGGAAATATCATGGATGATCACTATTACTTTTCAAAGATAATCAAGAAGACATTAGCAACGACCAACCTCACATAGCTATTTTTTTTCCTTTTTAAAAATCTTGAAGAGTCTTTACATGAATTGAAGGTATTCTTGATTTTTAAAAAATGAAAACATAAAAGGATGGCTTTTGCAGAACTTTTTCCTATAACAAGCTACATCTTCTCAGTTCCATAAATGACCGAGTGTAAAAAATAAGTTATTACCATTAATAATTTTGGTTGATTGCAAAAAAAAATCCATTTGACTAAGTAGACTGAATTGTAGTATTAGATGCTCTCTACATAGTTTCTTTCATATATAGACAAACTTGTGGCATAATGACTAAGTATCAATATCAAGCCACGCATTGAAAAGGCAAAGATCTTCACCTAAGATTTCTAATGTCCCAGAAGAGAAAATACATAAATTCCAAATAAAAAGTGGCTTTTCTATCAAGTTTCTAAGATGCTTTTTTTTGAGGATGGCAATGCACACCAATATAGAGGATAGGATTAAATCCTCCACAATGAGTTAATATACCATTATTTAAAACTAAATGCAGATGGACAATGAGTTGAGCCTTAAATTTAGTACTGAAACATGAAATTTAGGCAAATACAGTGTTTTCAGTGATCCACATTTCTTCCTGTTGCAGAAGCTTTTTTAACAGCAATATTTACACAGTGATGCTATAAGGCTGAGAGTCGCAAATACCATGATCTTGGAAGAATTAAGAGTACAGACTATCCAAAATCCAACAGCAGCGCATGAGGTAGATAAAATATGGCAGCAATATATTATCAAAAATGACTTATATAAAATTACAAGCAACAAGCTTTTGCTTATCAAAGAAAAGCTATGAGAAGACAGTCATTGCTCTATTGAGAACAGGAATATCTCAATCTAACAATCTGTTGCCAAATTTTTTGTATGCTAATCAATTTTGCTTATTTAAAAAATTGTTTTGAGAAATGGTGGCTTTTGGGAGTGAGGATATGAAGTTACAAAGGGAAATTTAGAAATTAAATAAAAATATATTTCTATTATTATAAATATATTTTATATTTACAAATAAATGATGGCAAGCAGAAGAATCAAATATAGTCTGGCAACACTCCTTAAAAAAGCTGAACAACATTAAAATATATTATATAACTCTGAGGTACTATTTCTCACACCTATCAGATTGGTTAATATGACAGAAAAGAAATATATGCTGAACTTATGTGGGAAAACTGGAACACTAAATGCATTGCTGATAGAGTTGTGAACCAATCACAATAGTTCTAAGAGAACAATTTGGAACTATATTCAAAGGTCTACAGAACTGTGCATACCCTTTGATTCAGTAGTGTTTCCACTGGGCTTGTATCCCAAAGAGAAAGGGGAAAGGACCAACATGTACCAAAAAATATATATATATATATATATATATATATATATATATATATATATATATATCAGCTCTTTTCTGGTGGCAAAGGATTAGAAATGGAAGAAATGCCAATAAACTGGGGAATGACTAAATAAGTTGTGGTATGAATGTAATGGAATACTGTTGTTCTATATGAAATGATAAAGGGGCAGTTAGCTTGTGCAATGAATGGAGCACCAGCCCTGAAGTCAGCAAGACCTGAGTTCAAGTTTGACCTCAGACACTTACTAGCTGTGTGACCTTGGGCAAGTCACTTAACTCTGTTTGCCTCAGTTTCTTTATGTGTAAAATGAGCTAGAGAAGGAAATGGTGAACCACTCCTATATTTCTGCCAAGAAAACCCCAAAAGCGGTCATGAAGCCTTGGACATGACTGAAATGACTGAATAACAACAATCAGATAGTCTCAATAGTTTTCATCTGTCTTTTTTAAGGCATCTGAAAAACTTTCCTTTCACTCACAAACCAACATATGTTAGAACATGCCTTACATGTGTGCTCTGAATATCTTTATTCCTAAATACAATCTTTACAAAATGCTGGCAGTATGCTCAGAGATGCATGAAATCCTGAGTTGTACAGTAATTGTTCATCCTTTTATATTCCTGAAGTATGTTTTGCCCCAAAATGTTCACAGTCTTTAGAAATTACAAAAGTACCATCCTTTTCAACATTATGTGGTGGGTGGCAACTATTCAGATTTTTAAAGGCCCAGAAAAACAAAACAAAACAACTTGGGTATATTTTCTTCTTTTCTCAGCTTTTTTTTTTTTTTTAAATTTGTCCTCTTTTCTACAACAGAAAGTAATTTATTTTGTTTTCTATGATGGAACTGAACCTTTTCTTAACTACCTTATTAAACCAATACTCTTTGTCTAAAGATGGAGACTTTTAGGCAGAGGAGCCCCTTTCTCCCATTTTCAAATTCCTCCTAAAGCCTTCATTTTATGGAGAGGCCCAGAGCAGTTTTCATTCCCCTCCCAACCTTATTCCTTGCTTCCAGATTTCAAAATCATGCCTTTACCATTGTCTCATCCTAGAATTTACCTCAGAACCTGGGGCCTCTTAATTCTGGAATATCTAATCACCTTTGGGCCTTTCTCAACTTGGGAATATCTCTCCATAAGAACTGCCCTCCTTCTTTTGATTGAATTCCTTCTGGGGCTTTCATTTTGAAGAGGATCCCAGATCAGCCTTCATTCTCCCTCCCAGCTCTGTTCCTGGCTTCCAGACCTAATCATGTCTCTTTTCTGGATACCTTCATCTCTGACCACCTCAATCCTCTCTCCCCCTCCCCCAATCTCTAAACTAACATTTAAAGCATAACATGTTCTGGGCCCCATCCTGAATCTCCTAGCTTCACTGTGCTCCAAAGTCACCTTCATCTATTCATGTTCTTTTTGAACCCTGAAATGAAATTTCCCCACCCTTTCACTTTGCCTAATTCTTACCCAACCTTAAAAGTTCAGTTCAAAGGCCACATTTTTCACCCACAATATTATCTGACCTCTTAAGAGGACTATCTAGACAATCTGAATCAAACTTTTCATTTTACAGAAGAAAAAACGGAGAAGCAGAGGGATGAAGTTACTTCTTAGAATATTTACTATATAAATTCTCATTTACTTTGACATTTAATCATTTACAAACTTTGTATTGCTAATTAATTGCCACAAGTAGTTATTTTTAACTCCTAGATTATACTCCTCCAAAAGGAAGAGCTGGAAGAAAGAACCAAGACTAAAAACTATTAATTATGGAGAATCAAATTTGAGCATAATTTAAGAAAAAGCTTTCTAACAATTAGAGCTGTTCAAAAGTAGAAAAGGCTTGCTGAATTTTTGTTGGAGATACCAAGAAAGGATTTTTCTTAAAGTATGGGTAGGATTAGATGGTGTTCCAGGTGAGTCAGGACAAGAAGCATTTATTAAGTGCCTTCATTGTGCTGAGCACTTGAGAAACAGACAAAAACAGAGACCCTCCCTCTTGGAGGTTACACTTTATATGTAAAATATAAACAACAATCTCAAAGGGAAAGCAAGAAAAGCTATTCGATTTGAGTCTTGAAAGCAATCAGGGAAGCTAAGAAGTACAGATAAGAAGGAAGTTGACCATCCCAAATCTGGCCAGTGACAAGAGATGCAGGAAGGAGCGTGTCCTCTGTCATAAACAGTGAGCAGGGCAGTGTAACTAGATCATGGAGTAGGAGGAAGGGCTGAAAATGGAAGAAGACTGGGACAGCAGAAAGGTACTAGCTAGTGAATGCCTTCAGCGAAAAACAGGGTATTTTCTATCTGATCATTAAGCAGCCTCTGGAGTTTTACAAGTAACAGTCAAACCTGCACTTAAGCCAAGTTCCCGTGGCTACCCGGTGGAGAGGGGCAGAAGTGCTCAGATGTTAGGGCCCTGGTTAAACAGATGGAGAGAAGGGAGCACCCAGGAGACAGGAGGAACAATAGGTTGGATAGTCAGGCGAGTGTGGTGAGCAGTCGAGGCTGGTGTCAAAGCTACAGACCTGAGCGGCTGCACGAATGCTGCTACCCCTGACAGGAGTAGGAGCTCTGAGAAAGAGGCCAAAGATTGGCGAGAAAGATGGTTACAATTCTGGACAAGCTGAGTTTAAACTGTGGAAGAACGAGGGAAAGATGTCTAAAAGGAGGTTTATCATGGAGAAATGTTGCCTAGGAGAGAGGTTAGAACTGGATATATAGATTTCAAATTATTTGCAAAGAGATGAAACTGGAATCTATGATAACTGATGAGATCACCAAATGAGACTATATAGAAGAAAAAGAAAAGAAATACCAATGATGGAGGCCTTGGGGCATATTTAGAATCAACAAGCATAAGTAACAGGGATCAACAATCAAAAAAACTACCAAGATGGAACAATTAAATAGGCAGAAGGAAAACCAGGCAGGATCAATGTTTCAAAAACCTAAAGAGAAAAGAGTATCCAAGAAGAGATATGATTGATAGTGTCTAAATTTATTCTTTTTTCTTTGTTCCCTAAACCTCTCTTTTATAATAGTGTTCATTCCTGCCTTTTGAATATTCATTTGTTCTTTAATACTCTATGCTTATTTCATAGAAAAATAAAATGTGTGGAAAAGGATGAGAATTGCAGCCCCAGTTTAAATTCTTTCATATTTCAAAATATGTGTAGTTATTGTTTTGGTCAGGTTTACTTTTATAAGACTGACTTTATCCAAATGTGTTTAATATAAATAATAAAGGGTATCAGAATTCAGAATCAAATCAAGCATTATTTTCAATACTTAACCCAACTTAATTTTGTGACTCATTTATATCAAAACCATTCAACCAATTTCAATCAGTGTCCAGCTCTGATTTTCCTTCAGCAATGCAATCTTTTAACTTCTTGTGAGTCTTGCTAATTCAGACAAATCAGAGTTTTCCTTTCTGAATAGTCATATTTTGGGGTTGGCATTCAGTACAGATCCATTTCAGAGTCTTCGATTCTCTCCTCTTCACCCACTCCAAAAGCATCCCTATCCCTTACAGATGACACGTTCTCCTACTCAACTAAAAAGATTGAAAAAATTTAACATTAATTATCTTAATTTTCTACCTATATTCTTCACAATCTCAAAATCATTCATTTTCTCTCTACTTTTCCCTTCCATTTTCTCCTTGTTTACAGGAGATATAACCACACAACTCACAAAAGCTAATCCTCTACTTACATACTTCAATATATATTTTTTCACTCTTTCCAAAGTCCTAAATCTTTTGGTCATTATTTCACCAGAAACATATTCAGTCTCTACTTCTCCAAAGACTGTTTAGTTACCTACAAGAATGTTCCCCTAATCCCTTTTTTTTTTTTTTTAAGGAGCACTTTCTTTTAATCCTTTCCTGAACACTTTGTCATCTTTCCTTCTAAGCTTTCTGCCCACTCACCTACATACAGAAAATGTTCTAAAGTTAGCAATAACACCCTTATCCAAAATTTGACTGTTTTTTTCATTATCCATAGAGGTTCTCTGTAGTTTGACACTATTGAATACTATTCCTACTAGATTTCTTTTGGTCTACCTGCTTTAGAAGCAGCAGGCTCTCATGCCTTTGGTTCTTCATCAGTTAGCTGATCATGGGTTCCCAGGATTATCTTTAGCCCTCTCTCCACCAAATTATTTTACCCCTAAATCTCCTTGTAGTATTAATATTTGTACAACTAAGAACAGAATGTTGAGGGTGCCCAATTTTTCTTTCTCCTCTTCTTATACCTAAGCACTCACCATGACTTATCAACTTCCCCTCTAACATCTCTAGAATTCTCTTCCACCTCTATTCCCATTTTTACCACACTAGTCCATCATTCTGTACTACAATCTGAACTTAATTTACCTTCCCAGATTTTTCATAGTATTTCCTACCATATACTCCATACTCCAATACTACTCTGACACCTTTTCTTTCCCAACAGTTCACATTTTCGTACATTGTTCCTTATGCTTGGAACATGCTCCTCTCTATCAAGTGCTTTTATACTACTTCCTCTGTGAAAACTCTCCTTCTTCCCTCCTCCTGCTCCTTACCCCTCTGCCCCCCCAGCATTGGTACTGACTTTCTCCCTCATGGAACATTTAGATTTCTACTTATGGAATATATTGAGAACATAAAAAATGGTATTACTACCAGCTTGGTATCCTATCTCCCAACAACACTGAAAACTTCTTTAGGGCAGGGATTAAGTCTTACATAAACGTTCCCTGGAAGCTAGCTATTCTATTCAACAATATATATAATTTTTAAAATGGAGCTAGATATAACTGTTTTAAAGCGTTCATATTCCATAACTAAATTCAAGACACCTGGAGCATAGACTTTTCATTCTTTTGGTTCTACCCTTTTGAAGGTCAGCCCCTAATAACTCAAGGTTGGGTTTTTTGGGGGGGAAGGAGGAGTAAATGGGGAATGAAGGAAGGAAAGACAATTACATTTGCCATTAAAAAAATATCAATGTGACCATAACAATTAAGGGATAAAATAAAACCTTCTCCAAAATAATATTTAAGACAGAAATAAATGAAGAAACTAGTGTATGAGTTAAATTTTATTGAGATATCAAGATACAAATCAATATCTGATTTTATCTTGAACTTTTCATATTTTATCAAACAAAACCTTGATACAGGTAGGAAACCAAGGTTATTATCCTGAAAATATAAAGAGCTCTCTCTGTCTCTTTCTCCCTCTCCTTCCCACTTCCCTTCTCCTTTTTTCTCCCCCTCCCTCTCCCCTTCCTCTTCCCTCTTCCTCTCCCTTCCTTCCCTCTGTCTCTCTGTGTGTCTCTCTCTGTATCTGTCTCTCTGTGTCTCTGTCTCTTTCACACACACACACACACACACACACACGCATACACATAGTTTCTAATCACTCTCTGCTTTTCACTATTTTTGTTCTTCCCCAACCTTACAAAATGAACAAATATTCAGAGTCCTTTGCAGTGTGGTTTTGCTTTTAGAAAAGCTTTACATAAATATTTATGAGTGTTTTAATATTAGCAGAAAGTTCTCTACAGCGGTAGAGAGGTCAGGCCTGATTCTCCAAATTCCACATGGAGATTAAGAGAATATGTTACTACAGGAAAGTGTATATGGCAGTTCTAGGCCAAGATCATTTCAGTCATTCTAATCACTGGGTCCCATAAGGTTATCTTCCTATTATAAAAGAGAAATAACTCTGGGTTCCTGGTTGCATTAGCATTTCCAAACCATTAATCCTTAACTCCCAATGGTCCAAGGAGTCTTAAAATGACAGCTCTATTTATGCCTTATGCTAAGTGGGGGAGGTTAATATATACAAATTCACGTTAGCTATACCATGATATCACAGAAGGCCTGAAATAAAAAGGACCTCAAGAAGTGATCATTATCTGAATTAAATCCCTTTAAAAACAAACCAAGATAATTCATTTTCCAGGAGTGCACCCAGGTTCAAATTCATTAACATGAATTAAAATTATGTCCCTTATTAACAGTACATCTGAAAGCTATTTGAACACCTATTGCATAAGCTCTTTTATATCCTTTCTTTTATTTAATGGAATGGAAACTCACATACTATGAAGTAAATTTGATTACAAATAGTAAAAAAGAAAACCTCAATAGGATACTAACAGAAATAAGTATCTGTATTCATCCTATAAGTTACTTCTTTTGGAGCACTGGGTCTGCAAATAATATAAACTCACAAAGTGAATGGTGGTATCTGGGTTCTAGCTTCACAGTTTCCACTGCTGATGTTTCCTTTTCACCAGACTGGTTTGGTTAACTGGGCTACTAAAGAAAAACTTTTCCATTCAGTTACTGTTGTCCTTTCAAAAAAGAGGTACTTTGTTTAAAATGGAGGAAAGCAACCATTGTTATATATAAAGATTTTTTATGAAGGGCAACACAACATAGGGGATAGAGACTAGATTTCAGAATAAGGAAGACCTAAGCTGAGGTCCCATTTATGACACACATAGGCTATATGACTAAGACATTTAGTTTCTCAATGCTCCCCAAGCATGAGAGAAATTAGGATGGTAAAGTCTTGGACCCATATCATTTAAATACTGATTGAAATAGGCAATGGTTAGCCTGGAGAAGAGAAGCTTTGGGAGGGAGGAAGAAGAACAAGATCCCTATTTTCAAGTACCTAAGGTCAATCATGTGGAAGATAGTTTATACTTGTTCATTTTGGCCTCAGAGGACAGAACTAAGTAGAAGCTGCAATAAAAACAATTAAGAAAAAATTTCCCAACAATAAGAGTTGTTCCAAAGAGAACTGGACTGCCTGAAGAAGTGGAGGGATCTCCTCCTTAGGCAGCTTCCAACAGATGCTGGCAACCATTTTGTTGGTTAAGTGATAGTAGAAATTTCTTTCATATATGGGTTGGACTATATGGGCAAGAAATTTTTTAACTCTCAAATTCAATGATTTTATGAATTTTATTTCATATTAAAATCCAGCTTAAAAAACTTTAAGAATAACTAATTTGGGGGCTCTTAACCTGGGATTTATGGACAAAGGGAATCTAGGAATGGATTTTGGAGGAGGGAATCTGTATTTTTAAAAATATTTTGATAACTATTTTTAATGATTTATTTTCCTTGTAATTCTAAATATTTTTGTTATACATTTAAAAACATTATTCTGAGGACTTCAGCATACTGTCAAAGGTGTCCATGACACAAAATAAAGTTAAGAACCCTTGTTCTACTTGAATTAGAATATTTTTCTGTACTTAAAAAAAACAAACAAAAAAAAACTTTAACATATGCAGATCACCAAAAGCTGACAATTATCAGAAAGAAAAATATTAATTCTAACCTCAAATCCCATACACAATTTTGCCCTCTTTTGAACTCTAGCAAAGCAATAGTATGTAAGAAAATACTGGTAGCTGTGCCTGAAAAATGGGCTATTTGCAGGCACAAAATCACTCTCAGATTACAGACACAACTCTTGACTACTTAGAATCCTGCTCTGAACTATGGTAATCTCTCACAGTTCCTACACTGTTATTTATCCTACTGATTTGATAACAATTGGTGAAAAAGAAAGCCTGAGGAAAAGAGGAGAAAAGCAACATCTGCTCGAATTATTAGCTGCAAGTTCAGCATTCCTAGCCACAGTCAAATATTTCAGAAGCTACTTGTTGGCCTAGCCCCACAGGAATATGGCTTTTGAAAAGTTACAGAGAATGTAACAGTCTATACTGCAAGTAAAGAAGGCATTTGAGGTTATTTACTTTAACAAGGGAGGTGGTTTCCTCAAGAAAGTGTCATTATAGCATTCCAAAAAGTTTTAGAATTACTTAAAATACACCTTGAAAAATATTTATTTATCCAGTTCAGGTTATGTAAGGATTCTCCAAGGAAAAAAGTCAATGAGGTAACCAAGAGTTATAGATTTTATTGGAAAAAGGAATAAAGAAAAAAGGAATTATGAAGTCTGAGTATCTGTCAATTCAAAATGAATAATCTCAAAGGGCAGAAAGAATAAGTGTGTACTCATAAAAAATATCTCACAATATGTTGATTCATAATTATGAAAAGTTACTACAGAAGCTAGCTGAATTCTTTTTTTTTAATTATAGCTTTTTATTTATAAAACATATACATGGATAATTTTTTCAACAATGATCCTTGAAAAACCTTCTGTTCCAACTTTCCCCCTCCTTCCCTCTACCCCCTCTCCTAGATGGCAGGTAGTTCAATACATGTTAAATATGTTAAGTATATGTTAAATCCAATATATGTATACATATTTATATAGTTATCTTGCTGCACAAGAAAAATCAGATCTAGATAGAAAGAAAAAAAGTCTGAGAAGAAAAACATAAATGCAAGCAAACAATAACAGAAAGAATGAAAATGCTATGTTGTCATCCACACTCAGTCCCCACGGTCCTCCCTCTGGATGTAGATGGTTCTCTTCATCACTAAACAAGTAGAACTGGTTTGAAAAATCTCATTGTTGAAGAGAGCAACGTGCATTAGAATTGATCATCATATAGTCTTCTTGTTGCCGTGTACAACTATCTCCTGCTTCTGCTCACTTCACTTAGCATCAGTTCATGTAAGTCTCTCCAAGCCTCTCTGTAAATCATCCTGCTGCTCATTTCTTACAGAACAATAATATTCCATAATATTCATATACCATCCATTTAGTTTCCAGTTTCTAGCCACTACAAAAAGGGTTACCACAAACATTCTTGCACATACAAGTCCCTTTCCCTTCTTAAAAAATTTTTTGTGATATAAGCCCAGTAGTAACACGACTGGATCATAGGGTATGCACAGTTTGATAACTTTTTGAGCATAGTTCCAAATTGCTCTCCATTCACATTCCACCAAACAATGCAGTTTTCCTGCATCCCCTCCAACACTCCTCATTATCTTTTCCTGTCACCTTAGCAAATCTGAGAGGTGTGTAGTGGTATCTCAGAGTTGTCTTAATTTGCATTTCTCTCATCAATAGTGATTTGGAGCACCTTTTCATATGACTAAAAATAGTTTCAATTTCTTCATCTGAAAATTGTCTTCATATCCTTTGACCATTTATCAATTGGAGAATGTTTTGATTTCTTATAAATATGAGTCAGTTCTCTAATATATTTTGGAAATGAGGCCTTTATCAGAACCTTTGACTATAAAAATGTTTTCCCAGTTTACTGCTTCCCTTCTAATCTTGTCGGCATTAGTTTTGTTTGTACAAAAACTTTTTAACTTAATATGATCAAAATTTTCTATTTTGTGATCAATAATGATCTCTAGTTCTTCTGTGGTCACAAATTCCTTCCTCCTCCACAGGTTTGAAAGGTAAACTAACCTATGTTCTTCTAATTTGTTTATAATGTCATTCATTAAATCTACATCATGAAACCATTTTGATCTTATCTTGATATATGATGTTAAGTGTGGGTCCATACTTAGTTTCTGCCATACTAATTTCCAATTTTCACAGCAGTTTTTGTCAAATAGTGAATTGTTATCCCAAAAGTCTTTGGGTTTGTCAAATACTAGATTGCTATAGTTATTGACTATTTTGTTCTGTGAACCTAATCTATTCTACTGATCAACTAGTTTATTTCTTAGGTAACTGAACTCTTAAATATTCCTATGTATGCTGTACTTGTCTATGAGGCACAACCTTCAATAAGTCTTCAATAACATATGCCTAATTCTAGATTTTAAACTTAATCATTAATATTTCAACATCAACTATGCTCACAACACTGAGCTAGAGAATCATCCCTGAAACAGGATGGAGGGGCACACCCATCAAAACCTCCTTGTGCTTAGTGCTGTGCTCAATCTCTCGCCCTTTTAGTGCTTGTAATCCTATCATTTACCTAGCAATCATGTGGGGAAGGCTTCAGCTTCACAGCATCCTAAGCCAAGCACAAGTTAAGACTTACAAAAGCTTCTTGGCCATATTAGCTTTTATAGGACATTCAAGGCATGGATAATTTCCTTAATGCTCCTTTCTTTCAGCACATTCAGTAGACTGTAAGATCCTTAAGGGCAGGAACCAGTTTTTGTTTTATCTTGATACCTGGAGGACTTAGCACAGTGCCCACACAGTGGGCATTTAAGGAATTTTGCTGGACTGAACTCAATTTATCATAAAAGCAAAATATAAATTTGAAACATGAGGGAATTCTAAGAGAAGCACGTATTAGAATGTGACATTTCCTATATTAGTATTAACCACTTCTCTATTCCAAGAGTTTGAGTCTTGCCACTGATTCTATGTTGAAACTTTTAACCCTAACAATCCTTCTTCATACAGAGGAGGACTTCAACATTTCTCATCTTTCAAATACACATTAGATTTTCATAGGTTTCTGAGCATTCTGTGATAGCTAGGTGGTATAGTAAATATAGCACTGAACTTGGAATCAAAACGATTCATCTTCATAAATTCAAATCCAGCCTCAGACACTTCCTAGCTGTGTGACCCTAGACAAGTCATTTTAGTTCCTCATCAAAATAAGCTGAAGAGGGAAATGGCAAACTATTCCAGGATCTTCACCAAGAAAACCTAAAACGGGGTAACAGATGGTGGAGTTGTGAACGAATCCAACCATTTTGGAGAGTAGTTTGGAACTATGCTCAAAAAGTTATCAAACTGTGCATACCCTTTGATCCAGCAGTGTTACTACTGGGATTATATCCCAAAGAGATTATAAAGAAGGGAAAGGGACCTGTATGTGCACGAATGTTTGTGGCAGCCCTTTTTGTAGTGGCTAGAAACTGGAAACTGAATGGATGTCCATCAGTTGGAGAATGGCTGAATAAATTGTGGTATATGAAAATTATGGAATATTACTGTTCTGTAAGAAATGACCAACAGGATGATTTCAGAAAGGCCTGGAGAGACTTACACGAACTGATGCTGAGTGAAATGAGCAGGACCAGGAGATCATTATATACTTCAACAACAATACTAGATGATGACCAGTTCTGATGGATCAGGCCATCCTCAGCAACGAGATCAACCAAATCATTTCTAATGGAGCAGTAATGAACGGAACTAGCTATGCCCAGAAAAAGAACTCTGGGAGATGACTAAAAACCATTACATTGAATTCCCAATCCCTATATTTATGCACACATGCATTTTTGATTTCCTTCACAAGCTAATTGTACAATAATTCAGAGTCTGATTCTTTTTGTACAGCAAAATAATGTGTTGGTCATGTATACTTATTGTGTATCTAAGTTATATTTTAATATATTTAACATCTACTGGTCATCCTGCCATTTAGGGGAGGGGGTGGGGGGGTAAGAGGTGAAAAATTGGAACAAGAGGTTTGGCAATTTTTAATGCTGTAAAGTTACCCATGTATATATCCTGTAAATAAAAGGCTATTAAATTATTAAAAAAAATAAAAATAAAAAAAAATAAAATGGGGTAACAGAGTTGGACACAATTAAAAATGACTTAGATACAACAATATGTACAGAAAGAAAGCAATCAAAATTTCTGCTACCTTCATTCAAGATTTAACTATTCTAATAAAACTGTTCAAAGTAAGTATCTATTCTTTGGGTTGGCAATGTTGTCTTCAAGTATGTACCTGAAGCAAACACACTATATTTTATATTTTATACTGAATTATAGAATCTGTTCTTTATTTTTGAAATTTCTATTAAAAATATACTATAGGCTCGGAGACAAACTTCTCCAACGTAAATACCAAATCATTCATCTTTAGAGAAAAGGAGAAAAGATGTTAACATCAGATAAATCAAGAATTACAAACACTTCTTACTGCAGTTTACTAAAAATAACCTAAGAGAAAAGAAACCCACAATAAACTTTTAAAAACAATTTTTCCTGTCTCATAAAAAAAAAAATCCAACATCACAAACTCAAAAAGGAGCTTGTCTACATTTTAACTATGCTCAATTTGAATTTCCCTAAGAGGAAAAAGGAACCAAAGAGAAGAAACCCCAAAAGTTTTTCATTAAAAATAAATCTCTATATATTTTATCAATTCACCCAGATCCATAACTAATTGCTGTGCCCAGTTGTGTTATGCAATGTAAGATAGCTGTATTGGTTAACAAAAAGAAAATAAATAATGTCAAGGAAAGCAAATGGCTCAACCATTTTGGGGTTAATTGCTGCAACCAGTTCTAGTCAGTATTTTTATTATCCTTGTCAGGAGATCTGTTATACGCTCCCAGATTTAGAGCTAGAACCTCAGAAGGTCTTTAGTTGATTCAACCCTTTTATTTTATACCACCGAAAATATGAGAGACAGGGACCTGTCCAAGGTCACACAGGCAATGAAAGAGAACTGTGATTTAAATGCTGGTCCTAAGCCATATTACTTCCCACTGACATATGCCAGCTTTTCCCTTTTGTGTCAGGTCACTGCCATCATTCCAGTTCCTCATGTCTGCCACTTCATGTTGTCTAGGATTCCTTACTCTCCCTCAGCCAATGTATCCAATCAGTTGCCAAATCTTGCCATTTCCCACAACAGGCCCCCTTTTCCACCCACATACAGCTATCACCTTAGTTCAGACCCTCAACAACAGCTTCTCAGTTGGTTTCAAGTCTCTCCCCACCCCAGTCTAAACTGCCCACTGTTACAGTAGTACTTTTCATTAAGTGCAGATTGAATCTTACAACTTAATTCAGTCAACACCAGTGGCTCTCTGAATCTAGGATGCAACAGAAATTCTTTTGTTTAGCTTTTAAAGCCCGATTCAACCTGCCCCAAATTTATCTTTCCAGACTCACTGGTTATTACTTTTCCCCTCACACTCTGCAACTCAAATTGGCCTTCTTTCTGTTCTTCATATAACACATTCTAATGCCTTTGCAATGACCATTCCCAAACCTAGAATGCGCTCCCTTCCTTTCTCAACCTCATAGAACCTAAAATTCTTTAAGACATAACTCAAACACTATCTTCAGCATCAAATTTTCCCTGATCCTCATTCCTCCCCCCCAAAAATAGTAGTGCTCTTCTTTTCAAATTATCTTGTATTTATGGCATATACATATGTAAATATTCATGTATATTCATGCTTTTCACCCCTCATTAAAGTATAACCTAATTAAGAGCAGAGATTGTTTTATATGGGGATTTATATTCCTACCACCAAGCAAAGAGTTTGACATACAGAAAGACCTTAATACTTAATGACTGACATTTGTGATAATATTAAAGAGTAAATATACATACTTTTAGTTCATTTCTCTTCCTTACCGAATTCCTTCACACTTTCCAAACCTAACATTTCATAGGATTAGAAGTAGCCAGTGGGGGTATGAAAATGAAAGCTCTTTTTTCTGGATTCTTACAGAAACAATGTTCTGGGTGAAATTTATTATATAGCAACCTTAATAAACTTCAAAAAAAATTCAATAATAAAAATGTTCTAAATCACATATGAATTCACACATTGTTTACTTCTATAAGAGTACATATCATAGAATTACATTCCATACTATCCCTTAGAAGAAGCATTCACATAATGTAAAAATAATTTACATTCACATAAATTTGGAATTGTCTTAGATTACATAAAAGCAATACATAAAATTACATTAATTTACATAATTTGCAAAATCCCAGCTCTGTCTCATTGCCTGTGTGAACTTGGGACAGGTCCCTAACTTCTCTGCCTGTCATGTTTTCCTCTGGTGTAAAATGAAAGGTTTGAACTAAAGACCCTCTGAGATACCTTCTAACTTTGAATCTATGAGACTATGAGGTTTCCTGACAAGGATAATTTTTACATTGTAAAAAATCATGTAATTTAGAGCTCAATGTCATGAAATATGTGTTGCTATTAAGTTTTTTTTTTAAAGAAAGGTATATTGATACAGAATGTTTAATGAGCATCATGGTTAAAATGGAAAATGGTTAACCATTTTGAAAATTCAATTGGCAAAAACCAAAATAAACTCTTGGTGACCCACTCCACTGAATTTATAAATACTTTAAATACCATATTGTTTTATTTAACTTTCCATAAACCAAGATTACAACACTTCAATACCTTAGTAGGGAATAGTCATGAATTACAGTTAAAATTTGTTTTAAAGAATACTTATTTTCTAAAGTACCAGAACATCTTCAGTGGGGCATACAGTTAATAGTAACAAAATATGTTAGTATATTAGTGGGGTTTTTACTTGTTTTTGCTCAAACAACTATCTAAGGTCAACTTTGTTAATAGATATCAAAGTGACTTGTACAATAAAAGAAACCAATCCAATCCAATTAAACATTCAAAATGTATTAAGTGTCTGTCATGTGCCAGTGCCAGCTACAATGCTAAATGCTTGG
Source organism: Sarcophilus harrisii (assembly GCF_902635505.1). Lineage (NCBI taxonomy): Eukaryota > Metazoa > Chordata > Mammalia > Dasyuromorphia > Dasyuridae > Sarcophilus > Sarcophilus harrisii. The sequence continues at coordinate 439,738,588 of NC_045428.1, read as the reverse complement.
GATACAATTAATAAAAAAGAAAGACAATTCCTGCCTTTAAATAACTTAAACTTAATGGAAGTGGGGAGAAGTGGGATAACAAAAGGAAGCAGTGGGGAGAGGGGGACACCAAGGGATACCCACCAGGGCATCTTCTTCTGTGGTTCCTGGGTTCTTCTGAACCCAGGCAGAGCAGAAGATTCAGAGGGAAAAGTTCAAAAGTTCAATTTCTGCCCTCCACAGAGGAAGGCAATGAGAGGAGCTGGTACTCCAACCTCAATCAGAGGCAACAAGAGGCTGAGGGAGGTGGTGTCCTTCAAGGCTTGAAAAGGAGCATGGTGGCAATTACTTTATTCTGGGAAAAAAGAGACTCAAGGGCTGGACCTGGAAGCATCTTACTGGAGCTGATGTAAAAGACTCAACAACAGAATTTAAGAATATCTGTTTTTTCCTCCAATTCTTCAGCATTGCTCAGTCTTGGTCTCCTGTATTTTTAATAGCTACTGATCACAGACATGGAGACATGGTCATTTTGAGGATTCAGTTCTCAGAGCTATGAAGTACTATAAAGTTGCTGCCTGTTTTAATAGGGATTATTATAATAATCTGCTGTCATACACAATTCCTTTTATGGACCATGGGATACTTAGTATTACTAAAGGGTTAAAATTGGAAGAATATGGGAATGGATAAAATGACTAAAAGCACAGGAAATGACCATATCTTTGAAATTTTTTTCTGATTTTTTCCCCAATTACATGTAATTTTTTAAACTTTCATTCATTCCCTCACCCTCTTTGAGAAGGCAAGAAATTTGGTATAGGTTATATATGCAGAATCATGCAAAACATATTTCCATTTTTATCATGTTGTGAAACAAAACAAGAAAAAAAGGAAGTGGAAAATAGTATGCTTTGATCTGCGTTCAGACTTTGTCAGGCACTTTTATTAAAAATTCTTTGGAATTGTCAGATCATTGCATTGCTGAGAACAGTCAAATCATTCAAAATTGTTCGTCGTACAATGATGTTACTGTGCACAATTCTCTTGATTCTTTTTCACTTCACTTTGCATCAGTTCATGTAAGTCTTTCCAAGTTTTTCTCAAACTCTACTTTCTCATCATTTCTTATAGCTAAATAGTATTTTACTACAATCATATACCACAACTTGTTCATCCATTCCCCAATTGATGAGCATTCCCTTTATTTCCAATTTTGTGCTATCACAAAAAAGAACTGTTATAAATATTTTTTGTACATATGGGTCAATATGGGTCATTTTCCTTTTTTTAATCTCTTTGAAACACAAACTTAGATGTACTATTGCTGGGTTTTTTTTTTAGCCTTTTGGGCCCAGTTCCAAATTAATCTTTAAAACTGTCGGATCAGTTCACAACTCCACCAATAGTGAATGTCTGTGAAATTGTAGAGAGCTACAAAAGTTTACAGGATACAAAACCAAAAGTGTTTAAGTGAATTGATCATTACATTAAGTGAATTGGCTAATTAACAGACTGCTGCTAGGCAGATCAAGAAATAGCCTCTTTGGGTCTTTAGCTCTATGATAATTAAAGTTAAGACTGAAGCCACGGCCCTCCTCACCACTTCTATCCTATCAAGGACTGGCTACCCCTAAAACAATGAGAGCAGCTATACACTTGAGAGAGAATAAAATAATGTTTTTACAAATCACACTTCCACTTCATTTCAGGAACAGCAAGAAAGAACAACTAAGGTGATTAGGAAAGGAATCCTACCAGAAGCACAAAAGCTGTATTTTAAAGGAAGGCAGTATTTTTATGAAGGAGGAGTGTACTCCGGATATTGCTCGTGGTCCAAAACACCCATTTTAGGTTTACATGGACAGAAAAAAAAGAGTCCAAAGGCTGAGAATGGGACATCTAGCAACTTTATCACAGATGCCAAAGCTCCAAATGCCAGTATGAATATAGGATCATTGTGGGAATAGCTATCAACATGTCTAAGATGCCAAAGTACCTGAGCAGTAACACTACAGGTTTGAATATCACCAAATGAAGATTTAAATGTGACCCGATCTATAGGGATATTATCAAAGAAAATCAGGAAACTACATGGGATATATCAACAAAAACATGCAGAACTTGTGGAGGGGAAACCTTGGGATAGCCTTCTGAAATGGCACAGCCAGTATTGAGAAGACGAGTCAGCTCCTATTTTGACTACTTCCAGTCCTGTGTGATATTCTCTCCTATCTATTCTCATGGTCCTCTGCCAAATCTGAAGTACAAAGGACAGGTATAAAGAGGAATGACAGATCCCTGCAATATCATAACTTGAGCCAAACTAGAATGTTCAGTCATCTTTGTCAACCCATATCTTGCAAGTAACTTAGCAAAAAATTTCCAATATTTCCATTCCTCATTTATTATGACATATAGACAGCTAGGCTCTTGAAAGATCATAGGATAAAAGATTCAGAATTCAGAGAATCCTTACGGGTTATCTAATCCAAATCACATTTCTTCTACCACCACTAGTATTTTAGAAAACTGAAGCCCACAGAGTTTAATTATGACCCAGGTAAAAAGTGGTTATGTCAAAGGAAGACCTAGGCCCTCTGACTCCAGAGATGAGCTCTTTCCAGGGCACAAGGCTATGCCAGCAAGGTGCAAAAAGGGATAGGTTTTACAAAACACTAAGGGAGAAAGGCTGAAGGTACAAGCCCAACAACAGCCTGCATCAGCCATAAAGGTTTGGAAGTGGGCATCAAACATTGGCGACCTACTGACAAGGGGAGAAGGGAGATGTTATATTTGGGCCAGGGCCTTGAGTAAGGCAAAGAGGGACTGCAGTGTGTATCACTGCAGAGGATTTACATCATTGAAATTGTTAATTCTTGGTGTAGTAAAGCAAGATATACCAACACTACGAAGTCACTTACTCCTGTGTTTACAAAAAGCACAGCACCGCCTTCCTTAAACACTTTCACTGAATAAGAAATATAGCTTCTCACCCTCACCTTTGAAGTCTAATAAGTGAACAGCTACTATGTAGATAGACATATTTAATGGTCTGCAAAGCGCTTTACATATACTATCTCATTTAATCCTCACTTACCTGTGAGGTAGGTGTTACTATTACTCCCATTTTCCAGATGAAATTGAGGTAGACAGAGACAGATACCATATGACTTGCCAGAGTGACTAGCTGTGTGGTCATGCAACAGGTAAATGTTTGACACAGGATTCAAACTCAGTTCTTCCTGACTCCAAGTCCAGAGCTCTATCAATTATATCAAGCTGCCTATAAGAACTTTCTCTTACAAGTCTTCTCAAGAAACTAAAGGCCAAAAAGAAAAAAGGAAAAAAAAAAGCTGAAACAAATCAAAAACCCTGATTCATCTATGTGTCTTTATATCCATTATATTAATGTGCTATCTATTTATTTCATTTAAAACAATGGCTACAACTTCAACCACTCTTATCTCTATCATCATTTGTTTATTTTTTGCACCAGCAGATGGCAGTGGTAGAAAAGGGAGAAGGGAATAAGCATTTATTAAGTGTCTCCTATGTGCCAGGCACTTGTGCTAAGCAATTTTTACAAAGATGACTTCATCTGATCCTGACAACAACCCTATGAGGTAGAGCCTATTATTAACTTTAGTACAGGTTGAGGAAAGAAAAGTAGAGTGTAAGTGACTTGGCCAGGGTCACACAGTTAGTGTCTGAGACCAGGTTTAACTCAGGGCTTCCTGACTCCAGACCTAAGACTATCCCTTGCATCACCTAGTGGCCTGCAACGATAGCAGAGTTCTGTGGCCAAGCTTCCTGGAACCACAGGAAAAGACAAGGCAGAGCTCGGAGCTCCTCGACCAAGAGAAGGGTAGCAAGCAAAGCCAGAAGCATAGGAACAAACTCAGATCTTGCCCTTCCCTGATCCAACTGGTTACATAGCTTTCCCCAGAGAGACCTTGTTCCAGACAAACTGTTAACTTGATGGTCCCAGTTAGATGATGTTCTTTCTCCAGCCTCCATGCTTTTTCAAAGGGTTCCCCATACCTGCAATGTTCTACCTCTTTACTTATGCCTCTTAGTATTTCCCTTATTCCCTTCAAAGCTCAGCTCAAGTACTGCCTTCTACCCAAAGCCTTACCTAACAACAACCCTTACCCAGTACTCTTACCCCCCAATTACTTGATAATTGCTTTGTATATATTTTTAATTATTTATATGTATACATATTATTTTCCCCACTCGAATATAAGCTCTATCTGGTCAGGGATTTTTTTTTGTCTTGATATTCCTAACACCTGTCTGGTACATAGTATACAAATTAAATGTTTGTCATTTTATGAAAAACAGTAGACGTTCATGGTGGTTGGAAAGAAATTTCATTTTATTTTCTTCCCAATCCCTAAGAAATAGAAAAGAATTTGGTGAGGGCACAAGAAAGAAATAATCATCCAATCTAATATTTACTTAATCTGGAAACAATAAAATTTATCCCTAGGCCTTAAGAATGTTACCTTTAACACCTGTTCATATTTTAAAAACCAATATAAAACCTCTGGTTTAGTGTCTCTGGTTGCTGTTTTTATCTAATAAATGGATTTTTCCGGAATTTAGAAATTATTTTCCCTTTTAATGAGAACATAAAGTGAAATATCAACTTCATGTAAGACAGATGTGCTTACCAACTCTTCAGGACAGCTGGCAGGCACCACTGCAATACAAAAGTTAATGTTTCTACCCCCTTTTGGCAAAGCCATTCATATAAAGTAATTAGATTTACCCTGCTATATCAAGACTGGAATGATTAAAGAACTCTAATTTTGTAAAGGTAACAGATTAAATATTAATATAAAGTGGCATTAAACAAAATAAGACTGAACACCATGAAAGTAATTATGGTATTATTCATCAATAGTTGTTTTTTTTTCAAAGGAAAGAGTTCTATTTTTAAGGACTGTCAAATAAGGCAAAGTAAGTTTCATTTCACAGACCAGACAAAAATATTTATCTTAATATCTTTATTGCACATCAGGATTATTAGATAAGAAAAACATTTTTCATTATGTAATTTAAAGTTGACTGCTACTCTATAACACAGGGACCAGTCATTAAGTATTCATATTTAATATTAGACAGCTACAATGCTAAATATTATAGATTATGTTATAAAAGCACAGTTCCTTACCCTACGAATTTCAAAGACTAGGAAAATAAGGTAAGAAAAAACAGGTATTAAAAAAAGTGACATTTTACCCTAAAAGTGTTAATTTTAATTAAGTTATTTAAAATATCAGCTATGGTTTACTGTCAATCAATGGTGAACTTCCAAACTCTCTGAATCCATATTAAAGCTATCATGCACATATATCCAAGCTTGACCAAATTAAAAAATAAAAATCTATTAAGCACCATATACAAAGTACTGTTCAAGATACTGGGGCAGATCAAGACTATCCCTATTTAAGATTTTTATATTAATCCTCATTAAATTTCACTTTAGTAGAATTAATGAAGCATTTCATCTTATCAAGATCTTTTTTTAAAAATCCTATCATCTAATGTATTAGCTATTCCTCCTAGATTTATGTTGTCTGCAAGTGTGATAAGCATGTTATCTATCTAAGTTACTGACAGTGATAATTATAATAATAATGATAACTAACATTGATGTCATGTTTTAAGATTTGCAAAGTGCTTTACAAATATTATCTCATAGATCACAGAAGCAAGCACAGATCCCAGGGGCATCCCATTATAGACTTCTGTCCAAGAGGACATGAGATCATTAATGACTACTCTTTAGGTCTAATCATTTAACCAGTTCTGAACCCACCAAACTGATCTATTAACTTTTCCAAATCTGATCTTCTTCATAAGAATGGCATGAGAGGATTTGTCAAATCTATATCTTATAGCTCTTAGAGATGTGGAACATGTAAACAAGAAATTATACCGCTGCCATTAGAGATGACACGTGATACCATCACAAGGTATCAGTTACATTACTTAGCTTTTATGATCTAACCTCAATTGTGGGCCCAGATAAAAAAAGAAATCCATGAGCCTTTATAAAAATTAGTGTGTATTGCTTTAAAAACAGTAGTTTGTAGAATTAGCTATCATTTAAAAACAGGAAATAGAAAAGGATTAATCAGCATTTAATGCCAGGTCTAACCTTGCATGTTCTGGAAATTACTTTGCATACATTCTACCATCCCAACAATGAAAGAGCTGATGCTTCTTTTGTTCTCTTTATTCACATAATCCCTCTTGAAAGAGACAGGCTGCTGATTAGTGTTTTTAATAATGAATTAGTTGTTGGCTAAAGTGGTTCACAAATAAGAGTAACCATGAATAACATGAACAAACTATATTCACTCTCCTGTGTAAAAATCACAGACAGCAATGTCCTGTGACCATCAAAATCAAGTTTTCAGACATGAAGTTATTCATCGTCAAGTTTCTTACCTCTCATTGAAACCAAAAATCATTATAAACTCCTCTGAAAACAGATCATTTAGGATTCACATTCTAACACTTTTTTCCACCTAATCTTAACTTCCCCAAATGTGCCAAGTAGAATTCATCTGTCGGAAAGCATTTTTAAAAACCTACTATGTGTCAAGCACTGCACTAGGCCCTAGATACAAGAAACGGCATTCAGAAACTCCATACTCACAATAAACTTGTATACATATGAAATATACATATAAATATATATATATGGCATAAAAATAAAGTTAAATACAAAAATATATAAATTAGTCAAACAATATATTTTGAGTTGATGGTGCTAGCAGATGAGGGCTGCATCTTAAAAGAAGAGGGATAGTCTATGAGACAAAGACAAGGAGGGGGCGCATTACAAGTAAGAAGGATGGCTAATACAAAGGAATGAAGACAGGGACTGAAGTGAGGTATGGGAAAAACAGAGAGAAAGCCCACTGGGCCGGATCACAGAGGGCCAAAAGGATAATGTCCAATGAGGTTGGAAAATGGCTGGTGTCAAACTGTATAAAGCTTTAAAAGCTAAACAGAGGAGTTCATATTTTATCCTAGAAGCAATAGAAACCCATCGTAGAGGCATCACATGGTCAGGTCTACATTTAAAGAAAATTTCTTTGGCAGTAATTTGTAGGATGGATGTAGTAGTTAAGAAACTTGAGGAAAGAAAACCAATTGCAATAACTAGGGCAAGAGGTATTGAGGGCTTGAATTAAGGTGACAGTTGTATGGCTGTAGAGAAAGAGTCAGATAGGACAGGTGAGGAAAGTGATCCTGAAGAAAGGAAATGACCTGCCCAGCATCACACAGTAGTAAGTAGCAGAGCTGAGATATGAACCCAGATTCTCTAACTCCAAATGTAGCAGCTACTGTACCATTCTATTTCCACTTCTTTACCATGCAGGACTGCTGAACAGTTCCCTCTGCCCTCAGCCCCACCATCAGAGCTGTCTGTAAGTCAGTTATGTCTTTGCCAAAATGTTGGGAAATTGAAAGATAATCTTTTTTGCTTTTAAGCTAACTAGATCTAATCACTAGTGTTTTTGATAGTAATAACACTGAAGTTTTCACTCTTCCACTGATTGCTTTTCTGAACCTGAAGTACAACATATCAACACAAAAACTGAAGATGAAAGTATAGATGTCCTAGATGTCAAAGGTGTTTTATTTAAGACATTGATTATGAGATATTTGCTTTTCTAGAATGTCTCAGGTTGACTTGAAGCAACTATTTCAGAGGGTATTCTGAAAAAAGAGCAATCTAGAATAAATAAACCTAGAATTCAGGTAGCAAAATCTCACGAATAATAGCAAACAGGATTGAGAAGGCAAGTAAGTATAAGCAAGTCACTGCACCTCTCAAAGCTTCACTTTTTTCATCTGTAAAATGGGGATAATCCTTGTATTTACTGTTTCACAGTATTAGGAGTATTATACCAGCTCACTATTGTTAATTATTATTCAGCAAAGAATTGTTTCAGGATCAACAGAACCTCACAGGTCTTAATTTCTCTATGCACAAAGTAGAAAGGTTGTAGTAGATGGCCCCTAGAAGATCTGTGAATGATCAAGCATATATTAAAAATTCCTAGTTTAACCCCAGATTCTAACCAAAGGCCTTTTTTCAGTCCAAAAATATTATCCTACCACAATGTCCTATACAAATGTTTCCTAATATTAGAATTGGTCATCAGAGACCACATGGGAGACTTCTTTGAATTTCTAGACCACATCTAGAAATAAAACCTTGGCAAAAGATTGAGCTAAAGAAGTCATATCTCTTCCAAGGCTACATAATACTGGCTCTGAAGATAGCTCTATTTTCCTCTTACTTGCTCTTGACAGAGTTTGAGAACACAAAGAAAGCATTGGTTGACACATCATTCCTCATCAGAATTACCTAGTACCTTGCAGCATCTGTTGCTAGGGGGGGAATACTACCATTTGAGGTGACCAGAATAAAGCAAAGACACAGAGTACACTCTACAATTGGGGGCTGAAAATATAACCCTTTTTTAGGATATCTCCGGACTGTACACATTCCACCCTCATCTTATTACTCTACCATCATCCAAGCAACTGCAACTCCTATGTTCCTAAATAACTTCTGCAATGTTTCCTTAGCTCTGGCTCTCTTCTTCAGAACAAAACCCCACGCCTTTAGAATCCTCATACCCTTCTTTAATTCTTCCATTGCTAAAAAGCTGCCCTTTTAAGAAAAGGGTCAACAAGTATCCTATGGGACTGTTGTCCTTTGCTGCTCTAGTCGCAAGGTAGCACGACTGAGTAAAATCCACAGCAGTCGCAGCCCACACAACTGCTGCTGTTGCTGAAGGCACCATCTCTGGGAGATCCAAAATGCCCTAGGATTACCCTGGTCTGCTGCAGAGGACCTTCTAAATGCTGATTGAGGCTGTCTCGGGACAGGAGACAAGACAGACAGAGCAACAGGGGAGTCTAACTAGTTGAGTCTTTTAACTAAGGGAAGGGTTAAGAGATTTACGAAGTTCCTATGAATTACCTAGTAGTGTACCAGGAACTATGCTAAGTGATTTATAAATGTTTTCACATAATTGTCACAACCCATGGAAGTATTTCTTCATTTTACAGTAAAGGAAACTGAAGCTGAAGGGTTAAGTGACTTGCCCAGAGTCATATAGCCAATAGTGTCAGAATTTGAACTCAGGTTTTCCTGATTGCAGGCCCAGTGATCTATCCACTGTGCCAACTAGCTCCTAATTTATTACTTACACAAAAGAATAAGGAAAAAGATCCATGTGCACAAAAAATATTTATAACACCTCTTTTTGTGGTGGCCAAGACGTGGAAAGCAAAGTAGTACCCATTATTTTGAGGAATTAAATTAAGGAATGGAATAGATAACTGTGTTTTAAGAAATGGAGAAAGAGATTGTTTAAAAAAATTATTAATTTATATGAAGTGAACACAACTAGAAAAACAATATTATACAATAACAATAAAGAAAAAAGAACACAGACCAAAGCAATGATCAACCATGATCCCAGAAGAATGATGCCTCTTGGCATAAGCAATACATTCAAGATGCAGTGTGAGACATATTTTTGGATATGGCCAATGTAGAAATTTGTTTTGCCTGGCTACACATTTTTAATATGTTTTTGTTTAGATTTAAGGCAGCAAAAGGTGTGAGGTTTAGTGGAAGGAGGGGAAATAAATGCTTATAATTTTTTTCAAAATTTAAACCTTCCCCCAATGTAAGTAAAATAAGTCCTACGTTTGGATAATTTCAATATATATTTACTATGTTCTCTGAGGGCAATTAAAGATAAGCAAATAAGACATTTAAGCAGTCCTTCTAATTTCTTAAGAGATTTATCCTTTCCTTGAAATTAGTAAGACGACAAAAATGACTAATGCCTGATATAAAACATTGGCTGGCTGGCTTTTCAGTTTTGAAGAATAAAACTCAATAAGCACGAGTGCAGAGTAGATTACTGAAGTGGAAAATCCATGTGACAAAATTTCATCTTGGAGGTTGATTTATCTGAGTAGCCTAGTAAATCAGCAGGTGTCTTCATAGCCCTGTAATCTCTCTGCATTAGTTAAAAAATGTTATTAACACAATTCCATGGAGGGTTTGTATTTATTCTCTGGCATTTGTTGTTGTTTATATAAAAAGGATCATGACAATAATCTTATTGCATTCATTTTCAAAGAGTGCTCAGTGCTTGAGCTGTAGACATAATGAACATGATTGCCTCAGAAGCCAAATTGTCTGAAAGAGAGTAAAAATGTGTGGGCTGTTTCATAAAACAGTTAGAGATTATTATAAATAATATTTTTAAAAATAGTATATAAATGTTTTAAATTAAAATTTAAAAAACATATCAATTCCACAAATCTTTAAGCACTTATATGCACAATAATAGTCACTAGGAATATGAAGACCTTTAAAAGAGGCAATTCTTACACAAGGTAAAGTCTGTATTTATCTTGCTTTGTATCATGGGAATATCTGTTTTACACTCAGGGACATGTAAGACTTCCACATTTTATCCAAAACAATATACTTCTTGGTCTCCAAAACTTTTACTTGCAATATAGATCATGGTAGAATATCTGTCTTATCATAATTACATTATAATTCTTCTTCCAATTCCACTCCTTACCTGCTTCCCAACACCTTGGGGTTGCTTACAAAATACTTATATTCTGTTGTCACAAGGGTAGGTAATGATCACCAAACACTGCTTGACTTGCACTGGTCAAAGCATTAAATCATATATCACAATAGCCCTTTTTGCTAAAATCTTTCTTCGCCACGGGCTCGTCTCTAGTGCATCAGGGTGACATAGAAGTAGCCACGAATTTCACAAGTTTTCCAATGAAATACAGGCTGTCAGTCCTATCAAGTTGGAAAGGATTTCAGTAAAGATACTGAAAATGAACTGTGTGTACATCTCATCTGATACCCAACTAAACTAGATCTAAAGAGATTCCTTGACAGCAGTTAACTATCAAGTGATAATTTGCAGATGGGAGTGCATGGTAAGTCAAAAATCATCCTTTAAGGCATGGAAGGAGTGTAATCTATATGGTTGGAAGGAACAGCCACAAGGATAAGGCCACAGGTGCTTCAAGTGTAAAATAAGTTGATGTTATTCTTATCCAAGAAGGGTTTTGCTCTCTTTCATTCTTTAGGGGCAAAAACCTCATCTTATCAATATCAAAAAGAGGTTCTCAAAAACCAGGCTTTTAGCACATAAACAACTTACATGGACACTAAAATAAAACTATAACCCTGTATAAACAAAGCCAATAAATTGGCATTACTTTGTAAAGGAAGACAACTATATAATTTAAAGTCGGTGAATTCAAGGAAACCTTTTATTGACAATCACAATTTTACTTCAGCTACACATATGACTACCTGAGGAAGTAAGCTTATGTATCCTTTCGAATTAAAATCCTACCAATGCTATTTGGCTGCTGTTCTAGTAACTGGTTGCTTGAACTCTTGAGTTATTTTTGCTAGAGAAAACTCCCACTTGAAAGGGATGATGCATTAAATACCTGGGCATATGGTTACATTCCTATCTTGCTTTTAAGAATTCAATCTCAAAAGATCTGTGAAAATGACTTATAGCTTTGAAGTCCCATTTCAAGAATTAGATGTTTACAACCACATAGAAAGGCCACATCTAGGCACAAGGCCCAGTTCCTGAGTATATGAATACTGATTTCTCAATGTATGAGTTTTGCCTGTGTGTATGTGTGTTTAAATTTTATTTTGAACACAGATATATCTACCTCTGAGAAAACTAGCTTTATAAATCAAATTGGGAAATGATTATTCATATAACAAAAAATGTTCACTGGCTTTTTTTTTCAAATAGCTAGCTCTCATAGGGGGTTGAAAGCACAATTCAAGCTACAAACATCTGACTTCCATTCGAGTTAATAGAAAGGCACTTGCTACATTATCACATGTTGAGCGATGTCATATTTTTTTTCAACTACTTCAAATCCCATTTCCAAGTGACATAGGTCAAGGTGATTCTATGATTTGGTCATATCGTCAATGGAAGGAACTCCTTTTACAGATACTATCTATCACATAGTTTTTCATAGCTTCCTAAAGTCCCAGCAACGTTATTTCTAGCTTAAATATTTGTGGACTTATTTTTTTCTTGTTCAATTGTTTCCAAAAATTCATTAACCCATTTGAGGTTTTCTTGGCAAAGATGCTAGAGTGGTTTGCCATTTGCTTCTCCAGCTCATTTTACAGATAAGTAAACTGAGGCAAACAGGCAAACCCTGGATCACATAGCCAGAGCAAATATTTTCTGAGGTCAAATTTGAAGTCAGAAAGATGTCTTTCTAACTCCAGGCCCAGCACTCTACTCACTGAACCACCTAAATGTCCCTAGGGGACTTGGCTACAGATTTTAAAATGATAAGAGGACTATTAGAAAGACAAATGCTCAGGGAAAAGTACTACATTTCAGTGCTATTAAAGACAGCACATACAGCATGACTAGTTCAAAAAGAATTTCAGAGCAATCTTCTTCTTCCTGCTTTCTAAGATTCCTAAAGTTAAGATATTATTCTTTATACCTAAGATAAGCTCAGAATTAACGCTCATTCCCTTACCTCTGCTTTCTGAAAGCTTAGCCTGTTCTCCATCTCATATTTTAGGTGCCAACTTCATAGTCACCAGAGTAAAGATTCCCAATTCTGATCCTTTTCTGAGTCAAGTCTTTGGCTGCCCATCCTTGGTGGGGAAAAAAAAGATTAGCTTCCTGGCAATAATGTGCCAAGTCAGTAAAAAGTTAGGAGTGAGAAACCAAGAACCATACTTAAGGAAGGTCCCAACAAATTGCAGATCTCTTTATATAACTGTGATCCACCCCATATAATTTATTTGGTATTAGTCTCTAGAGGGAAAAAACCAATATAATATTTATTCTTCATATTTAAAGGGAAAAATATCAGAGGTCTAGAATCTGAGATTGTAGAATTCTTTTTTTAGTAAACTGTTCTTCCTCAGAGTGATGTGATTTTCCTAATGCCTTAGAAGAAGGAAACAAAGTACTAAAATCATGATGTTCAATTTTTTTCTGTTTTAGAAAGGTTTTTAACAAACCTTTGTGGCCAAATAGAAGGGCCTTCACAATTATTAATAATTGACTGAAATAGTTAAATAAAGGTAAACTTCAAAGTCACTATGGTAATAAACGATGCCATAACTTACCCTGTGATAACCATTAAGAGTTCAAGCAAGTTTTGCCAGTAATTCTTGATGAAACTATATGCTATTTTTGATAAGCCTCCTAGAGTCAATGTTACATGATTGTTCTGCATATCATTCCTACTGACAGATATGTTGTATATCAAGAATGCATGAGCTTCAGGATCATAAAACAAATTACATTTAGATGTTCAAGATCTAAGTATTCAACTTTGAATCAATTTTATGCTGACAGTACATGCTATGAAATTTAAAAGCAATATTTTAATAATTAATAACTACAAGGTTCAGCTAATTCAATTCTAATTTAGATCACTTATACTGGGTTTTAATCCTGAGGCATAAGAGAAGAGAGAAGGAGGGAATTCCTGTTCTATAATTTTTTTCTTGCTGCTAGTACTCTATAGTTTACATGTACATCATATTAGACTTTAAACAATGCAACACACTGCCTTCAAATTTTATGCTATTAAACTGCAATGAGACTCCCCCTCCTCCCAAAAAAGAATCAATTTTGTCCAGTATAAATTGCAGGAATTAACCTTCCTTTATTACAGTCCTTATATACAAGTTAAGAAAAGAACTAGAAGCTTTTTTCACAAAGTCAAGGTGACAAAAGATGCCTTTCTCCTATCACATTTTCCTCTGTAGAATTTAAAGACAAAGATAAATATAAACACAAATAAAGTCTAAACTATGGAAGTCAAATATCAAGAACACTTGTCAGCATATCAAACTCTTGAAAGAAAAATATCCTAACTGTTCAATTCCTGTCTTAATGTAAAATAGTTTTATGATTTTTTTTTTACTTTATACATACAAGTTACAATAAAAACTATGAATTAATACAGGTACATAGGTATATCAGCACAGGCTGGACCCAGAATAACCCAGAAAGAAAGCCTTTCTTCTAAAATGGAAGCTGGGAATATGAATAGCTTGGAAACTACTGAATGAATAAAACAAATCTCTCCAATATCTCAATCTATCAAAGGTCAGAGACCAAGTCTGAAAGCCTAGTAAGAAAAGCATGTGCATTTTCTAACAATAATATTAAAACTATCCTTGGGCATAAGGCATTAGTCATTCTATTGAACTGATCAGAGGCTCAAAGAGAAAATCCATGATACCCATAATGCTCTTCATCAAGAAAGAAGTCATTCCATATGTTAATACCACTGTTCATTCTAAATTATAGTCACTTATAATAGTTGCTGACATAATCTTCCTTTAACAGAAGTGTCAAAATATTTTCTTCTTTTAATAAAAAATGAAGAATATTTTAAACATACCCTTGAAGAGAGAATGTTTAACTAAAAATCAAAGAGAGCAAGGTTCTAGGACTGGTAGGTCCCTACTAACTTGTAATATGAGCTCAGACAAATCACTTCTTCCCTTCTAGTCTCAGTTTCCTTATCTGTAAAAGGAGAGGACTGGAAAGTACCTCTAAGGCACCTCCTAGTGCTAACATTCTGCAAATCTACAAATTCTAATGTCAGAGAAGCTGAGAGTAACATCTGGGCAAAGTTAGTTCTCCAAACTCTAAGCTCAAACAAATGAAGAGTAGTTGTTTCTTATGACACCAGCTGTTGGACTAAATAACTGCCAGATACAATGCTTGGGTAACAAAGTTTTATGTGTCATTTCTTTCTTTTTTGTTAAAGGATGCCTGTATGATCTGTAAACAAGAAATGTCATCTAGTGGTTGGCTACGGGCCTTGGGATGAGAAAAGAGCCTTCTCTTAGAAGGGAGGGGGAGCCTTTGCTCGGGGTTCCAGGAACTCTGTGGGCTGGAGGCAAAGGATCCCCTGAGCAAAAGAGAAAAGGCATAAGGGCTTTAGGCAAGTACTTCAAACCGGAGGGGTCCATTGACTACAACTATTGCTGTTTGGGCGAGTTGAGTCACTAGAAAGAAAACGGCACCAGCATTCTAACTGCATGCACCTTCGGTTTCTCCTTGCTCCTCCTCCCGTGATTTTCTTACCTGACCCGGTTGTCGTGGAACTTGGTTTGCTGGGGCTGGTTGAAGTAAATGGTGCGAACTGGTGCTTCCTCAGGGTCCACAGTGGACGTGGTCCCGGACATCTCATCATCCGCTTTCTTGTAGCCCGAGGTGGTATAAACAGGTCCTGCAGCAAGCCACGGAGACAAGGCAGGAAAGAGAAAACAAAAGAAGTCAGGAACCAGGCAAGAGACGAGCAAACACTGGCAGCTGCTGAGGACGGAGCTGGGGGAAGGATGCTCTCAGCACGATGCCCAGGTCCCGCCCATGTACCTATCCCCTCCCTGGAGATTGCTGCTGCCGCCGCTGCTCCCAACTCCTCCCCTTCTGTCTCTCCCTCCTCCCCCTCCCCAAGCTGAGACTCCAGCCTGACAGCAGAGCAGCAGGGTAGCAGAGGTGGCCGTCCCCGCCTCCCGCCCGAGCTAGGACTGGCGCAGGCGCTAGCTCCACCAGCTCCCACCTCCCCCGATCCCCAGCAGCACTGCGCTTGGGCGCTGGAGCAGAGCGCACCGAGTAGGAGCCGAGGGCCAGGCAGCAGGCCCCGCAGCCCGCGGGCCAGGCAGCAGGCCCCGCAGCCCGCGGGAGCTTCGGGCAGCGTCTGTCTGCTGCAGGGAAGGTGCCAAGTCCAAGGCCAGGCCGGGACTGAGGGAAGGGAAGTCAGCTGAGCACGGAGGGTATTGTTCTCTGGCAGCCCCAAGTCACAGCAGTAGCAAAGAATCCTCTTTGGTAATAAGGAGGAAAAAGACCGATTCTCACCCTTCGGGATTTAGGGAGGATGGGGGATGCAGCCGCTTGTCTCTGAGAGGCAAACGCAGGGGAGGGGAGGAGAATGGGGTTTGATTTTGATGGAGAGATGCAAAATGATTTTTACTTGCAACCGAAGGATGCCACAAATCAATCTTCAGCAGCCTTGCAAATAAGCTCCACTGGATGATGGAAGGAGTTCTAAAGCAAAGAGGATCTCTGACAAGTGTGCTGCGGCTGCCACATCCCCCACGCTGGGGAGGATTCCCCATCCCAAGGTCCTAAGGACAGCCTCTTTGTGAGTTTGCTTGGCTACCTGAAACAATCCAGCCCATGATCGGATTCGGGATATTTCATATGCTTCTCTGGATACAATACAAATCTGACCCTCCCTTTATGATTCTTTCTTCATCCCTATATAACATAATTATTTTTGTTTCAGAATGAACATTTGTGTGAGAATAAACTCAACCCCCACTTAGGTAAGAAAGCAGGTCAATATTAGGTCTTATTGATCTCTAATCAGATACAATCTCTAAACACAAGCTCTAAACATTCTGACACGTGATACAAAAAATTCTTCAATTTACTTTCATTTTTCCCTTGTCCTAGTCCCCAGCACATAGAAGGGTCTTTCAATAAGTTCCTTAAGAATTCATCTCATCTACTTGGAATGAAATATTTTTGTGATAACTAAACCATAGACCAAAAGAATTACAGACATCTTGCACAGAAACTCTCTTTTTAGCTTCCTTTGCCATTTAAAAATGATAATTTACACATGAAAGCTGACGGAAGATGAATGTCTATTCAACATTTTTGTGATAATATAAAGCAAATTCTTCTCACCTTATCCTGTCTCACCTCATTTAGGAAACTGACAAGTCCTTGGGGAGATAGATATCTCTTTCTATAGAATATGCCACACTTTACTTTCATATTTCCACCCCACACTTGATTAAAATTAACATTCTCCCAATTACAAATGGGAAACTGTCCAATCAACTTTGTAGTCATATTCTTCTTTCATCCTATAAAATCAGGCATCAAATCTGCTCTGTAAAGCCATTCACAATCTAACTCCAACCTATTTCCAATCTTCCTTCCCATGCTTATTATATTTTTCTCTCCTTATGGTTCAGTTAAACCATGGGGCTTGTTGATGTTCTCTAGTCAATTGGCATTTATTTATTATGCTACAATATTCTAAAAAACTAAAAATACAAAGAAAAGAAAAATTCAGTCCATGTTTTCAAAGAGGGAAAACAACACAAAACTATTATGGTACAAAGGATACATAGACAGGATGGTTAGTAAAAAAGGTGCCTTATAGTAAGATGCTTTAGTGAGCTTTTGGAAAGAATCAAAAATCTGGTGAGACTAAATGATAATGAACAGAAAAGAAAAATCTTTCCCAAAATAGACATTTTCTACCCTAGAAAGTGGAGTGGGTTTAAATGCTATAATTATACATGAAGTGGCCAGCAAGACAAAGAAGGCACCTCTTTAGGCAAAGACTACATTTATACCTTAGTCCCCAGCCACTTTCCTACCTATATAAAATCCTCAGAGAAATTTGGGAAGGAAAAAAATGAAAACCTGAAATCCCTAAAGAAACATGGAATGACTGACTGAAGGAAGAAGCTTCTAAGTAAAGAAGAATTTGGAGAAAGGGAGAGCAAACACTTCTTCTTTCTCAATAGTTTCATAATAGCTTCATAAATAAGGTGATTACAGGAGATTAGCAGAGCTACTCATCCTAAAGAGACACCTATCTGCATGGCTCCACCAATTCACCAGTAGCTTCTCAGAAATAAAACATCCTTTCCTCTCCAGGCTTACGATCAGGAGGCTATAGCGAGAAGTTAATATAACCACCAAGGATCCTACCAGGCCTAGCTTAGCAGACCAGCCCATCCAGATGAGACTTGATATCAACTCCTAGGATGGAGCCCAGAATCATCAGAACAGCAGGGAGTGACTCACAGAAAATTTCATGAGAATCTTCTGGACAAAGTACTTTCTGGAGAAAATGACTGTATCCCTTAACACTCGCGCCTAATTGTTGTACTCCAAGTTCTTGCCCATTCTTCCCTCTTCAGTATTCTGGGTATATTTGTAGGAAAGTGTGCCCCTGGGATTAGGAGAAAATAATTTGGAATTAGACTAGTTGCTAACCATTTGAGTAAATATCTTTATCAGAGCTCTAAGTCTACTGGCTTTTTTGTTTTGTATTTATTTAGAGACTGGGACATTCTCTCACACCCATGCTAGAAGTATAGTGGCTACTGACAATCTGTTCAATCAATCAATAAAAAATTATTCTGTTAATGTTCAGTCATGTCTGAGTCTTCGTCATCCCACTTGGGATTTTCTGCCAAAGATACTGGAATGGTTAGCCACTTCCTTCTCCAACTCATTTTACAGATGAGGAAACTGAGGCAAACAGTGTGAAATGATTTGCCCAGGGTCATAAGCTACTAAGTATCTCAGGCTGGTTTTGAACCCAGATCTTACTGATTCCAGGCCCTGAACTCTATCTACTGTGCCCCCTTGCTGCCCTTACAGGGCACTTATTATGTGGCTGATAGGCACAGTGCTAAGCACTGGGAATCTAAGTCTGAAAAAACAAAGATAATCTCTGCCCTAGAAGAATTTACAAATGAATGAGAGAAAACAATAAACAAAAGCTAAAAAGCAAGTGAGGGAAGGAGATGAAGTGTGTGAGAAGGAGAAGGTTCATAAGTTCTAATATAGTGTAGTCCCCTGAGAAATGAGGTTTATGCCACCCTTGTCTCAGAAAGGCAGTGATGAGGTGGAGTAGTAAACCCATTACAGATCTACAAAGAAGCTTTGTCTAGCTCCGTTTCCAAACAAGGACTGTTCACCTGTCTTTAGACAGGTTTTTCCATTTTCTTTACATCCTCATCTGTGTATAATGTCCCCTCAGAGAGACTGGCAAAAGCCCCTCTCCAGAGGCTCATTCATATTCTTTCATTCATAGGGTAGACACTCAATATCTTAGCCCCACTGCAGTTCAAAACTTCTGAGGGGACAAGGATTTGGGTGGGTGCCACCAAACTGAACCTACTGAGGACTGTTAAGGGAAAGCATACCAGCCTGGGCTTAAAAATTAGGGTTTAACAGGATAGTCACCCAAGTTGCCCATAAAATCTTTGAAGTGGTATCAGCTATCCCTCTGGGGGCCCAACTGGCTAGCAAAAATGTGAACTGGTCACATAAACTCTGAGGGGACATCATACATATATGAGGATGTAAAGAAAATGGAAAAACCCTATGTGAGTTTAGGGAAACCATCTTCTCTGTCACTCCAAGAAGGAAAGTAATCTTAAAGGTCAAAGAAATGGAACCTGCAAGGTTGTGCTGGACCTATTTCAAATGGAAGTCTCTACTTTAGTCACCTCATCTAGGGTGACCAAAAGGCAAATCCAAAATTAAAACACTTCCCTCCCCCAAATCACCTGACACAATTCAATGAAAAAGCAAAGTAAAGGAACAGGCTCAACTTTGCCCTATAACTGTGTATAATTGTGTGTGTGTGTATAACTACTTCACAACTGCCCATCTTGATTTACTGCCCTCTAGTCAATAGACCAAGGGAGGAGGAAATTACTCTTCAGAAGGTTTTTATGATCTCTGGGCTGAAAAATTTCCCATCAGGGACTGTTTACCTCTGTAGAATATAAATTGGAAAGCAGAAATTATTATTTCTGTATATCTCCAGCTCCTAACATAATGCCTATCTCATGTAAGACACTTAATAAATGCTTGTTGCTTAACTGAAATCTAGAATATTTTTTCTCTGAACTTTTATTAATTTCTCCTGCTATACCATCCTAATCTAGATGCACATTATCTCTTAATTATACTCTTAAGCCTCCTGGTTGACCTTGCTCATCCAGGTTCAGTGTTCCACTATTATGCACACCACTGCCAGACCCAGCTCAAACTACCTTAAACTTAAACTATTCTGCCTGGCTTTTGAATCCTTCCACAACTCAACCCTATCATCTCACTCTTATTTCCATATATTGTATCTTCTCAAGTTCAGATAGACTGAATATTCTGTACACATCATACTCATTCACAATTAACATAATTTCACTGTTATTTTACCTGCTGTGCTTGTAATCCCAACACCTAAATCCCTTTTCTTCTCTATTTCCTACTTAGAAAGGTTTTATTTTCCAAGCCCCAATCTTTTCTAGTCAATCAACTAGAATTTAAGGCCCTATTATATAACAGGCACTATGCTAAATTCTAGAATACAAAGAGAAGAAAAAAAAATAATCCTTTCTCCTTACTTCTTACTTCCCAGTCTAAAGGGAAAGATATGGAAACAACTATGTAAAAACAAAATAAATATAAGGTAACTTGGATTTACTATCAGAGAAAAGATCGGGAAAGGATTCTTACCGAAGATGGAACCTGAGTTGACATTTCAAGGAAGCCAAGGAAGCCAGGATGTGAAGATGAGGAGCTAGACAGTTCTAGAAATGACAAGCAATCAGTGAAAATGCCTATGTTGCAAGATGGAGTGTCATGTGTAAGAAACAGCAAGGAAGACAATATCTTTAGATTAAAGGATACAAGGGGGTAAGAAGTAAGAAGGTCCAGACCATGAAAGTCCATGAAAGCCAGAGTATTTTATATTTGATCTGGGAGGGAGTCACTTAAATTGAATGAAGGGGGGAAACATGTGATATGATCAAACTGGCATTACAGAAAACCAAGTTGACAAGTGAATGGAGGATGTACCAGATTAGGAAGATTCGAGGCAGGAGGGTCTAATGCAATAGTCGGGGTGTGAGGTGATGAGGGCCTGCACCAAAGTACTGTACCTTCAGCATTAAAGTAGAGAGGGAAGTGTATGAGAGGTCTGAAGGCAAAAACCACAGTTCTCAGCCACTAATTAGATATGGGTAAAAGAAAGAAAAAAATAAATAATTGAGATGGTATGATCCTTAACTGTAAGAGGGAAGTTTGGAGGAAGGGAAGGGATTGAGGGAAGAGAAAATTAGTTTAGTTTTGGGCATGTTCTGTTTAAGTCTTCTACAATTTGAGATGCTTACAAGAGGTAGTTGGGGATACAAGACTAGAAATTCAGAGCTACACACAAATGGATCTGAGGATCATCTAGCGAAATGATATAGAGGGAGGGCAAAGTCTGGATTTGTTAATAAATTCTTTCCCTTCTCTCACATGAACATTAAATTTACTTTTCTTCATTCTCTCCCTCTCTTCCGGTCCCCTACCCCATGACAAAGCAGTCGGTCCCATAAGATAACCCATAATTAGTGAGAACTGGAAGAAGATCTGGTAATGGAGACTGAGGAGTAGTCACTCAAGTATGTGGAGAACTAGGAGAAAGCAGTGTCACAAAAAGTTAGAGAGAAGAGGCTAATCAACAGTGTCAAAGGATGGAGAGAGAAAGCAGGAAGATGAAAATTGAAAAAAGGCCATATACTGGTAATTAAAACAACATCAATGACTTTGGAGATAGTAATTTCAACTGAATCATGAGTTTGTAAACTAAACTACAATAAGTTAAGAGTGAGAGACAATGAAATGGAAGCACCAATTATAGAAGACCTTCTTTAGGAGTCTAGCTAGAAAAGAGAAAAGCTACAGGATAAAACCTATCCGGAATGGATGGATGAAGTAAGGTGTTTTGGTTGTTTGTTTTTGTTTTTTGTTTTTTTTAATATGGAGAAGACATGAATATGTTTCCAAGTACTGGTGAAATAATCAATAGACTGGGAAATTTCTACTGAAGCTTTCCCTGACTACTTTAGTCCTTAACTCCAGTTTTTCTAAAAACAGCATCAAACTGTTAGTAATTAACTGCCCCACTTTATCTTTTAATTATAAACTCCATGAAAGCACAAATCAGATTTTACAAAGTAAGCTGTAAGAAGAAAGATCCAAGATCATCTGGAGGAAGAAACAGGGGCTTAATACCCCATTAACCTACAATGCCCCACAGTGAATGAGGCTAGCATCCCTGAGTGAAATTTGTCAGTGATCAGGCTACTGCTCCGTGATTTCTGCAGCGCTGACCCATTATGTCCCAGACCTCTTGGGAGGAAAGTAGGTATCCCCATTTGGGTTGACTAAGAAGGGGTACAAAGTCTATCATCTTCCTTGCCTTTGGGAACCAGTATAGTGCCAAAGAAAGACTGCTGGATCTAGGGTCACTTAATTTTTTTATGTCTCAAGTTCCTCAATTATAAAATGAAAGGATTGTACTACATAACCTCAAAAGGTTCTTTAGCAATCTAGGATTTTATGAAAGTGAATGGAATACAGTAATAATTTATGTTCTTTCATGTTTAAGATAGTGAGTTATGAAAACTGTAATAAATAATTAATTTTACTTAGATATTATGAAAGAAAATTATTTGGGTGGGTTATATGTGAATGAAACTGACAGCTTATTACAGTTTTTATAACTCACAATATTAAAAATTGAAAAGTGAGTGGCATTTGTCGTTATTGTTAAAAAGGGAAGAGGATAAGGATTATTACTATATAAAATTTGGAAAATCAATAGAGTAGGAGCTTGATAAATGTATTTATTGGCATCTGGAAAATTTAAAAAAAAAACATAGTAAGAAGGAAGAAAGAAGAATAGTCACAGAAAAAGAACTATGAGAGAGCAAATGAACTGCCAGTATATATTATATTCAGGAGTATAAAATATATGCACATTTCACTAATACTCCCCCTTCTACTTTCCCCATCTTCCTCTTCACTAAAAAAAGATCTTCTGTACTTCTTTCCTGTGAGATAATTTACCTTATTCTACTTCTCCCTTTTATCTTCTCACCACGTACTCCTCTTTCCTCACCCTTTAATTTTTCTTTTTTTTTTTTTAAAGATATCATCCCATCATATTCAACCCACACCCATATCCTCTCTCTATATAGTCTTAACTGTCCCAAGAATGATAAAGTTCTTAAGCTTTAGAAGTATATTCTTATGTAGGAATGCAAATAGTTTAACTTTATGGAATCCCTTATAATTTCTCTTTCCTGTTTATTTTTTTTATGCTTCTCTCTCTACTCTCATATTTGAAAATCAAATTTTCTATCTGGTATTTTCATGAGGAATTATACCCAGTTTTGATGGATAGGGGATTCTTGGTTGTTATCCTAGCTCCTTTGCCTTCTGGAATATCATATTTCTAAGCCCTTCGCTCCTTTAATGTGGAAGCAGCTAAATCTTCTGTGATTCTGACTATAGCTCCATGATAATTCCAACAACCAGTCTTCAAGTTCTAGCTATTCTACACCCACAACATCCTTTGCATCTATTCCCTTCTCTTTAACTAATAATACTGCCACAAATCTAGATCGGGCCTTTATTATCCATTCCTTGGACTACTGCAATAGCTACCTAAATGTTTTGTCTCCCTGCATCTAAGTCTCTATTCTCCTCAAGCATCCTTCACATAATTATTCAAGAAATCTAACAAATACAGAATGGGATTTAGAACCCTAAAAAGTCATCTTTTTCAAAGCCTTCATTTTACATCAAACTTAAGCACTGGGAGATTGATCTAAGGTCACACAACTCGTAGGAAGCAGAACCAAATTTACTCTAAATCTGGAATTCTTTTTCTATACCTCATGACCTTTAAGCCTTAGCATATTATTTTACAGAGCCCAAGTCTTCTGTTTCTCCCTATTGCCAATAAGAAAAAAAAATCAACTCCATAGACTAGTGTTTCAGGCTTTTTACAATCAGAATGCAACTTCATTTTTAAAATGTATATACTATTATTCCCTTTTACATATACTACACTCTACCCCAAATAGATAATTGCTAATTGTCCTCAACTTACATTCCATTTCCTGCCTCTGTTTATTCATAAAGGCTATTTCTCATATAAAGAAGGTATTCCTTCCTGATCTCTGGTTTTCAGATTTTTCTTTAATACTCTATTGATACTCCCCTTCCACAAAACCTTCCCCTAAATTAAAGTACTGTTATTTCTCCAATTTTCCTAGAGCCCTATGTCTAAGTCCTTTTTCTGCCCCCATAACACTCTACCTTGGATGACATTTACCTTTGAATGAGCTATCCTCTCCAACAGAGCTTCTTGTAAGGGAAAGCTTGTAAGCTTCTTGAAGAAGTGGACTGAATTTTTACATTTATGCTGCTAGGGGCTGGTAAACTGCCTCTCACATGGTAGGTATTTAATAAATATGTATTTGATTTGAATACTTACTAAATTCTTATGGTCTAGTTGTGATTTCATTGGTGAAGGGAATTTCCATTTGAGTAAGCTCTTTTAATCAATTCAAATTGGTATTTGATCTGAAATTTATAGTCAGAGTTATCTGGACTGAGAGATTTAAGCAATATAGCCAGGGTCACATGAATAATATATGTCACAAGCATGAGTATGTTGGAACCAGTTCTAATCAGTTCAGAAGTATTATTTTTCCATATTATGTAATTTACACCAAGAAAATACTACCAATCAGAGCTTAATTTATTGTTTTATTGATCATCTAGATTTAATAAATAATGAAGAAATTGTTAACGTCTCTGATAAAAAAATTATTCAGACTGATCTTAAAAATATATCCTCCATTCAATTTTTCCCCCTTTGGAGAATCAAACGTCAAACATTTTCTAGCATATCCTTGATTACAAGGGAAATTGAAATTCATGAATTCTTGACTCAAAAGGATGGCTTGCTATCTTCCCATTTATATACCAACACCTAAATGATTTGACATGAGTGTTAATTTAGCAGATTAAGAAAACTCAGTTAAAAATCTCAAAATACAGTTCAGAAACAAAAAAGCAAACAAACAAGCAAATTAAAACTCAACATTTTTTTCAAAGTTCAGTGATTGTTTATTAAGAAAGCTTAGCTAGCATGTAAACGTAACAAAATACTAATGAGTATGATGAGAGAAAAAAAGGAACAAGCATTAGTATAGTGTTTACTATATGCTAAGCACTGTTAAGTATCATTTGATACAACAATCCTGATTTATCCCACATCCTCAACCAATGGAACCTGATATTCCTCTGGCCTCAAAAGAGCATTTGGAGAAGAGTGTCAAGGATGATTATTTTTCCTTAACCTACCAAAGGCTTTAAACTGCCGAGTGTTGTGCAAATGTAAAACATCACAGTAATTCTAGCTTTAGTATGAAAAGCAAGCTTTAAAACCCTCACATACTTCAACTTCCCCTAACTCCATATTTCCAGATACTGCAACTGTGCCATTTTCACCCCAGGATTCTAAGGAAATAATGACTGGCAAAACAAAAAGTTGCTATTGAAGGAACATGATTTCATTTTGTTGCAGAAATGACAAAGCTGGTCTCCTGTCCTTTTCTGAGGGCCATGGGGAGAGAGAAAGAAAGGAGAGACAAGAAACAGAGACAGGACATTCAGAATATTGTGTTCTTGCATATAGCAAGCATCCAAATATATGTTGACAGGCTCCTACTTTTTTAAAAATTAAATTTCGAAAATGGATTTTCATCACTGAAGCCTGATACTTACAGATTCAAGCTTCAAAACTCACAGGTTTCCATGGTTCCATGAATGTCAGTGGTGTTGGGGTTACCAGTTAATGTCTACCATCGCTAGAACCTAATAATTACATGAAACACTCAGTTACCAGAACAGAAATGAAGTCAGGTATATGGGTAGCTAAGAAATAATTAACATGTAATTTCTCAAAGTCAGGTTTAGGCAGAAGGACAGGAATTCAGCTAAACAGGTCTCAGTTTCATAGATAGTTATTAAAAGCAAGACAGGGTTAAAAAAAAAAAGTTCCAAATTCAAATTGATAGAAATTAAATCAGAAAAAGTTAGCAACAGTCAGATGGTAATATGTACTTTTGCTACCAGAACAGGAATAAATATGCTATACCTTGGTGGTTACATCTGGAAGAGGAAGGGGTAAAACTTCAGAGGTCAGTTCTGACATTTAATAAAGGAGTAAAGAAATGTAGAGGTAAATCAAGGCACCAAGTATATATTTCCCAAGATAGTAACCTAGTATGTTATCCTGGGATTGCTTACTGAACTTTTACTATGAGCTCCTAGGGTACTAGTTAGGCAGGTAATGATAATAATAATAAAAATAGCTAACACTTGTATAGCCCTTACTACTTGCTAAGAACTATGCTAAGTGCAAGCTCAATCTTGAAACACAGGTCCAAAGGGAACCATTTGAATAAAGTCAACTTTTTAACCATATTTATATTTAACACTGATAGGCATAAATGAATACACTTATTTAGTACCTACTGTTAGGCTGATTTCCTATCCACTTATATTCCCAGTAAAGGACAGAGGAAATATATGTTCAAGGAAGTTATGACATAGTAATAGAACAAAATAAACACACTTGAAAAGACAACCATAACTCAATAGTCATTCTAATCCCAGCTAGAAGGAATCCTTATACCCACACCTGACAAATGATTATTTGCCCAGAGACCTTCAAAAATAGAGAAGCCTTCCACTTAGCCAAGAAAATGCACTGCACTTTGAGAGAACTCTAGTGGTTAGAAAGTTATCCATTATCTCCAGTCAAAAACTACCTCAATAACCATCTATTGCTCTAATTTCTGCTATTGTTAGTCAAGCAGAACATATCTCCTTCCTTTTTCCAGATGATAGGGATGGGTCAGAGCCAAAGGTCTACTCAAAACTGCATACCCAGCTAAGAAATGTGGAGCAATAAGACCCTTATCTATTGCTTCTTTTTGTCCTCTGCAACAAACAAAACAAAGCAAACAAACTGAAAAAACTCCTGTCTGATCCACAATACATTGCAAAGACTTTGGTTTCCTTATCTGGATGAAAAAACTTCCCGGCTTCTTCCTTATCTCTTATAATTTACAATCTTGTAGACTGTTAACCTGCTAGCTAAGTCCCAAATTTTCAGTATATAAAGATCTTCCCAAACTTATTTCAAATTGCTAGACTCTCTTTACAGAGTAGTTCATCAATCAACAATGGTGTAAATAAACTTTTTTGTGACTTTTAAGAGAATCTCTCTAAATTCTTTCAAACTATGAACTCTTTATTCTCTATTCTCACATATTTCAAAAGCCCTTGAAAAACCTGAAAACAGCAATCATATACTCAGTTCCCTACTCCTACCACTAGTCAAGTCTTCTCTTTTCTAGGCTAAATTTCCCATTGCTATCCACGTTCATAGGAGCAACTTCTTTCCAGTTCAAATTCAAAAACCAAATTTTAATAGTATAATCTCAGATATTCTGAAAGTTTTCACCAGATCGTAGAGTAAAAAGCTAAATAAATTACACATGAAAGAATTGTATAGAAAAACTACACTGTGTTTTTTCCACAAGAACCATCATTCTGTTGCTTCTATGGCAGAGCAAGATGCAAGTAATAAAAGCACAAATACAATACTTATTTGGGGAAAAAAAAGATGAATCTATTTAAATATTCTATTAATGGTATTACTGCTAATGCTCAATCCATTAGTGATCACTACTCAACTTCTGCCAAGCTTATTGCTATGACTAGGCTTTCAAATTATGTCCATAGGGTGATGGGATAAAGTCTCAAAAGTGCTAAGTCAGGGCTGTCACTTAAAGGCTGTATCATCATAGTTTCAGCCCTTATCAGAAAACTTAGCCTTTGCCATGGAGCACAAAACATCCTGGAAAAGGTGCAATAACATAATTAATGATCCACTTCTCTGAAGGTCAACATAAATCATGGAACAAACACAGACCTGCCTCCATCAGGCAATTCCTCCTCAGGAGATTCAGACAAGGAAGAAGTACCCTTCCCAAGTCACATTCATTTATCGACACCAGGCTTAGTTAGCTTGAACTCCCCTCCTCAAATATCCTGGCTAATTTAACCCCTACAAAGGTACAGAGTGCCATTTTCTAAGCAAATAATGACCCTCTACTTTTTCTCCAAACTTAGCACTGACTGAGCCGGCCACCATCTCCTATCATGCTTTTGCTTGTCCCTCTTAATAATTCTAAAATTTTAAATGATATTTTGCATCCTGATTATGCCATAAAAATTTATTTAAATAGACTTTTAGTCAAAGAGATGGTTAAAAAAAAGTGGGGAAGGTGGAGAAGCTTTTACAAAAAGGCCCTGAAAATCTTTAATTGCCATTTGAGAAAATCCTCCCTGTTGCTTCTTCCTCATTCACATACACCCAAAATACTATGAGTCAACTGATACTGATAGAAAAGAGAAAATAAAGGTCAGTGCAGCTTTCAAATCTGTAGTGTTCTTTTTCTAAAATATGATGGTTCTCTGGGAGCAGGTTTCTCAGGGAGCTTCTGGAGGCAGCCCTAGTTTCAGTTGAGTGTAATAATTACCTCAAATACAGCCAGGAGTAAAATCCAATCTTTTATTGTCTCTCCCAAAATTTCCCAGTTAGCTTTCTTTGGTTCCGAGAGCTCTAGTTGCTAGTCTTTTGCCTCTGCCAGCTTCTGCCTCTACCTCAACTCCGACTCCTGGCTTCTCAATCCCCTCAACTGACTGACTGATTGAAGCTCTAAGAGCTTCTTATATATGACTCCTCCTCTGAGAGAGTGGGATTGTGGGTTTCTGACTTGTGAATCTCCCGAACTTGTGAACTAATGTGTGAGCTAATGTGTGAACTCTCAAAGGTGTAAACATAAGCATTGTTTCTATCAATTCTAGTGACTTAACACCTTGCTTCAAGTTCTGGCTCTTAACACAAATTTACCGTCCTAAACAAAAATACACCTTAACTACACTGTCCTTATTATGTAAGAAAAGTTGAAAATACAAATATTGACATCTTAGATCAGTTATCTTATGTCAAAACTGAAGCTTATCAGGCCTCTCTTGCTGTAGATTCTGCCTTTAATTGACAGTATTTATGGTCAATTTCTCCAATGCTGACAAGATGCAATTCTATTTAAAAGGATAGTCCTTTGGATTTCCTCCAGTAGACAATGTGAGGACTTGAAGGTAACATAGTGGAACAAAGACTGAACTTGGAGCCAAGAAAGATCTATGTTTGAATCCTCCATTCGATTTTGAATTCAGTTCTAGAGCATGTAGAAAAACTAGTCCAAATAGTCAACTAAAAATTAATTGAAATAATTTCTTCAAACTTGAAGGATATAAAAATAAATCAGTACAAATCTGTAGCATTTCTACAAAATACTAGTCAAACAAACAGAAAAAGAAAAATACACTTAAATGTACTACAGAAAGTATAAAATACTTAGAAACTCTATCTTTTAAAAAGCACATGAGAACAATAGAAATATAATAAATAATTTTATGTAAATATAAACTTAGGGGCAAGGTAGGTGGCTCAGTGGAGAGTGTACCAGCCCTGAAGTCAGGAGAACCTGAATTCAAATCTGGCCTAAGACACTTAATATTTCCTATCTGTGTGACCCTGGGCAAGTCATTAACCCTAATTGCCTCAGGAAAAAAAATCAGGTATGGAGAAAGATAGACATGGAATGTTATACGTACTTTTAAATGTGTTCATTGAATTATAAATTTCCCATTTTATTTTGTTATAAGAGACTTCTTGCAAAGTGGGAATAATCTGTGTTTTTAATGTAAAGAAAATGTCACAAAAACTTTCTAAAAATAAATTTTGCATTCAGCACTTAATTTAATCCCAGGTAAAATCAGTAAATCGGTAAAATCGGTAAATCAGTAAAACACTTTTTATTTGTAAAATGTGGATTAAAACATTTTCTAAAAATTCTTGATAGGGTTTTTGAAAAGTTCAAATAAGAATATATATAAAACACTTTGTAATTGTAACCCTTAAAGCACTGTGTAAATTTCAATTATTACTATTATCTCATACTACCATGATTATCATCAAATGGCCACAAACTAAACTAGTTTGGTTTTCAAATTTACAAATCTCTTTCTTCTAAGGAAATGTTGTTCATCCCTACAGCTGTCTATCAGATTCCCTCCCAAGAAACATGCACCTGGACATAGCCTTCTAATTTCAGCTTGCTCTTTCACTTTAAAAAAAAAAAAAAATTCCTAGTATTGTCAAAATAATAGGATGATTCAGGGAATAAAGCCAAGATGGCAGAAAAAAGGCAGGGACTTTGCTCTCCCAAATTTCCCTTCAAACATTTTAAAATAGTAACTCAAAATGAATTCTGAAATGGCAGAATCAACAAAGAAATAGAGTAAAAAAATCTCCAGCCTAAAACAACTGAAAAGATCGGTGTAAAAGTCTGTTGTACCAAGATGAAAGTAGAGCACAATTCTGCACGGGCAATTCCCTGGCAAGGCAGCAGTAGGCCTTTGGGGCAACTGAATCAGTAGCACAGCATCTGTACCTCTCAGCCTACAAAATAACCCATCAGAAGAAGGTTACAGAGATTCCTTTTATGGCACAAGGCACAAGATGCTGTTGCATTGTCCATATACAGATTTGAGTCTCAGTCCCAGGAAGAAGAAGAGCACCAGCACACCAGAATTGTTGATGACAGGGGAGTGAGGACCCTGGTCATAATTCCAGGGCAGAAAAGAGTGCTTGTGGTCACTCACAGACCAGAACACAGGCCAAAAGTAAACATTTCAGATCATACCATCTTGGAAGAACTGAAAATTTACAGATCCTCAGAACTAGCTCTCAGAACAGTTGCACAAAAAAACCCTGAAGTTTTAAGACAGATTCCTTAGCGTGCTGAAAGTAGAGCCCAACTTTAACATCAAATTAAAAGTCAAGAAAGAGGCTAGAAAAATAAGCAAACAAAAAAAAATCCTAACTATAAAAAGTTGTTTTGGTAACAGAGAAAATCAAAACACAAGATTCAGAAGACAACAAAATCAAAACAGCTACAGCCAAAGCCTCAAAAAAAAAAAAAAAAAAAAAAAAAAAAAAAAAAGTTGGTTTCAGGATTGTAAAGAATTTCTGGAAGGCCTCAAAAAGAATTTTTAAAACTCAAAATGAAAGAGGTAGAAGAAAAATTGGAAAATGATAATAATGAAAGCATCAACAACTTGGTAAAGTAAACATAAAAATACTGAAAATAATACATTAAAAATAGAATTCATCTAATAATAACAGACACAAAAATGCATATGAAAGAACTTCAAAAGTAGACTTAGCCACCTGGGGAAAAAGGCACAAAAATTCAATGAATAAAATGAACTTAAAAAAAAAATAGAATTACCCAAATGAAAGAGATGGTACAAACTTTCATTGAAGAAAATAATTCCTTAAAAATCAGAATTGGGAAAGCAGAAGCTAATGACATTATGACGCATCACAAAATAGTAAAACAAAATCAAGACTGAAAAAAAAATGCAATAAAATGTGAAATCACATTAGAAAAATAACTAACCTAGAAAACAGGCTAAGGAGAGATAATTTAATTTAATAATTACAGGATTATGTAAATGCCATAATCACAAAAAAGAACCTAGAAATCATCTTTCAAGAAATTATCAAGAAAAACTGTTTTGATGTACTAGAACCAGACATAATATAGAAATTGAAGAAATCCACCAACTGCCTGCTCAAAAAGATCCCAAAATGAAAGTAAACAAGATGAGGTGAGATCTTTCAAGACAGTTGTGAAAATCTAGTAAGGCTTCATCTATTTCAGAGTTTGAGTAGGCTTGAAGGTCTTTGAACATTGATTCAAGGGCATACTTAAGTCCCTTTCCTGCTATAGTCCCATGACATCATTTTCTCCCTATTTCAATCAAATATGGGCAACTATGTTCTTATTGGTCAAGTTCAACTTCTTGGGTAGTTCCTGCTTTTAGAATGTAAGACCCTCATCTAATGAGGATGAGGATCTGTGGTGGGAGGGGTGTTTGCGTTAGGGACTATTTAAGTGTAAACCCTCCCTAAAGTGCCTCCTCCCTTCAAATACCTGCTCTATGGGTGGGATGCCCGATTCTCCCAAGAACGTACAATAAACTTTTGTTTTGCTCCTAGATATCTCTCCAGCTTTTTTTTTTTTTTAGTGGTGATTGCTCACCATTTCTGAGCCACGCAAAAGCGTCAAGGACAAAATACTACAAGGAGCCAAAAAGAAATAACTCAAGTATCATGGAGCCACAGACAGAATCATATAAGATTTAGTAATATTTACAATAAAGAAATGATATTCCAAAGGGCAAAGGAACTAAGATTATAACCAAGAATCACCTACCCCACAAAAATTGAGAATAATCCTTCAGGGGAAAAAAATGAGTATTCATTGAAACAGAGGATGTCCAAGCATTACTTTTGAAAGACAAAAGCTGAATAGAAATCTGATTTTCAAATTTAAGACTCAAGAAAGATAAACAGGAAAGAAAATTATAAGGGATTCAAAACTATTTACATTTCTATGTGAGATGACACTTTCTCATTATTAAGGCAGTTAGAAATAGCATTAGACAGAAGACAGGTGTGAACTGAGTATGATAAGATAGTATCTAAAAAATAAAATTAAGGGGTTAGCAAAGAATAATATGCTGGGAGGAAATGAAAAGAAAAAGTAGAGTGGGATAAAATATCTCACAAAAGAGAGGTTTAAAAGAGTTTTTATAGTGAAGGAGAAGTTAGGGGAAGTGGCAAGGGGAGGGGAGAGCACTTAAACTTTACTCTCATTGGAACTGGCTCAAAGAGGGAATCACATATATACTCAATTGGAAACAAATGTATCTACAGAAAAGTAGGAAGGGAAAGGGATAAAAGTAGGGAAGTGATGCTGATAGAAGAAGGACCAATGGGGAAGGCAGTAATCAAAACATTTCTGCAGAATAACAGAGTCAAAGGTGAGAATAACTAGGATAAATAGAAGGGAAATAGGATGGGGGATAGGGGAATACACATTTAGTAATCATAACTAAAAATATTTTTACAGAAAGTTTCTCTAAGGCAATTTTTCTCAAATATATAGAAAACTGAGTCAAATTTGTAATAATTAGAGCCATATCCCAACTGATAAATGGTCAAAGGATATAAACAGGCATTTTTTTCAATAATGTAATGAAATCTACATAAAATGACAGGAAAAAATATTCTAACTTTCAACTTGTTAGAGAAACGCAAATTAAAACAACTCTGAGATACCACCTCACACCTAGCAAATTGCCTAATATGACAGAAAAGAAAAATGCCAAATGTCGGAGGGCATTGGAAAAACAGAGACTGAGAGTTGCAAATGATTCAATCATTTGGAAAGCAATTTGGAACTATGTCCATAGAGCTATAAAACCATACATACTGTTGGCCCAGCAATACCACTACTAGTTCTGTATCCCAAAGCAATTAAAAAACAAAAAGGAAAAGGACCCATATGTACAAAAATATTTATAGTAATTCTTTTTGTGGGGGGACAGAATTGAAAATTGGGGGGATATACTATAAGAAATGACAAGCAGAATATTTTCAGAAAAATCTAGAAAGACTTATAATGATGCAAAGTGAAATAAGCAGAACCAGGAGGACATTATACATTATAACAATAATGATGTATGATGATCAGCTGTGAATGACTTAGCTTTTCTCAGCAAAATGATGATCTAAAATAATTCCAAAGAACTTATAAAGAAAAATGTTATCTCCAGAGAAAAGACTATAATCTAAATACAGATCAAGGAACACTTTTTAAAACTATTTTTCTTGAGGAGTATTTTAGGAGGAAGAGTTCCATAACATGATATATATAGAAATATATTTTACATGACTATATCTATATCTATTTATCTATATATCCCTTCTCAGTGAGGGATAGGGGAAGCACAGAGGGAAAGAATTAATTTGCTATCAAAATTTTTAAAAAATTAATGTTTACATTGTTTTTAGATGTAGTTGGCAAAAATAAAATAATATTTTATTTTAAAATAAATTTTTTAATGAGTAATGAGTACATATAAAGGTAGAAACTACTATTTCAAAAGAAGCAGGGGTTAGGGAGGGGAATTCTTTAAGAAGTAACAGTCATCATCCAGTCAAGATGGCTGCAAGAACTGCAAGCAAACTTCTCAGATCCCATCTATTTCAGCAAAACCTTGATGGTTCACATTAGACAGAATAATGAATGATAATTGCTCAAAAAAAGTGGGAATTCATTTAAACTTTAATGTTGAACATTTCCAAAACACAATGTTGTTTGTATTTTACTACTTTAGGGCGGGGATTGAGGGTTGGGGTGCCCAGGGTCACACAGCTAGTCCATGTCTGAGGTCAAATTTTAACTCCGATCCTCCTCATTCCAGGGCTGGGGCTCTATCCACTGCACCATGTAAGTTGTTTAAAGGAAATAATGCCTATTTTAAAATAATCATCCCTGGTCTTACCAAGTCAGATTTGTATTACAGAATCAAACTCATAGAATTGGAAGAAAATTTAGAGGTTCTCTCATCCATCCCTTGGGAAGGTAGGTGGTGCAGTGGATGGACCTGCAGTCAGGAAAACTCATCTTCCTGTGTTTAAATCTGGCTGTGATCCTGAGCAAATCACTTAACCTTATTAGCCTCAGTTTTCTCACATGTAAAATAAACTAGAGGAGGAACTAGCATACTATTTCAGCATCTTTGCCACGAAAATCACAAATAGAGTTAACAAGAGTCTAACCTTTCCCTGAAACATGAATTACTTCTCTAAAATTTCCTGCAAGTATGTCATCCAATCTCTGAACATCTCCAGGAATAGGGAAATCATCTACTTCACAAAGTCATTTAATCTTTTTTTTTTTGGACAGTCTCTATGATGAGGAAGTCCTTCCTTAAAATGAATTAAATCTACTTGCCTATAATTTTCACCTAATCCTAATTCTGTTCTTGGGGGGTGAAGAGAACCGATTTTAATCTACCTAATTTACTTGCTACCTAGAAACACATTAGGAGATTTCAGTGTGGATAATCTTTTTGGGGTAGGGCCACTAACTGTAGCAATGTGAATGAGAGTTTTCTATTAGAGTGAGAAGTTCTTAAATAAAAAGATTTTATCAATTTGTCCCATATATATCCATTTCTAAATATATTAGCAAGGAGGTCTCCATTTGAATAATCATTTGATAATTCATAATCTAAAATAGGGAAATGAAAAGAACTCGGTATGTGTCCAAAAAAGATTTATTTGACACAGAAGATACTTGATATAGAGAAATGAGGTTCCAGGATAATGTAATCTTCCAAATTTTTGTGCAAATGGGATAATTCCTCCAATATATATTTAGATCTAACAACTTATTCTGTTCTACACCACACCCCCATCCATTATGAAGTTATAATTCAGTAGACCTCAGTTAATTTGGAGTGAAAAACAAAAAAAAACAAGCAATTAAAATTACATAAGTATATAGGACAATAGCTAATTAATACGACATGCACAAATTAGGATAACACTTGCAGTTACAAAATTCTAAGAAGCAAACATATCTTTATATATATCATGAAAACCACATTATAGCAACCACATATCTAGAAGGTATAAGCAAACTGCAAAAGCCCTAATTCATAGGGCCTGGTAACACTCCTTGATACTTTCTCATCCTGTGCAGTTCAGACCAAAGGCATTTCTTTAAGTTTTCTAATAGGATAGCACTGTCATAATACATGTATACCATTCCAATTATTCATCTATTACTTGGCTCTTGTTACATAACCAACCCAGTCATAATTCTAGTTAAATATTTCCATTTATTTTCCAACCTTTATTGTGAACTGACCATTAATGACAGCCTCCTTCCAGCCAATGTGTTTCTCATTATTACCTTTTACCTACAATTTTTACACTACAGAAATTATTGTTGTTCTGAGATTCAGTCAAAGAGCATCATCAGGAACTGGCTGTTTCAAGTTCAGACTGTATTTGGGAGCAATTTGAATTTTTTTCTATAAGATACCTCACACTCTGAAGGTTGTGAATATGTTTCAAAGTCTTCTTTCCTTCATACTAAACATCCTCAGCTCATTCAACTTATGCTCCAATAACATGGTTTCCATTTTGCTCAGGATCCTCTTTTTAGCATACTCCAGCCTATAATAAAGGGAAAGAACTGAGTACAACATTCTACTTGTCTAATAAAGGCAGAACTACCCTTCCCTACCATTGCCTATATTCTACTGGACCTCTTTAATACAACAGCCAAAACTGTGTTAGCTTTAAAAAAAGGAAAAAGAAAAAGAAAAGAAAACAACACCATACTGAATCATCTCATTTCAGTCCACTGAAATCTGCAGGACTTTCTTGTGTTCTAAACATAGTTCCCTCAAACTGAACTTATATAGCTCATTTTTTTTTCATAAAATAAGTTGATTTCATTAGATGACCCAGAGTTTCAACATTTTTGGACACCAATTCTGTGACCTTATATATTGGTTATCATTGTTAGTGTCACCTATAAATTTGAGAAGTCTATCTTTATCCAAGTAACTGATTTTTGAAAATAAGGCAAATATAAGATGATAGTAAAAGATAATGATAAATGTTGGAATGTGGGAAAACAGGCTCACTAATACATTGTTAGTAGAGTTGTGAAGAGATCCAACCATTCTGGAGAGCACTTTATAACCGTGTGCATGCCCATTAGAGAATGGTTGAACAAGCTATGGTATATGAATGTAATGAAAATATTAGTGTAATTTTGAAATGACAAGTAGGTTGATTTCACAAAGACCTGAAAAGACTTGCAAGAATTTATGCTAAATGACTGAGTAGAACCAAAAGATCATTGTACATGCCAACAAGGTTATGTAATAATCAATTCTTATGGATGTGGCTCTTTTAAACAATGAGATGATTCAAGGCAATTCCAATTGACTTGTGATGGGAAGTCATCTGAATCCAGAAAGAGAATCATAGAAATTGAACATGGATCAAAGTGTAGTATTTTCACTTTTGTTTGTTTGCTTGTTTTTTCTCATGTTTTGCTTTCTTGGGCTGCATAGCAAATATGGAAATGTTTAGAAGAATTGCACATGTTTAATGTATTTTGGATTGCTTGCTGTCTATGGGAGAGGATAGTGGAAAAGAAGGGATAAAAATTTGGAACACAAAATTTTGCAAAGGCAAATGCTGAAAACTATCTTTGCATATATTTGAAAAAAAAAAGGCATTTTTAACAAGGCAAATGAAACGGTCCAAAGATGAAAGATCTTCAGCATGAATTAAGTTGGCAATCTATTTGGAAATCTAGCAAAACAAGTTCTGAATTCTGAATCTATCTAACTGTACTACCACCTATTATACATGTCTCTAATTGACAGTCATATTATGAGAGACCTTTTCAAATGTCTTATTAAAATACAGATATACTATATCACATGCATTCTTTTGATCAACCATCAAAAAAGATAATTGTTTGTCCTTGATTACCCAAGCTGGCTCACAATGATCACTGATTCCCAAAGAGCTCAGAACTGTTTATTAATCCATTCTAGACTTTTTACAGAAATTTATGTCTAGGAAGAAGATAAGACTGTAATATAAATTACTTCATGTGTCTGGAAAATTTTTTATTTAAATTTTAAAAGCTCATATTCTGTAATATTTTTAATTCAAAAAATACATATGCTTATTTTGTTCAAATGAATATTACCTTTAGTAAGGGGGGAAAACATCTTGTGGTTTTAAAATTTAAAGATGTTTCCTATGTCTCCAGCATTTTATAAACTTTAAAAGCATTATATACCATCTGAGATGAGCAAGAAGCAGGTACAAAAAAAACCTTGACCCCTAATCTTTCTGCCAATTCCTCCTTTTCCTTCTACCTTCTGATCAGATAGACACTGATTCTGCACACATATATTCCCCCTTTCCGAAGGAAAGAAACCCTCCATCCCAATTATCCAACCCACTCTATCCCCTTCTGAATAGTGGTAGATTGGTGCAGGGTCCTTACACCTCTCTTCTCTTGCTGGATACACATGGTTGCTCACACTACTTAGAAATCCTTCCTATAATACAGAAGACTCCCAGGCCTTACCACCTGTCCTGCAAATATACTCTAAGGACACTTAGGCCTTGCCATCTGCCCAGTAGTTGATCCCTTCTGCATGTATTGTGACCACTATTTAGAATGTGAGCTCATTGTGAGCAGGGACTTGCCTCATTTTTCTATCTGTACTAGATGACTAATACCCAGGGTGAGGAGGTATAATCTCTGGACAGAAAACAAAATGACACTATTCACCCTGAGACACAACCTTATCTCACTAGCTTTTAGTCCAAACCAAGGGCCTAACTGATCACATAATACACTGAACTCCAGTTCTAATCCAGAATTCTAATTTCAAGTATTCTAATAAATTTTGTATAATGCAGCCTCAGACCCTGAACTCTATGGTACTACAGAAGGATTTTACAAACAGTCAGCAATCAAATTCACTGAAAAATATAAAATTATTTATTTCAAGTTTTTTAAAGTAGCACAAAAACATTTGGCATAACATGTGTAATATAATGTACAAGAAGGGCTTGTGGATCTAATTCAATGGTCATTGAATTTTTTTTAATCAGCTATCCTGTTTTAGGATTTCTGAAGAATAATATTTCTCTCAGGCATCTTCCTGCCTGGATTCTATCCTTATCAAGCCTATTTAAAATTGTTTCTCACAATCAAGCCATTCTCCATTTGATAGATGGTCAAAAGATATGAACGATTTTTAGATGAAGAAATTGAAACTATTTCCAGCCACATGAAAAGATGCTCCAAATCATTATTGATCAGAGAAATGCAAATTAAGACAACTCTGAGATACCACTATACACCTGTCAGATTGGCTAAGATGACAGGAAAAGATAATGACGAATGTGGGAGGGGATGTGGGAAAACTAGGACACTGATACATTGTTGATGGAACTGTGGATGGATCCAACCATTCTGGAGAGCAATTTGGAACTATGCTAAAAAAGTTATCAAACTGTGCATACTCTTTGACCCAGCAGTGATTCTACTGGGCTTATATACCAAAAAAGATCTTAAAGAAGGGAAAGGGACCCACATAAACAAAAATGTTTGTGGCAGCCCTTTCTATAGTGGCTAGAGACTGGAAATTGAATGAATGCCTATCACTTGGGGAATTAATGGATAAATTATGGTATATGAATGTTATGGAATATTATTGTTCTGTAAGAAATGACCAGCAGGATTATTTCAGAAAGGCCTGGGGATACTTACATGAACTGATGCTAAGTGAAACGAGCAGAACCATATCATTATATACTTCAACAACAATAGTATATGATGATCAATTCTCATGAACGTGGCCGTCTTCAACAATGAGATAAACCAAATCAGTTCCAATAGAACAGTAATGAAGAGAAGTCTTTATGTTATTGTTTGCTTTCATTTTTGTTTTCCTTCTCGGGTTATTTTTACATCATTTCTAAAACCAATTTTTCTTGTGCAGCAAGATAACTGTATAAATATATTGCATTTAACATAAAAAAAATAAAATTGTTTCTCACCCACACCAAGATACTAAGTAGATTATATCCTATATTTACTACTATTGGTCAAATTGCACTTTTTTGTCCTTTTTCAGACAACTGAACTGAAACCTCAAAAATTTGCTGGCAAAAAAATAAGAACCATCGATTAATGCCAATATACCATCAATTCATCTTTCCCCACTGAAACCTGCTACTAAGGAGCTCACCATTATAAACTGCTTTGGAGCTTATGAATCACTTCAATTGCTTATCTAGATTGTAGCAATGAACTGATAAGCAAGTTTGGGTTTTTTTTTAAGTTTGGGGTTATTTTTTTAAGTTTCTGAACAATCAAAAAATGTCCCATTTAACACATTGAAATTCAAGCTCTATTTTTTTTTTAAAAGGAAAAACCCCTGGCATGTACTCAGTCTTATTTCACTCTTATTCTAAACAGAATTCTAATAAGCTCACTCAGTTACTGAAATAGAGTAATGAAAGAAATAGAAAAATGAAAGAAAAACAGTAGTAAAGGGCTATTATAGAAGTAAGATTATCACTATCAAAAAGTTAAAGCTATAAGAAAGAGAGGAAGCAAAACTATTATATGCAAAATAACTCCAAAAAAAAAGCAGAGTAATATGGAACATGAAGGTAGAGTTATATATACTTAATAGGTTCCAGATGTAGCACTTTTTTTTTTAGCTCAATCTAATAATGGGTATTGTATCCTTGAGACAATAAAATTAATATGTTCATCATTTCTGTAATAAATTAGGTACATTAAGTATTATACCCAGTTTATTACTCTAATATATTTCTAGCTAAAATGTTTTAAGTTTTACCACTTAAAAGATTAAACATTAAGGTGTATAGAAAACCTTGGTATCTGGACTGGTATTCTCCTACCAAGGATTCCAAATGGCTCCAGTGTTTTTTTTTTGTTTGTTTGTTTGTTTTTATTTTTACTATTTCTTGCATCATGAAGGCTTCACTGAAAATCTTACAACTATCTAGTTCTCAGAAGGAAAACTGACTTCTCCTACAGCAGTCCTTTCGCCAGCTTGGTTATCTTCCTCTACATATCTGAACTTTATCAAGTTCCTTCTTCAATGTGACACCAAGAACTAGATACCCCCTAAACTAATACCAAGTACAAAAATACCAGCTCTCATTTTTGAAGACACATGTGCCTCTTTATACAACTTCAGCTCACTTTAACTTCTAGGGTGGCCATACTATTATTGCCTTTTAAGGACTATGTAATAGACTAAGACCCCCTAGATCTTTTATTCTGCTGTACAAAAAAACTGTCTCTCTCTGTCCCCTTGTATTTGAGGTTTATTTTTGAGAGGTCTTTACATTTATTCCTATTAAATCCCATTATATTAGATGAGGTTTATAGTTCTAAAAGGCAGACTTTTTATTTAAAGATTCTAAAAGGTAAATATATATATAGTGTACCACTCAAAAGGAATAATGAATTAAAAAGCAAGTATTAAGTGATTATTATATGTGAAGCACTGCACTAAATGCTGAAGATACAAATAAAAATATAAGGTAATCCCGACTCTAAGGAAGCTCTTATTCTGATGTGTATTTTCTCCTTTATAAGAGGTATGGCAAAAAATGTCATTTCTATTCATAAAACTGAGTAGATTTCTGTGGTTAAACCACTTGATATGATAATGACCTTGGAGGTAAGAAATTTATTTTCTAGTTTTAAAGTAACTGGGGCTCTTGAGGAAACTGGGGTCTGGACCACCTGCAGAGGGAATTGCCAAACTGCAGTTGCACAAAGATTCTTGCCCTCCATAAAGGGCAGAGGACCTGGCTTCATAACAGGACTGATGGAATGGGAAACACTGCTATTCCTAAGACTCTTTAAATATATCATCTATTACTTCATACAAGTCAGTGATGAATTTTGACTCAAGACAGAGGGACAGTGCCCTAGAGCACTTTATTAGAATTTTCTTTTCAGATTTACAGCAAATCATCCATGCCTGTGCTTTGTTTTCATTCATTCAACCACTCCTGAATCTATCCAAGTACATATTATCACCTAGCACCCATCTCTTGATGTCTTGTGATAATGTCAAACACTCTGCTGAAATCCAAGGAACCGGAGTCTACAAAAATGACACACACATTTATATATCATTTTACCAGGAATAATTCATTCCACACTAAAATCCTTCCCTTGATTCCGGAGCTATGTATCAACTATCAGATGCCCATGTGATTCAGAGGCTATTTGAACTTCCTTTAAGTTTCCTATATATCCTTGCATCTCACAAAGTATTGTGGCAACTCTCATCACGTATTGTAGTTTGCTTTTCCCTATCTTTGCTTTTCCCTATCTTTCTATCTAGATACAGTCAGTGGATAAAGTGTGCTGAGCCTGGAGTCCAAAAGCCCCTATTTCAAATCAGTCTCAGATACCTTCTGCTTGACCTTAGACAAGAGTCACTTAACCTGGCTGCCTCGGTTTCCTCAATTACCAAATGGGGATGATGACAGTACCTCCTTCCTAGGTGGTTGGTGAGGACCAAGAGATAATATCCACAAAGTGCCTGGCATGTTTCCCTTCCAACATGATTCTGCACCCAGGGAGAACTTGAGTGGTTTGTAAATGAACAATGAAGCTGATGAGAGTAAAACTCTGTAAAGTTTTGTAAAGTTATGTAAAATCACCAACAAAAAGTTATACAAACCCAAATGGTCTTGCATCTTCTGGAGACAGGATTCTCTTAGACTCATGCATAAAATGAGTCTTCAGAAAAATGTCTCCTTTCATATCCAAACCCAAATGGTCTTGCATACAGGATGTCAATTCTTAGACTCATGTATAAAATGGATCTTCAGAAAATGTTTCTTTGCAGATCACCTCTCTCTTGAGAATGATATTGCCTGCCAAGGAAGTCTTTCTCTTGGTGTCTCTTTAACAATAAAAGCTTTTTACCATAGCCTTTGAGTCTAGCGAATTTCCTTCACTGCTAACTCGTGCCTTGGAGAACAAGGAAACCTCACCCATTCCTGCCAAACCTCTTCTTCAGTACCCTTGCCTTCATCAAAGCCACTCTTGAAATGTCATTGCTTACATTTTCCATGAGATTTAAGGAAAACA
Organism: Sarcophilus harrisii; assembly: GCF_902635505.1. NCBI lineage: Eukaryota > Metazoa > Chordata > Mammalia > Dasyuromorphia > Dasyuridae > Sarcophilus > Sarcophilus harrisii. The sequence continues at coordinate 439,696,092 of NC_045428.1, read as the reverse complement.
TTAGCCTCTAGTTTATTTTGCTGCAATAAAGTCAGAGGTGATTAACTTGGAAAGGAATCTCAAAATTATAATCGATAATCTTGTTACTTTATTTCTAAATATTTAATTGAGACATCAAATACCATATAGTCTCCATAAGAAGCCTTCTACAATATCCACAAAACCATCATGCAGCTTCTCATTGAAGACTTAAACAAAGGCAAGATGGAAACAGGGAGAATTCTCCAAAAGAAAATTGCTAATATTCTAAAGAGCATCAATGCCAAACAATACCTTTATTATAGAAATTGGTTAAACTTTCATTTCCTAGAAAATCAAATTAAATAAAACATTTTATTCTTCAACTAACTGTATCAATCAAACCAAGTTGTTTTGGTACAATTAATTTATCTTTCAAAATCAGTGATTCCCCACATCTAGGATCTATGTGTCTGCACCTTAACACTTTAACAATGTCAGGGTTTTTGCCTAGCATATAGCTCAACAGACAAATACCTGATATCAATGATCTTCTTCAAAAATGAAGGACAAACAAGAAGATCACAAGAATATCTCAGTAGGAAGGTAGTGGCTATAGCCTTTCAGCTATCCATGAGAATGTTGCTTTATAGAACAAAAGAATACACAGGTAACTACACAGATAATATAAATGAAGACACAGCTATCAGAATTAGATTTTAAATACAATGACCAATCTTGCAGATGTTGAAACACTTTCTTTTCAGTAGACAGGTGTTTGACTACAGGTGTAGAATGCTATCTATCCTGTGAGATACAGTAATTGTGTGTTTATTATAAGGGTCTATAGAAGTAACAGGATTTTTGCTAAGTGACTGATATAAAGACAAAACACAAATACAATATTTTTAAAAATAAAATACATTGAGTAGAAGAAATGTTACTTTAGGGGAAGCCTAGTGAGCACCTAAACAAAACATGTTACATGGCTGGGAGGGCTACATACTACCAAATTGAAGGCTAGATCTCTGTTCTCAATTTGGCCTTTACTGATCTAAGCTAAATTATTATCGTGATGAGTATAATACTAGTAATTCAATGAATATTTAATGGTATTGATAAAGAGATGCTTTTATAACATGCTGGACAGTCTATAAAAGCACTCAAGATGAGTGGTAAGCATCTCTTTAAATGTTAAAAACAATTGTCCTTCAAAAATGTACCTTAAGCACAAAATTTAGACAGTATCCCAGTGACAAGACAGCAGCCATCCCAAGTCTAAGAGTGTGGTTAGAACTGCCAAAGAGCATTTTGGAAAAAAGGCCTACACAATTTGCTTTCAGCCAGCCACCAACATTTCAAAAACATAAGAGATGCCAAAAGTTCAATTTCTGTTAAAAAAAAAAAAAGCACCTAACCAAAGAAACTAAAGAAACATTTGGTATTTAAAGCCAGAGAAGAATTTAGAGATCTAGTCCAAATGATTATTGTTGTCTTGTTAACAGATAAAGAAGCTGAAGCCCAGAGCAACCCTGGGAAGTAGGTCCTATTATTATCTTCTTTTATAGATGAGGGAAACTGAGGCTGAGAAAGGTTAAGTAACTTGGTCATGGTCACACAACTACTAAGTGTCTCTGACAGGCTCTGAACTCAGATCTTCCATATTCTAAATCTAGTATTCTTATTCTTTGCCACCAGGCTAGATTTTAAATAGATAAAATTAAAATAGGTTAAATGACTTGAATCTCAATTACCAGCCCTCACAGTAGGAATTATTCATTGGCTTATCAAGAGATTACTTCATAGATATATGTAGTTGTTTGATTTAATCCTAATAAATATGCATATGGCATATAAATTTACTTTTCAAATCCAGTTATGCTAGGTAAAAGGTTTTATAGAAAAATTAATAGTCATGTTCTTTATATCGATCATTTCCTCCCATAAACAATCATTTCATTCACATTTTAATCATGCCTTCTAAGATAGTATCTGCCAATTTGTCTTCATCATTATCTCTACTTGTATTCTATTTCTTATCCTTCTTTTGGCCTAATTTAAATATTTTTTTAACTTCATATGCTGTACCTCAGCCCATATTCTCCCAAGCTTCTCACCCACCCCACTACCACCAAAAGAAACCTTAGCTTTTTAAGATTCTATATAAATCACAAAGACAGACAGACCATACAAGTAAAAGAGGTCAAAGTCAAGGTCTTAAGGCAGACTTAAATTTGTGCTCATGCTCACAAGTGACCAAAGATTTCTTTGGTGAGGCAGATAGGTGGTAAAATGGACAGTGTGTCAGGAATCAGGAAGGTTCATCTTTTTGATTTCTAATCTGGCCTCTGTGTGACTCTGGGCAAGTCCCTTCGCCCTGTTTGCCTCAATTTCCTCATTTATAAATGCACTGGAGAGGGAAATGGCAAATCACTCCTTCACCTTTGCCAAGAAAACTCCAAATGGGATCCTGAAACAACTAAACAACACCAATCTTTGCTGATCAAAGTATCTTAATCTCCTTTCCATATATTTAGTAATACAGTAAGCTTGGGGAGCAGGGGTACCAGAGGAGAGAAAGATGGCTAACTTACTGATAGTACCACTAAATTTGCTTTACTATTTAAAGGCCCTATAAGGAGTAAATGCACCACTATACAAGGTATATTTACAGTCTTAGTATAAACTTTATATATTAAACTTTAGTACCTTAAAAATGCACAAAGACTTTTAGGAAAATCTGCATAGCTATAAAGTATTTATCATTTCATCCTTAGGAGTAGTTAGCTCCCCAATCAACCTGCACTGCAACAAGTATAAGTAAAGGGGGAAAAAAGGCACCAAGTATTAACAATGACCATGTATATTTACAGATGAGATGGGGAGTTTGTATTTCTTTTTAAGAATAAAAATGGGGATCTTTAGTGTGACTGTAGCATCTCCAAGACAACCAAACAGGTTATAAAAATCCGACAACCTATTCATAGCACACTTCTTAAAACCATTCCCCAACTAGATTTGGCATAAATCATTGTTGATTATTTGGTGCTAATCTGACACCCCTGCTTTTATGCCAGGAACAGATAAAAAAAAATCATAATTTGAAGCAGTCATATGGTTGGGCAGCTTCTGGCTTTAAAGATTTCCCCCTATCCCTACATCTTTCAGAAACTGTAGTTTCAACAGCTCATTACCCCAAAGTTGATCAGAAATGCATGACCATGCATGTTTTTTGGATCATTAGAGTTTGTTTCTAAGTAATGATTATGGGCTAATAAAGGCCTTGTCACCTGAGGCATTATTCTCAATAGTTTTAAGCCGAGCGGACAAAAAAAAAAAAAAAAAAAAGAAAAAAGAAACATGTTCATCCATGATTCAGCATGACATTCCAATTTGATGAAAAATGCAAACTCCTGTAAAAAAAATCAATGTCTATTTTTATACTGTCAGTGGTACACTATCACTAATGGCAACCTGCAAATGTACTGTGAATAAACATTTCCTAGAAGCAGCTGAGAAATTCTGAGATTTTTAGGTTAGTAAAATGGTTCTAACTAAAATTAAAGTTTCCCTATTCTCACCCTCTCCAGCTTTTCTTTTTGAGAACAGTTGGGACTGACAATATCATCTTAAATTGACAACGGTTTAAAATTAATATCATTCTGGGCATAAAGCTGCTAGTCTTCTAACTATAATATGTGTGCATATTGTCTAATTTATTTTTATGGCTCCATCTAAGTATTCAACTAGTAGAAGACCATTTAAGGGATCTCACTGACACTATTGTTTCCAACACACTAATATTTTTACTTGAAGAATAGTATATATCCACACAATTTTATATCCAATCAACATATAATCTCTATTTATAATCCAATATCCACACAATTCTTGCTCCACTTTAAATTTAGAAAGCCATAGTCCCAGATTGAAGATTATAAAGGATTAGAATTATTGGGTACACACTTAGCAGTGGCTGGGGAAAAAAATCTTACTCTTGTAACTACCCTTATTCTTCACATCAGCCTTAAATCCCATATCCACGACAACAAAATGACCCATTCTTACCTACAGAGCAGCATCTTCCCAATCTATGGGATATCTGAGGCATGGTATTAGGGCTTTAACCCAGCTCTATGCATAGGAGAGCAGCAGGAGTCTCAAAAGGATTAACAAAGATAATTAGGGCTGGTGATCCTCATGGTAATCTGGGAGAGTTATATTCTATGCTGACAGTAGCATCCTATTTGTTAGTTGTCTAACAAAAATGTAGTTTCTCCTTAAGAAAGGGTCTAAGATATCCAGTGTAATTGTCCAAGATTCCACAAACTAAAGCAAATAGGCCTTCTAATCCTCACAGACCACAAGTGCTCTCACTTGGGTTTTATAAAGCAGCAAGTTTATCAAGAAAAGACCAAGGCACATTCTCAAACAGATCTCTAATACAAACCTATAACTTTTCAAATCTCCATAGACTGTTCCTCAAACCACAATTTAAAAAAAATAGAAGAAAAAATTAAGTAACCAAATCCTCTTAAAGTAGGAGTTCTTAATCTTTTTAATGTCAAAGACCCCTTTGGGAGTCTGGCAAATCCTCTGAATCTCTTCTTCAAATAAAGTTTTTTAAACACATAAAATAAAATCAGATTGCAAAGAAAATCAATTATACTGAAATAGCAAAAAAAAAAAATTAAGTTTAGGCCCCAGGTATTAACCTCCAAGTTTTTTTCCCTAAGAAAATATTTAATTTATGATTATGACACTTAACACATTATCTTCATAGCAACCCTCTAAAGTCAGAAATGATGCAAGATATTAGCATTATTATATTAAGAAGGGAACTAGGGCTCAGAGATGAGGTGACTGTGCCAAGGTTTCATAGCCATAAAGTAGCAGAGCCAGAATTTGAATCAGAAATTTCACACTACAAATCTAACACATTTCCCCCGTTGCATTATAGAAAGTATACATCAAGCAGGCTGATTTCAGAAAATCTGGACAGATTTACACAAACTGATTATGAGTGAGGTAAGCAGAGCCAGGAGAACATTGTACACAACAATAGCAAGATTATGTAATGATCAGCTATGATAGATTTGGCTCTTCTCAGTAATACAGTGATCCAAGAATTCTAAACTTGGGGTGGAAAACATCATCTGCATCCAGAGAGAGAACAGTGGAGACTGAATACAAATCAAAGCATATTATTTTCATTTTTTGTTTGTTTGATTTTTCTTTCTTGTGGTTTTTCTCTTTTGTTCTAAGTTTTCCTTCACATGACTAATATGGAAATATGTTTAGGATGATTTTATATATGACCTATGTCAGATTGCTTGCTGTCTTGGGGAAGGGGAGGAAAAGAAGCAAGGGAGAAAAAATGGAAACTCAAAATCTTACAAAAATGAATGTTGAAGGTTATCTTTACCTGTAATTGAAAAAAATAAATTACTATTTCAAAAAAGAAACTATATAACAGCCTTATAAAAAGTCACTAACAAAGCATGAAAAACCATCTACTTCATTTCAATCTGAAGCTACAATGAATTATGTTTGATTTTTTGCCAAACTCCATTCTACTGGCACATGAAAGAATTTCATAAACATTTAAGTGCCAGTTGCACAGATCATTAGTGTGGTAGAAGCCATATGAGTAGAAACCAAGAGAGAGGAAATTGAGGTAAGGCATGGATCCTGTCTTCATAGCACAAGGGCCCTACTATTATCTATTATGGACTTCCAAAACACTACGGTGATGAAGGGGAGAGTCTCTGTGGCTCATTTGATCTAGGCTAACCCACCAGAGAGAAGAATGGCCCTGAAACTGTGTTTGCTTCAGGACCCCAAAGGCCCCTGGTCATGCCAGGCCTTCACCAAATGGGTCTATAACTTTATGGTAAGTGGGAATGAACTATCTAGGAAAGAAAATTGCTCTACAGGGAGAGGGCTGTGCTCTGCCTTATTGAAGACTTGGCTATAAGTCCTTTAAGTCTTTGTTACTGCCTTAAACAAACCTGCTTTATTTTCATGCACTGCTCTTTCTACCTCTATGACACCTGTCCTATGAGACCTCTTGTTTTTACTTAAACAAATGCTATCTTGTTTCACACCTTGATCACTTCTCATTTGTACTACTCCAACTGTGGCTCCAGGTCTATAATCTCTCCCTACTAAGTTGTCAAAGTCATTTTACTTCATTTACCACATCATTCACGTACTCAATAAAATCCAACAGCTCCTAATTATCTCTAGGATCAAATATAAACTTCTCAATTTGGTTTTAAAGCCTTTTACAACCTGACTCCAATATATCTTTCCAAACTCATTACACAACTACTCCCTTTTCACACACAAGTCAAATAAGCCTTCTCCCTATGTTTTGCATACAGAATCTATTTCTTGTCTTGGTTTAAATCAGAGAGGAGTCACTATGAATCTGTAGAGAAAAAAAAAAGGAAAAGAAAAATAATGTACAAGAACTTAACCAAAGTTAACTGGTAAAAATTATGAGAAGGAAAAAAAAGTTATATTAGACTGGTTTTAACCATGTAATGATTAGAGCATCTATTATGACCCCAGGTCTCAGGATGCACTCTTGAATGTGCTGAAACCCTCTAGCTGTGAGAGAGACCACTTAATTATATAACAGCTACTGCATAGTAATGAGAAAAAATCTATAGGAGGGTCCTTGCAAAACCTTTCAAAGAACCCATATGAACTAAGATTGAAGCCACAAATACTCATGGATAGCGCCTCTCTTTCATCATCCTCTCCCAAAATGCACCACTATCCAGATGTGAATGTGTGGTTGGATATACTATAATGTGCCCAAGTGAAAATAAATGAAACTCTAATGAAGTCTCTATAAATAGTCATATGTCTTTTAAAGTTTTTCCTTAAATCTTCCTTCTTCATTGTGAAAATTTAGCACGATTGTGATAAGGTAATATATATCTCCAGTAAAATATTAAATCTTACAAGACAGATAGCATTTAAATTGTGCTTTGAAGTTTGCAAAGCATTTTACAAATATCTTATTGAATCTTCAAGAGAATTCTGTGAAATAGGTACTATTATTAATCCTATTTTAAGGATGAGGAAACTGAGGCAGGCAATGATTAAGTTGAGTTGCCCAGGATCACACAGTTCATAAGTATCAGAAGCTGGATCTGAATTTAAGCCTTTTTGACAACACTGCCCCATCTAGATGATTAATAAATGCTCTTTGAATTTGACTATTTAAGGAACAGCAAACAGATCTATCTGGCCACCTGGTCTACAGGAGGATAAGGAACGGAAGGGAAGCAGCTTAAGACTAGATTATAGATAGACTCAAAGGCCAGTTTTTAAAGTGACATGAAGCCACTAAAAGTTTGAGGTGAGAGTTAACAGTGAAAAGCTTTTAGAACAGTATACTAGTAATGCCATCAGGATAGACTAGAAGGAACAAGGACCAGAAGTAAAAAATTGAGTTATGTTGTAATAATTCAGGCATAATCTTTGTTAAACATTTGAAATTACATGAGTTTCCATAAATTGGCTGAACCAAATGTATAGATGGATAGTATATGACTTAGCCATAAGAAACAACAAATAGGGATTTACAGAAACATGGGAAGACATAATTTGGTAAATAAAAATAAGCAGAACCAGAACAATACACAATCAGTGTGATGATGAACACAAGAAGAACACTCAAATGAAGCCAAAGGCTCCTATGACTTTTCATGGCCTCAGAAAAGGGAGGAAAGAACACTTCTCTCTTTTTGGAGTAGAGCTGCAGTGCTAGGAGTGAAGAATGCTAGATACAGCTTCAGACACTATCGTCATGTCCCTGAATTTACACTTAACTGTTTTCTTTGCTATAAGGAAGTGGTAAGGAATGGAGTCACAAGTTGAAAAAGAGTTAAATTAAAAATAGAAAGCACCTTGATTTGGGTGTATTATTAAAAATTGATGGAAATAAATTATGACGATACACACATTGATAATGACACATGGGAAACTAGGAAAACTCTAGAAAATTTCTCTCATTTTGCTAAGAATCACATGAAAGAGAGGGGATAAAGAATTCAAGCATGCATTATAGGAACGAACACAAGTCTGTAATTAGACTTGACATTGCTCAGGAGGCAGAACGGAGTTATGCCTAATGAAAATCAGGAAATATTATAGTTGGAAAGGATTTTAAGAACTCACTTAGTCCAATTCCCTTGGTCTATAAAGGAGAAAGCAATGCCCACAGAGGTAAACTGACAACTAAATAGTCAGACCAAATAGGTCTATCACTTGTTTTTACTCAAACAATTGCTATCTTGTTTAGTGAAACCTTAGGTTTCACTAAACACCTGTGACTGGATCCTGGGACTCTGAACCTTTCTCTTTACCTATCATAGTACGCATCTAGATGGTCCAATCAAGTGGAGTTCTGGTCTTGGAATTTGAATTCTGCCAAAGGCACTTAGCTGTGTGACCCTGGGTAAGTCATGTAGGCTTTCATCCTCAGTTTCCTCATTTATAAAATAGAGCTAATAAAATTACCAAATCCATAGGGTTGTGTGAGAATCAAATGAAATAATGTTAAGAACTTTACAAACCTTAAAACAATATAAATGTCAGCTATTGTTATTGTTACATAGCTTTTGCTCTAAAGTTTACTCTTACTATGGAGAGAACTCAACACATTAATAACTTATAGTAGAATTCTAGGATTCAGAGCTATCTTCAATGTCATCAGATTAATCATGACTCAAAGAATGAATGGTCTCTACAAAAGTCCTTAAAAGTAACCAATTCAACAAGCATTTAAGTATTTCCATTCCAAATAGAGGATACTAAGACGAAAAAGAAACAATCCCTGCCTGCCCTCCAGGAGCTCACATGCTATTAAGGGAAACAACATGTGAGTGTCTCCATGTATGTATAAAGATAACATGTGTCTATATGTATATCATGATACACACAGCCACATATATTTGAATATAAGAAAATAAAACTAAATGAATGCAATATAATTTTGGGGAAGGCACTATCAATTAAAAGGTGGGAGAAAACAAGAAAGGTTTCATCCAGTCTTCATTTGAAGACCATTAGTAATGGAAAACTTGGCACTTTCCATGGAAACCCATTCCATTTTTAGGTCCCTCTAACTGTTAGGAAAACGCCCTATTTCAAGAATGAAAATGCCAAACAACTGATCCTAGTTGCATGTGCAAAGAAAAATAGACTAAGTTTAATTCTCCTTTGAGAGATTTTCCAAACACCTGGATGTGTTCCTATCCTTTCAAAAGAGGCTAAAAAACCCAGTAACTTGAATTGAGTTTTTTATGTCATGGCTGCCTGTTCCCTTGATAGTCTGGTCACACTCCCTCTAACCATGCCCCAAAGTGCAAAGACCCTCTTGGAAAAGTGACTCTTACAGTAACTGGGCCTGAGACTACTGACCTGGTCTAGCCAAGGCAGATGATTGTGTCCAGAGTGCCCTCATCTATTTAGTTATTATAACCCCTGTCCAGGGTTTAGAGAGAGAGAACATAAGAACAACTGATGAATAGTCTCTCAGTCCCTCACTCCCATCCCTTCACTAGTGGTGTCAGGCAGTGGTGCCAGCCTCAGGAACAAAGCCAGGTGAGAAGATCAAGGGAAAGAGATATGGACCCCAGCAACCAGGAGGGGCTAACTTTCTCTTCCTTCTACTGACCTTGACTTCTGGACTGGCTAGTAACTCGCAGGGCACTGGCAGTAGGCTGTGGGACCAGAGTTTCCAGGCTGCCCTGCAGGCCCTGGGAGAAAAACATGCCACAAGACAGACTCCTAGGCATCCACGAGCCACCTAGAAAGCCAGGACCACTGCTATGGCTGCATTCAGAGACATAAGTAGCCCCACATTTGAGGTAAGGAATTAATCCATATCCACCCCATGTCATGAGAGCATTTACTTTGATTCCCGTGGAGCTGGTAAGCTGGAATCAAATTCAGCTTCTCTTAATGCTCTCCCCTAAAATAATCCATAATCTAGAACTGGAACATCTGGACACATACCTCCCCTTTATTCCTTTTTCATTATCTGTGTAGGTATGTGATTTGACAATTCCCCTAATACCCCTAAAGAACTTGGAGGACAAGTAAGAGAAGATTTAGGGAGATGGCTAGAGGTATATAGATCCATTTGTGAGTGCTTAACTTTTCCTTCTATTTTTGCTATGTTCAGTTCAACTGGGGAATTGTAAACAGCGAGAAGAAAACTCCAGCATGATCTAGCTCCGAGACTACTCAGACTATTTGCTGTTGTTACTCAGTAGTTTTTAGATTTATCTAACTCTTTGTGACTCCATTTGGGTTTTTTTTCCCTTTGCAGAGATACTGGAGAATACAGATGAGGAAACTGAGGCAAACAGAGTCAAGTGACTTGCCCAGAGTCACATAGCTAGTAAGTTGTCTGGAGCCAGATTTGAACTCAAGAAGATGAATCCTCCTGACTCCAGGCCTAGTGCTCAATCTACTGTGCCACCCAGATACCGTCTTATAATCTATAGATTAAATTTTTTGATGTACTTACTAGCATTTGATTGCATCCTTAGAGAATAGATTGTAACCCCAGCCAGCAGGGCCACTTGAAGACAAGGTTGGTGAGGCATGAAGGAGGGGTATGACGGTGAAATCTTCCAGGTATCTTTAGAGTACCCTCTGGAGGACAGTTAAGATACTACAGGTGTTTGAAAGGCTGTCCTAATAAATGCGGCTGTTGGCTCAATGAGAGCACCACTTAGTAAGCAATCCAGATGCTATGCTCTCACAGGACAACTAAAACTGTGACATGCCTTTCTGTAGGTTTGAGGCAAGTAACACAAACTCGTTTGGACTGCCTAGCCTTTGGGGTACTACTAGTTTTACAAGTACCACTCCTGAGTCTAAATCAAATTTATCCTATGAAACAGTTCATATTTTGCTATCTACTTTACAAGTATATCATTAGATTTTCAATGTCCTGATGAAATCTAAATAGTCTATATCCAAAGCATTCTAAAAAGTTATCATTTTAGTAAACATCAAAAAATTATAGAAGCTTAGTCAAGCATACATAATGCTTTTAATTTTGCTGTAGAGAAGCTAGGGATTTTCTCCATGGAACCCATATCTAGGAAGAATACTTCTTCCACATATGGCTTCTATAATATACTAGTTATGACCAGGCCTCCTACGGTCCCCACTCCCCATCAGGCTCCTATGGCTTTCATGTCTCTCATGTGACAGACTAACTCCAACACACTGCCCATCTTGAAGACCTACATCATGTAAAGAAATGCATAGTTTACTTAGAAAACTCCACAAAGTCAACTAAAAAAACTAATTTAAATAGTTAGCAATTCCAGGTCACAAAACAAACCCACATTAGTCATCAACATTTCTATAGATTACCAACAAAATTCATCAGGAAGAGAAAGAAAGAAAAATGACATGTAAAATAACTACAGCTACTGACTAAGAAATAGAGTAGTTGATCAGTGGAATAGATTAGATCCACAAGACACAATAGTCAATGACTATAGTCATTTAGTAGTGGATGAACCTAAGGACTTTACCTTCCAGGATAAGAACTCACTATTGGACAAAACTTGCTGGAAAAATTGGAAAATAATGTGGCAGGAACTAGGTATTGACTAGCATCTAATACTCTATACCAAGATGAGGTCGAAATGGGTTCATGATTTAGACATAAAATACAAGCATATTAGGAGAACCAAGGATGGTCTACCTCTCAGATTTGTGGAGAAGGAAGGAATTTATAGCCAAAGAATAACTGGAGAACATTATAAAATGCAAAATGGATGGTTTTGATTACATTGCACAAATAAAATCAATGCAGCCAAGATTGAAAGGGAAGCAGAAAATTTATATCCAAGGATTCTGATAAAGGCCTCATTTCTAAAATATATAGAGAATTGCTCAAATTTATAAGAATTAAAGCAATTCTCCAAATGATAAATGGTCAAAGGATTTCAACAGACAATTTTCAGATGAAGAAATTAAAACCATTTTTAGTCATATGAAAAAATGCTCTAAATCACTATTAATTAGAGAAATACAAATTAAAACAACTCTGAGATACCACTACACACCTCTCAGATCGGCTAAGATGACAGAGAAAGAAAATGATAAATGTTGGAGGGTGTATAGGAAAACTATGACATCAATACAATATAGGTGGAATTGTGAAATGATCCAACCATTGATCCAACCATTCCAAAGGGCTTTAAAGTATGCATACTCTTTGATCCAGCAGTGTCTACTGGGCCTGTATCTCAAAGAGATCATAAAAAGGGAAAAGGACCCACATGGGCAAAAATGTAGCAGCCCTTCTTGTAATGGCAGGGAACCAGAAACTGAATGAACACTCATCAGTTGGAGAATGGCTGAAGAAGCCATGATATATGAATGTTATGGAATATTATTATTCTATAAGAAACAATCAGCAAGATGATTTCAGAGAGGCCTGAAGAGACTTGCATGAATTGATGCTGAGTGAAGGGAGCAGAACCAAGAGAACATTGTACACAAGAAGATTATGTGATGATCAACTCTGATGGATGTGGCTCTTTTCAATAATAAGGTGATTCAGGCCAATTTCAATAGACTTGTGATGGAGAGAGCCATCTGTATCCAAAGAGAGAAGTATAGGGACTGAATATGGATAACAACATATTATTTTCACATTTTTGTTGTTTGCTCACTTTTTCCTTTCTTTCTCTTTTTTCCCCCTTTTTGATCTGATTTTTCTTATGCAGCATGGTAAATGTGGAAATAAGTTTAGAAAAACTGTACATGTTTAACCTATATCCGATTACCTGCTATCTAGAAGAGATCCATAGTGGGAAGGGAAAGAGAAAAATTTGGAAGACAAGGTTTTGCAAGGATAAATGTTGAAAACTATCTTTGTATTTTGAAAGTAAAAAGCTAGCATTAAAAATTAAGAAAATAACTACTGATGCAAAACAAATATCATTATCTTTATTCATAACCTATCCCTCATACAAACTTCCTTATTTCTATCCAAAATACCACCCTTCTTTCCAGTATCCTAAGTTCATAACCTGAATATATTCCTTGATATTTCAATCTACCTTACATAGCTATACCATTGCCAAATCTTACCATTCTACCTCCACAAAATCTCTCACATCCCACCCTTTCTTTATATTTATATAGTCAACATCTCAGTATAAGCCCTTGCCACCTCTCAGCTCATAGAAATGGCTTCCTAATTGGTCTTTCTGCCTCAAGTTTCTTCCTACAACTCTTGATCATTTTTCTTTGAGTCATCTGATTATGTGACTCCCCTAATTCAATCAACTCCAATGACTTGCCCTTTCTTACCTTTAGGGTCAAATATAAATTCTTTTGACTTTTAAAGTCCTTCAAACTATGGCCCCAAACTATCTTTTCAGTCTTGTTATGCAACTATTTCCCCTTCCCATACACTACAGTACAGCCAAACTAGATCACTGTTTTTTAACTCTCAAAATTTCATCTTCCTTCTCAGTCTGTGCCTTTACTCAAGCTACCTTACCTATATTCCATCCTCACCCCCAATTTACTGAATGCAGCACTTCCTTCAAAATTCGGCTCAAGCATGACCTTCTATACAAAGTACATTGTTTCCTAACTATCTGGTATTTATCTTTACTTCATATACATATATATATATATATATGTAGATACATATGTATCTGATACATATGTAAGTTGCTTCAGAACTGGGACTCTCTTTGTGTTATTTGTTCATTGATTCATAAATGTTTGCTTCTACTCATCACCCCCATAACCAATCACTCACCGATTCTATCTTTAGAAACTCTTTCATACAATTTCTCTTCTCCCCATCACCCCTCACTTAAACTATTTCAATATCCTAACTGATCTCTCTGCATTTAGTTTCTCCTTTCTCTATCATTCTCCAAACAACTATCATACTGATTTCTCAAATACAGAACTGATCATGAGGTTCTCCTGATCATAAAGCTTCTGTAGCTCCATTACCTCAAAGATAGGATAGAAACTCCTTATTAAACATTTGAAATATTTCATAATCTGGCTTCAAAATATTTGTCTAGCCTGATTATTGCCTCCCATGTATTTCATATTCTTGGCAAACAGCCCTATTTGTTTCCTGTACTGGCCATTCTATCTCCAATCTCAAGGTCTTTACAGAGGTTTCACTTGTTCCCAGGCCTGAAAAGTTTCTCCTCCTCCCCTTTACCTTATAGAGTTCCTAGGTAATTTCAAAGCCCAGCTCAGATGCCACCTTCTACAGGAAGACTCCCTTCACCCTTACTCCTTGGTTAGGGCTCCTTCTAATCTTTAAAATGAATTAGTTGATACAAAACACTTTCCACACAAATTATGTCTGATCTAACCAACTGGAAAAATATTAAATGCTCTTGGATTGGGTGAGCAAATATAATAAAGATGACAATACTACCTAAACTAATCTATTTATTTAGTGCAATACCAATCAGACTCCCAAAAAACTATTTTAATGACCTAGAAAAAAATAACAACAAAGTTCATATGGAAAAACAAAAGATCAAGAATTTCAAGGGAATTAATGAAAAAAAAAAATCAAATGAAGGTAGCCTAGCTGTATCAGATCTAAAATTATATTATAAAGCAGTGGTTACCAAAACCATTTGGTATTGGCTAAGAAATAGACTAGTTGATCAATGGAATAGGTTAGGTTCACAGGACAAAACAGCCACTAACTTTAATAATCTAGTGTTTGACAAACCCAAAGACCCTAATTTTGGGGATAAGAACTCACTATTTGACAAAAATTGCTGGGAAAATTGGAAATTAGTATGGCAAAAACTAGGCATTGACCCACACTTAACACCATATACCAAGAAAAGGTCAAAATGGGTTCATGACCTAGGCATAAAGAATGAGATTATAAATAAATTGGAAGAGCATAGGATAGTTTACCTCTCAGACCTGTGGAAGAGGAAGGAATTTATGACCAAAGAAGAACTAAAGATCATTATTGATTACAAAATAGAAAATTTTGGTTATATCAAATTGAAAATTTTTTGTACAAACAAAACTAATGCAGACAAGATTAGAAGGGAAGCAATAAACTGGGAAAACATTTTTACAGTTAAAGGTTCTGATAAAGACCTCATTTCCAAAATATATAGAGAACTGACTCTAATTTATAAGAAATTAAGCCATTCTCCAACTGATAAATGGTCAAAGGACATGAACAGACAATTCTCAGATTAAGAAATTGAAAGTATTTCTAGCCATGTGAAAAGATGTTCCAAGTCATTATTAATCAGAGAAATGCAAATTAAGACAAGTCTGAGATACCACTACACACCTGTCAGATTGGCTAGAATGACAGGGAAAGATCATGCAGAATGTTGGAGGGGATGTGGGAAAACAGGGACACTGATACATTGTTGGTGGAATTGTGAACACATCCAGCCATTCTGGAGAGTAATTTGGAACTATGCTCAAAAAGTTATCAAACTGTGCATACCTTTTGATCCAGAATGTTTCTATTGGGCTTATACCCCAAAGAGATACTAAAGAAGGGAAAGGGACTTGTATGTGCCAAAATGTTTGTGTCAGCCCTGTTTGTAGGATGCCTATCAATTGGAGAATGGTTGGGTAAATTGTGGTATATGAATGTAATGGAATATTATTGTTCTGTAAGAAACGACCAGCAGGATGAATACAGAGAGGCTTGGAGAGACTTATATGAACTGATGCTAAGTGAAATGAGCAGAATCAGGAGATCATTATATACTTCAACAATGATACTGTATGAAGATGTATTCTGACAGAAGTGGATTTCTTCGACAAAGAGAAGATCTAACTCAGTTTCAATTGATCAATGATGGAAAGAAGCAGCTACATCCAAAGAAAGAACACTGGGAAATGAATGTAAACTATTTGCCTTTTTGTTTTTCTTCTCGGGTTATTTTTACCTTCTGAATTCAATTCTTCCTGTGCAACAAGAGAACGGTTTGGTTCTGCACACATATATTGTATCTAGGATCTACTGTGCCATATTTAACATGTATAGGACTGCTTGCCATCTGGGGGAGGGAGTGGAGAGAGGAAGGGGAAAAATCGGAACAGAAGTGAGTGCAAGGGATAATGTTGTAAAAAATTACCCAGGCATGGGTTGTCAATAAAAAGTTATAATTTTAAAAAATGAATTAGTTAATATTACTTATCAGTGTACATTTTATACCTCACCAGGCCCCCAAGAGAATGCACGCTCCTTGAGGCTAGGTAACTAATTGTTTTTTTCTTTGTGTCCTTAGCAATTACGATGATATCTGGTAAATCATACTTACTGAAACCATTACCCTTCCCCCTTAAGATCACTGCCTTCCAAGATTCTCAAAATTTCTATTTCAACCAGTTCAGACTAGCCATTCCCTTTATCATTTCTTCTTCCTCCTGAAGAATGAAATCAGGTAGAAAATAAGGAAAGAACTTAGTGGCTGCTCTCCTTTATCAAAAATTTGTAGCAGATTCCTAAAGGGATGAAGTACCCTTAGGACAAGTATATGCTGTTCCTGTGTCAGCTCTGTCCTTTATGTGAAGAACTCATTCATTCTCTAACTGCTCTGGTAATCTAAAACTTTTATGATACTACTGATTCAGTTTTACCCCTTCAGGTTCATAGCTTCCAAACAAGATATATTTACTTCATGTGTAAGGCTATTCTACTATCTGTTTTATATACATTTTCCCCTTCTGAATGAAGTATCTTTTCATTGCTATGTTTCAGCAGTGGATCACATTCATCTTAATTTAGGTTACATCCACGAGGTCATCTTTATCTTCTCACTTTAAAATCTCCAGTTTATTCTGTTATAACTCTTTCCATACAGTTCATTGAAGCACAGACATCAAAAACTATGACCAACATTTTTGCTCTTCTTCCTGGCTATTTTCTCCTATGAATCACTGAGCATCTATAGGATATCTGCTTTAAAATCTGTAACTGGGTACTTTATTCTCTTCCCAAGTTAAGACCATATCCAGGCAAGCATTCATCCCATCATTCATTAAAGGCATTTTATGCTTGGCCAAAGTTCTTATAATTTAGTAATTTTAGTATCATTCTTTGATAGTCTTCAGCAACTACTTATTTTTCATAAACCACTTTCTTTTTTCAAGCCCCAACCAAGAACTGGCAGCAACCACAAAATCCTTTGACCTTCAGTCTTAAGCTTCCTGTATATTTTTCTAAAATCTCTGGATTATTTTTCCAAGTTTTATTCCATTTATTTTCATATCTAACGAAATTATACCCCAATTCAAAAAATTGATATAGAATATAATATATATATAATTATAATATATATAATAATTATAATATATAATATAGAAACTCCTCTGGTGTTTAAAATCTTTACATTTTGACTCTAGCTTACCTATTCAGGCACAATGCACATTATTCCCCTTCACAAACTTTATATTCTAGTCAAATTGGTTTGTTTCCTGCTACCTATAAAAGAATAAGCTCCCATTTCTGTGCCTTCCACAGACTGTCCATCATAGCATAGTTGGAATACAGTCACCGCTACCTCTTGAAATCCTGAATTTCCTTCAAGGTTCAGATAAATTACTACTTCCAACATGAAGTATAATTCTTATCCTCTTAATTCCTCAATTATGCAAGTAATGTTTAACCCCCAAGTAGAAATTAAGTTCCTTGAAAAAAGGATTTTTGGGGGTATCACCAGTACCTAATGCAGCACCAGGCACATAGTAAATACCTAATAAATATTTGTTAAATACATGGGACATCTCATCAGAAGTAAATAGTTATTTTCAGATGTGCTATGTCTGGGGAAAGATCTCACAATATAAAACCCTGGCCCAAGGAAGCTTGTACAGTTCCTAACTGATCACAATGGATCCATTTCTAGTGCTTCTATACTGCTAGAAAAGTCATCAGCTACCAAGAAATCACTTTTTCTTGGGCTTAACAGCAAATGTTTTGTACTTTGTGAAATTTTTAGATTCCCCCTTAGCTTTCTACCATGTGAAAAACTGATTTCTGAAAAGGACATAAAATTAAATATAGATATAGAGATATATATATATATATATGTATCTAAGCATAAACACCTATATACTACACAAATGTGTACATGTGTTATGTGTGTATAGCACTATTAGGACCATATTCAGAACTCTCAAACTCCAACAATACTCAGTATCCCTGGAAGCTGGAATTAAAGGTATCTGCCATCATGCCTGGTTTAGACCCATCTTCTACAGTAAGAGATTTATACCTGGGTGTGTGTGTGTGTGTGTGTGTGTGTGTGTGTGTGTGTGCAAAAACTCAAATCCTTCTTCAGCATTTTCTCTACTGCGTCTTCTACCTTCTAACTTTTTGACACAAGTCCAGATTTGCTCCCTACATTTTGGTTTATTTTTGTTTTTCCATTTTCTTTCCAGATTCTTTATTCTAAGCTGATGGAAAAGCAAAACAAAATAAAAACAACCCTTTATTCCCTCTGTTAAGCCATGGCATCCTTTTCTCATCTCATCCTACAGAGGAAACTGTACTTCATGCAAAATTGTTAGCAATCTGTTAAAAAAAAAAAAAGGCTTAAATATGGAACATGGTAAAAAAAAATTCTATTGAAACAATTGTGTTCAAAATACCACTAAAGAAAGGGCCCAGAAAGAATTTTGTCCCTTGGACATGGCTCAGTGAGGGAAAAAAAAACAACAAAAAAGCAAAATACAAAACAAAATTAAAAACTCCTTGGAAATACCTTTGCTGGTAGTGGTGATGATCCCTAGAAAGAAAACAAGGAGTCTTCTGTTTAAGGAGTGTCCTAGAATTTCATCATACTCAATTAGATGAAGAAAACATGCATTATGCTTGAGTAGCAGCCAAAGAAAACAGAAGAGTAGACATGCAAAAATGACTAAGGTAATACCACTAATTAATTGATCAATTAGCATTTATTACAAAACTACTCTCTAAGTTCTAGGCACTGTGCTAAGCGCTGGCGATATAAAGACAAAAAGAAAAGAAAAGAACCCAGTCTAATGGATGAAACAAAATGCAAACAACTACAGCTACAAATAAGATATATACAGGATAGACAGGGGTAGTTTCAGAGGGAAGGTATTAAAATTAAGGAGGACTAGAGGATGTTTCTTGCAGAAGGTGAGACTTTAGCTGAAACTTGAAGAAAGCCAAGAGGCAGAACTGAGGAGGAAGAGATTGAAGGTGGAATGTCAAGATGAGGAACAGAAAGGAAGCCAGTGTCCCTGAATCACAGAGTAAGATGCAAGAAGACTGGAAAAATAGGAAGGGGGCAGGTTATGAAAATTTCAAGACAGTGGATTTTACATTTGATCTTGGATAATAAAGAGCTTCTGGAGTGTATAAAGAGGAGGTAAGTAATAAGAGGTGAAAAGGGAGGAAGAGGGGTTGAGAAGAGATGGTCAGACCTGCACTGGAGGAAGATCAGTCTGACCACTAAGTGGAAGACAGATTGAAGTGAGGTCTTGAGACTTGAGGCTGGCCGACCCACCAGCAGGATATTGCATGATCCAAGTGTGAGGGGGTGGGGGCCTGCATGAGAGAGGGCCAGCACTAGAGGGAAAAAAAAGGAGCATCCAGGAAAGATTATTAAAGGTAAGAATGACAGGAGTTGGACTAGAACCCAGGCTGCCCTGCTTTTAGCCTCTAGCTCTTTCTTTTTGGTACCACTTTGTAAATCATGTCACAGCTATGAATGAGTCTGCTCGGTTCCCTATAATATTGACAACAGATGTGAGCAAAGAAGAATCTCTAATGGAATTCAATTGGGAAAAAAAGATCTTTGTACTTACTTTGTCCTCCACATACATGTGCATAAGGCATGCAAAGCTCACCATGTCATAGGAAGCAATATTTTCAGATAGGAACAGAAACCATGCTTCCAACAAGTCATTTCAAGATGTGGAAACAAACCAACAAGCAGAAACTGTTCATCAAACTGGCACAGGAAGATGAAGAGCTAATTTTTACTCTTCTCCACAGCCCCTAAGATTTTTGGTGGCTCTGTTGACAAAGCTCTAAAAAACTATTCCTTGCTCTGACTGTAGACCCCTGCTAAGGAGAAGAGTGAAACCTTGTGAATAGGGATTGTTTCAATCATTGTATTTGTATTTCCAGCACAGCATCTACCACATAATAGGTGACTGAGAAATACCTGTTGACTGATTAAATAAGAAAGGAATAATAAACATCTCCAATGGAATATCTTTCAGTATTTAATACCTCTCAACTAAAAAGCAATAGTTCTAGTGGCTACTAGTCTAAGAAGACACTGGTTTTTTGGTATTCGTCTTCAGATGATTTGCTTAACAGTGTAAATTATTTTGCCAACTCCTCTACCTTCAATTTAATTTCACAATACTAATCACAGTGTTTTGCACACAGCAAGCGCTTAATAAATGGTTGTTTAATTGATGAGAGAAATATAGTCAGTGAACCTATTTTATTTCACTCATACATATGGAACAAATAGTTGCAAAACAAAGTTAGTTTTTTTTTAGGCCTTCTGCCTGGCCGGTCAAGTGGCCAAAAACCAGGACTGTCCCAATCCAACCAGAACATCCCACTGCCTTTGATAAGAGAACTATATAAGTTTGAACAGTGCTATGACTCATTTTTGAGGGCTGAGATCCTATTAGATATACCAAATCCCAGGGAGGAATCCTTCTACCAATGTAGATTGGCACCTGTTCTGCAATTTATAGTCAGAGAGATACCTGGAACCATATAAGGTTAAGTGACTTTCCCAGGGTCATACAGCCAGTTTGAGTCAGAGGCAGGATTTGAATCCAAGATATCTCATCTCTAAATTCTGCCCTCAATCCCACCTCTCTGTATGGATTATGTCTGGATTTTCTCTCATATCCTGTAGTTATGTTTGGATTTTCTATCACATCCTTATACTTTGGATCCCTGTCTGAATCTTTTGCCTACAAAATTTGGATGAAGCTAATCCCAGCAGAACAAGTTTTGTCATCAAATATGGGACGCTTCCAACTTCAGTTTAGGCTGAAAATATCTCTCTATCACCACTTTCCAATCTGGTCATAAATGGAAGAATTTATGACTAGCAAATTCTGAACCTCAGGAACTTAGAATTTGAGGGTTCCCCCCAGTTCAGGTCACTTCCTTTCATTTTGGTTAGTAGGTCAAATCATCCCTTAAAAATAGCCCTCAAAGAGGCCATTCATATATCTAGTTGTGTGGGCTTATTGGTTTGTTTTAACAGAGTACTGAGTAGCAACCTGGAGTTTATTTCAAGCTGCCTTGTGCACTGAAATAGCAGAAGAGACCATGGAAAGAGACCATTTATGAAAGAAGTGACATTGGGGTTCATTCAGAAGCACTTGATATGTATTACCAGTTTCACACTCAATACGTCTCTAATGATGATTTCTAATTCATCCTTCATCTAAGTTGTTTGTACATACTTGTTTTCTTGCTAAGTCTCCACCCACCTTCCCCTCAATTAGAATATTAGCTTTTTGAAAGAGTATTGTTTTGTTTTTCTTTAAACTTCCTTTGTATCTAAGTTCTTGATAAGTATTTGTTACCTTACTATAAAGCAAAGGATCTATGATTTTGTTGGTATGGGAAGTTATCCATTTATAAATTATAGTATCCAACTGTTCACTGGACATCTTGAATTGAATATCCCAAAAATATCACATAGAATATGTTTCCCATAAATCCTACCCTACTCAAATGTTCTATTTGCTGTTAAGAGGACAACCATCCTCTCAGTCACTCAAGTTTATAGTCTAGACACCACCCTCAAATTCCCCCCTCCCCCACATAATCTGTTGCCAAGCCTTGCTTACATTTTTTGTATGTACTCCCTTCTTTTCTCTGGTTGCCCCCACTCTGATGCACAACCTCATCTCTTCACCCCTGGACTACCCCAATAGCCTTGATCTGTCATCCTACCTCAAGTATCTCCCAACATCCTCCACTCAGCTCCCAAACTGATCTTCCTCTAGCACAGGTCTGATCATGTCATGACTCCCAGGCTCTTCTCCAGGACCAAATACACAATTTGACATTTAAAACACTTCATAACCTAGCCCCCTCCTTTTACTTTTGCAATATTCCCACATCTTACTCTTCTCCATGACCCAAAAACACTGATCTCCTTGCTGTTCCTTGCATAAAACACTTAATCACCCAATTCTGTGCGTTTCACTATTTCCCAAAATGAAAGAAAGCCCCCCTTTCTTTCTACCTCCTAATTTCTTTAGCTTCCTTCAAGTTCTAGCTAAAAAAAAATCACACTTTCTACAAGAAGCTTTTCTTAATTTCCCTTAATGCTAGAGCCCTTGAGATTATACAATTTATCCTGTACATAATTTGTCTATATTTAACTGTTTGCATGTTGTTTCCCCCCATTAGAATGGGAATCCCATGAGGGGAGGCACAGTTTTTACCTTTATTTGTACACCTAGATGTACCCATTAGCTGAATGCCTGGCTTAATACCTTAATAGGTGCTTAATACCAATCAACTGGGCTTGTTCACTTAGTGGTCCAAGGTCCAAATAAGTTAAGTGATTTGATTTTTATTTATTTTGTTAAATATTCCCAATCCCATTTGCATTCTGGCAATATGCCACATGCTTGACCCCTCTGGTCTTGAGCACTAAGAGGTTAGATGACTTGCCCAGGGTCACAAAATCAGTAAGATTCAGGTGAGATTTGAACCTAGACCTTTTAACTCTAATTCCAGCATTCTGGTCACTATACTACACTGCCCCTCCATAGTTTTCAAAGATTAAGTATACAATGTTTTTAACACTGGAACTACATTTCTTTCAGTACTTCAATTCACACAATTTATTTCAATTAGAAGCTCTAGAAACCCAAATATTTTCAATGATTTCTTCCACCTGGGCACTTAAAAGTGACTGGAGACAAAAAAAAAGTACACATTACTTGGTAGAAAACATTCTCATAATAGTTTCTTCTAAACACCCTTAGGCTCACCTTCAGACCAAAGCTAGTCCATCCCAATTAAGCAGAACCTACCAGGACTCATTACACTCCACTGGTATAGCCCCCCAGAGCCCAGAATCGCCTTCACACACCATGAAAAGACATTAGAGTAAGGCTTCAGGTCCAGCCCTACCTACATGGGATGGCTTATCTTTCTCTGATGATGCAGAAAACACTTAAGGATCTTAGTGTCCAGCATGTGTCAACATTCCAAATATGCTTCTGTGTCATGCT
This sequence comes from Sarcophilus harrisii, assembly GCF_902635505.1. Lineage (NCBI taxonomy): Eukaryota > Metazoa > Chordata > Mammalia > Dasyuromorphia > Dasyuridae > Sarcophilus > Sarcophilus harrisii. The sequence goes on along the minus strand of NC_045428.1, from coordinate 439,672,830 downwards.
GCAGAAACAAAAAAGAGGCTACCAATGATTCAGCTGAATGCCTTTGTAGAACATATCACTGACACAGAACTGAACAGAGAGGCACCCTCAAAGCACAAACACCCAGATCCATAGCCCACCTCTCACACATACTAAGTGATCCCTTAGCCTGGATGTGTTAACTAAGTGGCCTACGAGCTGGAAAGCAGCCTGAACCAGATTAAAACGTAGTTGGGAAACACCAAACAAAATAAAATACAATCAAAGTTAAATCTGTTAGTAAAGTCAATATGTATCTGCAGGGATTCATATGTAGAGTTTAATGGCTTCCTTTTCTATTTGAGTTTGACATCACTGCTCTAGAACTAAGCTTCTTAAACTGTGGGTCTCAACCCATATGGAGTCATGTACCTGAATGTAAGGTTTGAGAAATTATGATCTATTATCAGTAAATGTTTGATTTCTAGGTATTTGTTTTATATACCTATACGCTGGATCAGTAAAAATTTCTTGGCAAATAGAAGTCACGAGTGGAAAAAATTTAAGAAGCCCTGCCCTAGAAAACTTTCTGAAGATATAAGTTGCCAACATAATGAATTGAAAGAAGGCTTTTCCTCACTAGGGTTCCCTCAATCAACATAATCACAGTTCTGATCTAAAATTCCTAATTAATAACTTATTTACTTTTCATTTCTCTCTTTCTCAAAGTGGAAAGAAATAAGTCACTAGCTGGGTTTTACTGTCTACCTAGAATTCAAATGTTTTCCTATAATGTAACCATGACTTAAATATGATTTCCCATGTAATATGGCTTATTTACAATCCAGCTAGAAATCAGCATCTAAGAAGGGATAAAGTTAATAATCAAATTCTATCTGATAACATAAAGTTCCACACTCAAGAATGTTCCTAAAATGTCAAATACAACATTTGATTGTGCAACAAAGGCCTCATTTGTTTTAAAGCAGCTGCTGCTAAAAATAAATAATAGCAGCTGCTGCTAAAAATAAATAATAGCACCCTATATTTATGGAGCATTTTATGATTATAAAGCACTCAACATGGATTCTCCCATTTATTCTCACAATGGCCCTGCGAAATAGATAGTAAAAAACTTATAGTCATAAAATCATAGCTCCAGAGAATGAAGGGCCCTCAATTTATGGATGAAAAAACTGAGGCCCTGGTATCAGGGCCCTGCCCAAGGTCATCCAGAACCCAAGGCCCCCAGCTCCAGGGCATAGGTTTCTTCAGCGCCTCCCTGACAAGGGTCCCAAACCCTCCGCAAGGACTCCCAGCTCAGCATTTTTCCTGTTATTCCCTAATTCACCCAAATATTAGCTAAGCATCAGATAAGGCTCTTCCTGATGAATTCTGCTCATCTTCTCCACACAATATGCACAAAGCCAAGCAGCTCCACTGAATAAGAGTTTACTATTATAATAAAGAAGAGAAAGGTCCTTGGGGAGAAGAAAGTGAGCGCCATGGAGAAGAGGACTCCAAATGGTGTCAAATTCATCTTGCACGGAAGCTATTGGTGCAGAATGATGGAACTCACCTGACTTGAGAAACTGGTAGACTGGCTGAGAGTACAAGCAGGCTGTCATGAACCATAAAAAATAGATAAAATTTAGAGAGGTAAAATTTTAGAAAAAAAAATAGTCTTCCCACCATACCAGTACATGTTGTCATTCAGCCATGTCTAAAGCCCTGTGACCCCTTTGAGTTTTCTTTAGCAGTGATCCTGGAGTGGTTTATTGTTTCCTTCTCTAGCTTATTTTACGATGAGGAAACAGGGCTAAAAGGGTTAAATGACTTGCTGAGGGTCACACAGCTCTCTGATGTCACATTTAAAGTCACAAATACAAATCTCCTTATTCCAAGCCCAGTGCTCTGTTCACTGCATCACCCAGTGGCCCAACATACCTATGCACACCTTCTGTCAAAAAGACAGTAAAGACAGGTGTTGGAACTGACCAAACTGTCCAAAAACTAGAGATTCTGACAAATTTGGGAGGCCGATGATTGCTCATTCAAGGATTTGTTTTCTCTTCCTTCTTTTGTTGGAATCTTTACAAAGTGTTAAGACATTGGAGTTGATAGAGACAATAGTTATCTGGTTTAGCATGGTTCAGTGTGATTGATTTGATCTTAGAAAGAGATATTTTGGGCCAGAACTTGAAACAAGGTACTAAATGGAACTGATAGAACAATGCTTGTGTTCACACCTTTAGAGAACTCATAAGTATCTAAGTACTCAATGGAGTTCACACGTTTGGGAGAATACAGGGCTTAGTATGGCTTAGTCCGAATTCATACCTTCCTTAGGGCCAGAGAGCACTCTGGGAGATAACCCAGAATCCCTCTCCCTCGAGAAGGCGGAGTTAACCTTTGGGAGATCACATATATAGGGAGCTCTTGGAGCTTGAGCTTAGTTCTTCTTGTGGGACTTACTTGAGTTAGTTACTTGAAACTCTGGGAGCTCAAGAGAGTTTTACTTGGAGTCAGAGAGAGTTCTTGGAGCCTACAAGCCCTATCTTCGAGGCAAGAGAGATTCATCGTATCTTCTACCTTGGTGCTGGCTGGAGGCTGTGGAAAGCAGAGGCAGAAGCCAAGGACAAAGCTGCAAGAGCTCTTGAGAGAGTTAGGCCTCAACTAACTAGGCTAATTTGGAAGGAGAAATAAATGTTTGCATTTTTACCAGCTGGCTGCATTTTGGAGTAATTATTGATTGTAACTGAAACTAAGGCTGCCTCCAGAAAACCTTCACATTCTTTCTTCATTAATAATTATGTTTACAAGTGGGGGTCCATCATAAACACTTAGGGAGCTATTGTCAGATTATACCATATATTTGTTTCTTGGGTGAGAACTAAAAGTCAGGAATGAGTGTAAATTACTCAAGAGTCTTCAGGTTCTAGGACACATGAAAATGTTTGTGATACAAAGGCTATACCCTATAGCTGAATATTAGTTTTCTAAGCATATAAATGCACAGGATACATATTTCAAAATCAAATCATTAATGTAAGGAGTTTTAACTTTATGTGCATCATAGATTCCTCTGGCAGTCTGATGAAACTTATAGATTCCTTCTCAGAGAATGTTTTTTAAATATGTAAAATGAAGTACATTGAATGAAAAAGGAAAAAAATTATATTGAAGTACAATTATCCAAATTTTCAAAAAAAATTTAATACCCACATATTATATGGATAAATAAACAAATCTATTTATTTATGATATATTAATAGAATATTATTTAATTAATATATTATTGATAAATATGTATATTTATTATATTATAATATAAACAATTGGAAGAATATCAAGTACTCATGGATAGGCCAAGGTAATATAACAAAAATGACAATTCTACTTAAATTAATCTACTTTTTAACTGTCAAACCAATCTAATTGCCAAGAAATTACTTCATAAAGCTAGAAAAAATAAATGCAAAGTTCAACTGGAAGAACAAAAGGTCAAGAATTTCAAGAGAATTAATGGGAAAAATGCAAATGAAGATGGCCTAGCTGTACCAGACCTAAAACTATATTATAAAGCAGTGGTCATGAAAACCATTTGGCACTGGCTAAGAAATAGAATAGTCGATCAGTGGAATAGATTAAGTTCACAGGACAAAATTGTCAATAACTAAACCCAAAGACCCCAGCTTTTGGGATAAGAACTCACTATTTGACAAAAATTGCTGAGAAAATTAGAAAATAATATGACAGGAACTAGGCATTGACCAACATTTAACATCCTATACCAAGATAAGGTCAAAATGGGTTCATAATTTAGGCATAAAGAGTAATGGTTTAATAAACTTTTAGTAATAAGCAAATTAGAAGAAGAAAGGATAATCTACCTCTCAGATCTGTGGAGGAGAAAGGAATGTGTGGCCAAAGAACTAAATACAGTATGGAATGTAAAATGGATAATTTTGATTATATTAAGTTAAAAAGTTTTTGTACAAACAAAACCAATGCAGACAAAATTAGAAGGGAAACAATAAACTGGGAAAGAATTTTTACATTCAAGGGTTCTGATTAAGATCTCATTTCTAAAATATATAGAGAACTGACTCAAATTTATAAGAATACAAACTATTCTCCAGTTGATAAATGGTCAAAAGATATGAACAGACAACTTTAAGATGAAATTAAAACCATTTCTAGTCACATGAAAAAATTCTCTAAATCATTATTCATCAGAAAAATGCAAATTAAGACAACTCTGAGACACTGCTACAACCCTCTCAAATGACAGGAAAAGATAATGATAAATGTTGGAGGGGATGTGGGAAAATTGGAACAATACATTGCACATGTTTAACATATACTGGATTACTTGCTGTCTAGGGGAGGAGGCAGGGGAAAGAAGAGAAAAAATTGGATCACAAAGTTTTACAAGGGTGAACGTTGAAAACTATCTTTGCATATATTTTGAAAACAAAAAGTTATTATTTAAAAGAAAGAAAGAAAAATTAATATACTCCAGGTTAAAAGTGCCTATATGTTAAGAGGAAGGTCTCTAACATGGTAGTTAGATCCTCTTGGAGGGGTTTATGAGTAGACTTGGTCAAGAATCACATGAGATGAAAAGATACAGTATACACTGGCAAAAAAAAAACGCACAATGAAAATCTCACACAACAAAAGTTAGCAAAGTACGTGTTCTTTTATAAGCCAAGTTTAAGACTACCAAGTTCCTTATGCTTTAAATTTAACAGATCTTTAATCAAAAAGCCTTTGCATAAAATACCACCAGTCTTATCCAAATGTATTTCTTTAATCAGTAGCCTTCCAGCATTTATAACATTATTCCTATGCAACTAACTGCCATTCTTCAGTAAAGTTGCTTTCATAGAGAAAATGTTAAAAGGAAACAGACAAGTAGTTTTGAAAGTACTGTGTTGAAATGGAGATTCACAACTGCATGTATAATCAGCTCTTGTGCTCTGCTATATATTGGAGCACAATTTTTTTTGAAGTTTAAGTTCATATTTTTTAAAATATAATTTAAAAAAAACATTATCTACTCCAACTTATCTGCCCTAAAGGCAAATTCTCTCCACACCATCCCTGATAAAGTCTGGCTTACCTCTAGTGACAAGAAACTATAGTTCAAACTGCTTTCAGTCTGCTTTAAGTGTCCAGAAATTGTCCCTTTTGTTAAGATTAAATGTGTTTCCTTTCATTTTTCCCTATTAGTTCTAGTTCTGTTCTCTGTAGAGGTATTGTTGGGGGGAACCCTGAACTGTCCTCTGGCTTTGGGGGAGAAGCCATGGGTGAACTCTTGAGAAATTCTCCTCTGGGAGAGGCCCGCCTCGGGAATCAAGATAAAGTGGCTTCATTCTATTATCTTGGTGGGACTGGCTATACCCTCTATTGAGTTGAAAATTAGTCCAGGACCATTCCTACTTAGCTTGAACTTAAATAGTCTCATTCTAGTGGAAATCTAGGCCTGGGGGCAGTAATTTCATTCAATTGAAACTTCAGTCTGGGATTTCCTATTAAAGGGCATTTAAACTCATTTCTTTGCAGAGGCCCAAAGCTGGACCACACCTTGTCAAGGAACCGCTCCTTGGCACAGCTGCCTGTCAGGACCCCTGCCTGCTGTGAAGACATTCTCTCCTCAGTGTTAACACCTCTGTTTACTTCCCTGCCAGGACCTTGCCACTGAGGAAGTCAGTCCTCTAGCAAAGCTGACTTCTGCAGTGCCAATAAAACTCCCTTTGTCCATTCAAATTTTTTGGGTTCATGAATTCTTTCACATTGAACTTGCACCGACCAGAAGGGGATTCTCACACCTCAACTCTTTGCACTGCCACCAACCGCATCAGTATAGCACAAATAAAATGTTTCCTTCACATAAGTCCTTCAAATATTAGAAGGTAATGTTCATGTTCCAGGCATTTTCCCCCTCCCCTAAGACTTCTCTCCTCTGAGTTAGCCATCTCCAGATCCTTCAACTAAGGGTCACACAACAGGACACATAAGAAGGAGGCACTAATATATATATTACAGAAGAAGAAAAGCACTTAGACCATAAGTATTAAGGAATAAATTTCAGTGAAAGGTGCAAGAATGAATTGACAGCAAACAAGATAGTGAAAGACCTAGAGATTAATCAGCATTATTTTTCAATTAAATTAATTAATAATCAGCATTTAATACTAAGGATTCAGTATGTGTCAGGCTATCTTAAGGAAGAGGGCTCAGAGTTGTTCCATTTGAGGCAATTAGGTGGAACAGTAGATAGAGCCTTGGGTCTGGGGTCAAAAAGAGCTTCAGATACTTAGTACCTGTGTGACCCTGAGCAAAACAATTAATTTCTGTTTGCCTCAGTTTCCTCATCTTTAAAATAAGGATGATCTTAGGATTGGTGTGATGATCCAACAAAATAATAATTTAAAGCACAGTGTCTGGCACAGTAATTATTATACAAATTCTACTTGTTATTGTAAATTGAGATAGTTATAAAATGCTTAGCACAGTGCCTGGCACATAGTGGTAACTATATAAATTCTGATTATTATAATTTGAGATATTTGTAAAGCTGCTAATAATCATTTGAAACCTGAATTGTTAGAAAAATTATTTCTATACACCAAGCCTAAATCTCCTTTTCCCCAACTGCTACCCGCTACTCCTAGTTCTTCCCCTTTGGGCTAGCTGAAATTAATGAATGAATATTACACCTCCTATGTGCTAGATACTGTGCTATGCACTTTACAATTATTATCTTAGTTTGTAATAACAATTAGTATTTGCATTACACCTATGTGCCAGGCATTTCGCTAAGTATTTTACAAAAATTCTAAATGTATAATAATAACCAGCACTTATATAATGACTATTCCATGGGGGGCATTGTGCTAAGCACTTTACAAATATTATTTCAACTTAAAGTAACCACAGCATTGTTATATTATTGCTCTTACTATGTGCCAGGCTTCAGATCCTTACTAGCTACAGCTAGAACCAATTCAAACCTGGCCTCAGACACTTACTAGTTGTGTCACTGGGAGGAATTATTTCACCGCTGCTTGACTCAATTTCCTTATCTGTAAAATGGAGAATGATAATAGTTACCTCCTGGGGTTACTGGGAGGAGCAAATGAAATAACAATTATAAAATGCTTTACATAGTATCCAGCACATAGTAAGTTACCATAGAAAGGTTATCTATTAGATATTAAAACAGGATAATGATACAAAATACCTTCCTAGGTTGTTATAAGAATCAAATGAGGTAACGAGAGTAAAGCAGTTAGCAGTGCTGGACACATGATTAAAACCACATAAGTTTTGCTAGTGTTAGGCAACAGGCCTACCCACAAGCGGGATGGGATGCCTTTGGCCCCTCCTCCTGCTGGGAGAGTCCACAAGCAGGACCAGGCGACCATTCCCGGGAAAAGCGGCAGCGCACATTCTCATTGTGATAGCCTCCAAGGGCCCTTCCAAATGGAAAACTCTGCACTCTATCAAGTCATTTCCATGAGGAAAAAAGCCACCGAAGACCAGCAGTAATCCTTTTTCAGGGAGATAGATGGCAGGCAGCCTGAGCAGAACACAGCACTTTAAATGAGGCAAGTGCTTCTTAAAGGAGATTTGTTATATTCGATTTACTTTGTGGGGAGGGGGAAACTCTCTGATAGTCAGAAGGAGGTTCCATCTCCTGTTTTAATAGACCTGATGAAGGATTCTGCGCTTCAGAATAGTTTTTTGACACTGATATTCCCCAAGTCTATTCCAAGAGGTACCAAGGCACTCCATTCTCATCCATATAATGACAATCACCTCTGGCAATTCGGGACAGGCTGAGGCCTGGGCCCAAGGCCAGCTTCCAGACTCCTCAAAAGCATCCATGGGCGGGCGGAGGGGGGGGGGGGGAGGCCAGGATCCAGGGGCGTGGTGGGAGAGGGGCCCGGGAGCCAAGGGCGTGGCAGGAGAAGAGCCCAGGAGCCAGGGGCGTGGTGGGGGAGGGACCTAGGAGCCAGGGATGTGGCGGGGGAGGGGCCCAGGAGCCAGGGGCGTGGTGGGGGAGGGGCACAGGAGCCAGGGGTGTGGCGGGGGAGGGGCCCAGGAGCCAGGGGTGTGGTGGGGGAGGGACCCAGGAGCCAGGGATGTGGCGGGGGAGGGGCCCAGGAGCCAGGGGCGTGGTGGGGGAGGGGCACAGGAGCCAGGGGTGTGGCGGGGGAGGGGCCCAGGAGCCAGGGGCGTGGTGGAAGGTGACCCACAAAGGGAGATGGGTGAGGGAAGGGAGCTGCTGCATGAATGTGAGGCTCAGGTGAGGGTACTCCCTACTGCAGGGCAGTTCCCAAGGATACTCACCGGCACAGAAGGAATGGTGGGAGCTGTGGCACTTGTACTTCTGGGACCTTTTACGTTTGCCCCATTTCCAAAACGAGCTCCTTTGCATGCAAAGGCTGCACACGCGCCCCACTTGGGACCCCCTTGGCTGCTCTGAATTCTCTGTCTTCTCTGCCTCCATGCCCTGACCCTAGGATGTGCTTCTCCCCGTCCAAGACACTCTCAGGGAAGGGGTCAGGGGTCGGGTCAGGGGTCAGGGGTCGGAAGGCCAATACCTCCGCACTTCCGGCAGAGCCGCCTCATGGAGCACATGGCATTTCCTGGTGCTAGCTCTGATAGCTGAGGCTTCTCAGATCGCAGGCCCCGCACGTGGGGAGAGGGGCAAGAGGCCACATCCCCAGCACTGCTTCCTTTCCTCTACAAGGTCATACCTCCTACTCAAGTGACAATTTCACAAAGACACTTTTCAGAGGGGTTTTCCTGGAGAGACTAGACATCCTTTGTGCTAAAGCCATTTCTTCTTACCCGTTGTAACTTTTTTTTTCCCTTTCATAAAAGAAAGCGGACTGAATTATGCCGCCATATTGAGCCGGCGCGGCCACCCTCAGTAGCCTGGGTTGAAGCAGCATCTCTCCCTGGCCAGAAGCCATCATGACAGGTCTGACCTCAGAGAGGTTAACGTTGGGTAGCAGGCTGCTCCATTCAGGGCTCAAGGCAGCACTGAGGATTCAGGAGTGGTCTCAGAGATCCTAAGGGCAGCCCTGGCCACGGGCCAAGACCATGTGGCCGAAAGCCACAGGGAAGGAAGGACAGATCGCGGAATCAGTTCGAGGCCTGGTTCTGCCCTTTGCTCTGTGACCTTGAGCAAATTTCCTCTGGGAACCCAGGAGGCCGCAATCAGCGACCCCTAATTTCCCTTTTAAGTCTACACCTCAGGGCAGGGTCAAGAGACAGATCCCTTGAGATTTTTGAGTTGCTGAGATGGTGCAGGAAATAGCCTCTTCTCTATGGAGAAGTCTAAAAGCCTAAAAAGTCTAGTCTAAAAGTCAGAAAAGACTTTCTTAGACTATTGTGGGGAGAGAAGGCAAGGGTCCAAAAGCAAAAAGGCCTCAGAACTCAGATTCTGAATGAATAATCCTTTAAGGGCAGGATGGTGTAGTAGAGAGGGTAAATTAACCAGTCAGAGAATCAGAGTTCAAAATCTGCCTCTTACACTTTATTATACCAATATCTATGTGATCCCAGGCATGCCATTTACCCACTCATAGCCCCAGTTTCTTTTCCAAAATGTTAAATGAATGTTGTATTAGATATCCAATAATATTCTTCCCAACTCCACATTTTACATTTATTTTCTGAATACATGGCTTGTATTTTGCTTTTTTCTTTTTTTTTTTTTTTTTAACACCGGCTAGCTTCCTTGCAGTGACAGCATGGTTATGGTCATATATCCATCATTACTACTACTTACTGATTTCCAAGTTCTAATGCAGACCACGTTCCTTATGATTCCTTTTCTTTCCTTCCTTCCTTCTTTCTTTCTTTCCTTCCTTCCTTCTTTTCTTCCTTCCTTCTTTCCTTCTTTCCTTCCTTCCTTCTTTCCTTCCTTCTTTCTTTCCTTTCTTCCTTCCTTCTTTCCTTCCTTCCTTCCTTCCATCCTTCCTTCCTTCCATCCTTCCTTCCTTCCATCCATCCTTCCTTCCATCCATTCTTCCTTCCATCCTTCTTTCCTTCCTTCCTTCCTTCCTTCCATCCATTCTTCCTTCCATCCTTCTTTCCTTCCATCCTTCCTTCCTTCCATCCATTCTTCCTTCCATCCTTCTTTCCTTCCATCCTTCCTTCCTTCCATCCTTCCTTCCTTCCTTCCTTCCTTCCTTCCTTCCTTCCTTCTTTCCTTCCTTCCTTCCTTCCTTCCATCCTTCCTTCTTTCCTTCCTTCCTTCTTTCCTTCCTTCCTTCCTTTCTTTCTTTTTTTTTCCTGAGGCAATTGGGGTTAAGTGACTTGCCCAGGGTCACACAGCTAAGCAGTATTAATGTCTGAGGCCAGATTTGAACTTGGGTCCTCCTGACTTCAGGGCTGAGCTTATGATTCCTACTAAAGTTCTGCTTGCACAAAAACTACATTAGTTTAAAATTCTGAAATGAAGACTAAAAAAAAAAATCAGTTCATATTCTACCAAGGAATAATTACATTAAAAAATAAATCCATGCTTCTATTTGCATTTCAAAGAACAAATTAATTGGGTTGGAATAGTTTTTTTAAGTGCCTACTTACATTATTCCTAGTAGAAATAAAATTTTTTTTTTACTGAAATTAGATCTTTGATAAAGTTCACTCAGAAATAATTAATAAACAAGCATTCTGTTCATGAAAAACATACCTAATTAACAAATTCTGGGCCTTCCTACTGTGTACCAAAGTTACCCTGCCCTCACAAATAAAATCAGATCCATCACAATCATTATATATTTTATATTCTCATTTTTCATTCAACAGATATTTATTAAACAATTAGATACAAAACACTATGTAGAATGCATAAGTCAATAAGTCAGTTTGCCGTCATGAAGTTTCTCATTTAGTAGATGAAATAAAACTGTTAGACATTTTTATTTCTGCTTACTTGTGTTAGAATCAAGAACAAAGTGTGAGAAGTACAAAGGTCAAGCAATAACATTATAAACCACTTCAAAAATATATAATGGGATTTATTAGCTCTTTTATAAAGGGAGTTCCTTTCTCTTTCCCTTCATCTTTTATCATTCTTTGTTAGCCATGTCAATGTGATTTGATGAACAAAAATAAAAACAAACAAAAAAAAATCTAACAATCTTAAATTTAAGAGACTAATAGTGTCCAGAATGAGGAAGTGCCTATCTACTCTGGACTCTATACTGGTCAGATCACATTAAGGAGTAGGGAAAGACATGGAATACAACAACTATATTTTCTTTTTTTTTTTAATTTATTTTATTTTTTTTATTTTAATAGCTTTTTATTTACAAGTTATATGCATGGGTAATTTCACAGCATTAACAATTGCCAAATCTTTTGTTCCAATTTTTCCCCTCCTTCCCCTCACCCCCTCCCCTAGATGGCAGGATGACCAATACATGTTAAATATATTAAGAGTATAAATTAAATACAAAATAAGTATACATGTCCAAACCATTATTTTGCTGTACAAAAAGAATCGGACTCCGAAATATTGTACAGTTAGCCTGTGAAGGAAATCAAAAATGCAGGCAGGCAAAAATATAGGGATTGGGAATTCTATGTAATGGTTCTTAGTCCTCTCCCAGAGTTCTTTCGCTGGGTATAGCTGGTTCAATTCATTACTGCTTCATTAGAACTAATTAGGTTCATTTCATTGCTGAAGATGTCCAGGTCCATCAGAATTGATCATCATATAGTATTGTCAATAACTATATTTTCAAATATTTCAACAGGAATATAAGAAGTGTTTTTAGCCCCAAAGAGAAGAAAAAAAAATCAAGAAATAACTGAAGAAATTTGCAGTGAGGTTTATTGGAAGGGGTGCCTAACAATTAAAGATAATCAAAAATGCAATTCATGGGAGATCTGATAGGGACTGGACATTCATTTATCCAGAAGGCTGTGGAAAGAACTCCTCTTTAAATACAGTTAAATTAAATGGCTCCTTCCTATGACAAAATCCTGTAATCTTTTTTCTCCTCTCCTTTGTGTTTTTTATCCAGTCTTATTATTACCAGCTAGATTAAGACTAAAAATCCAAAATATCAATGAACATTGAAACATACCAGTGGAATAGAGGAAAATTATAAGACAAATCTTTGGACTCATATATCACCAATCCGCTTCATAGCTGAAAACAGAGTCTAGAAAGCACTTTTTCCACTGATATAAACAGAAGATATGAGCCTCTAGAGAGAAGGGGTGGGGAAAATATGATGGAAAAGCTCAAAATAATAGATAAGTTTCAAGTAAAATAATACCTAAGAACAATCACAAAAATAGTACAAATTTGGTTTTTTTGCATTTGGTATAAGAGCTTAAAGCACTGAAAGAAAAGAAGCTTTGCCTTCCAATTCCATGGACTTCATTCAGTCATTCGTTTTCTCTTAACATTTTGAGGCACAGAGACATTAAGAAAAGGTTTGTTTACTGCTTCTTGGTATTTTGTGGAAAGGAAACTGGCTTTTAAACTGAACATTTACTATTAAAAAATATATCAGATTTTAAATGTTATTTTAAGATTCTAATACAAATACCAAAAGGAAATACAAGCAGAAAATAGTCAACTGTCATTCATACTTAACATTTAGTTAATGCTCTAGATAAAAATAAAAAACAACCCCAAATCGAAAAATAATTTGTTAGAATATCAGATTTAGCAAAGTAACATTAAATTTGGTTTATTCTCTATTAACTAGTTTTTAACTTTTTTTTTCATGCAAAAGCAGTACACAAAGGATTGTGCGTTTCAAAGTAACTAATATCAAAACAAAATTTATAAATAAAAAGTAAGTTGAACATATAGCTGAAGCTATGCTTTTTTATAAGGCAGCTAAGTAGTATAGTGGCTAGAGTATTAGGTCTTCAGTCAGGAAAACCTGAGTTCAAATCTAGCCTCAGATACTTACTAGTTGTGTTCCCTGTATAATCACTTATCTCTTTTTGCATGAGTTCTCTCACCTATAAAACAAGTTGGAGAAGAAAATGGAAAACCCTCCAGTATCTTTGCCAAGAAAACTCCCCCCCAAGGGGTCACAAAGAGTCAGACAACACTGAACAGCAGGAAAATACTTTTTATACCTTTGTTATATGAACACACACTTGGTAAGTGCCTTCTATGCCCAAGGCATACAAGACATGAGGAAAATGCAAAGAAAGACAAATTATAGTCCCTGTCCTTGAAGAGCTTACATTCTATTGGATATAAGTAACATATGTTAAATCACTTTGATTTAAGGCTATTAACCAAGGCTATTACTACAGCCATCTCTATACAGGGATATGATAGCTTTCTAATATCTGTGTTCATAAAACATTGTGAAAACGTTTCTGTAATTTGAATCTCTTTAAATATACAACAGAGGCCAAATAGAAATAAAACCTTTTTTAAAAGCCATCCCTGCTTTGCTTGATTATTCTTGATTGCTATGCATAGATCAATTTTATATAAAGAAAATACATTTGAATAACAATCCCAAAACCATGGCATATTTTAATAAAACTTAGAAACCACAACAAATACTAGTTATTGGTATATATGTCTATATATACATATTTGTATGAAAAATATATGTAATATATATTTATACGTGTATATAAGTAAATGTATAGTTTTAAAGTAGAAAAATGATTACATATAGGTAAATATATAGTTTTTTAAAGTAGAAAAATGTTTAATAAATTTCTTTTTTTGAGAGTTTTTCAAAGACCCATCTTTTTTCCAAAGGTTCAAAAGATTTAGAAATTGAATTTAGAAATTGAAAACTTGGCTGTTTAAATTTCCCAAGTCAAAAATTCAAAGGTTCTTTTAATTGCTTGCAAGTCTTATTTCATACTAGCATTATCTGGGCTATACTGGCACCTTCCCACTTAGTGTGTAAGGATTTAGTATTAACAAGGACTAAAAGGAAGAGAAAGGATGTGGATATATATGTAGACAGCTTTCTACTTTATAGAGTTGCAGTACTATGGAAAACATTCATTTACTTGTCCCATTAAGAAATTGCATAAGATACAATTCTTCAAAAAGCTCACCTTTTTCTCTGGTCATTATCACCAACTCTTCTCTACCCCCAATTTCTTGTACTACAGCTTTTCCTCTTTATCTTGGCAACCTGATTGTCATTTGGTCTCAGTTTTACTGTTTTCTCTATCTCCTTTCACTTTTTTTCTACTAATATCCCCTCCCAACAGAAAATGAATTCTGTAATTGGGTATGCCTGAAAGGTAAAAAATATAGTAATCCACCTGGATCCTCCCTTTTAGAATTTAAAATTCTAAGTGACTGAAAAACAGTGATTAAATGGCTGGATTTTGTATTTTCATTTTATTACATAAACAGTTACAGGAGAGCATACTCATTTTGAGACTAGAAGAATTTTTTTTAAAGCACAAAATAAGTTTAAACCCATGCTATTAACTCACTCCCACCTCCAAGGAAGCATAATAGCTACTTTCACGTCTACCTTCTAATTATACTAGCAACTGGCAGCTAATGGGAGTACTAGTAGTCATTAATAAAAATTCTAGCCTAATTTAATAGATCTTTGGGATAAACTAGTCATGAATACACATGACTATATGCAGACCCAATTTTCAATTTCTTATGTTACTTACTTAAAATTTCAATTAAAAATTCAATTACTTAAAATCTTTTTTTTATTTTCAAAACTGGCAAAGGGATCTCCTCTCAATGAGAAGTGTAGACTTTTCAATATCTCATCTTATCTTAATGCATCATAATAGATGCTATTTGAGGTTAGGTTTTGTTGTTATTTTCTTCATTTTGTTTTATTTTATTCGGTCTTGTATAAAAGCTCAATAACCAAACCCAAATCCCCCTTCTTGTTAGGAATTTAAAGATTTAAGAGAATAATTTTTCCAAAAGTTATACAGGTATTAAAATAGAAGCTTAGATGTAATCCTAAAGTGAAAATGTCACAGTAATCCAATATTTGCTGTAAAAAAGCTGAAAAATAATAAAACCTTAAAAATAATACCACTGTAACTTAAAAGAGGAAAATATGAATTTTTTTATTGCTAAGGATTTCAGTAGCAAAAGAAGGCATTGAATGAAGGCTATACTAAAAAAATTAATTTTATAAGCACCTAAATATTTGTCATTTCCTAGAAAATAGTAAAGAAAAATAAGTCCATCATTTCATTAGGAGATAGAAGCAAAACTTTATATCAATTTAATGGAAGAAAATTATAATAGAAAAGTGTAGTTAACAAAAAAAATATTTTTGATGCAAAAAACCCCAAAAGCCATAAACATTATTTTATTATGTTATATTATAACCAAGTGGCAAATATTTTTTCTACCATATGGATGCCTACAAAGATACTTTTGAATATAAAGACTATAAATACAGATTCTTTTGTTTTTCTATACAACATAAAAAAGAATTGCAGCAATTCTCTAGATAACTCATTTTCTCCCTTCCACACACTTTTATTGCATCTCAAATTTGCTTTGCTTTAATTATGCCATGTATAGGTCCTCAGTTTTGGAATTTACTATTTTGCCACAAGAATTCTAGTCCAATTTTCTATCAAAACCCAAAAAAAAAGAGGAGCCACAGAATCACTATGGTTCTTCACTGTTATCAGAGCATTACAGAAACTTCGTCCTTGAACACATCTCAGATCACCTAACCCAGTAGTTCTCAAACATTTTTGGACTCAAGAATCTGCAACACTTAAAAAAATAATTGAGGACCTCACTGTCTCTTCCCTCCCCTCTCCCATTCATTACCATAAATTCATTCCCCCTCCAGTGTTTTTTATCATAAGTATATTTATTGGTATTTTGAAATTAACAGAAATCAAAATATCTTAATAATATTATGAAAATTGTTTTTATTTCATATAGCTCCTAAAAAGGTCTAGGGGAATCCCCTAGGGTTCCCAGACTATACTTTGAGAACCAATGAACTTAGCTTAACATTATTTTAGAAACAAGGAAACCAACACCCTTGAAGAAGATATAATTTGTTCACAGTCATGTCCCATACCTTCCCTTCTGCATGCTTTATGTCACACAAGAAGCCTAAGAGACAAATAGTATGTATGCTATTATTCTCAATTTACAGATTAGGATACTGATGCTCAGAGATCTCAAGTAATTGTTCAAAATCACACAGACTGGAAATGTCTAAGCTGGGACTCAAATTCAGATATTCAGAAGGCAAGCATGGGGCTCTTAACATACCCCATTGCATCTCTCTGTATGATTTTTGGACCGATCTTAAAAAAAAAGTATTCTTTATGTTATATACCTACATATGATCAATACCTTTATAAATCTTCACTCAGGAGCAGAACCAAGAGAACATTGTACACAGCAACAACACGATTATGTGATGAGCCACTGTGATAGATTAGCAGTTTTCACAAGAAAGACAAAGCAATTCCTATAGACTTGGGATGGAAAATGCCATTCATATCCAGAGAAAACTACAGAGATTGAATGCAGATCCAAGCATACTATTTTTACCTTTTGTGTGGTTGTTGTTTGCTTTCTCGTGTTTTTTTTCACCTTTTTGATCTGGTTTTTCTTTCACAAATATGAAAATATGTTATTGGATTGCTTGCTATCTTAGGAAGGAGGAGGGGGAGAGAGGGAGAAAAATTTGGAACACAGTTTTACAAAGGTAAATGTTGAGAACTGTCTTTGTGTATATTTGGAAAAAATAAAATACTATAAAAATAAGTAAATCTTCATTCAGGTAGTAAAAACCATTTCTGTTGAATTAAAGACTAATGATGATGATAATACTGAGAAATGAGTTCCTAGAATTGAAGCTCCAAGAAAGAACTCTCAAGTCTTGCCATTCAGTCACAGAGTGGTGAGATGAGATAATAACTTGTGAGTCTGAACTCTCATGAAGATAAGAATGGGACAGACTTGTTATCTATCCCTTCACAGAGTTCCTCTCACCTAACCCTAAATTTTTACTTCAAAATTCAAGTCTTTGGGTTACCATGGAGTCCAGTTTCTAACC
Organism: Sarcophilus harrisii; assembly: GCF_902635505.1. Lineage (NCBI taxonomy): Eukaryota > Metazoa > Chordata > Mammalia > Dasyuromorphia > Dasyuridae > Sarcophilus > Sarcophilus harrisii. The sequence continues at coordinate 439,655,806 of NC_045428.1, read as the reverse complement.
CGAACAGTCTTTTGATTCCCCCATCACGCCTGTAGCGCACAGGGTATAATTACAAATGCTTTTCTTTCTTTTGTAGTTTATTATGTTGCTTAATTTATGCTGATATTAATAATGGCAACCTAAAAGGAAAGGTAAATATCCACAAAAACACAAAATCACTAATAACAAAGGAACTTCCTCTATTTTCTGAGGGGATAAAAGGGAGGGGGGAAATGATAAAAGGAACCATTTGGGCAACAGTCATAAATATTAATAACAGTAATGTCATTCTAGCTGGATTACTTCAAGAGATCTGTAGCCATCAGAGCTTTTTATGCTTCTCCTGATGTATCATCCTAGCCAAATAATACAAAAATAGTACAAAGCTAATGTTTCCATTGACTTAGAACCTGGGTTTGTTTGGGGATTTTTTTTTGGTGTAAATTCTAAAATTTCTGTAAAGAATATAAACACTTAAGACAACAAAGACTGTCCAGAATCAATAATGGACTGTCTATGCTTACTGTCTGATGGATGCATCCTACAGAAAAGCAAGGACCCACTTCCTGACCCTGGCGCCAAGACTGAAACTAGAATCTCCCAAGAGGCTTGCACAAAAAAAGTCTTTCTCTCTCTGTGATTTAACAAATAAATGGAAAGTAAATGCTAGTACATATGAGATGGGTGAAATTGAAAAGCAAAACAGAACCAAGGGACTGGGAGGGTGCCATTTGGGCATTGCCAATATTCTTGCTCGGTACTGATGCAATAATGGATATTTGGTGTTTCACTGAAATTCCTACTGACTATAGCAATGGGTTTCAGAAAATACCAATCAAGTCTAACACATACACAGACAAATAAATTAAAAAATGATCACACTGTTTTCTTAAGGAAGGATCAAGATTAGGTGGGGAAAAAAGCCACAGTTGACATGGTTTTGTTTTGTCATTAGTACATTCTGAGCTTTCTCAGAGATCAGGTGTGACTATTCTGCAGAGGAATCTGTTTTGCCTTTTATTTCTCTAAATTTTTTTTACTTTTAGATGAATTTGTAATCTGTCTTTCCCACTACCCTCTCCATTAAAACAACAATAATCAAATAACAAAAATAAAACACATAAACATGCATAGTCCAGCAAAAAAAAAATCTCATATTGGCCATTCCCACAAATGTATGCCTTTTCATTTTCAGTTCATCACTTTTTTAGCAAAAGATAATAGTGCGTCTTACCTTCAGTCCACTGGACTTATAGCATATTGTTGCATTAGTCAGAGTCCTAAAGGCCTTCAAAAGTTGTTTTTCTTTATTATGCTGTGTATATATAATAAGCAAGGGAGGCCTATTGGTAAATAAATTATTTACACAACATATGTTTCCCATGACCCTCCTCCTTTGGGAGCTGGTATAAAAATTGAGGAACAGACAAAGTGATTTGTGTGAAGTAGAAGGAAGAAGGAAGAAATAATTCATAAACACTAACCATTAGGCCATAGTACTACTTCCTTAGTGACTTTAAGGGAGCAATTCCAAACTAATGCTATAAAGGGAATCAGGCTACAATGTACTAGTTAGATTGGGGACTGATAAGGTGGTAAAAATCCAGCATATTATGGAGCCTGATGGCTTTGCAAGTATTCAGTAACAATTATAGTAAAATCTCCACTAACTCCAACTCAGATAGTGAAAATAACCTGGAAGGCATTCAACTTTTTTGAGACAGTAGCAAAAGACAAATAAGTAAATTAGAGCTGTCTAGGTTAATAAAAAGTAGAATGGAATGAAGATCAGGACTCCTGAGTTCTAGATATACGATTCACTGTGTGATACTGGGCAAGTCACTTCCCCCATTATAGAGTCTCAGTTTCCTCATCTGAAAAATGAGGAGGGTGACCTAGATGGCAGATTCTTATATTCTCTGATTCTAATTTTAAGAAGTTACTCAAAAAGCCATAGTATAGTGGAAAGTATAGTGTAAAGAACTCTTTACTTAGACAAGTCCTTAGACAAATGTATGGAAAATATATGCTAGTATAGATGCATTGTCAAATTAAAAATATGATGAAAGACTGGGAGGATGCCATTTGGGCACTGATAATGTTCTTGCTTAGCACTGATGCTCCTTTTTAAAAAAAAAATTTAAAACTTCAAAAAGATCTGAAACTAAAGAATTTTCTACTTGATCCGTAAATAAAACAGTTTTAAAAAACTTACTCTAGATTCTGAATAATTAAGGCTTTACTATAAATTTTTTTTCTTATCAACTAGTAGGAATTCCATGCACCAAAGAATCACTAAGCAAAAAGCCAGAAAAATCCTGACAATGTAATGAAGTTGGTCTAGAAAAGGTGTTGTGTTTTTTTTTCCTTTAACTAAAACTTTTTTCAGAGATTTCAATTAAAAGAGAGGTTAGGACCTAAATCTTTCAGATAACTGCTTGAATTTTTTTCCCTTTGGTATTGTATAGCAGGGCAAAAACTAGTGTGTGTATGTTCTATAATGAAAGGAACTTTAAGAAGATACAGAAATGACTTCCATTCTGTGACTTTCAAACGTTTTTAAAAGAATAACCCTTGGACTGTTCATAAAGCCATGAGTAGCTATAGGTATTATAGTAAATATGCCACAATCACAACCTAAAAAGTATTTCAGGTCCCTCATAGATAATGTAACAGACTTAAAAGTATTTGAAGTCACTGAATCATATAATTTTAGAAGTCATATGATAGGGGTGGAGGGAAAGACATTGGATAAATTACTTAATATCTCCATGACTTAGTAGTTTTTGCTGTAAAGTGGTGGTGGTGGGGGAAGTATTATTTTACTTGTAACAGGTAAGAAGATTAACCAAGTGATTTCTTGAGGATGCTTGTAACTCCAAGGTCTATGATTCTGCCTCTTATGATAGAGCATCTCTAAATATTAGAGAAGTTTTCTTTATATCATGTCAGAATTTGATTATTTGTTTATTCCACTTAGTACATCCAGCCTGTCAAGCCAACTTGACAGGTCAGCATGTTAAGGACGTTATCTTTTTAAAGAAATATTGATTACTGAAATTACTTCTTGACATCAACATCTCTCCTGATACCTAATGCATCCTGTTAGGGTCAATATTGGGAAAAAAATGTTACTTTTAAATTCATTAACTCCTGTTCTCGCTTGCACAAATCTAAAATTTTATAATGTTATGTCCATAGTATATGCCTGATGGGTTTTTTTTGTTGTTGTTTCTTTCATTTGATCTGACAGATTCACTGTGCAGGATTCACTTTTTTAAAAAAATTTTCAAATTTTTTATAGCTGCACTTTGTCACCTTCATGAGAGACTAAAAGTATTAAATTGCTTTTAATACTTTCCAGATAGGCCTTATAGCTCATATAGCCACTGTACATCTTTTCCCTAGAATACTGTGTTTTTGTATCTCCCACAAATAAAGTGGGAAAAGGATCATAGGAATTAACTGAAGAGCTAGAAATTGAGACATATATTTTAGATTCAAACAAAAAAAAATTATTTGGTTTCCTGTTCAATTATATAGTGTCGCAGAAGTCTCAGTGCAGGGTTACCTTTCAGGAGAATCTGCATTATGATCTTTTCAATGTGTATTGTAATTTTTTTTTAATCAATTTTTCCCCAAGAGATTGATGGACTATTTAAAGATATACTAGGTGGCATAATGGATAGAGCACTGAGCTTGGAATCAGGAAGCTTGATCTTCATAAATTCAAATCCAGCCTCAGACCCTTATTAGATATGTGACCCTCAGCAAGTCCCTTAATCCTGTTTGTTTGTTTCCTAATTTGTTAAATGAGCTGGAGAAGGAATAGCTCTAGTATTTTTGTCAAGAAAACTCCAAATGGAGTCATGAGGAGTCAGATAAAAAGGAGTAATAACAAGTTTAAGTTACTTGTTCAGGATTCCTTGGGTCTTCTTAACTCCAAGTTCAACCTTCTACTTATTATGTTGGGTAGCCTTTCCAACCTGGATAACAGATGATGTAAATGCTAAATTGATCTTTTCTCCCAGACTAGCTGCATGACCTCAGGTTATGTTGTTTAATCTCCTAATGTTTCCAGTTTCACATCTATAATTTATGTAATATAATAAAAACCTTCCTATTATCTAGAGGTGTTACAACAATAATAATGTAAAATTTTCCCTTCTCAAAAGAAGGAAAAGTTCTATATCAGAGATCAGCAAATTTTCAAAACTGAGCTGGGAAATTAGGGTGAGGAGTATGCTGATTCTAAGGCAGCTGCAAAAGTGGAGTGACCTCGTCTCTCAAAAGGAGAATGGCAGGGTGCGGTTAGTCATAGCAGCAGGAGGCTGCGGGTTTAGCCATTGGGACAGCCAAAGTCTGGGCCATGTGCCTTCTCCTAGCTGGATCACCATCTTCAGCAACAACCTATGTGCAGACCCCATTTTAATGAGCATCGCATTTACCACTTTGTGAATTTCTATGGAAAAATGATTTTGTCCTTACCTTAAGGACCTCTGAAATGAAATACAGAATAGCCTATCCTTTTGACCTTCCAACCCCTTTATTCATCACCTTCTTTTTTTCCCTTTCTGAAGGGCGCATGGACTACTGGATGCCAGTGCTGAATTTAAATTTACAAGTCTCAGGGGTCATACTTCTTTGTGGAAGGCTCTTATCGCCTATAAAAGTACCATCAATGAAATATATTTTAATTACAACTCTCCAAACAAAAATTTTTAAAGGGAAGGAATCTTCTCTAGTTCATTAATCCTACAAATGTTTTATATTCTAATTTAGGAGAGCCTTCTTTTACTGTCCCACAAACACTACAGGGGCTGCCCAGGTTCTTATTTCCTGGCAATACAGCTAACCTTTCTTAAATAGATAGGAAAAGCACTGATTGGCTAAAAAGTCAGGAGATTTGGATTCCATACTCTTGATCTACCAATAACTAGTTGAGTGACCTTAGGGAAATAAATTTATCTGGACCTTAATTTCTACATTTGTAAAATGTGGCGTGTTGGTCTAAATGGTTACTAAGGCGACCTTCTAACGATTAAATCATATCTTATAAGCCCAGAACGTTGTTATGCAGTTGGTCTCTACACAATCTATCAAATAAATGCATCTTTCTTTTAAAAAATGAAGTTGAGAGGATTCTGGGAAGATGGAGGGGTAGATCAGAAAACTCCAGGCTCTCCCAATTTCTCCCACAAACAAGACAAAATAACACCTCAGGGTGAATGCAGAATAATCAAAGAAACCAAGAGTTGGGGCAGAACAGTGGTCCTCCTGGAACAACCAGAGAGCTGAAAAAAGATCCCAGGACAGAGGTTTGGTACCTGGGAATTAGAAACACCTTGGTTATTTATACTGAAACAGCAAGCAGCAGGCCTTTGGACTAGCTGTGTTGGGAGGTAGCCTTAGTCCCAACCAAGAATTTTTACCTCCAAGACAGTGTAGGAAGCCTGGTGTCTGAGTCTGGGAAGTTTGGTGGACCTCCGGCTGGTAAGGAACACCAGGTTTAGCTGTGCTGCCGAGATGTGGCTCTGGCCCAGAAGAACCAGTCCTTTTTAAAATTTTTTATTTTATCATAGCTTTTTATATACAAAAGATATGCACCGGTAAGTTTTCAATATTGACCTTTGCAAAACCTTCTGTTCCAAATTTTCCCCTCCTTCTCCCCACCCCTTCCTCTATATGGCAGATAGTCCCATACATGTTAAATATGTTAAAATACACGTTAACTCAAATATATGTGTACATACTTATACAGTTATCTTGCTGCACAAGAAAAATCAGATCAAGAAGGGAAAATAACTGAGAAAGAAAATAAAATGTGAGCAAACAACAACAGAAAGAGTGAAAATGCTGTGTTGTGGTTAACACTCAGTTCCCACAGTCCTCTGTCTGGGTGTAGATGGCTCTTTTCATCACTCAACAAGTGGAACTGGTTTGAATCATCTTATTGTTGAAGAGAGCCACATCCATCAGAATTGATCATCGAATGTCTTGTTGTTGCCGTGCACAATGAGCTCCTGAAGAACCAGTCCTTACAGAAGGGTGCAGTTCTTGGCTTTGGATTCCAGGCCAGAAGGAGGACCTGAGGGCAGAGACCCTCCCCCCCCCCCCCCCCCCCCCCCCCCCCCCCCCCCCCAATACACCAGGATGAGAGGCCATTACATGAACAATCTAGTTGTATTACTCGAGAAGAAAAGTTGCTTCAGGAAATTTCTAAAGGGAACCCAGTGTATAATATCTTGCATGGCTACTAGGGTTATTAGGCTACCATGGATAGAGTTCTAGACCAGGAGTCAAGAAGAGCTGAGTTCAGATCTTGCCTCAAAAACTTATCCTGTGACTCGCAAGTCATTTAGCTTGTGCTTCAGTTTCCTCATCTTTAAAAGGAAGATCATGATAGTATCTTTCTGCCAGGGTTTTTGTGAGGATAAAATGAGACAATATAAAGTACTTGGCAAACCTTCAATGCTAGCTATTATTATTAGCTTCCTGGAAAGCAGTTTTTTGGAGTTGAGGAGTATATTCTTCTAAATCTGGAATCCAGACAAAAAAATGCAAACTCAAATACAACATACTTCATACATAATAGGCTTTCAAAAATGTTTATTAATATTGTGAGATAGCAGAAAGAGACCTAGCCTAGAAGTTAGGATCCCTAATTACTTTTGAGGGCAGGGACTGCTGCTTCCTTTTTGAATTGATATCATTAACACCTTATTGAATGTCATCTTGAATGCAATTGAACAGTTTTATCAGCTCTGAGACCTAGGACAAAATCACTTAAGGTCTCTGAGTGTCTCTACCTAAAAGGGTTTTTGAGTCAAACACTTGGTAAACTGCAAAGCTCTTTATAAATATGAACTAGTATTATGTATTGTTGACAAAGGGGATTGATAGAAATAAACTTTGGACCATGATGTGGTTTGGAGAAAGTAAAGAAAGTGACCCAGAGATTAATTCCTTTACTTTGTTTATCCTCACAAAGTAAAAAGTGATGAGGTTTTATATGTTCAGAGATCTTCAAAATAGCATTCTGCATAATTACAGAAAGCTGAAAACAACCTCAATGCCCCACAACTGAGAAATATTTAAATAAATTGTGGTATATTAATGGAATGGAATGCCATTAAGATCGACAAGTATGAGGGAAACAAATCTGGAAAGATCTTTATGAAATAATGCAAAGAAAAAAAGAAAAAACAGTATACTGAATTACATATTGAACTATGATCACATAACAAAAACTGAGCAGCAATGCATATACAAGGAATATTGATGGGGACTTGAAGGGACTGACTAAAAAATTGTAATAATACTCTACTCACTAAAATTAATTTAAATGTAAATATTTATGTTGACTTATGGGTCACATGAACAACAAGACGGAGGACTAGACATTTTCTCTGATCCCTTCAACTCCCAAATCTTTTCAAACTGAAATTATGTGCTAAAGATAAAGCACAGATTTCCCCATAATCTAGAATACTCAGAATCCAAAGGAAAGTTAAACAAAAAACAAAAAATCATGGAGTGAGATTCAGTGATCCTGAGTTCATTCAGTTAGTTCTCCTTCCCTACCTCTTTTACTACCAGCAGAAAGGTCATGCTAGCAGACCTAAGAACTAGACAGATGGATCAGAGCTTACAATAAAACCCAACTCCATACCGGGGACCCCCTTCCTCTTTGCATTACAGTGGAGACCCTAACTCCAGGCTGCATGAGTTTGCTTGAGCAGCGACAGACAGACATCATCATAGCAGGTAGCAACGTTTTAGGAACAAAATTCTTCTGGACACCACAGCCCTGTCTCTGCAAAGCTCTAAACTGCCAGTGCCAGAGTGTGCACAACTTTGTAGCATCAGTGCTGCAGTTCTATTAGGATAGATAACTTTATGGTACCAGTACAACAGCTCTCTGACCTTCCCAGAGAACCAGAATACCAATATAAGACACTGTGTGTATGTGTGTTTGGGAGGGGAAGAGACATTCTCTGAAACCTGAGGGAAACAGTATATTACATCATCCAGGTGAAATCAATTCTACCTATCCAAAGTCACTCAAGAAGAAACCAAAGATGTCAAGAAGACAAGAACTTGAACATAAGCAAATAAATCAACAAGGAAAACATTAACAACAGTAGGAAATGTGGCTTCTAGATATAGAAAGGAGTTCAGCTATCTATGAAGTGAAATTGTTAAACAAAAGAAAATAATCCTACATTTGATGAGACAGAGGACCTTGTAGAATACAAGGAGAACATGTAATTGTATCAGTCCTGGGTGGTACAAAAGAGAATTTAGAATTATGAAAATAAAATTTATTGCCTGCACAGGAAAAAATAATGGACAGAGCAGAAAAACTGGCATCTGGCATCACCAATAAAACAAACAAACAAAAAGCAATAGATTGGGAATGCAAATACACAAAAGTGAAGAACAGTCTAAAAGAAGGAAAACCAAAAAAAAAAAAAAAAAACTAAAAGAAAATATGTCCACTGTGCAAGTAAAATATACTGATCTCAAAGACACTGTGATCAAAAATATCCCAGAAGAATACAACAGGACAAAAAACCTTAACAATATAGTGCAAGAAATAATACGAAAAAGAACTTCTGAAATTAGAAAATGAAATTGCAGTTGAAAGAGTTCACAGATTACCTTCAAAAACAGGAAAAAAAACCCAAGGCTATAAATTCCAAGACACTTAATAGTTAATTTAACAATTCAGTTAAGAAATAAGTTTTATAAACAATCAGGATAAGAGTCTTCAAATACAATGGAAAATGAAATTTGAATACAACAAGACTGTTCTGTATCCACCATAAAATATAGAAGAGATTGAAATGGTGTGTTCCAGGAAAAAAACAAAAAAACAAAAAAACGAGCACAAGGAACAGCCCACAGTGACATACCCTGCAACTAAGCTTAAATACATAGAAAAAAATAAATGGATGTTCAATAATAAAGAGGACTTTGAAATAATTTTATTAAGAAACCCAAAATTGAAGAGATTGTTTGTTTCTCAAATACCCCATTCAACAAAAATTCAGGAAGAGTGACAACAGAAAAACCAGGAAGGAGTTTCTTTCTAAATGTACACAAAGAGACAGATATAAAGGCAGAAGTCCTGCAGAAGAAACAGTGAAAATAAGTATCTGTGAATTATGGACAGAACATGTAGACAGGGTATCTACAGGTGAATCAATATATTTTTTGGTGGGACTACATTACAACATGTAAGAATACATAAAAGGGTGAAGGGGATCAGGAGGCTGGAGAGGAACAAGTACTATGCCAGAGTCAAATCTAGGACAAATAACAAAGGAAATATTAACCCTATGGTCTCACACAGATCACAGTCTACAAGAAAATAGGTGGAGAGGGGGGAGGAAGGATGAAGAAAGGAAAAAAGAAGGAGGCTTTGCTTTACTTGGGGATTTCATGCCTTAAATCATTCTTAACTCAAACTATCTCCAGAGGTAGAGAGATGGAATTTCCAAGGTTGGAGGGGTGCATTGCCAAGTGGGGAAGTGGGAGATCATAAACCCAGAGAGGAGATATTGAGGCAAATGGTGAAAAAAGGCAACCAAAGGACAGTATAAATCGATGGGCTTTATAATATTGACTACATAATCAGTGATGTAGTAGGAGAGGGGCCTCAAAAAGGGGCAGTGTTTTCTTTGACACTTGCAATAATTGGCCTTATTCTGAAAGTGAGGATAGTGTGAAAAAGGAATCCGAGGTAAGCTGTCCAAGGCAATGACAGGAACCACATAGAAGGGAGAACCTAAGGGACAACTTGGAGATTTTGACTGCATGAATAACGTAGAGAAAAGAAAAAATTAATTATAGGAGTCACGAATCAGAGGGTGAGAATTCAGAGCAGACAGAAAGAGAATGGATAATGAGAAGATTTAAAAGAAATCATTTTGGGGAGCAGCTAGGTGCCACAGTGGATAGAGCACCAGCCCTGAAGTCAGGAGGACCTGTGTTCAAATTTGACCTCAGACACTTCCCAGCTGTGTGACCCTGGGCAAGTCACTTAACACCAACACCAACACCAACACCAACACCAACACAACACCAACACAACACCAACATCCTTTTTGGAGAAGTGTATAAAAATAAAATTTACAAAACTAATAAACAAGATAATTGAAGGAAAGAAGAGGAAGGGGGAGATTAAGGTAAAGCAATTGAAGTTTATAGTATAAGAGGGGAAAATCATAACTTGACAAAAATCAACAATAGAGAATGAATGTTCCAATTCATTAATAATAAGAAAAAATGTAAATCAAAATATCCTTCACATGCTACAAGTATGGTGACAAATATTGGTAAAAGTGACAAAAATGACAATAGGCAATATTGGAGGGCTGTGGAATGATAGACACACTAATTAAATGTTATGGAAGTCTGAAATGTTACCACTGTTTTGGAAAGGAAATTGGAATCATGCAAAATGACTAAAATGTCCTTACCCTTTGAACCAAAGACTCCATTACTGGATTTATACCCCAAGGAAACCATTGATGTGAAGTCTTCCTTTACACCAAAACATTTATAGAAAATCTTTTGTGATAGCAAGAATTACAAGCAAAGTAGATGTCCATCAGTTGGAGGATGATTTAACAAATTCTGATTCATAAATATAATGAAATATTACTGTGCTAAACAGCGGAGCCAAGATGGTGGAGTAAAGGTAGGAACTTGTCCATCCTCTCCCCAAACCACTCCAAATCCCTTTAAATAATGACTCTAAACAAATTTTAGAGCATCAGAGCACCCAAAAAGATGGAGAAGAACATTTTCCAGCTAAAGGCAAATTAGAAGAACATTAGAAAAGTTTGGTGACAATGTGGGGAGAGTCCAGCGTGTAGTACCGAGTGCAAAGTACATGAGAGCATTCTGGGACCCAGCCCCAGGTCCAGTCCAGACCTGGGACCTACCCACAGCAAAGCAGGACTCTGTTGGGTTAACACACTAGATCTTACAGCTACAGTGGAGGCGGGGACACTCCAACCAGCTCCAGGGCAGAAAAGAGTGCTTAGGATCAAGTCATAGAAAGATCTCTGAAAACTGCTGCACAAAACCCCAGGAGCTTGGGACAATGCACCCTACTTCAACAAAGAGTTAGAAGCCAAATAGACTATGAAAAGAGGCAAAAAACAAAAACATTTCTGACCATAGAAAGTTACTGTGGTGACAAGGTAAATCAAAACACACACTCAGAAAGTCAAAGCCCCTACATCCAAAGCCTCCAAGAAAAAATAAGAATTGGGTTTAGGTCATGGAAGAGCCTTTGAGATTTTGAAAATCAAGTAAGAGAAAGAGAAGAAAAATTAGGAAAAGAATTGAGAGTGGTACAAAAGGAAATACAAAAAGCTAATGAGGAGAAGAATGAATGCCTTAAAAAGCAAAATTGGCCTAATGGGAAAGGAGGTACAAAGACTCACTGAAGAAAAGAATTCCTTAAAAATTAGAATTGAGCAAATGGAAACTAATGACTTTATGAGAAATCAAGATACAATAAAGCAAAATCAAAAAGAAATAAAAAATAGAAATATTATTGTGCTATAAGAAATAAGGTGTGTGATCAATAGAGAAAAGAATGGAAAAATCTGTATGAGCTGATACAGAGTGAAGTAAGCAGGAGCCAAGAAAACAATATACACAGTAATTGCAACAAAGTAAATGTGAAGAACAATTATATACCAAAAAACAAAACAAACCAAGAGTAAAGGCAACAAAATTATAAAGATCAAGCAGGACTTGATTGAAAAGACATGAAAGGATACTTTCAACTCATTCCTTCATGTAGGTGGGAGATGCACAGGTATTACACATTGCACACATTTTAAGACTTATTCAACATATTGATCAGTTGTGCTGATTATTTTTCCCTCTCTAAAAATGCTATTTATTATATGGAATAACTCTTCTCAAGGGATAACAATGCAATGTAAGAAATAGAAGATATCTATAAAAATTTATTTTTAAACAATGTACATAGTCCCTAAGTTCAGTTTTAAGTTTTTAACAAAACATTTAATTGTTTTACTTGATCTTTCTGCATGGTAATCAAGTTTTTACACTTTTCAGTAATCAAAGAAGGCAAATACTGCATATGAAAGACATGATTTTATCCAGAGCTTTAGCACACCTAGATCTTCTGATCTTCTGTAGTGTGTTACACCGAAGGTATGTTAAGTGTAGAATTTCACTCAATTGATTACTATGTCATATTAAAGGGTCAGCTGGCCAAGCAGGATGAGTCATCTCCACTGTTGTCACAAATTATGCCTCTGATCCTTACCAACCACCTCCAATGAACACCAGAGTATCTAAGTGAGAATTGGACAAATCAATACAAACCCATCACTACTATTGGAAAAATAGTTTTTAAAAATCCCATGTTCCTCCACTGATGGTAAATCAGTAAATGTGGCATATTACTTAATTGCTTACGCAGCTGAGCCTAGCATCAGAAAAACACTAAGTCTAGCATCAGAAGAACGGGATTCAAAGCCAGTTTCTGCCACTTTTACCCTCCTAGGGCTGCATTTTCATACTTGTAAAATTAAGGAGTCAGATGAAATCATCTTCTAGCTCTAAATCTATTATTCTTTCTATTCTCTATGCCACTCCCAAACCAAAACTGTGATTTCTTTCAGGGGAGAGATCACCTTCAGTTATCCTTTGTTAAGCATTTATTAAATGCTTAGTATCATTTAGGTATTGGGGAAACAAAGACAAAAACAAAACAATTCCCAACCTTAAGGAACTTTACATTCTACTGAAGAAAACAATATGTGCACCAAGACAGAAAGACAAAATATACACAAATAACTGGGTGGGAGTATACCAAGGAAAGGACCTGATTAGATTTTGAGTAGGGAGTACACTTGGGCTAAACTGGAAGTAAACTTGGGATCTTAGAAAGCCAATATGAAGAAGGAGTGCACTCCAGCCATTAAAGGCAGTGTATGAAAAGAACTGGAAGTAGGAGATAGAATGTCATGTATAGGTAAGAGCAAGAAGACAAGATTGGCTGAAACACAGAATGTAAAAGGGGAATGCACTGCAACCAGTAGTAGGTAGGAAACAGATTATGACAGGGAAAATCATGGTCTGACTTCTGTTATAGGAATTTCAACTTAGCAAATTATATGTCAAATTATAACAATTCTGAAATTCATACTTAATCAAACTTCATACTTAATCAGATTATATAGACAAAAGAAAAGGAAAATAAATGCTGGAGAAGATGTGGAAAAATAAGGGCCCTAATGCACTGTTGGTAGAACTATGAATTGTCCAAACATTTTGGAGAACATTTAGGAACTGTCCCTAAAAAGCTATCAAACTGCATAAATTCTGGGGATCCAGCAATAATGCTACTAGGTCTATATCCCAAAGAGATCAAAAAAAGAAAAGGACCTATATATACAAAAATATTTATAGCAATTCTTTCTGTACTGGCAAAGAATTCGAAATTGGGGGGAAGCTGGGATAGGTTGAAGTGTATGATTGTAATGGAATATTATTGTGCTATAAAAATGATGAAGGGGATGCTTTCAGAAAAACTTAGGAAGACTTATGTGAATTGATAGAAAGTGAAGTGAGCAGAATAAGTAAAACATTGTACACAGTAACAACACTGTAATATAATTAATTGTGAAAGTCTTAATTACTCTGGTCATTGTAAGATACATGACAATTCTGAAGAACTCATATGAAAACTTCTATATACTTCCAGAGAGAGAACTAATGAATTCTGAATACAGATTGAAGTAATTTTTTTTCACTTTTTTTCTCATAACATGGCTAACGTGTAAATATATTTTGCATTACTTCATATGTATAATGGATATCATTTCTTGCCTTCTCAATGGGTACAGGAAGAGGTAGTGGCAGGGACAGAATTTGGAACTGAAAATAAAAAATTGAAATAAAATGAATATCAATTTGATATCTTTGGAGAATGAATTGGAAAGAGACTGAAAGTACAGAGGTTAATTGTAATAGTCCAATCAAAAGACTATTCAGGAAATTCAGGGAATTGCTGGAACAAGAATTGAGTGAACTACATTAATTCCATCTTGTGACCCAATTCTGGAGCTAGCTCAGTTCCCTTTCTATTCAATTATGTGTCTAGCCCAACAACTGTCTTGTGAGAAAACTTAATCCAGTTGTGGGAATTGGGAGAGAATCTTATTAAATTGTTTGAACTTAACCATATATGGCTGGGAAACTGAACCAAAACTGTCATTTAAAGATCTTTAACTAGGGGCCTGGGCTATGCTGTCCAATAACCTGGTCAGATCTAAAGATTGATGCAAAGAATTTTCTCATAATTATGTATTTCAAAAATCCTATATGTCTTACCTGAAAATTAATCCTGTATTGATCAATAAGCTTTAATTGTTCACAGATACTTATGGGAAGTGGGATACTTCTTTTTCTAATTTCAGGGAAGTACCCCTGTTCACTTTTCCACTCCCAATTTGGAAAGTCCCTAATCTTCCATCTAATTAAAAATCAGATTTTGGGTCTCTGGATGTCAAGAACTTTGTCTTTCTGGTTTTGTTTTATTTTTTTTATGCTATCATGAGGTAATTAATCACAACTTCAGGGCTTTGGGCACTTTGAAACATGCCACTAACAAGAAGCAATAAGGGAATGAAAAGGAAACAAAGCTTTGGCAAGTTTCTGCAACAGACAGGACAACAGACCTTATTTCTGATCATTCAGACTTGACGTCAATATTTGAGCAGACAGAGAAGTTGAGTGGCTAAAGAGTGGTAAGAATTGTCTGCTAGTCTGGTCTAGCCAGAAGTGCTGATTTCTACAAATTGCCATTTAAGGAGGAAGGAGATTTTACAGGAAGGAACATGAAAGAGGAAATAAATATAGGTGAATATAAACAGAAAGGGGAAGGGAATAAACAAATACTAAGTAAAGTTAGAAACAACACTACCAACATTGAGCATATGGATTTCAGAAATATGACTGAAGGAATCAAAAATAAAACCTCATCAAAATTTTTATTTTTATTCTAGACCTTATAAATAAGGTTATAGTGACACTCCCATGGCTCAGTGTATATATGCTTGTGTATATTTTGTTTGATGAATTCCTAAACAATTATGGCATTGTAATTCTGGACTTTATCTGAATTACCCAATCTGAGGAACTACAAAATCAAGATCTAGTAGAAGCAAGGTGGTTCAGTGGACAGAGCACTGGATGTGACATTAGGAAGATCCTGCTTCAGACACTTACTAGCAATGTGACCCTGGCAAGTCACTTACCTTCTCTCAATTTTAGTTTATTCGTCTGTAAAATGGAGAAAATAGTAGCATCTGCCAACATGATAGAGTAGCTGGAAGAAGTATGACTTCATCCTTCCCCCCAAAACCCCCCCCACCTATTTTAAATACATCTAGAAACTATATCAGACTGAATCCTGACGGGGAAATCCAGGAAAAGTTCAAGGGAAGTCATTTTTCCAGCCCAAATCAGCATAAAGAAACAGACAGAGCTGTAGATAATGGGAATGAAATCAGGCCTATTTCATGCTCCAAGAAGTGCTCTATGTATCAAGACAAGAGAAGGTCTTGGATTCATACTGGGGCACTTGGATGGGAACAGGTGCAAACTGTAGCTTTATTGCCCACTATTTAGTTCCTGGAAACAGATTCTAAATGAAGCTAGGACAGAAAAACAAAAGTGAAAGTTCCTGTTCTCAAGGAAATTACATTTTAATAGAGGAGACAACCTGTCCATGTTTGTGAATGACAAGACATGCTCAGAGTTGCTCTGCCTGTTTCCAGCTGATCACATATGTCTATGATGAAAGGCTTGTTCTTTGGGGATGATGAAGTCATCTCCTTATTGGCCACTGAGCAGGAAGATCCAATGACTCAGTGGATGTTTCAAAGGACCCTTAGAAAAGAATGTTCAGAAATGTCCCCTTGAAAAGTGCTTTTTCTTCCCTCTTTAGGTCTCTTACAGGTGCCATCGTGCAGCTTTGGGACTTCCCATAATGGGTGGTGGAGGGTGGCCCTTCCCCGCCACAGATGCCTCCGGACTGCTCCCACATGGGGACGACAGCCAAGACTGAGCCTGGGCCTCTAGCAGTCTCTGATGCTCTGATTTTCTTTGCCTATTTTCCTGATCCTAGCTACTACCAAATACATCTTAAGCTGGCTGAAAGGTCGGGAGATCCAGAGATGTGGGGCGTCTCACTGGTGCAGCTTGCATCCCAAAAGAAATGTCTGGTATTTTTTCAAGCCGGAGGAGCTCAAAGCCCCAGCTCCAGGAGGCACGGACCCAGAGAGAGCTGTTTGGACCGCGTGACCGGCCCCGGGTGAGAGCCTCTCAAGCTCACAAAGCCGCCGCCAAGCCCGCACATAGCCATCTCTAGAGTGACGTCTATTCACCTGGGATAAGATAAAGAGGCGCTGAGAGGGCTGCCTCACACTTGCCTAACGGAGCCCGTAGAAACAGGTCGTCTGTCAATGGGTTGTTTGGGTGGAAAAGGGCCAGGACAAGCTCCAGAGATGCATGACGCCATCTAGAGGGAGAAATAAAGGGAAAGCCGGGGTGGAATCCCTTGCAGAGAAGTCTGCTCTTCCTGCTCAGGGTCTGTTAACCTTTGCGGACCCAGCGCCTGCAGAGTACTTCACTGCTGAGCCATGCGTGAGCTTGGACAGAAGCAGACAGGACAGCCCTGGGAGTACCCTAATGTAGAGCTATACTCGGACGCATACCGAAAAAGAAAACAAACAAAGGAAGGGGACCAGCAATAGAAGGTGGTTCTTGAGCTATCTTAAAGAAAATAAAGAATCTATGCCGTAGAGGGGCAGGTGGGAAAACAGGATCTTTTTTCAGAGGAACCTCAAGAGGACTGCCTCTCCAAAATGAATTGGTTCATTTTTGCGCTGCCAGTTCCCTAAGCAAGGCTTTGAAGGTGTTGAACTATGGAAGAGGAAGGGCATGTCTGTTGAATGAATGAATAAATGAATTCCTTACAATTCACAGGAAGAATGGGAGTCAGATAACTCTCTCCTTATCCTTCATTAGCCTCCTTACACCGTTAATTATATGAGATCCTACTTCAGAATATTTACACAGTATTATAAGTAATTTAAATTACACTTGTCAAAATACATATAATGGGGAGCCCTGAATTTTTTTCAAATTGTTCTTATCATTTCCTTACTGATTCACTAATTTTCAATGTTTAATAAAGGGCAGAGGTGTCATGTTTGTAGGCAATGTAAGAATCAAAAAATTTTCTCTTGCTATTAAGTCCTCAAAGCCAAAGAATCTAGGACCAGGATTTACCCTAAGAATAGGTAGGTCATAAAAGAAGTTGCTCACAAAATAAGGCTAAAAGACCTGATTGCCTAAAAGTGTCATTCCTTACTCTGCCCTTAAAGTGTGATCTACAGGATGTCATTATTAAAAATGCAAGCATGGTTACCATCACCAGTTTCATCAACTCTGTGACAAAGAAAAGGCCCCAAAGGGTTAGAACACAAGACAGGTATAGTTGATAATGGAGAAGAGATAAAAATCAAAACCTCAGGGAAGTGAAGGGAGTGTCACAGAGTGTGCCAGAGGGCATAAAAAGGGTCCCTTACAGGGCAAGCTAGATGTGGTAGACTCCTATCCTCCCTCCTACTGGGTTGTGGCTGGTGAATTGCTTGAGTTAGGAAGTTCTGATTTTCAGTAGGATTAAAATTAATTGGGTATCCCACTATGACTGACACCAACATAGTGAGCCTAAGGAGCAGAAATTAGTCTGCCTAAAGAGGGGAAAATTGTCCCAGTTTAGAAATGGAGCAGGTCAAGTTTTCATGCCTGTGAGCAGTGGGTTTCTTCTATGACTGGTCACTAGACTTTCAGATTGGGTAATATATGGAGAATCAGGTTCAAAAATAAAAATTAAAAAACTAACCCAACAGTCAATTGGCTAATTAGTTCTTGTTTATAATTTACTTATGAGATTATTCTTGTGATCATCTCACATTTCTCATAAACTGTTATCAGACAAGGTATAGCACTATTATGACACCCTCCCTGAATTTAGCAGGCAAGATCAGAGACTATGTTTATATTCTAGGGAAGACAGAGTGCTAATGGGCAGTAGGACGAATGATAGTGTTGGATTAAGTCCAGATTGATCACTTTCAGGGAACAAGAACCCAAGACATTTGAACAGGCTGCTAAGGTACAGAAAGATATGTTACATACAGTTACATACATACATACATACAGTTACAAAGATCATGTTTGTTTTTTTTGTTTTTGAGGGTATTCGATGACATGAGCAAATGAAGATCTGGGTATAAAAAAAAAGAGATGGAGGAAAGATGAGCATATAGTTGATAAAATCTGCTTTGCCTTTAATTTCTACTTTAAAGAATCAACCAGGGCTGGCCCCAAGGCAAAACACTGAATCAAATAAAGTTCATTTTTTGCAGTATGGTGTTTGTGGTGCTGTCCTTCATAATAAAAGAAAACCAAAATAACATCATAATGTTGGGGTCAATGTACAATGTGGCCGATCAAACCCACAGGAGCTCAGAAGGCTGTATTACAGCTTGGAACCAAATAGCCCTTATGAACATTTGGGAAGAAGACGTTTCAGAAGTTATACATCTCATGTTTCTTCTGAGCAGATTGGTATAAGTAGTGAGATTGTTGCAAGTCAGACCTTGGTTCAAATACTGATTCTAAAATCTGTTATCCCTGTGACCATCAGCAAATCATTTTACTTCTCCAAACCTCAGTTTTCCAATCTTCAAGGAGATAACTATATTTGCACAAGGGTTGTTGTGGGGAACACACAGTACAGATCTTGAGGGGGTATGTGATGTCAACAATTCCCATTCACACCCTCCCACCTCTATACCTTCCCTCTTGCTTCCAGTGATTTTATGCTTCTAACTTTTCTATAGGGTAGAAAGTGGATAAATTTATTTCTACTCTGGAGTTGGAAATTTATGTGATATCCCTCCATAGAATATGAGAAGATGACTGGTAGATGGAAGGTAATGTTTCACAAGAAGGAATGAATTCTAATGAGTGGACTGCCATTTCTCAGCAGAGGAGATATTTTTAGAAGGATAACCTTCCCATTATCCTTCAGATACCTCCCCTACAGAGTAGGTAACTGCACACTCTGACTATGCATAATGCTGGCCTTGAATGAGAAATCTGGAGTATAGGAAGGTTAAATAACTTGTTCTATGTGGTTTAGCAGCAAATCTGGGGGTATAACGCAATACTTAGTGTCCATATATCCCATTAACAAACATAAGGCCATCTTTAGGCTTAAGAATTAGGATTTCAGACTTGTAAGGGACTTAGAGATCATTTAGTTTAAATGTCTGTTTTCACAGTTGATGTTAGGAGATCTGCCCAAGATGACTAAGAACCATTACATTGAATTCCCAATCCCTATATTTATGCACACCTGCATTTTTGATTTCCTTCACAAGCTAATTGTACAATAATTCAGAGTCTGATTCTTTTTGTACAGCAAAATAATGTTTTAGTCATGTATACTTATTGTGTATCTAAGTTATATTTTAATATATTTAACATCTACTGGTCATCCTGCCATTTAGGGGAGGGGGTGGGGAGGGTAAGAGGTGAAAAATTGGAACAAGAGGTTTGGCAATTGTTAATGCTGTAAAGTTACCCATGTATATATCCTGTAAATAAAAGGCTATTAAATTAAAAAAAAAAAAAAAAAAGGATATCTGCCCAAGACTATCCACTGATCTGCTAGCAATCAGGATTTGAATTCAGTCATCAGACTCAGCCCAGCATTCTTTCTTCCTTATAAAGCCTTTCCTGCCCACGCAAAAACAATTCTCTCTTTATACTTCTCTCCTTCCTGGTTCAATATTTCTTAACACAATGCCAGCTAGGTTATCCTAGCCTACTAAACAAGAAAGAGAGTTATCTTCTTATGTTTTAGAAGAGGTAGGATTCAGAGGCTCTTATTGAGAAGTAAAATCATCTTATCACTATTTTGCTGATGTCCAGACGGACACAGTTAGATACTGCTGAATTGGCAAAGAAGGAAATGGATATAACTGAAATGTTATCTGTGTCTTCCAGTGTTGACTAAAAAGTCAGGATATCATGGCATACAAACATGGTAGATAAAGAGAAAGTAAATGTTGAAAGGTCCTTATTCAATGTTATCATTTCTATTCATGCTGAAAAACACATTCACACAAAAATACTGGGATGCAATGACCATTCAACTTGCTGTTGCTTACTAACATGCATATATCATCTATTTTTCTTGTTTATTTTTTCCCCTCTGAAACAAACTGGCATTTGTCCATTCCAACTCTGGTCTAAAATATATTCACTGTCAAAGAAATAGAATTTAAAGCAAGAGAAAAACAATCTGAAAATTGTTGTTCTGGGGTAGAAAAACTCAAAAGTCATATTTAAAGGAAAAAAGAGCTTGCCTATTCTGCTGACTTTTTTTACTTCAAATATATTAATTGAAAATGTTGAATTAGCCATTTTGGGGCTGTTGTCTCTTTCAGGTTTAATCTCTAATGTGGCATATAAAAACCTTCTTGGTTTTTGTTTATATCTAATTTGATAGATATTAGCCAGAAAGGGAAATACTTAACATCTCTCCTATTATAGTAACATCTGACTCATTTGGAGATTTCGTAGCATGATGTAATAGAAAGAATATGAGATTTGTAGTCAGAGAGTTGAGTTCAAATTCTGGTTCTGCTTCCTTGAGAAAGTAATATTAACTTCACTTGGCCTCAATTTCATAAATGAAAGGCTTAGATTATATGATTTCCAAAGTCCCTTCCAATTCTAAATCTTATAATCTCTGTGGACTTCAATTGTTAGTCTGGGTTCAAAGAAACTAAAAAGAAAGATGTCACAAAGATATGTATTTTGTCCTGTAGGATATATTCTCAGGCTTTCACTAAGGAACTATTTACTCTTATTTAATATATAATTTTAACAGACTTGATTATCTGGTTTCCTAGCTCATGAAAGACTAGAAGTAACAATTATAAAGAGATCAGTGGGCTGAGAGAGACAGACACAAGTAAGGCATAATAATTAGCAAGGGACAGTCTGACAGCTGTAGAGGGTATGAAAAACTAAAAGGAAGACCTGAAGATGTACTATGTATTGTAATGAGCTATAGTACTGAATATTCATAACAATAATCTTCAGTCATCAATAAAATTTTAAATTAAATTCATTAGTCTCTGCTAAAACAGGCAAAGTATATAATACATTTTAGAAAGATTTTCATCAAAATGGTTAAAGGAAACAAAGGTTTGGTTCACATAGGTATGTTTCAGTTGTTTATAAAATTAACTTATGGGAAACAGCTAATTCTCTGATAATGTAAGAGAAATAAAGTATTACTATATAGTACATGCTTCTGGCAAGGATGAACACATTTTTTCCTTTTTATTTTCAAAATATATTAGTAGTTTTTCAGTATTCACCCTTGTAAAATCTTGTGTTCCAAATTTTTTCTTCCTCCCTTTTTCCCAACCCTCCCTTAGATCAAGTAATCCAATATATGTTAAATATGTGCAATTCTATACATGCTTCAACAATTATCATGCTACACAAGAAAAATGAGGTCAAAAACAAAAAAAATGAAAAAGAAAATAAAAAGCAAGCAACGAAAAAGACAAAAATAATATGTTGTAATCAACATTTAGTCCCCAAAGTCCTCTCTCTGGGATGCATATGGCTCTCTTCATCACATTGGAATTGGCCTGAATCACCTCATCTGTTGAAAAGAGCCACTTGCATCAGAACTGATCATCACATAATCTTCTTCTTCTTGTATACAATGTTCTCTTGGTTCTACTCACTTCACATAGCATCAGTTCATGTAAGCCCCTCTGAAATCATTCTGTTTTGATCGTCTTTTATGGAACAATAATATTCTATAACATTCATATACCATAACCTCTGATGAACGAATTTTAAAAAACATGTGTGAAAATTGTTATCCCAAAAGGTTCCTCTTATATATGTATGTGTGAGCCTCATTTATGAATAGGTTTTACTATATCCAGATAATTCCAACTTCCAAGAATTCTTATACAAAGTCTTTCTAATGGGTTACTCTGGGGATGCCAGATTTGCTACTTTTTGTTGCCATATTAGGCTATGTCATAATTTTCTCAAAGATGAAGCCATTTTTACAAATGTTAGACAGATAAATCAGAACTAAAGCAATAGACAAAAATACTATAGGAAAAGAGGGATCAGAGTCTGCTTTGGACATACTGGAAAGGAGACAATAATAAGATCATTAGTCTCACATGTGTTCTTTGTTTATTCACTGATTTCTATGTGATTACCTCAGAGTGAATATAAATAGCAATTATTTGGTTTTGACCAGAAACATGAAGGATCTTGCCCTCCCAGGGCAAGATAAAAAAATTTTTTGTCTACGTAAAAAAGGCCTTAATCACCGAATGAATTGTTGCCTCACTTAAACACACTGAGACCTGTTAAAAAGGCCAAGCTTAAAAAGACCAAAGTCTCTCACTGCATCTGGGTCCATCTTCAGTCATCCTGATTTAAAACTACTGGACTCAAATGACTCCAGAGGTGACTTTGCACAGCCCTCACTCACTCAAATCAAATTCATTTGCATATCATGGCATCACCTCCCTGATACCATGGGAGGTGTTTTTGAAAATGAAGAACATAGAATAACAACAATTTACACGAGGGAATTTTAAAGGTAGATCTTGGAACATGGAGTCAGGAAAACCCAAGTTTGAATTTGCCTGAGATATTAATAGCAAGGTGGTCCTAGGCCAGTCATTTAATTCCTTTGTGCTTGTTTTCTCATCTGTAAAATGACGGCAATAAAAGCACCTTATTTCCCTAGGTTGTAAGGACCAATTGGAATAATATAAGGAAAATACTACTTATGCCAGTTTTGTAAGCCCCATGGACAGACAGCTAAATACTTAGTCATCTTTACCAATTACTAAGTAACACCATCAGTGACTCATAGAGTTTGTAATTAGTCACTATATTCAGTTTTATTAGGTGCAGATAAAGCAGACACTACTGTTCTAGTTGGTTGGTTTTTACCAGTAGCCTGGATGGGCACTTGAACCAGATTTCATAGTCATGATCTCATTGTATACTTTTTACATCAGCAAAGTAGGATAAAACAGTTGTAGCCAAAAGTCGTTCTCATTATTAACTTTTTAAATTTTTTTGCTTAATATAATTTAATAGTAATTATTACTATAATTAGTAATGACATCGGAAGGTGATATCTTGACATGTAAGTAATTTCAATTTAAGTGGCAAAGTCACCAGCCTCACTCTCTCCTACAGAGCCATCTGGGTGCAATGACAAGATATAGATCAGGATGACTAGAGATGACCCTGGATGCAGTGGGAGACTTTAGTCTTTTTAAGCTAAAGTCTTTCTTATGTTTCAATTTCTGTAAAAGGTACATGTACATATTGGACACCTCAGTAGGGCATGACCCCAGTCAAGATAAGAGGAGAGAAGCAGGAAAATATATATGAAACTTCTGTCTCTTTTTAGGATCCCTAGTTTACCAAATTGCTCTAACACTATTAGTTGATGGGACCTTTACAAGTCCAAGAGCTTGCATAAGTGCTAAACCATCTCAAACATTCTTTTTTCTTCCTAGTCCCTACTCCTTGAGAATTTCACATGACATATAGGGGACAAAAGATCAGTAGAGGTGTAAGGTAGAGTTGGCTGCCCAATAAAGTATTCCCCAATTATTGGTAACTCCTTTCCTTCAGGGTATCTATCAGTTCCCAGTTATCCTCCCATCACCACTCCCAGGAAACTGTCAGGAAGTCTCGTTCTTCTTGGGAAGGAATAGGGAGTGGTAATACAGGGTATAAAGAAGCACTCTTCCAAGAAGGTGAGGGAACAAGGGATGACATATTACTTTCCTTTAATACTTTTGCCTTTTCTTCCATTTTTCTCATGTTTTCCAGATAGCATTATCTATTTTATTTCTCTATCCAAGTCTTTACCAAATTTCTTCTCCTTTTCCTTTTATAGCCTTGAATAATCTAAAGGTACCAATAATCCTTTTGCTTCCAATTACTTGATTCCAAAAATCTCTTCAGATAGGTTAGTTTTTTCAAACAAATCATCCTCTAAGCGACCACTGCCAAGGGGGTAGGGGGCTCCTAAGTATACATATATTCCCCTGAGAAACTGTTGTAAACATACGGATTTGGCTATATTTATTAACTATATCCTTTAGAGGGTCCCCTGAAGATAACTTTGACTCTCTGTATCTACTACAGGTGACTACTAATCCAAATGCCTCTTATTCAGAATTTAATTTATTTAGATTCCCCTTCCAGGGCTGACAGAGTGTGAATAACTGTAAGGAGATTTATTAGATAGAAATTGCAGGTTTTTACCTGCTTAGAAAAGCTATCACATAATTCAGCTCTGCCTCAAGTACATGAGTGGAATCCCTCCTCCTTGCCATCTTTGTTAGGTTGACAAAAATCAGGAGATATCAACAATTTCAACTTAAAGAGAAGCTCATTGTCACATTCAGTAGCCTGAATACGGGCATGGGGTTGAATATGTACATACAGGTAGCCTTCTGAAGACTACAACATTTCTCTCAAGTGCTCCAATTTTATTTTTTTATTAAAGCTTTTTATTTACAAAAGATATGTATAAAAGAGATCTAACTCAGTTTCAATTGATCAAGGATGGACAGAAGCAGCTACACACAAAGAAAGAACACTGGGAAATGAATGTAAACTGCTTGCATTTTTGTTTTTCTTCCCAGGTTATTTTTAGCTTCTGAATCCAATTCTCCCTGTGCAACAAGAGAACTGTTCAGTTCTGCACACATATATTGTATCTAGGATATACTGTGACATATTTAACATGTATAGGACTGCTTGCCATCTGGGGGAGGGGGTGGAGGGAGGGAGGGGAAAAATCAGAACAGAAGTGAGTGCAAAGGATAATGTTGTAAAAAAATTACCCTGGCATGGGTTCTGTCAATAAAAAGTTATTTAAAAAAATATGCACGGGTAACTTTTCAACACTGACTCTTGTGAAACCTTCTGTTCCAAATTTTCCCCTCCTTCTCCTCACCCCCTCCCTTAGATGACAGATAATCCAATACATTATATACGTTAAAATATATGTTAAATCCAACATATATATATATATATATGTACATATATATATATTTATACAGTTGTCTTCCTGCACATGAAAAATAAAATTAAGAAGGAAAAAATGTATGGGTAACTTTTCAACACTGACCCTTATAAAACCTTCTGTTCTAAATTTTCCCTTCCTTCTCCTCACCCCCTCCCTTAGATGACAGATAGTCTAATACATTATATATGTTAAAATATATGTTAAATTCAATATATATATACATATTTATACTGTTGTCTTCCTGCACATGAAAAATAAGATTAAGAAAGAAAAAAAAACTGTGAAAGAAAACAAAAGGCAAACTAACAACAACAGAAAGAGTGAGAATGCTATGTTGTGGTCCACACTAAGTTCCCACAGTCCTCTCTCTGGATTTAGATGGTCCTTTTCATCACTGAACAACTGGAACTGGTTTGAATCATCTCAGTGTTGAAGAGAGCCACATCCATCAGAAGTGATCATCATATGATGATCTTGTTGCCATGTATAATGCTCTCCTGGTTCTGCTCACTTCACTTAGCATCAGTTCATATAGGTCTCTCCAGGTCTTTCTGAAAACATCCTGCTGGTAATTTCTTATACAACAATAATATTCCATAACATTCATATACTATAACTTATTCAGCCATTCTCCAACTGATGGACATCCATTCAGTTTCCAGTTTCTGACCACTAGAAAAAGGGCTGCCAAAAATATTCATGCACATACAGGTCCCTTTCCCTCCTTTAAGATCTCTTTGGGGTATAAGCCCAGTAGAAACACTGCTGGATGCAGTTTGATAACCTTTTGAGGACAGTTCCAAAATGTTCTCCAGAATGATTGGATCAGTTCACAATTCCACCAACAATGTATCAGTGTCCCAGTTTTCCCACATCCCCTCCAACATTTGTCATTATCTTTTCCTATCATCTTAGCCAATCTGATACGTGTGTAGTAGTAGTCAAGTGCCCAGATTTTTTATCCTTGATCGAATAAGCCTAGTTTCTTTTCTTTGCCAAACATTATTTCCTAGTTCAAGTCCTTTTCCTTATCCTGAAGACATCATGTTTTTGAAAATATTTAGAGGTCTCCTGTCATATGAACCTGAAGAACTAGTGAACTAGCTCTAGGTTCTAGGAAGGGATAGGAAACTTCATATCTCTTACCTCCTCACGTACATAAGGTGGCCCATTTTCTGCTCCCTTCCCCTATTTGAAATACACATTCACAGGTCAGGTTTAATCACTAGTTTTAAATAGCAAAGATCAATCAAGTTTGCCATCTGGGAAGAGAAGCTTTATCCCTACAGTGTTCTGAGAATAAATGGGACTCTTTTCAGGTGTTAAAAATCTTCAGATGAGCAAATTGAACTGGGAAAAAACTCCTTTTATGATACTCTCAGTGTACAGGGTAATGCTAAATGAAAAAAATTCTATATAGCCATTTTTACATATAGCATTTTCCTCCAGGATATCCTATGCATTGGGAATTCCATTGGAGGTCCAGGATACTTGAAATGTGCACCAATGGTTCTCTCTCACTGCGAGGGAAATCCTATTGAAATTCCAAACTTATCCAATAATAGAAGTAGGATCTTTCAGATGTAAAAGAAAACAAAAACTCTTCATCTCTGAATAACAAGCCTGAAGTTCCCCCAAAAAGGGAATTTGATCATTTTGTTCTGAGTATTTGGGGTTTCTAGGCAAGCAGACAAAGTTTACCCTCAAAGTAAGGGAAGCAAATTTTATTTTAAAAATAAAATACAAAAAAGCAGAATACAAATAGAAACACCAACAGATTTTAATGAAACAAAAATTCATACATTTCATATTAGCCAGAATATCAGTACCCATAAAAAATTAATAACACAGCAGGAAGCAATACTGAAATATTAAAACTATGCAAAAAAAAATCCAAAAAACCAACCAAACAACAAAAACAACAACAACAACAAAAACTATGCAAAAATTTAACTCAAAAGGAATTGGTTTAATTAAAGGAAACATACTGGAAAAACTAATTGTCCAGGTGCAGACATAAAGGTCCAAGGCCTCTCTCTGGAGACTTAAAAGCTTACTCACACATCCAGGAAACAGAAAGACTGATTCACCCTTTAAGTAACTTTTTGTAAGCTCTTCTCAATTCTGGTTTAACAATTGAAAGGCTCCCCTTCCCACAGTTAGCAGACTAGAAACAAGAAGCAGACCAGTGAACATTTTCTGACATCCATATGAAGTCTAAGTCAAGTAGAGCATGTTTCATGGATTCATAAGGACTGAACTTTCATTGGCCAGTTCTAGTTTCTAATACAAGTATACCATTGTTCCAGGAAGGGCTAGAAGGGTTGGAAGGAAGAGAGAAAAGATTTGTTTCCCCCTCCACTTCACACACGATATATTCTGCAAATATATCATGGCCTACTTGTTATTTTTTCAACTCAGAAACCCATGCTGTCTTCATACCATCAAAGGCTGTCCCCTGTGTTTGTGTGCAAGCTCATATTTGCGTCATCCCTATACCCCAGAATGAACTTCCTCTGTACATCTACTTCATAAAATTCCTAACTTTAATTAAAGTTCAGCTCAAAAAAAAGGAAAGGAAAAAAGAACCCTATTTTCCTGTCCATCCCTACCTGACCAATTATTAGTACTCTGTTTTTAAATTATTATGTGCATACTATTCTGTATTCTATTTCCCTAAGGGCTACTACTATTGGTCACTGGGTATTTTTGTTTTATTTGGTTTAATTTTTTTTCTTTCCCTGGAGAAACCTCTGCTATGAAGCCTTGCTTTCCTGATTGGTGACGGCCTCCCAGACCATTCCTGAATCCCCTTAGATGTTAAGCAAAAACATTTTGATAGATTATCCTCAGAACAGCTTTGTGATGGCCTTAAAAATGGAGTATGGCCAATTAGGGCATTTTCCTTGGGACCCAGGAACAGGACAGAATATTGAAGGCATTAAATCAAAGAAGCTATCACCAAGGTGTATGGAAGTAGTTGGGACTGACACAGCTGGTACTAAAAGAGACCTAAAGTATCCATACATATACAATAAAATCTATTATCTTCATAAAATCCATCTCTATAGACAGGACTGCCTTAACTAATTGATAATAACATCCTCCTCTCAGCTAATCAATATACTTTTCATGCCTCCACATCATTTTGTGATAACTTTTTGACTTTTTCTTTTCAACATATTTTACTGAATAAAAAGGGAAATTTCAACAATGCCAGAAGGAAGCTTTTCTATGAATGGAGAGCTTTTTGATGTTACTGTACTAAGGGGGGAGGGGGAGGGGTGCATATAGATCCTGCAAATGGATTCTCATTAGTGGCTCATATTTGATTTTATCTTTAAGTCAAGGAAATGGAGAACATTTCCAGCAAATTAATAGGAAATCTGCCTTGAGATAAAGGTTGATGAACAAGGATGGTGTTAATTAATAAAGGTAGTGGTCATGAAATGTATGTATTTTTTTATGCCTCCACTTAGGGCGGCAAATAGGGTGCTCTTAGACTTTTTTTTTTGTGCTCATAGTCTCAAGCTAGTATTGCCGCCATAAATCCTTGAGAACAATTTCCTTGTATTGCTAAACAGGAACTGTTCTCTCAGCAATCACTCCCGTGTCTGTTGTGGAAGGATAATTATAGATGCAACATGCATATATAAATATATTGGATAAGTTATAATGTAATAGTTTACTCTAATAAAGAAAATTAAAATCTAAAAATGGGGGCATTTCATTGGCATGGGGAGTGGGGTGCTGAGGGAAGACAAAGGAATTCAGATATTTTAACCTTGCAGCTCCCTAAGAATTGTCCTGATGACTCCCCTATTGCCACAGCAATGTATGAATAAATGAAGCTTTAGTTTCTGAAGTACAGATAATTTCTTCTGTCTCACCAATTTAGAGGGCTACTTAATACTTAACTTAAGCCTCAGAGGAATCAGGACTTGCCCATAAATCACATAACTAACTAACTAGTTAATTGTTAAGTGCAGTACTCAGGTTGGTGCAGCAGAAAACTTGCTAAATTTGGAGTCAAGGGATCTCAATTAAAATTCTTTCTCTGCTCTTTATAGCCTGTCTGATTTTAGGCAAATCACTACCTCTCTGGACCTCATTTTCCTCATCAGTAAAATCATTTGGAGAGGAAAATGGCAAACATTCTAGTATCTTTGCCAAGAAAACCCCAAAAGAGTCAGACATGACTGAAATGACTGAACAATATTTAAATTGTCAGGATGATTTCCTGTTTCTAGCCCTACCACAAATCACTTAATCTCCAAAATCCATTCTCTGTAAAAAGAAAAGTGTTTGGATTAGAATGACTTTGCTTCAAACTCATTATCAGATCTCTTGGTTTGAACCATTATAAACTCATTTATATGCTAATTATCAAATTCTTTGCTTATTTTCACTAAAGATGTGTTAATTCCAGAATCTGAGATTCTTGGACTATATGATTTCTAAGGTCTTTCTTAATTCTAACACTTTATGATTCTGAAATATTACACAAATACTATTTTCCTACTACATTTTCATTCTTCCTACTTTGGGGGGGGGAGGTTTACCTCTTTCTACTTTCTTCATCTATAAAATGAAGAAATTGAACTAGTACAAGAGTTATTAATCTTTAAATACATATATATTTAATACATTTAATTTAATACAATTAAATACATATAAATAAATACATATATACATATATATACACATATAAATATACATAATTTTTTTCATACTCTTTGGCTCCTCTTGCCTTTCATTCTGTGAAATTTTCTAGGAGATAGATAATTATATATATTTTTTTCTTTACACATTAGCCCTCATGCCATTTCCTCTTCTTCTCTGTCTAGATATCTATGGCTAAGTACTGGGCTCTCTTCTACTAAAGAAAGACTTCCTTGGCTGTGACAGTCATGTCCTTGAATTCTTCCTCCAGCAGTTTTCTATAGCAGTTCTTCATCTTGTCAGCATCCTGTTCATTGGTGTAGGACTAATCTCCTTTCCTGACTATGTCATTAAAAAGAACATGTAATAAAACAATGATATATCTACCATAATAATGAAATTAGGAATTTCCAAAAATAGGAGACTCCAAAGGGACAATAAAATAAATTTATAGAAAACTTAGAGAACAAAAACAACAAATGCAAAGAAAAATGAAATAAAAGCTATTGAATTTTCTAATCCATAATTATCGTTATCAGGGCTCCAATACCATTCCTGTAGAACTTCAATAAATATCATCTCTAAGGGACTTTGATTTTTTTCCTAAAATAAGTCCCCCTAACTCTGTCCTAGAGTAATTACAAAGATTTGATAATGAAGGTTTTTATTTGTATTCATTTTAGAGAGTAAAAAAAAATTGGAAATTCATATATACCTATCCAAGAAGTAGATCATTGTTAAGACTAATTTTATATGAAGTAAATCTATGACCTGGGAAACATTTCTCTTCCTTCTATGTTTTATGTCTTATTTAGTGTGACTGGACAGGCACTAAAGATAAAGTGGAATGTAAATGTGATCTATCAGTCAAGATGTATCTGTCTGGAAAATTCCCCTCAAGATAGGTTATGACAGTAGCAGAGACAGATGTATAAAACAAAAATATGAAAATAAAGGTTAAAAGTTTGGGGAAAGTTTGGAGACTTTCACCTACAGACAACTGTGCCATTTTATTCCCTACCAAAAAAATAATCTGGAATATTGTCACACACTCCTGACATGGAAGAGCTTTGGAACCAAAGCTAATTAAGAGCTTTTTTTTTTTTTTTTTTTTTGGTTGTTTGATCATATCCAGTTGCCTTAGTCTCAAGCTGTGAAAGATCTTCTTCCTTTTATTTCCAGGGATAGAGGATTAAGAAAGAGGATATATCCTCTCTACCTAATAGTCCAAAAAGATGAGTTCTATGCTTGCAGCAATCACATCAGCAGCTGGGATGTCTGAAGGAAATGTTCTGGGAAATTCCAAACAGAAAAGTGACATTCAGTTGGGTCATGAATCTTGATGATTGGAGGAAACTGCTGATTTTGATCCCCAAAGGGGGGAAAAAAGGGAATCTGACTCCATTTACATCTCTCTACCACCCAAGCCATTACAAGGTTTAGCATAATGCAGTACAGCTTAAAGGATGTGTGCCAAATGGGTGCAGGACTTTCAGTGGCTGCTAGCTCCACTCCTTCCTAATTTACCTTTTAGTGATCTTTTAGTGATCTCACATTCTCTTTAAAGGTAAGTCACAAAGGCAGGTGGTCGACAAATTTCTGTTCCTCAAAACTAGATATGCCTTTCTCCCCAGTTTGAGGAAACACTGAAGTCACATGGAGAACTATTCTGCTTTCGTACCAAGAGAAACATCTTTTCCCCTACCCCTGTACAAATCCAGGGCATTCAGAGGGCATTCTTTTGTCTTTCTCTACCTTTGAACTACTAAAACTGCATGACTGGCTAATCTATTACATAGGTATCTGGTAAGTACCAACTGCTGCAAAACAAGATGAAACATAAAATCCTTCTGGAAGTAAAGATAAACTGTAATCAATAAAATGATGGGATTAGACTAGATAATCACTAAGATCCCTTCTAGCTCTAAATCTCAGGCTGGAATAATTGAGATGTGATTTGTTTTTAGAGAGGGTAATTTTTCTGTAATTATTGATACTGAGAAGAAACAATAAGCCCAGAAATGAATGTCTGGGAAATATGACTTAATTGGTAGTATGAGCAACAAGAAGGGCAGAATTATTATGTTTAGTGGGAATTGTAGGGAATTGAAGGTTATAGAGGAATTGTACACAGAAAAAAAAAAGGCTTAAAACAAGAAAATGGGTGATGAAGTAGGGAAGAACCTTGAGATTATGT
Organism: Sarcophilus harrisii; assembly: GCF_902635505.1. Taxonomy (NCBI): domain Eukaryota; kingdom Metazoa; phylum Chordata; class Mammalia; order Dasyuromorphia; family Dasyuridae; genus Sarcophilus; species Sarcophilus harrisii. The sequence goes on along the minus strand of NC_045428.1, from coordinate 439,623,710 downwards.
GCCAAGAAAAGAAAACTTAGTTCAGGAAAGCCAGGTTTCAAGTGACTTCAAAAAAAAAAAATTTCAATTTGAGATCCAGAAAGGATCTATGACTTACCTACAATTTGCTTATAGTATATAGCCTAAGATCCTCTTGTGATAAAAAAAAATAGTTGTTCAGTCTAAAAAAGCTGATTGGGACTTATATAGGAGAGGTCATAGTATAGGGAATCAAAAAAAAAAATGCAAGGAAAGGGACATAAGTGTCTGAAGGGGAAAACTCTTTATCTCCTGTTCCACTTCCATATTCACAATCTCTAAAATTCCTTCCATAATATTTTATTATTTTATCTTTCTCTATTCTTTTTGATTCCAAACCCTATTTTTCATATTCAAGATGACTTCCATTCCTTCCACCCTTCTGTTCTTTTCCAGAACTGCATTGGTTTCTCTCTTGCCTTCTTTATCTTAATTCCTTGATAAACGAAATCAACTTTACACCTCCTCTACTCTCAAATCCTTGACTGCCTTTTATATCACTGATCATGTCTAGCTAAACATCAGCCCTGGATTACTTTTATTCCGCCTCCTTGGTTCCTATTTATGTTGGATCTGGAGATCATCATAAAACTACAAACTGGATCTACAAAAAAATTGATGTGATTTAATTCCAACTGCATCTTTACAGCAAAATAATCATTTTATACCCCTCCTCAATTAGTTTTGCTATCCTGCTTTAAATAGTAGTATTCCAAACCTTTTTGTCTCTCTTTAAGCATCTCATGGCATCTCTCATCTATTGAGGATTTCCCCTCAAATTTCACTGACAATTAAAATAATACATCATAAACCTCTTCTTTCCCACTCCTCATCATACATTACAAATTCCCCTATTGTTTCCTTCTTTTTTTCCTTTTATAAAAAAGGTGGTCCTTTTCTTCCCAAAGCTAAACTATAAATTTACCCCGATCCCATCCTCTCCTTCCTTCTCCAGAAAATTGTTGCCGCTAACATTGCCACTTTCTCTTTTATCTTCAATGTTTCCCCATTAGCTCCTTCCTTCTTGTCTACAAATATGTCCATGCCTCTTCTATTCTTTAAAAATCCTCATTTGAGTCTGTATTCTAAAGATATCCATAAAAAGGGGAAAGGAGCTACTGGTATAAAAATATTTATAGCAGTTCTTTTTGTGGTAGCTAAGAATTGGAAATTGAGGGGATGCCCACCAGTTGGGTTAAACAAATTGTGGTATATGATTGTGATGGAATATTATGTGCTGTAAGAAAAGACAAGCAGGGTGATTTTAGAAAAACCTGGAAAAACTTAAATGAATCAACGAAAAGTGAAATAAGCAGAATCAGAACATTGTACACAGTAACAGCAATTATGATGAATTGTAAATGACTTTGCTATTCTTAGCAATACAAGCATCCATGACAATCCCAAAGGACTTATGCTATCTGCCTCCAGAGAAAAACTAATGTTGTCTGAATATATACTGAAGCATTCTGCGTGTCTCTCTTCTCTTTCTCTTTTATTTTTCTGTTCAAGTCTTCTTGTACAAAATTATTAATATGGAAATGCTTTGCATGATTGCACATGCATAACTCATATTATATTGCATGCCAACTTAGGATAGGGAAGGAGGTAGGAACAGAATTTGAAATTCAAAACTTAAAAATCTAAAATTTTGTTTTAATGTAACTGGGGGAAAAGAAAAAATATTTTTTAAAATCCTCATCTAAACCTACCTCCCTGCTAGCTGTCATCCTACATATCTCAATCCCTTTAAAGCCAGTCTCCCTAAGAAAGCCACCTATAATCAGTGCATTCACTTGCTCTTCTGTCACTCACTTCTAAACCCTTTTACAGGGGTCCTCAAACTACGGCCCTCGGGCCAGATGCAGCAGCTGAGGACGTTTATCCCCCTCACTCAGGGCTATGAAGTTTCTTTATTTAAAGGCCCACAAAACAAAGTTTTTGTTTTTACTATAGTCCGGCCCTTCAACAGTCTGAGGGACAGTGAACTGGCCCCCTATTTAAAAAGTTTGAGGACCCTTAAAACATGGTTTCTGACTTTACCATACAACTGAAACTTCTCTCTCCAAAACAACCAAATGAACTGCCAATTTCCAAATATAATGCCTTTTCTTAACTCTCATTCTACTTGACCTCATGCAGTCTTTGATACTTTTGATCACCAGCTCCTCCTAAGATATTTTTCCTCTCTAAGATTTTATGACACTGTTCTCTCCTGATTCTAATCTTATTTGTTTCAGCACTCCTTCCCAGTATCCTTTGCTGTATTTTCAAACACTCTATCCCCATTAACTATGGGAGTGGAGAGAGAAATAGCCCAAGATTCTGTCCTATCTTTCTTCTCATCTCCCTCTATAGGATATTTTACTTTGAAATATCATTAACTACCACAGGTTCAATTACCATCTATGCAGATGATTTCTCAGATCGATCGATCTATCTATCCCCCTAGTTTCTATCCTAAGCTATTTTCTTCTATAATCAACTGTCTTTTGGATATCTCCAGTTGGATGTCTTAGAGGTATCTCACACTCAATGTGTTCAAAACTGAAGTCATTATTTTCCTCCAAAGCCTTCCCTCTTCCAAATTTTCCTATTATTGCCTAAGGTACCACCATCCTTCCAGGCAATCAGGATCACAAATTCAGCAAAGGCTTCAAGTCCTCATTCTCAACTCTTGCCATTTCTACCTCTGCAACATGACTTGTACATGTATGTCCCTTTTTCTTTGTTCACACAATCACAAGCCTAGTTCAGGCCCTTATCACCTCTTGTCAGAACGATCACAACAGCCTTCTAAATTATCTCCCATCTTCAACTCTTCACTCCAATCCATCTTTCACTTATCTGCCAAAGTGATTTTTTCTAAAGTATAGCTCTGATTCCACACTCCTCCAGTGACTCCTTATTACCTTCAGAATCAAACATAAAGTCCTCTCTTTGTCGTAAAGCTCCTCAAAACTTGACACCTTTCTACCCTTCCAGTTTTCTTATACATAACCCCCCTCCACAAACTCTACACACTCAATTCTGCTTATTGGCTTTCTTGTTTCCTTCACACAACATTTTACCTCTGTGCTTTTACATTTACTGTCTCTGGGATGCTTTGCCCTCTCTCCTGCCTATACATTTTAGCTTCCCATTTACCTTATCACTCATATAAAATCCTGCCTTCCACAAGAAGCTTTTCCCAGTCTCCTCACCTTATCAGTGCTTTTCTCTCCCATAACAGCTTCCATTCATTTTTCACCTGGGGACATCTAGGTGGTTTACTGGATAGAGTGTTGGGAATAAACCAAGGAAGGACTCATCTTCCTGAGTTCAAATCTGACTTCAGACACTTACTAGCTGTGTGACCCTGGGCAGGTTACTGAAACCTGTTTGTCTCAGTTTCCTCATCTGAAAAATGAGCTGGAGAAGGAAATGGTAAAACCTGGGCAGGTCACTGAAACCTGTTTGCCTCAGTTTCCTTATCTGTAAAATGAGCTGGAGAAGGAAATGGTAAAACACTTCAGTTTCTTTGCTAGGAAAATCTCAAATGGAGTCATGAAGAGTTAGACTAAAACAAATGAATAACAAAAAATTCTCCTTCTATCAATCCAGCTCTCATTTAGCTAACTACGTGCATATACAAATGTGTACATATAATGTGTATATAATATATTTATTTACATATTATTTCATTCTATTAGAATATGAGCTCCTTGAAGTCAAGGATCCTGTTTTTGCCTTTTTTTTTTTAATCCCCTAGGCATTAATTAGCACCATGCCTGACACACAGTACTTAATGTATGCTAATGATCCACATTATACCATATCATCAAAATGTACATTACAATTTTGTCTAAAAATACCTTTTCTCCTTTATTTCTACTTACTGGCATAAATTTTAGTTATAAGTTCTCAAGTTAACCAAATACATTTGAATAGGCTCGTTATACTTAATGAATGTAAAATAAATACTCCCTCAGAGTTGGTCTTCTATAGGCCTTCTATGGGCTCCTCTATGGGTCTCCTACAATGCAAGGGTACTCAAATAATATTTAGCCCAATGCTATCTAATGGTGAATTCCTAGTTTAATGCCTATTATATGAACACATACTCAGTCTTACTGATTTTGGTAATACTCTGTAAACTGCTTTATATTATCAAATTACTTTTTAAAAATTCCAAGATATGGTTTGTTTAAAAGATACTGAAATAAAAATCTCTAAGGCTGTCCTGTAGGGAATTTGCTTATCTGTGGTTTTGTATCTTTAGACTGATTATTGCCATGATAAAAGTTCTATTTTTATTTTTAATTCTTTTCTTGGTCAGCCTTCCAGAAAATGATTTAAGACAACTCTACCAATCAACTTTTTGGCTAAATTTCAAAAGTCAAGGATATTAATTCTTTTTGTATTACATTTGTTTTCCCTTGATGTTGAGAGTTGTTTAGAACTTTTAAGGGCTTAGAACAAGTAGCATTTAATCACTATATATATCTGTTCAACTTTTAGAGGGAAATAAAGGAGGCAAAGGGAAAAATCTCTTCAGCTAGTAGAGGAAGTAAGAGCCTCTGACACTACAATTTATGTGGATAATTGAGAGCAGAGTGTGAAAAGAAGATCAATAAAATTTGAAAATAACCCCCAAACCATTTTTAAACTAGGAACTTAAACTGATTTTCCTAAAAAACATTTTGTCAGATTTATTAATAAGACACAAAATTAAGGGATGTTTGTTTCTCCTTCTTCCCCCTTTCTCTGGCCTTGTTTGGGATTTGAGCTGATGAAAGTGGGAAAGATAATTTAGTCTTAAAAAGGATAAGCAACATGCCTAAACTTTCAAAATAGAAGAACAGAAGACAATGAATAAAGAATCACGTCTCACAAGTTTAAACCAATTAGGATAAGACTAATCTGAATGAATGAACAAAAAGTAGAATTTATTCACCAAATATATGCTATAACTATGATCAAGCTAAAAGAGTTGGGGGTAGAAAGGAGGAGATAAATAAATAACTATGAATCCTCTGTATTTGGATATTTGTATATTTGTGAATATAGAAAAATTTGTATTCCCAAAGTGTTTGGAAACAATCTTTTAAATGCTTTATATATTCTTAAAGTAATAGTGTACTTCTCATTTGCTGGCTTAAAATGCCTCCATTTGCCATAGAACATAATTAAATTTTAGGTCAACTACTGTCCTAACAATCACAAATTTTCAATCAGTAGTTTCTAAAAGAATGAAGTTTTATCATATCTCTAAATCAAAGCTCATTGTCTTTTTCAACAAACCTTTACTGACTCATTACCAACTTTCCACTTAGTATTGATACACCATGATTCTCCCAAAGTCATTTCTTTGAGATTACTTTCTATTTCTCTCCTCTAGTACTCAAATATAATTTAATGCTAAGTCTCACAATTTCTTTCTCATTATTTCTTAGATCCCTCTGCCTCTATTATTGTTGCTATTCAGGTGTTTTACAACTATATCTGACCCTTCATGACCCCATTTGGGGTTTTCTTGGCAAGGATATTGGACTGCTTTGCCATTTCTTAGTCCAATTCATTTTATAGATGGGGAAACTGAGGCAAACAGGGTTAAATTACTTGCCCAGGGTTACACAGCTGGTAAGCATTGGAGGACAAAGATGAGAATTCCTGACTTTGGGTCCATGGACTACCTAGCTGCCCTAGATGGTTACCTTTTTATAACAATAGTATTACTTTGTCCCAGGTACTAATCTTCAATCAATCTCAGCAAGCATTGGCATCTGCCATATTCCAAACACAGTCTTAATTATTTCATGTCTGCACTGACATACAACCAACAGCTCCCAGTTTAGCCTTTCTACTTCCAATGTCTCTATCAATCCTTCCCACCTCTCACTACTGGCTAATCTTTAATATAGGAGCCAGAACATGTTCCCCTAGTGTCTATGAATTACAATATTTTTCCTCATTAGAAATATTACCTGAAATCTGTATTCTTAAGTTTTGGGTTGAGTCAATATTTTATTTCTGTCAGACTCAAAATGTCCTCTTTAGAGCAGCTAGGTAATGCAGTGGATAGAGCACCAGCTCTGAAGTCAGGAGGACCTGAGTTCAAATCTGACCTCAGACACTTAACACTTCTTAGCTATGTGACCCTGAGCAAGTCACTTAACCCCAATTGCCTCAGCAAAAAAAAAAAAAAAAAAAAAAAAAAAAAAAAAAAAAAAAAAAAAAAAAGTCCTCTTAATATTTTTTCGTTTTGGTCTATATGTGTATTTTTTTTCCTTTCTCATTGTTTTCCCCTTTTTGATATACCTGTATTTTCAATGTGTGATTATCTTCCATTATGGCTTTTAGCCATGTTTCCTCCCTCATTCTCTTTGCATAATCTTACTATTTTTCTTTATACATAATAAAGGAGACAAAAGGACTTCCAGGGGACACGATCATTTTCTTCATGTTTCTGAAAGACTTTCATGTGAAAGAGGAATTGAATTTGTTCTTTCTATAAGTTCCCTGGGGGAAAGTAGTAATTCATTTCTGCCTATATTCTGAGTGTCTGACATATAGTAAATGCCTAATAAATACATAGTGGTGGTGGTGCACTTTTGGTTCTCTTTTCTGTTTTAAGAAATAACCAATTATCCTTTTCCCACTTAAGTATAGTCGGCTCTTGGTGTTCCACCTCTATTCCTGACAAATTGCATTATTTATCATCCTCTTTACCTCATTTGTGTCTCATTCTGGCACAAAACAAGCATTGTAAAGCCAGAAGTGATATTACCTATTACTAATTTTGTATTAACTTTAGTAACCTTTACATTTTAGAAATAAAGCAGAAAAGGCTGAAACAGCTAAGGTGAGTTGTCCAAAGTTATGCAGGTAATTTATGAAAGGATTTGTTTTCTGACTCCAAATCTCTTGTTCTAAACCAGAGTTTCTTAAACCTTTTTCATTTGCCACCCCTTTTCACCCAAGAAATTTTTATATGACCTGGGTATATAGTTATTTAAGTAGGTATATAAATGAAACATTTACTGATAATAAATCATTATTTTGTGACCCCCCCCCACATTCAGTTATGAGACTACATAAGGAGTCACAAACCACAGTTTAAGAAGCTAAGTAACCGAACTTCCTTTCCTTCTCTACATTGATTAAAATATTCATTTTAAAAGCACATCTAATCATAAAAGAGAAGAAAGGACCCACATGTGCAAAAATGTTTGTAGTAGTCCTTTTTGTAGTGTAAGGAACTGGAAATTGAGTGGATTCCCATTAGTTAGGGAATGTCTGAATAAGTTATGGTATATGAATGCAATGAAATATTATTATTCTCTAAGAAATGATGAACAGGCTGATTTCCAAAAAACCTGAAAAAACTAACATGAACTAACATTAAGTGAAGTGAACAGAAGCAAGAGAACATTGTACAGCATAATAGTTATAAGATTATGTGATGATGAACTTAGCTCTTTTCAACACTGAAGTGATTCAAGGCAAGTCCAACAGACTTGTGATGGAAAGTCCTGTTCACATCTAGAGGGAAAACTGTGGAGACTGAATGTGGATCAAAGCATAATATTTTCATCTTTTTCAGTTGTTGTTGTTTGTTTGTTTTTTCTTTCTTGTGTTTTTTTCCTTTTGCTCTGATTACTTTTGTGCTGTATAACAAATATGAAAATATATTTAGAAGAATTATACATGTTTAGCCTATATTAAATTGTTTATTGTCTTGGACGGGGAGAGGGGTCAAGGAGAGGGAGAAAAATTTGGAAAGATTTTGCAAAGATGACTGTTGAAAACTATCTTTTCATGTTTTGGAGAAAATAAAATACTATTACAATATATTTTTAAAAGCACATCTAAGATTGAGCTTTTAAGAAAGCTGCTACAAGTAAGATTCATATTTTGAATTTTGAATGCAATTATGAAAATCTTGTTTCAGTGATACAAACATACATGCTCTTAAGTACTGGACATTGTAATCCATTAATATGCAAAACTTAGTGCCATCAAGAATTCACTCATGCTGAATGGTCAACATGGAGAGCATTAAACATTTTGGTTAGTCACAGAATTAGAAATTCTTAAAAATCATCTGCTGTAATCACTATCTGAAGCATCTCCTCTACATCTTTGAACACTAGTAATTCAATTTTGATGACTTCCAGTGACATGGAGGTTATTCTTAAGGCTGTCCACCTCATTTTTAAACATTTAGAAATTCTTCCTTATGTTATGCAAAAAATCTGTCTCCTTACTAGTATCTCTCTACAACTCTGACTTGAAAGCCAAGTGGAGCAAATCTGATGCCTCTTCTATTTGAATGATTCAAATGATTGAAGGCAGCTTTTATGGTCAATCTATCCTCCTGTAATATGGGTTTGAGAACTGAAAGAGATCTAAGGATTTATGATTCAGAGGGATAAACATTCCCTTTTCAGCCCAAAGAATGACTTGTGTCCACTATAATCTTTGAGCAAAAAGCTAGAATATTGTTATACAACTTCTGTGTTCTTAAAAAGATAAATAACAATCGATGAAAGACAGAACAGCAATGAAGTTCAGCCTGTCCAAAAACAAGATGAGCTGGAAAAATTCAGTAGCAAGAGATTAATATTCCATTTGGCCATTTTCTACATACACATATGCTCTTTATTGCCTTTATTTCCACTGGGAGGCCTATTTGAGAAAGTTATAAATTATAGAATAAATATAGACTTAGAAGAATTTCTGAAATATGTTGTTTAAAAGAATAGGTCAAAGCTAATTACTGACTGGCCTCTGGGGGAAAAAAAGCTGTTGCTAAAATGTCCTATTCACTTTTTAGTGCTGAGAATATATGAGCCACTCAGTTTTTACCAGCTGTTGTACCTAAGTTTTGCTTCACATGCTCAATGCCCTCATTAAGTTGTTTAAAATTTGCTGGTATAATGAATTCTGTAGATATTCTCTGTGTCTCTGCCTACCCCCTTAACTTCTATGGTATTGATGCCAGTTGTTTTACTCAAGACTTAAAGAGCTAATTGTGCTACAGATGAATTAGAGATTCACTATAATTTTCACATTCAGTAAGAGAGAGTCAATGTTAGATCTTAGATCAATTAACAAGCATTTCTTAATCATTACTATATGACAAGCTTTATGCTAAATGCTGGAAATAAGAAAGGCAAAAACATCCTTTCTAATAAATATTTATTACTAGATTTACCTAAATTCTAAACTATTCACCCATTTAGTGACCTTACACATAGCACTATAGAGGATAGACTACCAAGTGTGGACTGATCTTCCTGAATTCTAATTTGGCCTCAGACATGTAGTAGCTGTATGACCCTGGGCAAGTCATTTAATACCATTTGCCTCAGCTTCTTCATCTGTAAAATGTGCTACAGAAGGAAATGGTAAGCCATTTCAGTAACTTTGCTAAGAAAATCTCAGATTCACAAACAGACAAGGCTGAAACAATTGAACAAAACAACTTTAAACAAGTCACTTCATTTCCAGACTTAGTTTCCTCATCAGTAAAATGAAGGAAAAAGATTTTTCTATTGATTGTTTCAATGCTAATATGCTATGATTATAAGACCATTGTTTATTCACCATTCATATAACAACTACAGAATATTATTATAATATTAATTATATTTTAGTACCTGTATTCAAGGACTGTTAAATTTAGAAGGAGATAGCAAAGAAAATAGAGATACCATACATAATGTGTTTAGTACAGCCTATATTATGTACTAATATAAATGTCATTTATCATTGTTATCATTACAAAGCTTCAATGGGTCATGAAAAATTAAGAAAGGGGGGGGAGAATTGGGAACTATTGCTGAAGTTGGCAAGGAAAAGGAGATGGAGAAAAAGAGAAAAGGGGACTGAGGAGTGTTTTAGGGGATACCCATTTTTAGTATATAGGAAATGGAAGATGATCTAAAGGAAAAAAAGATTGAGAAGAAGCAGTAGTTTGATACAATATTTTCTGTAGAAAAGTACAGACTGAAGCTAGATACAGGAGGAAATTGTATGGTAAGGAAGTAGATATTGAATATAGAATAATTATTCCTTTGGAAAAATTGGCAGTGAACTGAAAGAAAAAGAATAGTAACCTGAAGTGTATCATGATAAGAAAAAAATACATGGGATATTATAGACCTGAGCATATTTGTAGGGAAAGAGGAAGAAACCAGTTGGGGAAAAGAGTTGCATAAGAGAAAGGAGACAACTGATGAGGAAAAAGTCTTGAAGAAGAAAGGAGAAAAATGGATTCCATATCTCATTCCTTACTGCCTCAGATGAAAGAATTAGCCTTAAGAAGGACAGAAGACATCTTTTCTTTTGAGACATAAGAGAAGGAAAGGTGAAGAAAAGTGTTGAGACAATAAGAAAAATGTTAATAAACAGAATAAGTAGATGATCCTGAAGTAGATCTCAGTTCAGTGTGCCAGAAGTGCAAGGCAAAGTCATATGTGAGTTAGATTAGGGGCTTAATGATTGAGGATTAAAGGAAATATTTGAAATAAAGTCAGTAGAAAATATGATGGGAAGTAAATAGATCAAGAAAAAATAGTGAGTTACAGTAAAGGCCAAAAACACTGAGTTGAAATGACCATAGCAAATGATCATAGCAATATGTGGTAGGTGAGTCAGGAGGAAAGATAAAACAGATGTTGGAGTTGACCTCAGGTTGGGGAGTCAAATAGTGGGATAACTGACACCACAGAAGCAGCTGAAATAAAAACTTTCAAGCTTAATCAGGTTAATTTAACAGACCACTAGTGGCTGTGTGGAAGCTTATTGGGAAGCCAGAAGAATGAACTTCTTCTTTTTACTTATGAAGAAACTAAGGTCTGGATTAAGTTTAAAGTTGTTAGTAGGCATTGTTGAATGCCAATGCCATTAGGACTATTAACATTTGATAGGAGGGCATTAGCTTAAGTTTGAGGTGAAATTCATTGACAAGCAAGAGTAAGGAAGACTCAAAGGAAGACCAAGGGAGAGTTTTAAATGAGGATAATCATGTGGTTAAAAAGATTTGGGCAGATGGTTGATCCTGTGGTGAGCTAAAGATCACTCTCAAATAGTTTTACACTGCTCTTCTCTTTCAAGGTAAATTTACTCTTTTAGAATATCAGTATTTCATGTAGCACCAGGAAGAGGCAGCTTACTAGAAAGCACCCTGGACAGTGGTTTGATCACCCTAGTTGTCCATATAATTAGATTCAGTAATAACATTTAAAAGGCTCATTATGGCTTTTGTTCTAGGATCCTCAGAACAAGTTACTGATGTGACAGCATCTAAAAAAAAAAAGAAAGAAATAGAGAGAAAGAAACATAGAAAGAGAAAGAAATATAGAGAAAGAGAAAGAAAAATAGAGAAAGACAGAAAGAAAGAAAGAAAGAAAGAAAGAAAGAATGAACTTGAGAGAAAAAAGTGTCAGATCTCACTCAAAAGTTAATATGTTAATTACTTGTATTTTGGATAATTTGTATAGGACCAGCAGAGATAATATTTGTCAAGTCTACTACATGACCCATAGTAAATGCTTAAGAAATATTTGTTCTTTTTTCCTTCTCCCTCTAAGAATTTCACAATCTCATTGGAGACAATGTCTACCTCTAAATATATCATATGTGAAATATATGTCATATTATGAAATGAAAATGATGTAAACTGAGATCTTTTGGGGAAAAATGATAGAACCTTGGGGGGACCCCAGATACTCCCAAACCCTGCGAAAAGTATACCTTCCCAGACAAGCCCTTCCTAAGTTAAGTGGCTTTATTCAATCAGAGATCTTGGTCAAATCACTCTCATTGAAAATGAGATCTTTTGGGGGTGGCCCAGATCCCCCTCAGAGGGTTCCCAGATTTTGAAAAAAGCAAAGGAACTCCAAGTTGAGTGATTTTATTCAATTGGAGATCTCTGCCTGATGATCCATTATTGATTAGCCCAGACAGCTCCTAGCCCCAGGCCAATATTCACCCACATAACCAGGGGTCTGTTAATACACCTTTGCCAAATTCCTAATTAGGAATTTTGCCTGCTAAGAGAGTCTCCTTCTTAGTGAACAATAAACTTCCCTTTTGCCATACAGACTTTTTGGGTTTGTGAATTCTTTCTTATTGGACCTGCGCCTTCCAGAGGGGATTCCCTACCCCAATTCTTGTACCTCTTCCCTACCAATTATGTTCTTTCTTCAACAACAATTAGTGGAGATGATAAGAATTTGGCAGTGAGATATGTTGACAAATGGCTCAAAATTCAGTAATCAAGATACATACTCTTAAAATTGGAAGGAGCTCAAGAGGCCATCTAGTCTATCTCTTACCCCAATCATGAAGAATTTTGTCTACAACATTCCTGAGAATAGATCATTTGGCCTTACTTACTCTTTCAATCAAGCCACTGCATTTTGACAAGTCTAATTGGTAAGGAGTTTTGTTAGGTTTTTTCTCCTTGTGATCAAATAAGATTGCATGTTGAAAATGTTTCATATTCTTAAAACACTATATAAAATTCATCTCTTATTATATGGAATCAGAAATCTATTATCAATACCATTTATCACTGGCACTAGTTACACCTACTGAGGCAGAAATTCTCAACCTTTTCTGACTCTGAAGCCAGCTCTGAATCCACTACCAAGCTGTCCCTTATCCCTATTGAATTTCACCTTAAATTCGCCCATTGTTCTAGCCTTCCAGTTCTTCCATCCAATATGTTATTTATCACTCCAAAGTTTTCATCATTTGCAATTTGCTAAATATGTCTTGTTTACTTCTATCTAAGTCAGATAAGAGAATAACATCAAAGACATGATCCCATGGCATTCTGGCAGAAGTCTCCCACCACTATAGCTCTGATCAACACTCTAAGTCTCATTCTTCTATTTAATATCCAAAATTCTAGGAAGCAATATAATGTCACTCCTGATTAGGAGTAAGAGATAAGAAACAAGGGGAAAATTTATAAACTGATGTAGAAAAACACAAACCCAGAGAAAACACCAAGAGGAGACTGCTACACTTGCAGAGAAATTACTATAAACCAGGGACAGGGATAGATATGGGTGGACAGTCCTGCTTAGTAGTCCTTAATGTTGAAAAACAGATATACTCTTTTTCCAGACTAGATGTCAGAATGACTGTATGGCTATTATTTTGGTCCATCCTGCTGCCACTGCTATATAAACCAACAAGGGAAGTATTTTTTGCACATTGTGCCATTTGCCCTATCTCTGCGGTTACTTCTGATGCTTATGGAGAAAAACCACAGTGCAGAACAGTGAGCTCATTTTTATTTTTAACCCATCTTAATGGTTGTTAACATTTGTTCTATGTACTTCCACTGGCTTAAATGGATGTAAATAACAATTTGTACCTAGTGTGGTATTGAACATTGTTTATTTTTAGTGAACATAAAGATTCAGGAAGGAAAGGTAGAGACCCAGCTTTGATGATTCCACATCCTACCAGAAATGATTGGAAGCTTTTTAAAGAATAATTTTAATCTAATGCATTTGTCTGGACAAGCACCTTGGTGAGGGGAAGGTTTAAGACAAAAGATATGTCCCTAAAGCACAATAAATCAATAATTAAATAAGCAAAGCCATTAGCCAGAATGATTATTAACCACCTTCATAATAGAAGGTGGTAAGCACTAAGGCTGGAAGTACTTTAATACAAAGTGATAGCTGGGGAGTGGTGACTCACATTTATAATACCTGCTATGGGGAGGCTGAGGCTGGTGGATTGTTTGAACTTGGAAGTTCTAAACTGCATTGAGCTAAAGCCAGTCAGGTAACTGAGCTAAGTCTAGCAGACCCTGAGAATTTGGGGACTATCAAACTGATTAAGGAGGGACAAGCTGGATCAAGTCAGAAATAGAGTAGGTCACAAAGCTTCCATACTAAATAGCAATGAGATCATTGCACTTCCAACATTGGAGAAAAAAGAAGGAAGGAAGGAAGGGAGGGAAGAAAGGGAATGTAAGAAGGAAAGGAGGAAGGAGGAGAAGGTAAAGAAAGGGAAGGGAAGGGAAGGAAAAGCAAAGAAAAAATATCAGTTGATAAACTTCTGAAACCTCCATGTATAGTTAGTATGTTCTTTGGCTGGCTCTTTTGTTCAATTAAACAAATATTTATCAACTATGTAATGTGTACAAAAGGCTATGCCAGTTACTGAGATACAAAGTTTAGATAAGACAGTCATTTCCTTATGGAGCTTACAAGTCTACATTTGTCATTTTCCAAAATTGTTTAATGAGAGTGAATGATATTCTGAATTACATGTTTCTTTGTTCTTTACAGAGTATCTATCATAGTATACTTCCTTGCATGTAGAAGGTACTTCATACATATTTGTTAATGAATAAATAAATGTAAATTCCATCAAGTTATGCCTCTAGTAAGGTCTCATTATACAAAGACCAAGACAAGGGAAATTTTGAAATAAATAGGGCTTTCTTTAGTGATAAAATCATTAGAATGATAGTAGAAAAGCATAAGACTTTTTAAATTTCTGAAAATGATGGTAACAATAATTTAATGCTTTCACATGTCATCTAACCTTCATGCAGAAAATACTTCTAAACCATTGCCTGTGACATATGCATAAATCAACTTGTTCAGTATCAATGTTTGACAGAGGTCATCATCAGTCAGTCAGTTAATATCTTATTATCTCAAGAAAGATGACATAAAAATAGGAGAAATGAGGAATAAAACTTACTTTCTCCCTTCCCATGGAAGGGCATAAATACAAATTAAATGTGTTAGTCAATATATGTGAACTATGAAGAGACACACTGTCTAGGAAGCAAAAACCTGGGTTCTAGCTCTGACTCTTCTACCAAATGTAACCTTGAGCAAATAAATTGAACTTTCTAGACTTTATTTTCCTTATCCATATAATGACAAGGTTGGTCTTTAAAGCTCTTCCAACTAACTATAATGCTAAAAATCACATGATAATTTGTTTTTGTTTCTTTTCATTTTCAATAGTATTTATTTTTCCAATTACATGTAAAGATAGTTTTCAGCATTCATTTTTGTAAGATTCTGAATTCCAAATTTTTTCTTTCTCCTTTTCTTCCTTACCCCTCCTCAAGACAGCAAACTATCTGATTTAAACATGTGTGGTTCTTTTAAACAAACTTCCATATTTGTTATGTTGTACAAGAAGAGTTAGACCAAAAGGGATAAATCACAAGAAAGAAAAAACAAACAACAACAATGACAACCACAAAAGGTTAAAACAGTATGCTTTGATTGGCATTCAGTCTCCATAATTCTCTCTTTGGATGTGGATGGCATTTTCCCTCTCAAATCTATTGGAATTGTCTTGGATCATTGTACTGCTGAGAAGAGCTAATTACAGTTGATCATTACATAATTTTACTATGACTGTGTATAATATTCTCCTGGGTCTGCTCATTTCACTCAGCAACACTTCATATAAGCCTTTCCTGGCTTTTCTAAATCCACCTGCTCATCATTTCTTATAGAACAATAATATTTCATTTCAACCATTCCCCAATTGATAAGCATTCAATTTCCAATTTCTTGCCACTATAGAAAGAGCAACTACAAACATTTTTTTTGCACTTGTGGTCTTTTCCCCTCTTGTATGATCTCTTTTGAGATATAGGACCAGTAGTGACACTGCTGCATTGAAGTATACATACAATGTTACAGCCCTTTGGGCATAGTTCTAAATTGTTCTCCAGAATGGTTGGATCATTTCACAACTCCACCAACAATGCATGTGTCCCAGTTTCCTCACATCTTGTATGGCATTTATCATGATCTTTTCCTGTAATTTTAGCTAATCTGATATCACCTGGCATTTTTAAAAACCTTCATTCATGGGGATGGAGCCAAGATAGCAAAGAGCACACACGACTTTCTGTGACCTCTAATCTTCTTTCAAACCAACAGCAGATTAAGCCTCTAAACTGACTTTGGAGTCAAAGAACTCACAAATATTTGGAGTACAAGATATTCCCAGAAGAATATGCCTTAGAAGAATTTCGGAACAGGTCAACTGGGTAGCAAGACTGTCTTTTGGGCCCAGACTGCAATATAGGGAGACTCTGGCAAGGACCTGGGGCAGGGAGTCAGAGAGTTGCAGCTTCCACACACCTGAGAATCTTCTGTGAGCCTCTTAGGCTACTCTGTCCTGGTTACAAGCAGGTGGTTTAGCACATATGCTACAAAAGGCAAATTGTAAACCACTGAGGCCCAGAAGAATGCCAGACCTAGCCACAATTATCCAGCACTGGGATTCAATCAGCAGAACTGCCACAGAGCAAATTAAAGCAGATGTCACTCCTTTGCATTGAACAGATCTCAATCCTTTAAAAAATGAGTAAAAAAAAAACCAAAAAGAACTCTCACCATAGACAAGTTTTTTGGAGAGAACAGACCTCAAATCATGATGCAATAAATTCCTAAAGGGAAAGCTACTCCAGATGAAACCCCAAAGGGAGATATGAGCTGGTCCCCATTTCACAAGGCTTTCTTGGAAGATTGGATAAAGGATCTTAAAAAAGAGTTATAAGAAAAATGGGTAAAGGAAATGAAATCATTGCAAGAAGGAATGGAAAAAGCATATAATGCCCTCCAAAATAGATAAGAAAAAGACACCAATTCACTGAAAAACAAAATTTGCAAAATGGAAAAAATGCAATGGACAAAACAATTCAATTGGCCAATTACAAAAGGAGCTAAAAAAGATAATTGAAGAAAATAATATACTAAAAATTAGAATTGAACAAATGGAAGTAAATGACTCAATAAGACTTCAAGAATCAATCAAACAAAAATAAAAAATGAAAAAATAGAAGAAAATATGAAATATCTCCTAGGAAAAACAACTGACCTGGAAAATAGATCTAAGAGAGAAAATCTAAGGATTATTGGACTTCCTGAAAGCCATCATGGGAAAAAAGAACCCAGACATTATCTTATAGGAAATCATAAAGGAAAACTACCCTAACATCTTAGTATCAGGGGTAAAATAGCCATTGAAAGAATTCACAGACCACTTCCTGAGACCCCAAAATTAAATCCCCAAGAAATATTGTGGCTAAATTTCAGAACTATCATACCAAGGAAAAGATATTGCAAGCAGTCAGAAAGAAAAAAATTTAAATACCAAGGAACCACAATTATGATTACCCACTTTCCACCTTAAAGGCTCAAAGGGGCTAGAATTCAATGTTTTGAAAGGCAAAGGAACTTGGATTATGGCCAAGAATAAGCTATCCAGCTAAAATGAGCATTATCTTTCAGGGAAGAAGATGGAAATTCAATGATATAGGTGAATTTCACCTATTTCTAATGAAAAGACCAGAAATGAACAAAAAATTTGATCTCCAAACATAGAGCTCAAAAGAAAGATAAAAAGGTAAAAAGGAAAGAACTCAAGAACTATATTTCTGTTATGGGTATACTTAGAGAGTGTGGGTATAATTTGATTTTATTATGATAATGTGAAAAAGAAACTAGAGGTATAAAGGGGATCATACTGGAAAAAGAGGAAAAAGAAGATAAATTAAAAGGGAAATCCCTTGCCACAAAGAGGAAAAGAAGACCTATTATAAATGAGGGAAAGAAGGTAGGAGGATAAACATTGTATAAATCTTACTTTCATCAGATTTGGCTCAAAGAGAGAATATCAGACATATTTGGTTTCACAAAGAAACTTGTCTCACCCTATATAGGAGGGGGAAGTGAAAAAGAAAGGGAAAGACTAATAGAAGGGAAAACAGAAGTATTAGGGGAAAGGTGTAAAAAGGGGGGAGGGGCTCTAAAGGGGAAGGGCTGGTTGAGGGAGCTAGTCATCAAAAGCAAAATACTGGGGAGGAGGAAAGGAAGGATAGGAAAGAGAAAAGTATAATGTAGGGTAAATAAGATGCCAGGAAATATAGAATTAGTTATTTTTAACTGGGAATGTGAATGGGATGAACTCTCCCATAAAATGGAAGAACTCTCCCATAAAACAGAAGCAAATAGCAGATTGGATTAAAAGCCAGTATTCTACAATATGCTATTTATTTTTATCTTTTAATACCTTTTTATTTAGAAGTTATATGCATGGGTAATTTTATAGCATACAATATGTTGTTTAAAGGAAACACATTTAAAGCATAGTGATACATACAGAGTGAAGGTAAAGGGCTGCAGCGGAATCTACTATGCTTCAGGTGAAGTAAAAAAAATCAGGGGTTGCAATCCTGATCTCAGATCAAGTAAAAGCAAAGAGAGATCTAATTAAAAGAGATAAGGGAAGAAACAATATTTTACTAAAGTGTACCATAGATAATAAAGAATATCAATACTAAGCATATATGCACCAAGTGGTATAGCATCCAAATTCCTAGAGGAGACTTAAGAGAGATGCAAGAAGAAATAGACAGCAAAACTATAGTAGTGGGGATCTCAACCTTGCTCTCTCAGAACTAGATAAATCAAAGCATAAAATAAATAAGAAAAAAGTTAAGGAGGTAAACAAATGTTAGAAAAGTTAGGTATGATAGATCTTTGGAGAAAATTGAATGGAGACAGAAAGGAGCTTACTTTTTTCTCAGCAGTTCATGGGACTTATACAAAAATTGACTATATGTTAGGACATAAAGCTCTCAAAATCAAATGCAGAAAGGCAGAAATAGTAAATTCATTTTTTTTCCGATCATGATGCAATAAAAATCACATGTAATATAAGGCCAGGAAGAAAGAGACCAAAAATTAATTGAAAATTAAATAATCTAACCCTAAAGAATGAATGGGTAAAACAGCAAATCATAGACACAATCAATAATTGTATCCAAGAGAATGACAATAATGAGACAATATACCAAAATTTGTGGGATGCGGCCAAAGTGGTAATAAGGGGAAATTTTAAATCTCTAGATGCTTACTTGCATAAAATAGAGAAAGAGAAGATTAATGAATTGGACTTACAACTAAAAAAAGCTAAAAAAAAGAACAAATTAAAACCCCCCAACTAAATACCAAATTTGAAATTTTAAAAATAAAAGGGGAGATTAATAAAATTGAAAATAAGAAAAATACTAAATTAATAAGTAAAACTAAGAGTTGGTTTTATGAAAATATCAAAAAAAAATAAACTTTAGTTAATTTGATTAGAAAAAGGAAATAAGAAAATCAAACTGTTAGTCTCAAAATGAAAAGGGACAAATTTCCACCAATGAAAGGGAAATAAGAACAATAATTAGGAGTTATTTTGCCCAACTATATGTCAATAAATTTGATAATCTAAATAAAATGGAGGAATAGCTACAAAATATAGATTACCCAGGTTAACAGAAGAGGAAATAAATTATTTAAATAGTCCCATTAAAAAAAAAAATAGAACAAGCTATTAATGAACTCCCTAAGAAAAAATCTCCAGGGCCAGATGGGTTTACATATGAATTCTACCAAACATTCAAAGAACAATTAATTCCAGTACTATATAAATTATTTGAAAAAATAAGGAAAGAAGAAGTCCTACCAAATTCCTTTTATGATACAGATATGTTCTTGATAGCTAAACCAGTTAGGGTGAAAACAGAGAAAAAAAATTATAGACCAATTTCCTTAATGAATATTGATGAAATATTAACAATGAAATTATAGAAAGTCATCCCCAGGATAATATACTATGACCAAATAGGGTTGATATCAGGAATGCAGGGCTGGAACAATTATTAGGAAAACTATTAGCATAATCAACTATATCAATGCCCAAAACTAAAAAAAAAAAATATGATTATCTCAATAGATGCATAAAAAGCATTTGATAAAATCCAACACCCATTCCTATTAAAGACCCTAGAGAGTATAGGAATAAATGGAATTTTCCTTAAAATGATCAGTAGCATGTATTTAAAACCATCAGCAAGCATCATATGTAATGGGGACAAACTAAAACCATTCTCAATAAGATCAGAAGTGAAACAAAGCTGCCCATTATCACTATTACTATCCAATATTATATTAGATATGTTAGCTTTGGCAATAAAAGAAGAAAAAGAGATTAAAAGAATTAGAGTAGGTAATGAGGAAACCAAATTATCACTCTTTGCAGATGATATGATGGTATACTTAGATAACCCTAGAGAATCAGCCAAAAAACTATTAAAAACAATTCACAATTTTAGCAAAGTTGCAGGATATACAATAAATCCACATAAATCATCAGCATTTTTATATATTACCAGCAAAGTCCAGCAGCAAGAAGCAGCAAAAGAAATTCCATTCAAAATAACTGTTGATAGAATAAAATATTTGGGAATCTGCCTGCTAAGGGAAAGTCAGGAACTATATGAACACAACTACAAAACACTTTCCACACAAATATAGTCAGATCTAATCAATTGGAAAAATATCAAGTGTTCATGGGTAGGCCAAGTAAATATAATAAAAATGACAATACTACCTAAATTAATCTACTTATTTAGTGCCATATTAATCAAACTCCCAAGAAATTATTTTACAGCTCTAGAAAAAATTAGTAACAAAGTTCATATGAAAGAACAAAAGGTCAAGAATTCAAGGGGATTGATGAAAAAAAATGCTAATAAAGGTGGCCTAGCTATGCCAGACTTAAAACTATATTATAAAGCAGTAGTCATCAAAACCATTTGGTACTGGTTAAGAAACAGAGTAGTCGATCAGTGGAATAGGTTAGGATCACAGGACAAAATGGTCAATAACTATAGCACTCTAGTGTTTGACAAACCCAAAGACCCCAGTTATTTGACAAAAGCTGCTGGGAAAATTGGAAACTAGTGTGGAAGAAATCAGGGCTCAATCCACACCTAACATCACATACCAAGATAAGATCTAAATAGGTTCATGATTTAGACAAAATGATATTATAAGCAAATTAGAAGAACATAGGATAGTTTACCTCTCAGATCTGTGGAGAAGGAAGGAATTTGTGTCCAAAGAACTAGAGATCATGATTGAATACCAGATAGAGAATTTTGATTATATTAAGTTAAAAAGGTTTTGTACAAACAAAACTAATGCAGACAAGATCAGAAGGGAAGAAATAAATTGGGAAATCATTTTTACATTTAAGGGTTCTGATAAAGACCTCATTTCTAAAATATATGAAGAATTGACTCAAATTTATAAGACTTCAATCCATTCTCCAATTAATAAATGGTCAAAGGATATGAACAGACAATTTTCAGATGAAGAAGTCAAAACCATTTCTAATCATATTAGAAGGTGTTCTAAATCACTGTTGATCAGAGAAATGCAAATTAAGATAACTCTGAGATACCACCACACACCTCTCAGATTGGCTAAGATGACAGGAAAAGACAATGACAAATGTTGGAGGGGATGTGGGAAATCTAGATCACTAGTACATTACTGGTGGAATTGTATATGTATCCAACCATTCTGGAGAGCAGTTTGGAACTATGCTCAAAAAGTTATCGAACTGTGAATCCTTTGACCCAGGAGTGTTTCTATTGGGCTTATATCCCAAAAAGATCTTAAAGAAGGGAAAGGGACCCATATGTACAAAAATATTTGTGGCAGGTCTCTGTGTAGTGGCAAGAAACTTGAAACTGAGTGGATGCCCATCAGTTGGAGAATGGCTGAATAAGTTATGGTATATAAGTGTTATGGAACATTATTGTTCTATAAGAAACAATCAGCAGGAGGATTTCAGGGAGGCCCGGAAAGAATAACATGTAACTAAGCTAAGTGAAATGAGCAAAACCAGGAGATAATTGTACACGGTAACAGTATTACACAATGATCAATTCTGATGAATGTGACTTTTTCCAATAGTGAGATGATTGAGGCCAGTTCCAATGATCTTGTGATGAAGAGAGCCATCTACACTCAGAGAGAGGACTGTGGGAAGTGAATGTGGATCACAACATAACATTCTCTCTCTTCAATAAACAAACAAACAAAATAAATAAAAACCTCATTCACCCTATCAAATAAGACCTCATTTCTTACTTCACTGAGGAAATTAGGAAATTAAGGCTATTCATCTAACCCCCATGCAGAAAATACTTCTACACCATTGCCTGTGACAGATGCATAAATCAACTTGTTCAGTGTCAATATTTAACAGAAGTCATCATCAATTAGTCAATTAATATCTTAGTACCTCAAGAAAGATGATATAAAAACTGGAGGAATGAAGAATAAAATCTGCTTTCTCCCTTCCCAGGGAAGGGCATAAATACAAATTAAATAGATTAGTCAATATATGTGAACTTTGAAGAGACACAATGTCCAAACAAAAACTTGGGTTCTAGCTCTGACTCTTCTACCAAATATGACTTCCTTTATGATCCCTTTACTTCTTATCTCATCTCAAAATACGTTGACATCATCACTGCCCCCTGCTTCCTCCTTTTTTCTAGTCCCTGATAAAAAGAACTTTTCTCCTTACCAAAGATGAATTCCTTTATAAGTGCTCTTGATCCTTTCCTCTCATCTCTTCTTCAGAATCTTTCCCTTTCTCGCTCTCTTTTAAAGTATTTTCCCCCTACATCTACTAGTTCTTTCTGTTTCTCAATTATGCCCAAGTCTTTCTTATCCTTAAAAAAATCTTCACTAGACCCTATCTTTCCTTCAACATATTGTTCTATATCTCTCCTCCTTTCCTCAGTCAAACTCCCAGACAAAAGCTTTTACTCTTATTACCTCTAATCTCCTTTGCACTCTTCCTTTGCAATCTAGCTTCCAATCTCATCATTCCAATGAAACTACTTTCTTCAAATAGCCAATAATATAATTATCAAATTTGACAGAATATCCAAGATTGTTGGACTTCATCTTTTTTAATCTTTCTGATACATTTGATGTTTTGATCACCCTCTTCTCCTAGATACCATTTCCTCTCTAGGTTTTCATTATATCTCTGATTCTTCTACTACTTGTTTAGTTGATCCTTAATTTCCTTTGCTATTGCATTCCCTAAATGTGGGTTCCCTAAGACTCTATCCTGGGCTCTCATTTCTCTAGATATACTTTCTTGATGACTTCATCAGCACCAATGGGGGTTAATTTTTATTTTGATGCAAATAATTCATGGTTTTATTACAGAGTCAGTTTTTTCCTGAGACCCAGTGACATATCACCAACCACCTATTGATATTTCAAAACTGATATTATAGAGACTTCTCAAAACTCAACATATTTAAGAAAGACTTTATTAACTTTCCCACTAAATCCGCCCCTCTTCCAAGCTTCCCTATTTTTGTCAAATGTACCAGCATTCTTCTAGTCTTCCAAGTTTATAACCTTAATATTATTGACTCTTTACTCTCCTTCCCTCTGTATATCTTAGCTGTTGCCAAATCTTGTCATTTAAAGTTGTCAAGACATCAAGCATTTATTATGTACTGACTATTTGCCAGGCATTGTGCTAATTACTGAAAATGTAAATAAAAATTAAAAAAAGAATTCCTGCTCTCAAGGCTTGCATTATAAAGGGGAAGACAGCATATGAGCGATTTTGTACAAATAAGATATATGTAGGGTAAAGTGCAGATAATTTCAAAGAGAAGGCACTAAGGATACAGGAAAAGACCTTTTACAAAAGGTGGGACTTTAGTTATTTGAAAGAATCCAGGGACCAGAAGGCAGAGATGGAGAGGGAGAGAGTTATAGATATGAGGACAGTCAGTAAAAACATTAAGAGTTGGGAGATGATATGTTCTGTAACAGGTGGCTAATATTGCCCAATCTTTGAATACATGGTGGGGGAGGGAGTGGAGTAGAGTATGGTGTAAGAAATCTGGAAGGGTAGAAAAGATCCAAGTTATGAAGAGCTTTAAAAGTGGAACAGAGAAATTTGGATTTTATAGTTGATCTAAGAGGTAGCAGGGAGTCACTGGAGTAGATAAATGGAGCAGTAATGTGGTCATACTTGTACATTAGGAAGATTTAACAGCTGAGTTGAAAATGGATTATAGTGTGGAAAGACATGAGGCAGGGGCACCAACCAGCAGTCTATTGCAATAGTTCAGGTCTGAGGTGATCTGAACTTATGTTAGGGTCAAAAGAAAGAAGTTTGAAGGTAGAAACCATAGGACTTGGCAACTGATTGGACATAGAGAAAGTAAAAGGAAAAGGTGAGGAATCAAGAAGATACTAAGGTTACATGCCTGAGTGACTAGAAGGATGATGATATCTTTGACTTTAAATAGAGAAATCTGGAGGAGGAGAGTGTGGATAATGAATTCCATTTCAAACATGTTAAGCTTAAGAGAGCTATAAGAAATCTAGCTTAAGATGTGTAGTAGGTAATTGGAATTGAAATATTGATGATCAGGACAGAGATTAAGGCTGGGCAAATCTAACAGTTATCTGTTTAGGAATGATAACTGAATCTATGAGAGCTGATAAGATCATCCTGCAAAATAGTATATGAGAAGAAGAGAAGATAAGGATAAAGCTTTGGAGACACCAAGTTAGCAGTTAGCAGTGATGATCAGGATGAAGATCCAGCAAAGGAAACTGATATGGAGCAGTTAGAGAAGTAGGAGGAGAACCTGGAAAGAATAGTCACATGCTAAAAAGAAAGTATCAAGGAGAAGGAGTGATTGTCACAGTCAAAGGCTGTGGAGAGATCAAGAAGAATGAGTGCAGAGGGCTGTAGATAGTGGGGGAATTCTGGGTAAGGTATAAGACCCTTCAGCCCAGAGGAAACCTGCTGACAATATCTGGTTTGGCTCCCCATGTCCCTTTAGTGACCACCTCCCTTTCTGAGAAGTCAGGGAGGGCGTGACCACCTGTGTTCTACTTGAAGCAAGGGATACTTTCATCAGGGTCCTCATAGTTAGCACTTACTCAGTGTGATTGATGAGATAATGGTTTTCTAGTTTGCACATACTTAGTGTGCTATAATGATGTAATCATACTGAGGTATTTAAAGGCTGAGAGGACTTGAAATGACACACACAGACACTCCATCCTTGACCAACCTTGTGGCTCTCCTGCCTATTTCACTCCACTAAGATCAAGGCTGGTCCCGAGATCCTCCAGAAAGTTAGTCAATGCTTTATTCTCTTTACATAGTTGCTTCTCAGAAAATATTTCTTTCTCCCCAAAGGATGGCTAAATGACAAGTAGTATGGTCCACTTGCCTTCTAAACTACTCCTTTCCAAAGTCCATCTTTGCTACTTCTTAGTAAGGAAGGCTATCAACTCTTTCTTTCCTCAATGGAATAAAATGATTGATAGATAAATTGGCACATAAGATAGTTAGTCTGGTCATTACATTTTGGCACCTGAACAGGGACCTCCAGAAGGACACTACAAATGAGGACTGAGAAAATATTAGATTTGTCAACTAAAAGACCATTGAGAACTTTGGGGTGGGGGGAGTTTCAATTGAATGAGTTTGGAAGCCAGACTGTAGAGAGATTAAAAAAAAAAAGAAAGATGAAAGAAAGAATTTACGAACATGGAAGTGGAACTTGTGATTGATGACAAGATCAAAGGATATAATTATCTCTGTGTGTAGCTGGGGTAGGGTAGTAATTGATTTCTGCTTGTATTTACCTATGGCAAATGGCTTTCTTAAAGAGTTTAGTAACAAAAGAAAGAAAAGATGTGGAACCATAACTATCAGGAATAGATGAATCAAGTGAGGGATTTTTAAGGATGGAGAAGACATGGGGGCATGTTTGTAGGCAGTGAAGAAGCAGCCACTAGATGGAGACAAATAGAAAAATAAGTGAGAAAATGGGGATGATAGGAAAATCAACAGAAAAATAAGATGGAAGGGGTTCATTTTGATATGTTGGGGATGGTTTTCATCTCGACAAGGAGAAAAGAGCTGATAGTGAAAGAAGGCATCTGAGTGATGAAAGATGAGGACAGGATGGTTTCAGCAAATGGCATTAACTTTAGGGTATATTATGAGGCAAGATTCTTACTGATAAGAGAGGGACAGGAATAGCCATAGGAGGCTTGAGGGATGATCTGGAAATTCACCTGAGGAAAAGATTTTGAAAAGCTGCTGTGATAGGTAGTGAGTTAGTGAGGTGCAAGAGGATTGCCTTATAAGCAGCAAGGACTCAGCTGAGATTACATAACATACATTTGGAATGGAGCTAGTCAACTGGTTTTAAGATTTTCTTCAGCTTTGTTCAGCCCCATTTAAGTAAAAGTAAAGGCAGTCTATGCTTGAGGCTTGCTAGGGCAAGATCTTCAATAGGAAAAGGGACAAGGACCTCAAGAGAATAAGACAGTTTAGAATTGAATTGATTCAACAACCAGTCAAAAAAAAAAAAAAAGATGGGAGAAGATGCACAGGAGTGATGAATAGGGAAAGAACTGAGGAGCAGAGGGATTGGATATCAGGAAGAAGATGAAGAGCAGAGTGTGGAGTTGCAAAACAAAGGAAAAGACAGAATAACAGATTGGAATCAGATAAAAGAATTTCAGAGTTTATGAACATGGAAGTGGAAGTTGTGATTGATGACAAGATCAAAGGATACAATTATCTCTTTGTGTAGCTGAGGTAGGGTAGAAAAGTAGTTGATTTCTGTATCTCTTGCATCAGACCCCTCTCTACTACTCATATAGCCATCATATTACCTACCTCACATTTGGACAATTACAAGGACAATTAAAGTATTCCCAGCTTTAAAACTTTCCTCTCCAATCTATCCTTCACAAAGCTACCAAAATAAATTTTCTTCAGCACAGTCCTGAAAATATCATTCCATTCTCCATAAATTTCAGTGGTTTTATCTTGCCTCTAAGATGAATATAATCTCCTTTGGCTTTAAAGCATTTTGAGCAATTGAGAGCAATTTAAATCAATTAAAGCAATTGAGATCCAAACTTTCCATTCTCATTATACATTACTCCCCTTCTCTGTAGTCTATTGTCTAGCCAAACTGAACTTCTCTGTATTCCTAACAGATACTATTCTATCCCCAGTTTCCCTTTTTTCATCAGCTATCATTAATTTTTGGAAGACACTTTCTTTTCATTGAAACTCCCACTTCTTTCAAGACACAAATCAAGCACGATTTTTCACCCTAAATGCTGATAGACTTTTCCTCTATCTTATTTTTAACTATTTTGCATTTATTTTATAATAAATCTGCCAACCTTCATTCTATAATGATAATATCTATGAAGATATTGTTCAACCAAGATACAAGATATTTGAATGAGAGAAAGATAGAAAAGGTGTGCAAAAATTCTTGAACTTTGTTAATATCACAAAAAGGTGACTAAGAAAACATCTACTGATTTGTATGACTATTCTCCCATTTATATGAAATCTTTATGAGTATAATCTTTATGTGAATTGAGGTCATCCTGGGTAAGGGAATCCATAAAAGACAAGTAGGCTTTTGAAAGTAATATTCAACAGTGGCCCACATTTTTGCCACTGATTATCAATTCTATCATTAATATTCTTCTGTGACTCCTTGATTCTATTATTTCCCTCTTTTCCCCATTATAATTAGATGGAAAACTATCTGCAAGTTAAACTTTATTTCTTAATGTTTTCTGAGAAGCGCACACACACACACACACACACACACACACACACATATATAATAAGTATGCAGGGTACATTCTACAATTGAAACAACACAGAAGGACAAGGCAATTGGTGGAGTCCTTAGCATATACTGTTGGATTCCAAATCTCCCACACAGACTTTGAATGTAGAAAGAGAAGGGAAATGACAACAGATATGTAAAGCTCTCTGCCATTGAGCTCAGGAGCCAGCAAGACCTAATCATTTCACCCTTCTCAGTGAAGATGGGGCTTCACAGATGATGATGATGATGATGATGATGATGATGATGATGATGATGATTTTGCTAACAAGTACATAGCAAGGCACTTTACATGAATTATGCAGAACAGTCCTGTGAAGTAGGTGCTATTATTATTATTCCCATTTTACAAATAAACTGAGGTTAGTATACCTGTCTAGAATCGTATATTTCCTAGGTGTCGGAAGCAAAATTCAAACTGAGATCTTTCTGATTCTAGTCATAGTTTTCTAGCCCTGACTGAAATTCTTGGTGAGCCCCATGAACTTTCAAGAAGTGAAAGAGACAAACATAGGAGAGATCCAATGCAATAGAAGCTCTTTATGGAACTTGAGAAGGGCTGAGAGTAACTAGCCCTTTGGCCAGTCAGTAAACAAGTATTTAGTAAATGCTTACTTCATGCCAGCCATTGTACCAAGTACTGGGGTTACAAAGAAAGGCACCATTGACCCTGTTCTCAAGAAGCTCATATTCTAATGGGGGGAAGGGGGATGGTCTCTCAGGCTAATAGCCTAAACTCTGTCCACAGAAAGAATGTAAAGGACTTTTCAGATTTCACATCTCCATGCCTATTTTAAATATGAATTATTGTTTTCTTACACCCTGGGCTGTAAATGGAAGATGAGATGTTGACCCCTGTGACTTGAATCTTGGCTGAGAAGACTCTGGCTGGGGTGGAATTGGGGATACAGAAAGTCACCAACTCTTTACAGGGATGAACCAGGGATTGAATAGAATGTCAGAATTATATTGATGCTAATAATGCATTTATCTTTTATTACCATTTTACTTAATCCAATTAAACTAAGTACTAAAATAATGATTCTTTGCACAGATGGATGTCTGTGATGGAGAAAGGCTAAGCAAGTAAGAGTTACAAGTTGATTTGACTGGAGGTCACCCTCCCTCCCTTCCCCCCCCAAATACACACACCCCTAAATGAACATCAGAACTCAGCATTGGAGACACAATTTAGGGGATGAAGCAGTGGATTAATGCCCTCAGGATCTTGATTGAGAGATGGAGGGCCCAAATACATCATTCCCTTTTGGTTATATATATATATATATATATATACACACACACACACACACACCACACACACACACACATATACATGTATACATATGTATCAGAGAACTAAGTAATCAAGCAACCCAGTATATAATTTTGCAGCTAGCGCCAGTCTAAGAATGCTTTTTTTTTTTTAAACTATAGAAACATCGCTCATGTTTCAGAAGAGTTTTAGCTGACAAATAGTTTATACATTGAATTCATAGTATTATCAGCTTCTCTAAATAAATCCAAATAAGAGTATTTGCTCAAGCAATGAACTTCCCAAATCATAGAAGTCCTGCTCTTTTTAAAAAGCAATTTGTGCTATTGATCTACACCACTATAATGCAAAGAATTGTTGGTAAGAGAAATAACTATTAAATATCTATTAATAAAAATCTTACAATTGCCTTTAACAAGAATAAATTGCTAGTTAACTGAAAACAAGTTAACTGAGTTTTGACTTTTTATTATATCTAGAGTGATATACTAATAGCATAAAAATATATAACAACCTCAGTTATTGGAAGTATAAAAATTAACCCCATTTAAACTGAATATAAAGAGTCAGAGATACTCAGCTTTAATGGTTCCATATTCCCTTGTAAATGTTTAAATATTTTCTCAGTTTATCATTATTTGAGAGAAGTCCACAACTCAAGTACCACCATTCTTTTCAAATGTACCTGTTTTTTTCTTATAAAAAAGTCTTGTTTTACTTTTCCCACCATATTGGAAAAAAAATAAATTATGAACACTGAAAAAGTCTAAATCTCAAATAGTTTATTAAATATTAAGGGAACTTCTAAGTTTGAAGGCTTTGATACCTAAGACAAAGATCTTTAGTAGTAGTATTAGCAGAGGGCAGTTCACATTCATGATATTCAATATCTGAAGTATGAAAGTCAATTATATTTAGATGTCCCTCTTCTCTATAAAAAGCCTGGAATCAAAAGGACTAACAGCTTCCAAATGTAAACAAGGGGCCTCCTTCTTCATTAGGCTTCAGGAAATTCTTAGTAATAGATGAATGTTTAAGTCCCTGAGTGAAGGTCACATTTCCATTTTCATCACATTAAAATTGAGATTACCCAAGATCACAAGGAGCAGAGTAACCCATCATGCTTATCCACACAGGACACCAAAGAAAGAACTTCTTAATAACTAATAAAATAAACAAAAGCAAAGTATATGCTTTCAGAGGTGTACAATATCAGGAATGATGAATTTAAAGCACTAACATTTATCTCTAGATTGTGATTGTAAACAATATTCATAACAATAAGAATAAGTCACTTATTCGGTTCTTGATCATACACAAAACATTTCACTTCAAGGTAGGTCATACATATATTATCAGAGGAGAAGAAACCGAGACTAGGAAAGATCAATTGACTTGCCCAAGATCACATTGCTACTGTATCTGAGCCCAAACTCCTCAGGTTTTCACTTCAAGACCACTGTTTTTTCCATAATATCACAATAGCTTGAATCGCCGGAGGTTGCACGTATTTACAATGTGTACAATATGAAGACGTGGTGTTTGGGGTGTGTTTTAGTTGTCCTATCAGATTTAGGGGTTAACTATCTGTGCTCTATTTGAGGAACTGTTTTTTGTGTGTTTTCGGACTGAGAGAACTGGATCTACCCATAAACATCTTCAACTCTTAACCTCTCCCTCACCAAGACACTGTACAAATAAAAACAACAAACAAAAACCCTGGGAGAACCCAAAGGCTCCACGTGCAGCCTGCGGACAGCACCGGTTTCGGCTTGCCGATTGCAAGCACCCTGACCTCAGGAGCCTGGACATCCTTCGCTCTCTGAGGGCAAAACACCGCACTGACTTTTAAAGAGCGCGTACAAATACATACAGGCAACGAACCCCACCGTTATTCCCCGCTCCCTCTTTCCCCCACCAGTCTTTGCCCAGCTTGGGAAGTAGAGGCAAAAAAGATTGGTTTTAATCAGGCTCATTTCCCCCAGTCACTGCCCCCTCCTCCTTCCACCACCATTAATGAGGAAGCTGCGATTATCCTAAGCCTTCGGAGTAAAGGAAGGCATGAATATCTTTTAAACATACGGCGGACCTTTGGTCTGCTTAACCAAATAACAACCGCCCAGGACCAAGATGTCCAGGGGAGGGGCAAGGGTGTGTCAGATTACAGCCTGGAATTGGAGGCCCAGTCCCGCCCACCCATCCCGGCTGGCTGGCTGCGTGCGCTCCTCCGGTGCAGCCCCCTCCCCTGGCTCGGCTCTGCCGGCTGGTCCTTCCTTCTCATTTCTCCTCCCCTCCTCTCCCAATCCGGCTCTGCAATCTCCTCCCCGCCCCCCGCCCCCCGCCCCCGGTCCCCTACCCTGGACTCCATCATTTTCTTACTCTACCTGCTGACGAATGGATCTTCGATTTCCTCCGCAGAGACATCTTCAAAGCTTTGTCCAGGCCCGAAGTGTTCGGCATCTTGCTCTGGGACAGGATCGGCCGGCGGCCCGGATGGCATGCAGGGGCTGGAGGAGGAAAACGGCCGCGCTGCCTGCTGCTGCTGCTGCTGCGGGGGCTGCGGCTGAGACTGAAGGGTCGGACTCCTGGCCATGGGCTTGCGCCGGGACTGGCTGGGCTGCTGCAGCTCCCAATGCAGCTCCTGCGGCCGCCCGCCCCGCTGCGGCTACTGCGGACTCGGCTGGCCTCTGCGCAGCGGGCGGGGGTGGGGAGCGGTTCTGGCAGCGGGGAGCGGCTCTGGCGGCGCTTAGCTCCCAACCTTCCGCCAGAGCTGGGGGGAAGGAAAGAAGAGGGGAGGAAAGCAGGAAGGACGATGAGAAGAGGCTGGGAAACTGAGCCGGAGCAAGCTGTAGGGGCCAAATGTTTCCTTTGGTGCCGGTCTCGGGGGCCCGGATGGGTGGGCCTGGGGACATGGACTTTGGGTGTGGACTTTGCCAAAGCTTTGGAGAGCTTAGTTTCACACCCCCAGATACACACGTCCCCAGCATCTATATGTCATACTGTCTGTCTGTCTCCCTGCCTGTCTGCCAGCCAATCTTATTGTCTGCCTGTCTGTCTTAGTATCTTTCTGCCGGCTTTTGTCTGCCTACCTGGCAATGCCTTTCTGCTTGTCTGTCTCTCTTCTATCTGTCCATCTTTCTATCTGTCTAATTTATGGTCTTTTTGTCAGGCTGTCTCCCGTACCCGTTGTCTTCCTGCTTGCCTTGTTATCCGCCTGTTTGTATATTTTTGTCTTTATTCAGTATGACAGAATGTCCCTCAACTCTTTATTCATTCCTTTCTTCGATACACATGTATAATTTGCCTGAGTCATTTGGGTGGATTTTCTGATAGTAATCTTTGTGTGAACTCTGGAAGTTTTGGTATGTGTTCCTAATATACCTATGTTCTTGGTAAACCTGGAAGTCACATGGTTCTCCAGCTTTCCTCACTGAAAGCTCAGCTTCATTGCACTCCATTTCTCCTATTGCAGGAGCTGTTTTGTTTTTTTGTCTTTATGGTCTAAAGTATAAGGATTGTTGGTTGTCTCCACAGATAGGCCTCCGTGCATTAATGAAAAGGCTGAATTTCAAAAGGAATGTTCAGAATAAGACAAATTAATATCTTGTGCCTGAGTGTTAGAACCTTATCCAGTAAAAGTCTTAAGTCAATAAGTAAAACCCACATTGTTTCATGCTATTATGATATTGTTAATTTACATCCATCAAGCCTCAGTGACCTTCAGAACAAAGCACAAAAGAAAAAATAAAAGGATAAGCCTTCTCATCAGTCCCCTCTTCCCATATCTAGACTGACAAACAAGAAACAGGAAAAAAGAAAACAAAACTATGCTCCCACAAGAAGTCCCTTGTGCTGCTATGAAAGATGAAAACCTAAGTATTATAGATCCCAATAGAGTTTGGTAACTGTTCTTTGTATTATCATTCACCCTGCAAGAATTTTTTTTTCTTTCTTGATATCCAGTGAAAATATTTACTATTTTAATTAAAGCATGTAGAACCATAAGCTGTTGGATTTAGAAAGAAATTAAAGGTCATCTTGTTTGTACAATCCCTTTGATATTTGAGGAAACTGAGGCCAAAAATTTGAAGTG
The DNA here is from genome assembly GCF_902635505.1 of Sarcophilus harrisii. Lineage (NCBI taxonomy): Eukaryota > Metazoa > Chordata > Mammalia > Dasyuromorphia > Dasyuridae > Sarcophilus > Sarcophilus harrisii. The sequence goes on along the minus strand of NC_045428.1, from coordinate 439,590,743 downwards.
ACTTACACAATTAGGAATGTAATCACTGGCAGAACCATAATTAGAACCCTAGGCTTCCCAATGCAGTAAATTTTCCCTTAATACCACCTTGCTTCTATTATTTAATATTGTTCAGTCTTTTAGGGCTGCAGAGCTTCATCCCCATAATAACAAATATGAAAGAGCTCTGTATTTTCATCATCAATGAGATCTGTCTTCACCAATAGACAAAACTCACATAAGATTCAGTAAATAAGTCCTAGAGAATTGTCTGAATCATGTAGCAATAAAAATACTTGCTCAGGCCACACACCTAGTAAATATGAGAGGAAGGATCAGCAGCCAGGGCTTTTGGACTCTTGATTTGAAACTAAAAGTGTCCATATATGTTGTCTCCCTCATTAGAATATGAGCTCCTTAAGATCAGGAATTGCCTTATTTTTCTATTTGTATCCTAAATACAGTGCTTTTCACATAGTATGTGCTTTATAAATGTTTCATTCATTTATTCTTTCATAAAGTTACAGCTTTTAGCACAGTGCCTGGCACATAATATGCCCTTCAAAGATTTAGGCACAACATGGTAGATGATAGATGAGTGCAATAAAAGATACTTTAAATTAAATATAGTGATAATAATAATAAACATTTACATAGTAGTATTTCCTTTGCCAAGCTATCACATTTGTGACTATCACATTTGATCACATGAACAGCCCTTTGAGTGTGATACTACAACTTTTGTTTATATCCCATCTTAAAGATAAGGAAACAGGCTAAGAGAATTTTAACTGATTTGTTCATCTAATAAATGCCTGGAGTGGCATTTGAACTGTCTGATTTGAGGTCCTATATTCCAAAGGTTTCAAACAGAGATGTCTGAGCCAGATTAAAATGTATTTAGAAAATATTTAACAAAATAAAGTAAAATGCAACAAACATGGATAACGTTAATGTGTTTTTCTCAGCATAAAGCAGCAAGAATCCTTATTGGCCTCTCTTTCTATTTGAGTTTGGTACCAATGATGTATTCCATATATGACACCTCACTGCTTCCTAAAGTATTTTTTTCCATTCAATGTGATATAAGGGTCTATGAATTCTGATAACATAATAAATATCTTTGTAGCCATGAAAGTTTTCCAAAAAATTGCATTATTATTACTATTAAAGTGACAACCATATGGTACTTTTAACTCTGTCTCTATTTATATGGCTAATGCAACATCTCTAAAAAGAAAGAAATTATTCTTTTAAGAAGTAAAATTATGTTCCTGCTTTTATTGAAAAAAAATAAAGTTCAAATTTTGCCTAGGAAGCACAAATCTCTTGGAAGTACCATTGATCCCATAGTTTTCTACCTTTTCCAGTATCTTTCTTCATTCAACTATAATTCCATCTCAGCTCTGAAACTTGCTTCATATTTGAGGACATTCACAAAGAGCTCCCTCTTTTCCTCTCCTCATTTCTGATCAGCCAGATGTCTTTTGCCACTATTTCCTCCTTCGCCCCTCTCTCTTGAGGAGGTGGACTTCCTCATTGCCAAGACCTGTTGATTTTGCCTTTGCAACATTTCTCCTCTGACATTGCAACCACCTGGTACAGATCCTTATCATTTCCTGCCTGGAAAATTGTAGTAGCTTGCTAGTTGGTGTACCTGCCTCAAATCTTGCCCTTCCTCTCAGTCCATCCTCTACCCAGCTGTTAAATCTGTCACTCCCTCACTCTCAATAAACTCCCCTATAACCTCTGGGATCAATTGTAAAAGCCCCTAACTGGCATTTAAAGTCCTTTCAAAATCTGCCCCGTTCTCACCTTTCCACTCTTCTTACACTTTACACCTTCACCTCCATGTACTCTTTGATAAAGTGACATAGGCCTTCTCTCTATTCCTTCTTCTCCCAAAGCATTTTCACTAACTGACCCTATATTTGGAAAGTTCTTTTTCATTTCTGCCTCCTGGTTTCTCTAGTTTCCTTGAAGTCCTAAGTCAAATTCAACCTTTTGAAGGAAATCTTTTCTACTCCCTCTTAATTCCAATGTCTTCCCTCTGATGATTTTTTTTCTAATACTTTGCTAGTATATACTTGTTTGTTTGTTGTCTCCCTAATCTCAAGAGCAGGGTCTGCTTTTTACCTTTTTTTGTTTTTTCAGTGCTTTGCATTGCTTATGGCATCTAGAAGGGACTTAATCAATAAGCATTTATTAATCACCTACTATATGCCAGGCACTGTGTTAGGGATGCAAAAAAAAGAAAATGACTATATAGGTCACTCATTCATTTTCAATTTTTCCTTATGCACTGGCTCCTTTTCCTTCACTTAGGAAAAACAAACTTAAGTTTATCCTGTCCTATAAGCAAGTAAACAAAAACTTTCTTCTATTCTGCTCTCGATTAAAACAACCAATTTAGGGATGGCATATTAGCTGTCAAAGTATTTGAAGGGTTATCTTGTGGATTAGATTTTCCATCTTGATCCCAGTAGATCTGGGAGAATTAGGTAGAAATTGCAAAGAAGTTATAGTTTTTTTTTTTTTTTTCTGAAGTTAAATTCTTAATATAAGGAAAATGTTTCTAACAATTAGAGTTGTCCCAAATTGGAATGGGTTGATTGGGTGATTAGTTGATTCTTTATCAGTTTTAAAAATCTTTTTTAAAAAGCCTTCATGTGCAACCATCTTTTTTAAAAAAAAAATATACTGTGTTATAGAAATGCTTGTTTTATTCCATAAATTAAAATAAAATAAGTAAATGTGGGGAAAAATAAATTTAAAACAGAGAAGGGTGCATAACTGTTCAAGATTTCTGGAAAGAAAATTCTAGTTCCGCTACATATTTGACTAAATCTGTAACTTCTGAGGCATTTTAAAAAATTCCTTGATGCCTCTGCTTTTCCCTCAAACATTTATTTCTCAAATCTTTTAATCTGACCTCAGTCATCATCTCACTGAAATCTCTATCTGAAATGTCCCTAATGACTTCTTAATTGATAAGACCAAAGATTTTCATCTCTCAATATTCATCTCTCAGCAACATTAAAACTATTGACCACTCCTCCATCCCTTTCTCTTATTCTTTCCCAGGCATCTTTGCCATTATAATCTTTTGATTCTCTTCTTATTTCTCTAGCCACTCCTCCTCTGACCTTTTCCATATTAACTTTTCTTCCTTCTATTTTCTTAAGTAGACACTCCCTCATGGCTCTTTCCTCAGCCTGCTTCTCTCTCTACATTATTTCTCTTTATGATCTAATACACTGGTACATCTCCAATTCAAGTTTTATGTGGATGACATCCATATCTATAGACAATCATGGGATAAAAGGATCATAGTGCTGGAAAGGCCAACAAATCTAAACCTTTTGTTGAACAGATAAGGAAACTAAGTCATAATAAAGAGGTTAAGTGACTTGCCCAGGATTCCATAACTAGTAAGTGTCTGGGGCACTATTAAGAATCCATATCTTTCTGACTCCAATTATAATGCCTTAGCAATGACATCAACCTACCTCTCTGATGAATTCAAATCTTGCATTTCTAATTACCTACTGGACATCTCCACCTACTTATGAGATACCTCAAATTCATCAGGTCCAAAGTATAAATCATAGTATTTCCTTGAACTTTGTCCTGAAATTTCTGTTTCTGTTAATGAGAACTCCATTCTCCCAGTTACCTTGAAGCAGACCAAAATCCCAAATGCCAATGAAAATACAGACATCATTTTGTTGCTCTTAAAAGAGCAATTTGGAAGATACTATAAATATCTTTTAGTTATGTATGGCAGTTAGTTTATAATAACTGAGGAAACAATCTGAGCAAAAGTAATTTGTTAGTTAGGTAGTAATAATAAATGGGCTAGTGGATGTCCCAGTTGGTCTAAAGACCCTGATCACAGAGTGAAGCCAATTCTTATACACACACACACACAAATAAGAACAATTAATTATAATAAAAACAATCAGGAAACAAATCAGAATACAAAATTAGGTGATCTAATTTCTAACTGAAAGAAAGATTAATTTTCCAAATTGGACGGGGGGAAAGAATAAATTTGGGTCAAGTTGTAAGAAGAATTAGTAGCTTTCAAAATTCTCTATTCATAAAATAGAAGGATGTTGATTAATTTCATTCATTTGCATTTATGAAACAATAAATAGTTTGTAAAATCTTGCTTCCCATGGCTGAATAGCAGAAAGACAACAAGATGATAGAGAATACATGTTGCAGCACAAAGTTTATAAAATAGAATCTGAATGATTCCTTTGGTTCCCATATTAAACAACTCCATTTTGTAACTGATCTTCATTATATCTCATCATATGTAAAATTGTAAACCTCTTGTACACATAAAATCAATACAGGAGACAATTCAAAGAAAACATATTGACCTGAAAAACACATTTGCATTTGACATCTCTGATAAAAGTCTGATACACAACATTTAGAGTACTGACAAAAATAGAAATCAGTTATTCTCCAATAAACAAGTTTTTAAAACATAGAAACACAGTTAAAAAAAAATACAAATCCTAAACAACATAGATATTACTAATGATTAGTGAAATGAACATTAAAGAACTCAAAGGCATCATTTAATTTACATTGAATTAGTATGGTTGTAAAAAGGATGGGAAAATTCATTGTTATCGACCATGGAACAGAAGCATATTAATTCATAGTTAATAAGGTTGTTATTGTTATTGTTGTTGCTTAGTCATTTCAGTCATGCCTGACTTTTTGTGACCCCATTTGAGGATTTTGTTTTGTTTAGTTTTTGTTAAAAAAAATATTACAATGATATGCCATTTCCTTCTCTAGCTCATTTTATAGATGAAGAACTTAACAGGGTTAAAGTAACTTGCCCAAGAACATGCAACTAGTATTTAAGTTTAGATTTATTATTATTATATTATATCATATATATAATTAATCCTTTATATCACTGACGGAATAATCTTTTTATACACAGATCTAATCATATTGTTCTTACTACTTGAAAATCTTCAGTAGTTCCTTATTTGCCTGCCAAGTAAGTTTCAAATTTCTTTACCTGGCATTCAAGGTTATATATAATCTGGTTCCTTCTTTTCCATTCTAGTTTAATCCTGTATAAAGACAGTACATATAATCTCTCTTTCAGCCAAGTTAGACAATTATTTTCCTCCACCTGAATATGCCCTATGTTTCCCTTTGCTATTCCTTTTTGATTCCCTGTATCTGGAATGCCATCTCTCCCCATCTCTGTTTTTTGAATTATTATCTGTAATTTACAATGCAATTTAGATACTACATTTTCCTCAAAGCCTCTTCTAATCTCACCCCTTAGAAAAAAACCTTCCCTCTGTAGACCTTATAGTTTTGTTTTACTTCTCTTTAAGGCATTTATTATATATGAATGTGTATTATAGTCATTTATATTTATGCCTTGCCAATCTGATAGACTAGAGGAGATAATTTTAGATATAAAATTATCTAAATTTTATATCTTTCATATAGCCAACAAGATACTTTGCACAGAATAAACACTTAATGAATATTTTATGAACTAAATTAGATTCAGTAAGAATTTATTTGACTTGCAGAATATAATATGTCTTTCCTTGACAATACTTTTACTGTTAGGGAGGTCTTAGAATATCCATTCAGAAAGTAGATGATCAGTTCTGATCAGCTGGCCTTTTTAAACTGACCACTTTGAGAACTGTTTCTGAATCTCTTCCAGGAAAAAACAGACACAGAGACAAATAGAAATCTGCAAAGAAATTGTGTTCTTTCAGGACCAGATGCATTTCCTCTGGATCACAACTTAAGGTGACTTGATGGAGTTCATTACATATCTTTAAAAAAGGGACACATAAGAACATTTCTGCTTTATCATTTTATGACAACTTCCAATGCAAAATCTATGTAGGAAAGACCATTTATTGGTTCCGTCCCCAAGGTCATGAAATTCCAATGCAGTTTCACCCATCCTACTTAGAGCAGACACCAATTGTGGCTAATAATAACAGTCTGAATCAACAGACATAGTAGTAGGGGTTTTGAAAAGGAATTCCAGGAAGGAAAAGGATAGGAGCAATAGACTAACATGATTGTATCCATAATGAGATCTGATTAGCTGGGTAAGTAGTACTCCCATTCTTGTGAGGTAGTGAATGGTGCAACTAGATGGTTGGTCATTCTTGTGCTGTCTAATGGAGCAGTTTGTGCAGGTCAGGGAGCTAGGAGGTGTAACAACTAACATTCCCACAACAGTCTGGACCAGGTAGAAAAGCACAGACAGCAGTCCTGGCACACTCCTATATAGCCAAGATATTTCTGTCTTCTATGTTGTGAGAAAAAAGTGTTGACCTGCTTCCCTTTTCAGAAAAGGCTTAGGGAGTAGGGGGAGAATTTAGTCTCACCACTTTGCATCCCAGGGAATTTGAAAGGAGTCAAAATCATTTTCGTAGTGTCATAAGCATTGGAAGAGCATTTTGAGAAATTTTTTCCTTGGTATTATAATACTTTATATTTTAAGTAAATGATTTGTGTTCTTTGTTGTAATGGAATTCTAAATGATTTGTTATCAACATCCTCAATCTAAAAGGAAGCGGAAAGTTTATAATCTAGATGATATTCAGGTGAGAGGATTTTTGCATGTGAAAAAGATGCATAAGTTTAAATCAAAACTATGTCAGTGTTGGGTGGGAGGGTATTTACAGTAAACAGTAATTATAATCTTCAAAGGTATGCACACATACCTGAGAAATCATTAGTGCTAATAATCTGCCTCATATGTATGTTCAAAAATTTGCCAGCAGAGGTCAGTACCTAGCAGGGAAATAATTCCTATGTAATTCAAAAGAAGCATATTGTCCACTTTTACATCTGAAAAAAGAAATAGGTTGCCTATACTATTTCTATGGCACGTTATGAGCTTAGGGAAGCTAGGTAGTGTGGTGGACAGAGAACAGGGTCTGAAATCTGAAAAACTCTTCTTGTGGTCAAATCTGGCCTCAGACACTTACTAGGTATATGATCTTGGGCAAACATTTAATATTGTTAACTCAGTTTCCTCATCTGTCAAATGAGTTGGAGAAGAAAATGACAAACTACTCCAGTCACTTTGTGAAGAAAACCCCAAATGAGGTCACAAAGAGTTAGACATGACTGAAATGACAAGCAAATGGAAGTTAAATGATGTGCCCAAGTTCACACAGGTTTAGAGTCCTGAATTGTTTCATCATGCCATCTTGGATACATCATTTAACTTCCATTCCCCAGGTTTCCTCAGGTATAAAATGGGGACAATAATAGCACTTATCTCCCAAGATTGTGAGGATCAAATGAGATAATGCTTGCAAAGTATGTAGCATAGTTCCTAGCACATTATATTAATGACAGCTATTGTAATTTTTGTTGTTTTTAGAAGTCTCTGGATGGCAGTATCTGTAATATTAATTCTGGAAAGTCCGAAAAACTCTTAGGAGCTACCACAGTCATAACTGTTGTATTCCCAGAAAATAAAGTTCATGTCACCAAAGTCTTTAGCTCTGTCAAATAGCTCAACATTAGAAATGAATACAATTTTATCAGTATAAATGATATTATAGAATAGGCATTAGTATCTGCTCTGCTACAGCACCCTCAGGGACTTCATGGGATCTTTCTTCTATCTGACTCACAGCTGAAACCTTCCATGAATGTTATCTCTGCCAATAGAATGTGAGTTTCTTGAGATCAGAGACTATCTTACTTTTTACCTGTACCCCCAGTGCATAATAAACACTTAAGAAATACTTTATTCATTCCCTGATAAAAAGTATAAATCCTAAGTATATAGTCTTATAGAGCTGGACCTGGAAGGAGTCTCAGAATCCACCTCATCCTCATCCAATGACCTCATTTTCCTGAAGTCACATAGGTAAAAAGCATCATAAGTACAGAACTTTTTTGACTCCAAAGCCATGGTTCTTTCTACTACATTATACTGTAGGGTATAAAATTGCTTTGGTCAAAAAAACTTCATCACCCAATAGCCAGACAGTTGATAAATTTGAAGTGAGTCAAGCTGATCTTCAGACAACAGACATGCAACTCATCACTGTTTCCCTTTACTAACAGAAATTACAAGTCATAGAAACATATTATCATAGTCTTTCCTCCTTGAAGCAGAAGTCAACATTTGTCATGGCCTTCTAGAACTCAGGATTACTTCCCCATCATGATGAGATATTAGAGGATGGGGAAACTTTAATAAAAAAATACTATTTTGGAAAATGCAACACTAGCACATTAATAATAATACTTATTTCTGTGCATCTTTTACCTGTTGGCATAATCCATATGGCAAAGCAGGATCATTAAAATCAAGCCTGCAATTTCAGCAAGTCCATGAGCACAGAAGTAAATTGAAAAGCAATTAAATTCAATGGGACTTTGTGAAAAGGATGAATAAAAACAAGCTACTAAAATAACTTTTTTGTGGGTTTTGTGCTACAGAGAATAAGTTTTTAGACAAATATTATATTCTATTTCCATTGTAACTTTTAAAAGCAACTCACAGTGTCCTAATCCTAAAATGTCTTGAAGATGAAGGAGGAAGATATTCTCGAATTACTTACTGTAGTAGAAACATTCTGATGAAACCAACTTGGTTTCAAATGGAGCAATAGATTTAAAAATTATGCACATTATAAATATGAAGAGAATTTCTAATAGAAGCTTGCACAGTTGTTGCTTTTGAAAATTTAACTAACATGAGTATATCCTAATCCAGGAATATTGTACATCAAATTTATTTTTTTATATTTTATAATTTTACAATTTATTACATTTATCATTGGACATTTATCACCTGACACCTTCATTAATCAGATTCAGGAAGCTTTCTGGGAGCTTTGCCCCTTGGTGGTTATGGATCCTATAGCTGATTACCACTGGTTTTTTTATGAAATCCTCATATTTACCTTCCAGCCTCTCAATTCTAAGCACTATGTAATACAGAATCCCCACTTTGATATGTGAATATTACTATTGTTTGCAACAATAAAGAAAATTACTTAGTAGGTCTAATGTGATAGATATCTCCTGGTAGCAGTCATGGGAGGTCATGCCTAATGTCTATTTCTACAGGAATCCACAGGAAAATGAAAAAAAAAGAGAGAGAGAGAGAGACATCAGCAGCTGAAAAAGAAAAAGTACAAAAGAGTTCTTTCAAGGTGAATGAACTGCCTCAGTTTCAGAACTCACTGTTATTCCATTTGAAATCTGAAGGAATTGAATTGCCATCTGTGCCTATTCAGTAATTCCTAATGACTGGAACATTCAGTCTGCTACTGAAGGCTGGTCTACAGCTCCTTACTTCTTAGGTCACTGAGTTGGTAAGAAGTAAGCTTTATTCCATATGCTTTTGACTAGTGTTAAAATATGCTGAAGGAAAACAAACACCAGTTTCTTACAACAGCAACAAAAAATCAACTGATGCTGGACAGACTACAGTAGAAAGGAATGATCTAAGAATGTCCTGAAAAAGAACTCCAGGAAATGTAGCACAGCTGTAAAATTCTGGGAAATATATCTGCCAAAAGAGAATTCTGATAGTTGACAAATCAAATTGCATTAGATAGACTGGCTTGTTTTGAGCAAAGGTGTCTGACAGCAAAGGGAAATCAATTCCTACAAGTGGTTATAATGGCTACAAAACAAAGAGCAATATTTGCATAGGAAAAAGGTAGCAAGATCTTGATCTAACACTTGTTTTTCAGTCATATTTTCTGATCCATGGATAATATTAATAGTGACTTTTGAACATTATATGAATTTGCATGTTATGATTTCTATTATAAGAATCCTATCAAGACAAATTGAATTTCATGATCATAAAGAACTCCTAAAAGGTTGAAAATTTTCCCTATGCCTTATTTTATTTACAAAATTCTAGATATTAAGAAGAATAGTTTTCAAAAATATAATTCTGATAACTATCCTACCTCACAAAATCTCAATTTTTTTTCTTTCTAAAGTAAGTTTTATTTTGGACAATATTATTCTGCACAGATTTTCAAAGAATGAAATTTCAAAGAAGATTTAGTTATATGATTTCAATACATATATTACTTAAGTTTAACCCAGTTTTTATTCTGATAAAGACGAAAATAACCTTCCATTACAATTAAACATATACTTAGTAGCTAAGTGTGATACTATATGATAAATAATATACTAAATGTTGTGTATAATGATGAAAAAATAAAATGTATCCCTGCCTTCAAGAAATTTACATTCAACTATACAGGGGTCCTCAAACTACGGCCCATGGGCCAGATGCAGCAGCTAAGGACGATTGTTCTTCTCACCCAGGGCTATGAAGTTTTTTTATTTAAAGGCCCACAAAGCAAAGTTTTTGTTTTTACTATAGTCTGGCCCTCCAACAATCTGAGGGACAGTGAACTGGCCCCCTATTTAAAAAGTTTGAGGACCCCTAATACTAGAATGATATAGAATGTTCCAAGTAAGCATGGATGGACTTGCTTTCAATTTTGACTATATGTCTCCAGAATATATCAAAGCAGCCTAATTCTAACCATAAATGTTTGTTGAATTAATTAAATACCAAAACATTGATTTTCAATTCTAAAATGAATTTGTAGAGTAGCTAATATATTTACTATGTTGTCTTTCTTTATCATTCTTTGAAGATCATAATATTTATAGGTGAAAGACTTTGATCCTATATATCCCAATTAAGTGGTAATTGTAGAAGCATAATCAGTTAAGGAACATTAAGTATATGGGGGTGGCTAAATTCCCTGAACTAAGAATAGCAATACCCATCCAGTGCCAACATCAAAGTAGCACCATGGATAGTTCTCAGTTAAGAAACCACCTCTTCCATAAAGAATGCCAACTCTCACACCCCCATCCCAATTGTTAGTATTTACTTTTCCCTTAAATAACCTTGTTTGATACATACATTTAGTTATATTCTGTGCCTTTCTCTTCCCTTTCATGTTTTTGTATTTGCAACTCCCTCCTTCCTCCCCCCCCCCTCCACCTAGAACATAGGCATTTATTAGAAACTTGTTGATTGACTAGAAATGGACTAAAGGAAAACTAAGAGAGGGGGAAAGAGTAGAGTAGAATAAGTGGGAAAGAGAGCAGTGAACTAGCCTTTATTTTTATGCCAGACCATTAGCCAAATAGTAGGCTTTGTTTTAATGTAAAGAAAAACTTCATAACAATTAGGATTATCTAAGAGTAGAATTGCCACCTCTTTCCCAGAATTCCTATAGTTCTAAAAGCCTCAGTTTCTGTCAAATCCAAGAAATAAAGACCCAAATATATGTATATAATCACATGTGCTCTCTCTGTCTCCATCTCTCTTTGTGTCTCTTTCACACACACACACACACACACACACACACACACACACACTTTCTCACATTAGGAACTTCCATGTATATTCTTAGAAGAAGTATTATGTGATAATTAATGCTCTGAACCTCAGTTTTCTCATATTTAAAATAAAAATAAAATTAATATCTAACTCACAGGGTTCTTTTGAGATTCAAATGAGATGACATATGTAAAGTACTTTCCAAAACTGAAAGTGCTATGCAGATATTATTAGTTATTATTAGACACACACCAAATATCAATACACATATAGAAATACTCACATAATAACTTAGGTTTACAAATATATGTATAAAATTCACATATAAAGACAAACCTACACGGAGTACTTTCTTACCTTAATTTTCTACCACCACATGCAGAAATTTTGTACTGAAGTAATCCTAAAAATATTTAAAGGTCTCATAAAATATAAGTAATTATGATGTAGGAGAGGAGAGACAGACTTTAATCTAAGTCCTGGGCATCAAAGCCAAAGCTCTGAGGATACAGCCACTTATGATGGAAGACTAAAGGAACAAAATGAAAAGTTCTTTTTAATATTAATTTGTATTAATATGTATTTTAATGCCAGAAACAATAACTATTCATAGCATGTAGGCATTTTTGTATTGTCAAGTACATGTTATAGTGAATGCTTACAACCTCTAGTTCAGCATCACACAGACAACAAAAATTTCAAATCTTCCAAAGGGCACACAGATACTCACTCCAGACTCTGTTGGTCTCTAAAATTCAAACAATCCCTGCTGTTTATTCTGTCTAGCTGGAAACTGTATTTTTTCCCCTTCCTTTTTCTTCAGTGTCTCTTTTCTTCTCATTCTTCTGTTTTCCCAGTCTTAGTTTTATCTACTAGCCCCACTGTTTAGCCTCTCAACCCTAGCCGCTTTACTCTCTTCTCTACCTTATGTTCTCCCCTGCTTGTGAAGGACCAAGTAGTAGTTCTAGTTAAATCTCCAGAAGTGGAACAAAGTGTCAGTTGTTAGTGGACCTGCAGCCAGACAAATATGGTAAGGCTGCCATGGAGACTGGCAGAAGAGAAATATGGGAAAGCCTTTTGAAGATGGAAGGTATGAAGGAAAGTAGAGAAGCTTTACATATATAATTTATATTTTTAATTTAAATTTATATATATGCATATATATATAATTTAAAACTATTAATATGAATTTGAGATAATTTGTGGAGTGGTTGTCACACAGATTCAACATTACTTGAACTTGTCCTAAAATAATGGTTACAATTTGGCACTCTACCATTTAAGAGACATGTGGAAAACTTTTGAAAAGTTTAAAATTTGAATGAGAATATATGAACAATATAAAAATAGACCTAAGGGTCTAAACATAGGGTCAAAAGATGAGAAAAAGCTGAAGGAACTAGAATTATCAAAGATAATCTGTCAATGACTGAGGTTTTTGAAATACATCTAACAGGTCTTCCTGACAACTGAACAGCTTGATTTCGATAATAAGACTGAACTTTTAACAAGGTATAACTTCTTGTTCATATTAATGGGTTGAGTAGGTGAACTGAATAAGATAACATAGTGGTTACTTTAGCACATTCAGTGTCTTGACTTATTAATTCTTAAGTTTTGTAATATCAAAAGTAAGAAGTGGATTAGCCTCTGAAAGACAAAAACATTAGATGGATCAAAAGACTTTAGTAAAGTAATAATACTCTCCTTGTCATTTAAAATTTATGTGGGGACAGCTAGATGATGTAGTGGATAGAGCACCAGCTCTGAAGTCAGGAGGATAAGAATTCAAATCTGACTTCAGACACTTAACATTTCCTGGCTGTGTGACCCTGAGCAAATCACTTAACCCCAATTGCCTCAGCAAAGAAAGAAAGAAAGAAAGAAAGAAAGAAAGAAAGAAAGAAAGAAAGAAAGAAAGAAAGAAAGAAAGAAAGAAAGAAAGAAAGAAAGAAAGAAAGAAAGAAAAAGAAAAAAGAAAGAAAGAAAAGAAAAAGAAAGAAGGAAAGAAGATGTATGTGATGTCACTGGGTCTATATCCCAAAGAGATCATAAAAGAGGGGAAAATGATCCATATATGCAACAATGTTTGTATCAGCTCTTTTTAGAAATTGAATGGATATCCATAAATTGGGAAATGGCTGAATAAGTTATGGTCTATAAAGGTAATGGAATATTATTGTTCTATAAGAAATGTTGAGCAGGCTGATTTCAGAAAAGCCTGGAAAGACTTACTGAACTGATGCTGAATGAAGTGAATAGAATTAAGAAAGAGAACATTGTACACATTAACAAGATTATATGATGATCAACTGAGATGTGCTTGACTTTTCTCAAAAATGTGGTGATTCAAGGCAATTCTAAGACTTGGCATGGAAAATGCCATTTGTGTGTGTGTGTGTGTGTGTGTGTGTGTGTGTGTGTGTATATATATATATATATATATATATATATATATATATACACACATATAAAGACTGAATTTGGATAAAAACATAGTATTTTCACTTTTTATCTGTTTGTTTTTTGCTTTCTCATGTTTTTTCTCTTTTGGTCTGATTTTTCTTATACAACATGACAAAGAAAAATATGTTTAAAAGAATTACATATATTTAAACTATATCAGATTGCTTTCTGGATTTTTTGGAGAAGTGGAGGTAAGACAGTAAGAGAGAAAAGTCCTTGAATCTGAGATGATGACCTCACCTGAGATCCCTCTGTATCCTCCCTGGTCAACCCTGCAAACACAATCTACTTCGGATTAGTAAAATTACAAAGCTAGGCACAATACAGACCAGTGACCTCTGACTAAATGATTTCACAGATCTGTTTTGGACTTAAGTTTTTTTGTCTTTGTAATGGTTCAATAAATACTCAGTTGGTCCTTAAAAACAATTTACCAGGGGCAGCTAAGTGGCACAATAGATAGAGCACCAGCCCTAAAGTCAGGAGGACCCGAGTTCAAATCTGGTTTCAGATATTTAATACTTCCTGGCTTTCCAACTTTAGTCAAGTCACTGAGCATCTTCTCCTTCCTCCTACAACACCTTCAAATGTTACTATTCCTGATCAAGAAATCAAAGGAAAAAATCACAGTAAATCTTACTTATAGCCCAAGGCACTACAGGGTAACAGACAGTTCTTTTTTTTTTTTTTTTTTTTTTTTTTAATAGCCTTTTATTTACAGGATATATACATGGGTAACTTTACAGCATTAACAATTGCCAAACCTCTTGTTCCAATTTTTCACCTCTTACCCCCCCCCCCCTCCCCTAGATGGCAGGATGACCAGTAGATGTTAAATATATTAAAATATAACTTAGATACACAATAAGTATACATGACCAAAACATTATTTTGCTGTACAAAAAGAATCAGACTCTGAATTATTGTACAATTAGCTTGTGAAGGAAATCAAAAATGCAGGTGTGCATAAATATAGGGATTGGGAATTCAATGTAATGGTTTTTAGTCATCTCCCAGAGTTCTTTTTCTGGGCATAGCTAGTTCAGTTCATTACTGCTCCATTAGAAATGATTTGGTTGATCTCGTTGCTGAGGATGGCCTGATCCATCAGAACTGGTCATCATCTAGTATTGTTGTTGAAGTATATAATGATCTCCTGGTCCTGCTCATTTCACTCAGCATCAGTTCGTGTAAGTCTCTCCAGGCCTTTCTGAAATCATCCTGTTGGTCATTTCTTACAGAACAGTAATATTCCATAATTTTCATATACCACAATTTATTCAGCCATTCTCCAACTGATGGACATCCATTCAGTTTCCAGTTTCTAGCCACTACAAAAAGGGCTGCCACAAACATTCGTGCACATACAGGTCCCTTTCCCTTCTTTATAATCTCTTTGGGATATAATCCCAGTAGTAACACTGCTGGATCAAAGGGTATGCACAGTTTGATAACTTTTTGAGCATAGTTCCAAACTACTCTCCAAAATGGTTGGATTCGTTCACAACTCCACCAACAATGCATCAATGTCCCAGTTTTCCCGCATCCCCTCCAACAATCATCATTATTTTTTCCTGTCATCTTAGCCAATCTGACAGGTGTATAGTGGTATCTTAGAGTTGTCTTAATTTGCATTTCTCTGATTAATAATGACGGTAACAGACAGTTCTGTGGACACTGCAGACAGGGGTCTAGACAGTAATGGCCACTCAGAGCCTTATAGCAGATTGAGAAGGTTGTATGCCTGAGCAAGAATAGGTGTCTGAACAAAATCAGGAAAGAGAAGATCCAACCTTGTTCAGTGTACAGGAGTAGATGCTATTTGGTAATTCCATCGCTCATTATTCAGTTCCAAATCACAGATTCAGACTGTGATGGGGACCTTTGCCTAGGGGTTAGTCCTAAGGAAGACAAACTTTAACAAATGAAGGACAGAAAGGAAATAAACATTTATATAACACCTCCTATGTTCCAAGGACTGTGCTAAGTATTTTACAAATATTCTCTCATTTGAATCTCACAACAACTCTGTGAGATAGATGTTATTATTAGTTACTATTCAGCTTTGCAGATTTGCTTTGAGGCTGAGGTATCCTGATTTTTTTATCCTGATGTGAATGAATGAAAATTCAACCAAGTCACTATATTGTTAGTCACAGATTTACTGAAAGATGAAGACTATTACTGGAAATTGATAGGCTGTCCTCTATCCTGGAGACCTATGGCATTTCTCTGACTTGAAAAGAGTAGAGCCACATTGTTAAGAGGGTCTGGGAACCTTCCTTAAATATGAGTGAATTCCTGGATGTCTCTTACAGAATGTCAACATTTCAGATGGATGCAAGAAAATCCCATATGGTATCTATGTTCCCCTCTTTTGGGGCCCCTTTCTTTCTAGACATCCCGTGCTAATGGATATGCTTATTACCTCCGCATTATCTGGGTTTTACTTTTCTGTTCTTGGTGAGTCTGTGATGGTAAGGCTTTACCAAACAGCGTTGGCATTTTTCTGATGGGACATCTCTCTAAGACTGTTCTAACCACATAAGGACACCTTTAAGAGTCTCAGACACAAGACAATCTTGTCTTTAGATTTAGGGCAGCATATCATCCCAAAGCTGATATAAATGATTTCCATACATGAGATGATGAGTCTGAGTCATTTTTTGTAAAGTATGGGCTAGCTCCCTGGAGGGCTTCAGGGTCAGACAGAATCAGGATGAATTAAAGTCTATGGTATTTAGGGGGAGAAGTGAAGGAGGCAGCCAAGCAAAAACCCTGGATCCTGGAGTCCTGAGTCACCAGCCTCTCTTCTCCTCATCCTGCTGCCAAGTGCCTCTGCCTCTCTCTCTCCATCCTCCAATCCTTGGCTATGATTATCTTAACACCAAAGTTCAGCAAGTACCAACAGTGAGAAGAGCCATTTATCCAAATAAATGCTAGTAGAGTCATTGTCTCATATAGAATGGGTAATTAGCCTTAAGTGCTTGGTTGTCTGATTCAAGTGTACCTTTTTGGAATTTCAGCTCTCTACAATTATTGATCCAAGTTAGCACAAGCTTACCTTGAAAATCAGAGATCTCCATTTTGGTTTGATATAGGGAAATCTGTTCATAAAAACAATTAATACAACTAAGATAGATAGTATAATTTACCAAATAAAGGCAAATATTGAAGGCTAATTGACTCCTGTTCCATACTGCCACACTATTAGTCCACCATTGCTTAGAGAAAACCATTACTATTGAAAACAATAAAGGCAAGAATAAGAAGTTCCCCAGTCAAAACAAATTCAGAGGAGAGTTACTTTCTTTTCCTACCAACCTTTCCAGAAACTGGAGATGAGTTGGAATCACAATCCAAACAGTATGGTTGACAGAGTGGAAGTGCTGGAAGCTGGTAAGGGCAATCATACCTGATGAGGATCAGACCCTCATACTGTATATGTCAAAGATGTCTGCAAAAATAATGGAAGAGAAGGAGCACAAGGAGGTCAACTTCCTTATAGATATAATGTTTCCAGAATGGGAGTTTAGCATCAAATTAACTTCAATTAGCATCAAATCAAATCAACTGCCATTTAAAGGCAGGCCTTTAAAATCCTCAGCTCTTTCTGCAACCTCCCTAAATACATCTATCTCATTCTATATTTGTGCAGTTGATTTTTTGATACTAAAAATTAGGATATAACTTAAATTTCTTCTTGATTGTAGCAAGATCAAACAACCTATTCAATTGTGATAAAACCAGCATTTTTCTCCCTATAACCCCAGATTCTGTAACAGCTTCCTTGCCACATATAACACACACACAATTTGGGCATCCTAGGTTCCCAGCAGTTTCCCTAATGCAGTTTCCTGTCTCCCAACTCCTCAAATGCTCTCCCCATGCAATCTGATTGAATCCAGCTTCCCTGATACAACTTCCTGATGAGGAGACCTAAAAAGTTCTAACTAGGTATAGACTGGAACCCCCAGACTCGGTGGGTACCTGAGACCACACAAGACACCATGTCTGATGATGTATTGAACAGAGACAATTTTCAGATGGAGACAAAGTGAGTCATCTCCCAAAAAGTTAAATATGATTGTACCCTTGTATATTCTTGCTGTTTTAGGACATCTTCCTTTGTTAAAAGTTCAGTAACTTGTGAATGAATGCCTCATTTCATTCCCACATGGAACCTGAGCTTTGAGGGTGCTGGCTATGGAATCACACTAACAATATCAAGGATTTTTAGGTGCCTATTGTGACATCCAACATATTAGCTATTCATACCAATTTCATATCAGTTGATATTTTGATAAACACATAATCTATGGCTTCATCCAAATCATTGGTCAATGATAAAGACAGAGATTTGGGGTGCTCCACTAGATGATAAAGATAGCTATATGAGTGCTACTAGAGATTTTCCTCCAGATTGACATGAATTTATCAATCATATCTCTTGGGATTTTCTAGGTAGAGGAAAATAGCCTTAAAAACAAATGGAAAAATGTATTTACTTTCCAAATCAAAAGTAAGATATTTTAATCAACATATAAAGTAACTTTTTTGGCTTTTAAAAAATCAGTAGCATGTCAAACACAAGCAGAGACTGGGTCATTTTGAATGGGATTGGCCATGTATCCCATCTTTCTTTACAGTAAGTCCTAGAAGAATAGTCTCCTATAGTGGATCAAGCTTTCCTGAAATGATTATGTGGTTCTTTGAAAACCTTTCAAACACAAACATGATATTTTTTTTTTGGTATGAGAGTGGATCAAGCCTTCTTCAAATGATTATGTGGCTCAAAAGTTTACAAACCTTTCAAATATAAGCAAGGTATTTTTTGTTATGAGAGCCTACTCACTGAAAATCTGAAATATTTCTCAAAAGGATTTTAAACACAAACTTCTAAAGTTCCATATAAAATCCACAGTAATATAATATTAAAATGTATATATTTATTCTCATAAAAGTCACTTTTTATGACAAATAAAAATGTTACCATTTAAATAGCTGTCATTTGATATTTTGAATAAAAATACTTAAGATGGTATTGGAAAATTATTTTTAAAAGTTCAGAATTCTGAGTTCATTGGTGTAGGGAATTCCCCATAAGGAAAACCACTCTATAGATTAGAACATCTATGATTTATCATCTTCAAAGATTTGTCTGGGAATAATCAAATTGTCCTGAGTTACAGAGACATTATGTATCTGATGAAGCTAGATCTTTCTGACTGAGATAAATCTCTATCTCCCCATGTTTTGTTTTATTTTGAAAATTGGAACATTTGTTCTCCAATTTTAATTGCATTTCTCCCACTTTTTATGATTTTTTTTATCTATCACTAACAATGGCTCAGTGTTTATATTTGCCAATTCTTTCAGGACCTGAGAGTGTAGTTTATTTACACCTAGTGACTTGAATTCATCAAGAAAAGCTAAGTCTACTATCTTTTTACTCTTCTTGATTATCATTTTTGTTCCATAATCTCCAGTGTAAAAGCCATTCTCTTTTGCAGAGAGACCAAAAACAAAATAATAGTTTTAGCAGCTTTACTTTCTTTTTGATGCTAGTTATTATCATACCATCTACCTCAGAGATCCTATACTTTCTTTGATCCACAATTTTTCCTTGTATAACTAAAAAACAAAACAAAACGAAACAAAAACCTTTCCATGAGTTCATTCTGGATTTTAGTTGCCCCAATATTTATAGGCCATGCTTTGATAGTCATTTTGTTACTTTATCTTGTTTTCATTTTCTGTATCTTTCTTTTCCTTGCTGTTCCTCCCACAAAACATTCCATCTCTCAACTTCATACATTTTTACTATCTATGCCCTTTGTCTGGAATTCTCTCCCTCCTCATCTCTGTCAAGTGGCTTCCCCGGTCTATTGTTACTCTGCTACTCAATAATCTCTAGAAGCTTCCTCTATTTAGTATGCACCTTTCCAGTTTTCTTATATCTGATAATCCTTTCTCCCACCCCCTTTGTACTCTATGAACCAGTGACAGTGACAGTGGCCTCTTTGCTATTCCTTGAACAAGACACTGCATCTTCATTGACTGTTTCCCATGTGTGTCTCTAGGCCTCTCGGCTCCTTCAAGTCTCAACTAAAATCCTATCTTCTCCATGAAGCTTTTCTCAATCTTACTTAATACTAGCTCCTTCCCTCTGTGCTTGTCTCCAATTTATCCTGTATATATTTTGTTCGTACATAGTTGTTTGCATGTTGGGTCCCCCGTTAGATTATGAGCAATAACTAATTTTTTTTCTCTTTGGTTGTATGTCCAGCACTTAGCGCAGTACCTGGCTCATAGAAGGTATTCAATCAATGATTGTTGACTTGAATTGACTATTAAAAAGATTCCGGCCACAAGAATTGATTAAATGTCTCCTATATTCCAAGTATTGTGCTAAGTAAACAATGGGGATACAAAGATGACCAAAAGTAGTCCATCTTCAAGGAATTCACATTCTAATGGGAAAGACTACTTGTAAATAACTATGTATATGGGAGGTATAAAGAATAGATGGAAGGCTAACTAAGAGGGGAGAACATTAACTTTGTAATCTAAAATCATTGGGATCAATGTTGACCCACATGAGGAGGATGCCTGTTTGTGAGCTAAGCTGATGCTTCAGTGATGTAAGTGAAGTGCTTAATGAATTCCTCTACCTCCAAAAAAATTAGCAGTATGTCAGTTATCTTGAGTTCATACAGAGTTTTTTTTTATTTCTTTTACTGTATTTTGAGTATACCTCAATAGCTTTCTTAATAGGCAACCCATTCCCCCCCCCCAGCTAACAAAATACAGAGACTTCGTACAAAAGCTACAGGAGACTTTCAATAACCCAAATGACTCCAAATCCATTTAGCTGAAGATCTGTCATCTCCAGCAGGGGAAGGGTTCAATCACTGGAGTTTATCAGGAGCTTTTGCATGCTGACTCTGGATCTCCTGGAGGAGGAACTAGATGACCGAAGGATTTGTTTATGGAGAGCCTGACAGACATGATTTGGGATAAGTTATCAAGAAATAAAATGATGGGGCAGCTAGGTAGCACAGTGGATAGAGCACCAGAACTGAAGTCAGGAGGACCTAGTTTAAATTTGCCATCAAACACTTAACACTTCCTGACTGTGTGACCCTAGACAAATCTCTTAACCCCAATTACCTCAGCAAAAAATAAAATAAATAAATAAATAAAAATAAGATGATACCTACCTTGGGCTCACGAGATAAACTTTATGCTTGGAGAGACAACTTTACATCTGAGCTAGGCAATGTCAGACTTCATACAGGTGCCATTCACTTTATTTTCCAAACCCTGCCCTATCTCTTATCCCCCACAAATCCATAAAGTTTTGAGTAGGGAATACAGGAGGGGGTCATTGCATTGCAAAGCATTCTAAAATGATACCTGCAAAGAAGACCAGTTATGTGTACTTCTACTTTCATTATGTCCCTCAACAAGAGTCTAAGGGAGCAAAGAATATCATAATTTTACTATGACGGGCCTGTTGACAGAATAAAATCTGCTACCTCACCCTGCCCATCCCATCCCTGCCAACTATCCAGAAAAATGCCTTTCTTATTTCAGTCTTTGAACTTAAATATAGACCCCAGCTCTGGGTTTTGGTGAGCTGTTCCATCCTTAGATATAGTCAGGGGCAAAAAAGAGCATCCTTTATCTTTTAAATCAAGATCAATGATTCAAAACCTCTTGTTTACATGGTCCTCTGTGGAAAAACAAAGGGAGAGCTTGTTCTAGATGTCTCCCCGATCATATATATTTCTTTTGGTCCAGGGGTCCTAATGAATAGTTTCAGCCATTTACAAATAAAAATGGGCAGTTTTCTTCTTCTGTTCCCTGTGCCTAAATGCTTTTCCTTCTCAGCTCCACCTACTGACTTCCCTGGCTTCACATCCCAACTAAAATTCTATTTTTCAGGAAATTTTTTCCCAATCCTTCTTAATTGTAGTATCTTTCCTCTGTTAATTATTTCCTACTTATGTTGCATGTAACTTGTATGGATTTTTTTTTCACATTTCTCTCTCAGTAGATTATAAACACCTTCAGGGCAGGGACTGACTATGGCACTATTTTTGTATCCCCAGCACTTAGCACAATGCCTGGCAACAGGGTCTTAATAAATGTTTGCTGATTTATTGGTTATTTTTCATACTATGTTTCAGGCCTCACAAATCAGCAATCTGGCATCCTGCCACAGAAATAGACCCTAACCATTTTAAGTCAGCCTTCTCTGCATATGATATTACATCTAGGGAATCTGGCATCAGCAAAAGTTTGCCTAGATCTTATCAAGTTTACTGAAAAAGTGTAGAATTTCTACTCTCAGGCCCAGCTGTCTACTCTCTAACAGGAAAAAAAAATCTTTCCAGAAAAAGGAACAGAATTTCTGATTAAGGGGATACATTATCCATTGGGTAGGCTCAGAGAGTAATACTGAATTTTTGCCATAAGAGACTGGAGGCAGGCTGCTCAGTGCTGCTATTCAAGGCCTTTTATGATGTCACAAAAGAATTCTGTCAGTCGGTGTAGCTAGATGATGCAGGGGCAACTAGGTGGTTCAATGGATAGAGTGCTGGCCCTGACTGAAGTCAGGAGAACCTGAGTTCAAATCTGGCTTCAAATACTTAACACTTCCTAGCTGTGTAACCCTGGGCAAGTCACTTAACCCCAATTGTCTCAGCAAGGAAAAAAAAAACAAGAATTCTGTTAGTCCCATCTACAGCGTAATATTAGCCAGTGCATGTGGGCTGTGTAATATGTGCCCAAACAAGGACCAATGGCCAAATTGCCACATAGGCTATTATAACCACTTCCAACTCTCCTGAAAACCTGGGCAACAATACTGATAAACTTGATCAATAACTTCTTACCCCGACAGATCTATGAATTCTTAAGTATGGGAATTCCCTGCAGCAATATAGAGGATAACCCAACTATAATTTCTAATCTTAGGGCATTTCTTGTGACTCAGAAATGCTAAAGTAACTTGCTCATTCAGTCATATCCAACCCTTTGTGACTTCATGGACTATTGAAGACTACCCCATTACTGTACAGGGGGTTTTGTGGGCAAAGATACCAGAGTGATTTGTCATTTACTTCTTTAGTAGATTAGGGCAAATAGGGTTAAATGACTTGCCCAGGGTCACACAGCTAGGAAGTGTCTGAGGCTGGATCTAAATTCAGTATTTGCATTCTATTCACTGTGCTATCTACCTGCTTCATTTCAATGGTAGACAACTTCATAAAAAGAAGCTTCCTTCATTTGACCATGTAACTCTCCTCAGTTGACTCTTATGACTTCCTATTCCTTCTAGTATGAAAATAAATTCATCTATACAATCTGGTTCCAGCCCATTTTTCTAGTCTTATTTGTCATTACTTTCCCTCTTGCATTTTTCAATTTAGCAAGACTGTTTTTTCCCTCTTTTCCTTACTCTTGATATGCTATCTTCCATCTTCATGCCTTTGCATTACCAATCCCACAAGCCATGAATCTGAGGAATTCCTCATCATCTCTGCCCTAGAATTCCTCACTTTCTTTTTGACATAGATTAAGTATCATCTTCTGCATGAAGCCTTTCTGATTTACCCAATTTTTAGCAGCTTTCCGGACAATCATCTATTTAAATATTTCATATTTATTAATCTTATATTTATGCTCTATATATTTTTATGTACTTGGAGAGTACATAAAGTAAGTATTGACTCATTCTTTGTATTTCTATCATCAACACAATGCCTGACAAATAGTATGCATTTAATAAATACTTAATGATTGATTGCTTGAACCCCTGTTCCATATTCCTTGCAATATCCAAGCTGGTTTGGTTATTTCTCAAGGAAGCCTTCAACATGCATGACCTCCCTTTCACCTAACAATTTTGTTCTATTGTCTTTACTATTCTCCAGATTAAATTTCACTTCTCTATTTATCTGTCACCTTCAATCCAATGACTCATTAAAGAGAACCAACAAGAAACTACAATACCTTCATTTTTTGGATAAATTAACTTTTGGTTTATGAAAGAATTCTAAGAAATTGATCTCCTTTTCCACTCTGAACATGCTCTTAAACTATGACTTTAATCCTTAGTTCTTCCCTGAAATCACTCCCCATACTGACAGAGGTAACTCTTTTGGGGAGTAGGAGGTAAAACAGACAAACGGTAGGCTCAAGAAAGTGGAGAGCCATAGAACCTTAGGGAAGTCTTTGTAATGCCTGATTCTCAGTACTTGTAATCCTTAGCTTTTTTAAGACTGAGTTCAAGTACCACCTTCTCTATAAGGCATTTCCTAATTCTTTCAGTTGTTAATTATCTCTCCCTTTTAAAAAGTATGATAGTTGAACTATAAAAACAATATTAGGCTATCATTTAATATTAGTTCAGGAAGTTGCCATAAGTAAGATACCATAGGTCTTTGACATATAGTAGTATAGAATGCCTACTACTTCCAAGAGAGTACTATTATGTATTTTTTCTATAAACTTGGTGTTCACTTTTCTGTGGGCACTTTGCATCTCCAAGAATACAAGCCTTTTTTTGCATCTCCAAGAATATAAAATAGGGACTGTTTTGTTTTTGTCATTTTGTCACCAATGCTTCCAATATTGTCTTGTGCAGAGAGTGTGTAATCTGTTGAACTAAACTGAATTTGCTTCTTGAACCCTTAATCTTATCTCTTAATAGTCTTACTTTTTAAACTCTATGTTTCCTAGCTTAGATCCCAATTCAGCTTTAGACATCAGTTCCAACATCTGCCCTTTCCAAGTCTTCTATTAGCTGCTGGGTTCTTAATCTTAATTCATTTGTCAACCAATTCTCACCCACCCAAATTTTTTTCTTCTTTTCCTCATCTCCAAAGCAAGGTAGAGGGATGTGAAAGATGTTCAGAAAATACCATGAGCACTGAAAAATATGCTTCTGAAGACATTTATTCTAGAGAAGAGATGATTGAGAGGACATAGTATCTGTCCTAGGATGTTTTGTAAAAGAGGAATTAGACTATGCTTGACTCAGAGGACAGAATTAGGAACAATGGATAGAAGTTACAAAGAGAAGAATTTAGGCTTCAATTCATTTCAACAAACATCAATTAAGCAGTTACTCTATGAATACAAATAGTGGGGCAGTCTTAGTCCTCAAAGAGCTTATATTCCAAAGTTGAATTTTAGGGGGAAGAGAATATATATTGATAGAATCATGTAGCTTTTATTTTTTATAATTAATATAATTAAATATACTTTTACTCTTCCTAATGCTTTGCTTTCTTTGTATGTCTGATACAAATACAACATGACTCGTTGGTGGAGTTGTGAACGAATCCAACCATTTTGGAGAGTAGTTTGGAACTATGCTCAAAAAGTTATCAAACTGTGCATACCCTTTGATCCAGCAGTGTTACTACTGGGCTTATATCCCAAAGAGATTATAAAGAAGGGAAAGGGACCTGTATGTGCACGAATGTTTGTGGCAGCCCTTTTTGTAGTGGCTAGAAACTGGAAACTGAATGGATGTCCATCAGTTGGAGAATGGCTGAATAAATTGTGGTATATGAATATTATGGAATATTACTGTTCTGTAAGAAATGACCAACAGGATGATTTCAGAAAGGCCTGGAGAGACTTACACGAACTGATGCTGAGTGAAATGAGCAGGACCAGGAGATCATTATATACTTCAACAACAATACTAGATGATGACCAGTTCTGATGGATCAGGCCATCCTCAGCAACGAGATCAACCAAATCATTTCCAATGGAGCAGTAATGAATTGAACCAGCTACACCCAGAGAAAGAACTCTGGGAGATGACTAAAAACCATTACATTGAATTCCCAATCCCTATATCTATGCCCACCTGCATTTTTGATTTCCTTCACAAGCTAATTGTACAATATTTCAAAGTCTGATTCTTTTTGTACAGCAAAATAATGTTTTGGTCATGTATACTTATTGTGTATCTAATTTATATTTTAATATATTTAACATCTACTGGTCATCCTGCCATCTAGGGGAGGGGGTGGGGGGGTAAGAGGTGAAAAATTGGAACAAGAGGTTTGACAATTGTTAATGCTGTAAAGTTACCCATGCATATAACCTGTAAATAAAAGGCTATTAAAAAAAACAAATACAACAAATACAACATGACTGGAGTGAATATTTTTTAAAAATATGTTTCTCTGTGCATACCCAGTGATCCATTAGTGTTTTTACTGGGTCCATCTCAAAGAGATTTTAAAAAGGGAATAGGACCAACATGTGCAAAAATGTTTGTGGCAGCCCTTTTTGTAGGGCAATGATCTGGAAATTGAGTGGATATTCATCAGTTGGGGAATGGCTGAATAAGTTATGCTATATGAATGCAGTAGAATATTATTGTTCTATAAGAAACAATCAGCAGGATGATTTCAGAAAGGATTGGAGAGACTTACATGAATTGATGCTAAGGATGCTAAGTGAAGTGAGCAAAACCAAAAGAACATTGTATAGAGCAACAAGGAGAAGGATTCCAAGAATTCTGAGATTCTCCTTGTTGAGAATCTCCTCCAAGAATTCTGAGATTTTGTGAAATTTTTTAACAACACAGTATTATCTCCACCACAAGATGAGTCACTAGAATAGAACTGTAGTGGAAACTAATAAATTATATTAGATTATTACTTGCAGTTACCAATGAGGCTATTGAATACAACAACTTGATCTCTACTTTTGTAACTCAGAATTGGATTTTTACTCTGCAAACTTTCACAGTAGTTCTTATTGACAATCTTATCGAGACTGTTTCTCTGATACTACATCCCATTTTTGATCTCTTCCCACTTCCTACTTTCTTGTCCTGTTCCCTGATATTGTCAAGGTATATTACCAGAAAGAATTTAGTCTTCACCATGGACACATTCACCCATGTTCCTGCAGGCCAAAAATACCTGTTCGGTAGGTAGGCAAAACTGTATAACAAATTCACTTAAGTGTACTATTATCAAGCTCACATATCCACATCCAATTTACAAGAATACTTTATTATCTACCAAAACGCAGTTGTCCCCTAGTTTGCTGATCCAGTAACTTTATTATGTCATAAAAAATATTCATCTAGCATGACTTATTTTTGAAAATCCACACTACTTTATTATCACTACTTTCTTTTCCAAGTATTCAGAAGGGAGCTGGGTGTCTCAATGGATACAGCATTGGGACTAGAGTCAGGAACACATAATCCTTCTTCAAATACTAACTTTCCCGGGAAAGTCATTTAATTTCTGATTACCCAATTTCAAAATGAAGATAATAGTATCTCCCAAGGCTGTTGTGGGAATCAAATGTGATAATATTTGTAAAGTACCTGGCACTTAGTAATTATTAATAAATTCTTCCTTCAAATGGAAATTTAGTGGATACCCATCAGTTGGGGATTGGCTGAATAAGTTGTGGTATATGAATGTGATAGAATATTATTGTTCTACAAGAAGTGATGAACAGGCTAATTTCAGAAAAACTTGGGAAGAGTTACGTGAACTGATGCCGAGTGAAGTGAGAAGAGACAAGAGAACACTGTACACAATAATAAGATTATATGATGATCAACTATTGATAGACTTAGCTGTTCTAAGCAATTCAGTGATCCAAGACAATTCTAATAGACTTGAGAAGGAATCCAGAGAGAGAACTATGGATACTGAATGTAGATTTAAGCATAATATTTTCAGCATTTTTTGTTTCTTTGCTTTTTCTTTTTTTGGTCTGATTTTCTTGTACAAAATGACAAATATGGAAATACGTTTAAAAGAATTGCACATATTTAACTTAAATCAGATTGCTTGGTGTCTTGGGAAGGGGGAAATAAAAGAGAGAGGGAGAAAAATCTGGACACAAGATATAAAGATGAATATTAAAACTATTTTTATATGTATTTGAAAAATAAAATACTATTGAAAAAAATTCTTCATTCATAAATCATTCCTTTATTAATTGGTTCTAGGAATTTTTCCAGAAATAGAAATCAAGCTCATCAGCCTATAGTTTCAAAAATATAACATTCTCTTTTTTGAAAATCAAGATAGCAGCCTCTAGTCCTTTGTTACTTTGCCAGTTTTCTAGGATTCTTCCAAAAAGTGATTTACTCATATTCAATTTTCATTTCATTAAAATTTTCACATCTTTGTACAGGGCCACAGATAGTAGGGAAACTCTGGGTGAGGTATAAGACCCTTCAGCCCAGAAGGAATCTGCTAACAATGTCTGGTTCAGCTCCCTGTCTTCCCTAAAGAGTCTCAGCCTTCCTGAGATGTCAGGGGGCAGTGACAATCTGTGTTGTAAGTAAAGCAGAGTGATATCAAGTCATCTATACACAATAGCAAGTTGTTTATATGATCCCACATGCGCAGTACATAGTTAGCGCATGCGCAGTATGCTATAGTTATGTAAGGTTATTAGGATATATAAGGCGGAACAAATTTGGAATAAAGACTTCATGACTGACCATCCACATGAGTCCCCCCCTCTTCACTCCTCTTCTAAGACCAAGGACTCAGGCTAATATTGAGATCCTCCAGAGAGCTAGTCCTGATAAAACACATGTTTTTCAAGTAAACATTTATACAGCCATGTCTTCTCAGTTGGTAAAGCTGATATTAGAAATCAAATGTGGGACTTCACATTTATCCCTAGTAATTTTTAAAATCTTTTTTTGTATTTATTTATTTTTATTAAAGCTTTTTAATTTTCAAAATATATGCATGAATAATTTTGCACCATTAGCCCTTGCAAAATCTTTTGTTCCAGTTTCCCCACTCTTCCCAGCCCTCTCCCCTAAATGGCAAGTAATACAATATGTTAAATATGGTAGAAATATATGTTAAATCCAATATATGCATACATATTTATACAATTATCTTTCTGTACAAGAAAAATCAAATCAAACCAGAAAAAAAAATGATGAAGAAAATAAAATGCAAGCAATCAACAACAAAAAGAGTGAGAATGCTATGTTGTGAACCACACTCACTTTCTCTGGGTGTAGATGGCTCTCTTCATCACAAGATCATTGGAAATAATCTGAATCATCTCATTTAAAGAGAGTCATGTCCATCAGAATTGATCATCATATAATATTACTATTGTCATTTACAATGATCTCCTGGTTCTGCTCATTTCACTTAGCATCAGTTCCTGAAAGTTTCTCCAGGAAATCATACTTCTTATCATTTCTTATAGAACAATAATATTCCATAGCATTCATATACCATAACTTATTCAGCCATTCTCCAAATGATGGGCATCCACTCAGTTTCCAGTTCCTTGCCTCTACAAAAAGGGCTGACACAAATATTTTTGCGCATGTGGGTCCCTTTCCCTCCTTTAAGATCTTTTTGGGATACAGGCCCAGTAGAAACACTGTGGATCAAAGGGTATCATTTATTTCTATACTCCCTAGTGTTCTTAATAGGAATTGGTGTTGGATTTTATCAAATGCTTTTTATGCATCTATTGAAATAATCATATGATTTTTGTTAGTTTGGTTATTGATATAGTAAATTATGTTAATAGTTTTCCTAATATTGAATCAGCTCTGCATTCCTGGTATAAATCCTATTGGTCATAGTGTATTATCCTGGGGATGACTTTCTGTAATTTTGTTGCTAATATTTAATTAAGATTTTTGCATCAATATTTATTAGGGAAATTGCTCTATAATTTTCTTTCTCTGTTTTCATCCTACCTGGTTTAGCTATCAGTATCATATCTGTGTCATAAAAAAAATTTGGCAGGAGTCCTTCTTTCCCTATTTTTTCAAATAGTTTGTATAGCATTGGAGTTAATTGTTCTTTAAATGTTTGGTAGAATTCACATGTAAATCCATCTGGCCCAGGAGATATTTTCTTAGAGAATTGATTAATAGCTTGTTCTATTTCTTTTTCTAAAATGGGAATATTTAAATAATTTATTTCCTCTTCTGTAATCTGAGCAAGCTATATTTTTGTAGGTATCCCTCCATTTCACTTAGTTTATCAAATTTATTGGCATAAAGTTGAGCAAAATAACTCTTAATTATTGCTCTAATTTCCTTTTATTGTGGAAAGTTCTTCCTTTTCATTTTTGAGACTACCAATTTGATTTTCCTCTTTCCTTTTTCTAATCAAATTAACTAAAGGTTTATCTATTTTAGTTTTATTTATTAATTCAATATTTTTTTATTTTCAGTTTTATTAATCTCCCCTTTTATTTTTAGAATTTCAATTTGGTATTTGATTGGGGGTTTTTAGTTTTTTTCCTAGATTTTTTAGTTGCAAGCCCACTTCATTGAGCTCCTCTTTCTCTATTTTATGCAAGTATGCATCTGTAGATATAAAATTTCCTCTTCTTACCACTTTGGCTGCATCCCACAAATTCTGGTGTGTTTTCTCATTATTGTCATTCTCTTGGATGAAATTATTGATTGTGTCTATAGTTTGCTGTTTTACTCATTCATTCTTTAAGATTATATTATTTAGTTTCCAATTGATTTTTGGTCTATTTTCCCTTGGCCTTTTATTGAATGTGATTTTTATTGCATCATGATCTGAAAAAAATTCATTTACTATTTCTGCCTTTATGCATTTGATTTTGAGGTCTTTATGCTCTAATATATGGTCAATTTTTGTATAAGTTCCATGAACTGCCAAGAAAAACATATACTCCTTTCTGTCTCCTTTCAATTTTCTCCAAAGATTTATCATACCAAAGTTTTCTAACATTTTGTTTACCTCCTTAATTTCTTTCTTATTTACTTTGTTGTTCGATTTATCTAGTTCTGAGAGAGCAAGGTTGAAATCCCCTAATGGTAAAAGTTGAAATCCCCAAAATAGTATTTGCTGTCTATTTCTGTTTGCAGATCTCTTAACTTCTCATTTAGGAATTTGTGCACTTGGTACATATATGTTTAGTACTGATACTGCTTTATTATCTATGGTACCCTTTAGCAAGATATAGTTTCCTTCCTTATCTCTTTTAATTAGATCAATTTTTGCTTTTACTTGATCTGAGATCATGATGGCTAACCCTGCTTTTTTTTACTTCACCTAAAGCATTATAGTTTCTGCTCCAGTCTTTTACCTTTACTCTGTATGTATCACTCTAGCTTTTAATCCAAGTCTGCTATCTGCTTCTGTTTTATTGGAGAGTTCATCCTATTCATATTCACAGTAAAATGACTAATTCTGTATTTCCCACATCTTATTTATCCCAAATTATGCTTTTTTCTTTCCTTTCCCCTTTTCCTCCACTCCAGTATTTTGCTTATTAGCTACATTTGCCTCAAGGAAATCTCCCCATTTATAGCCCCTTCCCCTTTCTTATACCTTTTCCCTACTATTTTTCTTTTCCCTTCTATTAACCTTACCTTTTCCTTTTCCTTTTCTCCTCCAACTTTCCATAAGGTGAGAGAAGTTTCTCTGTGAAACAAAATATATCTAATATTCTCTCTGAACCAAATCTGAGAAG
This sequence comes from Sarcophilus harrisii, assembly GCF_902635505.1. Lineage (NCBI taxonomy): Eukaryota > Metazoa > Chordata > Mammalia > Dasyuromorphia > Dasyuridae > Sarcophilus > Sarcophilus harrisii. The sequence goes on along the minus strand of NC_045428.1, from coordinate 439,559,401 downwards.
AGTAAGATTCACAGAATGTTCATACCCCTACCTTCTTTCCCTCAATTATAATAGGTTTTCTTTGCCTCTTCATGAGATGTAATTTCCCTCATTTTATCTCCACTTTCCCCTTTTTCCAGTTCAATCCCCTTTCCACCTCTAGTTTTTTTTTATATTATAACAGTAAAATCAAATTATACGTGCACTCTATGTATACTCATAATAGAGATATAGTTCTCAGGAGTTCTTTTCTTTTTGCCTTTTAATGCTTCTCTTATGTTCTATATTTGGATGTCAAATTTTTTGTACAGCTCTTGTCTTTTCATTGGAAATAAATGGAATTCATCTGTTTCATTGAATGTCTATCTTCTTCCCTGAAATAAAATGCTCAGTTTAGCGGGGTAGTTTATTCTTGGCCACATTCCAAGTTCCTTTGCCTTTTGTAATATCAGATTCCAGGCCCTTTAATCCTTTAAGGTGGAAACTGCTAGGTCCTGGGTAATCCTTAGTGTGGCTCCTTGGTATTTGAATTGTTTCTTTCTAGCTACTTATAGTATTTTTTCCTCGGTGTGATAGTTTTGAAATTTAGCCACTATATTCCTTGAAATGTTAATTTTGGGGTCTCTTTCAGGAAGTGAACAGTGAATTCTTTCAATGGCTATTTTACCTTCTGATTCTAGGACATTGGGGGCAGTTCTCTTTGATGATTTCCTATAAGATAATGTCTAGGTTCTTTTTTTTAATCATGGTTTTCAGGAAATCCAATAATTCTTAGATTGTCTCTCCTAGATCTATTTTCCAGGTCAGTTGTTTTCCCAAGTAGGTATTTTACATTTTCTCCTATTTATTTATTTATTTTTTTTGTTTTTCTTGACTAATTTCTGATGTCTCATTGAGTCATTAATTTCCATTTGTTCAGTTCTGATTTTTAGTGAATTATTTTCTTCATATATCTTTTTTAGTTCTTTTTGTATTTGCCCAATTGAATTTTTAGATGAGTTGTTTTGTTCTATGATTTTTTTCCCCATTTCACAAATTCTGCTTTTCAGGGACTTGTTTTCTTTTTACATTTCACAAATTCTGTTTTTCAGGGAGTTATTTTTCTTTTTCCATTTCCATTTTCCAATAGTCAAATCTATTTTGTAAGGTATCATATACTTTTTTCCATTTCACTAAATCTATTTTGTAAGGAGTTTAATTCAGATAATTTCTGTTTCCTTTCCCAAACCCTTTTGCAAACTTCTCATTTCTTTTCCCCATTTTTCTTCTAGCTCTCTTTTAAGATCCTTTTAAATTTCTTCCCAGAGAACCTTGTGATATGGGGACTGATTTATATCACCTTTTAGGGCTTCATCTGGAAAATAACTGCTTTTAGTGATCTCAGAGTTTGAAATCTGTTCTTTTCTTTCATTATAAAAAGTGTCTATGGTCAGAGTTCTTTTTGCTTTTTTGCTCATTTTTTTAAAAGTTGAGGTCTGGTTTTAGGGCAAGAAAGAGGTTGTCCAAGCTTCCTCTACAAATGGTAGCAGCTGTGCTGGGGCAGCTGACTGGGTGCTGAATGGGTATGGCCACATCCCATGAAATGCTGACCTTTCAGGGTTTACTATTTACCTTTTGTGTCGGATGTTTTATAACTTCTCTACTGATCTACTGGCTTGCAACCAGGGCAGAGTAGTCAATATTGCTATAGATTCCTTCCTGTAGATTCTCTGTCTTGGAGCCCATGCTGCCCCAGGACTGTGCACTGCTTGCCCTGGCATCAGTGTTCAGCTTGCTTGCGCTTGGCTACCTCCCTCGATACTTGATTGAAACAAACCTTTTCTGGAAGTTTTTTTGTTCCAGTTTCTTCAGTCCAGAACTAATTCAGAGTTTGGATTTGCTATTTAGCCTGAAGATCATGGGAAGAACTCAGAAAAAGATGTGTGTCCTCTCCACCATCTTTGCTCCACCCCTCATCCTTAGTAATTTTTTAAATGATTTGATCCAATTTTTTTAGACTGTCAAGATATTTTTGGATCCTCATGTTCTCTATGAGACAATAAGAAAATAAATAAAAATTTTTATTTAATGTCCGTTTTCAGAATGAGTGCACACAGTTGTATTGGTCAATGTATAATCACCCAAGGCTTACCTGTCTACCATCTTTAAAAGTATCAAATATATATATGGAGAGAGGTAAAGATTAGAGATGTTTGAGGTAACAATGCAAAGTGAATAATCCTGTAGAATATTAGTATAGTAATCCAATGTTGTTGAGTACTCCTTAAATTATCTCACCTTGCCTCTCTCTATTTAGGAGAAATTGGAGTCATCTTTACATATACAGAATCATAACACTATAGTTAAAAGTGATCTTAGTAGACATTTAGCCTGACCCCCTTGTTTTACACATGAGGAAACCAGGCCCAGGAATTTTAAGTCACTTGCTGGAGTTCACACAGGTGATCAGAATTCAGTTAGTTAACAAACATAGTATTTCTTATGGGCCAGACATAATGTTAAGCACTGAGAATACAAAAATGTAGTATTCTTCTCTAAGATATAATGTTCTCTGGAAGCAGGTTTCCTGGGGGGACTTTTGGAGGCAGCCTTCATTTCAGTTCAGTGTAATCATCCTGAATGCAGCCAGGAATTAAAGTCCAAATCCTTTATTGTCTCATTCAAAGTCTTATCTCCTTCACTTGGGCCTTGGCTAGTTTTTCTTAGAGGCCTTCTGTAGTTTTGGTTCCAAGAGTTTAAACTGCCTTCTCTGGCTTGTGAATCTCCTTGACTGAATCATGGCTGGGGCTCCAAGAGCTTCTAATGGGCTTGTCCTTTCTGGCCCTGACAGCTCCTCCTTATAAATCCCACACTGAGTATATACCAATCATTATATCACTAGGAAACCATTATTTGTTGTAGGGTTAAATCAGTGCTAAACTAGATTTAACCACTGTCTCCTCAATTCCACTTACTTAGCACCTTATAAGAATCCTAACACAAAAAACCAAAAACAGCAACAACAACAACAACAAAAATAAAGCAAAACAAACAAAAAAAAATGTCCTTGAAGTCAAGAAGCCTTCATTTTAATGAGAGCTCACATGAAACAAAAGTTCTCTGTCTCTCAAACCACTGCTCTTCTTATTGTTGTCAACTAACTGGAATTCTAAATCCCATTTTCGCTATTCTTGTAAAGCCAAAAGGAACCACTAGGTAGAAGTAGAGGACAAATTAAACACTGAGAAAGTCAATAATCTAGATTCAAGATTGCTGTTGTTGTAGTAGGAAGCATTAGTCTTAACATATATCTTCTAAACTCTTCTAAAAGAACAAAATTTGAAATGTCCTATGAGCAGTCTCCTTCCCTATAGACCCTAAAAAGTGAGGCTAGTTTAGGAATGTGATCTATTTAGGACTTCATGAAATCTCTCATAGGATCAAGTGATCTCTATTTCCCCAACTCTAAATAAATATATTTGGACTGCACAAAAGCCCCAGGCTTAGAATAAACTCACTGGCTGCGTGGCAGAGAGTAAGGAAAATCTAAAGAATCTGGTGCACCATTTTAGAGGCATAATATGTGATAAGCTTCCAACTTAGTTTCCTGTTAATCTGGCTACAATGCATTCAGTTATTTGGTTCCTGTTTTTAATTCACAAAATCTGTATTTCTTTTATTTTTTTTAAATCTAATTTCAGACTCTCCATTTAAAGTGGAGGCTAAAGAGTCCTTCCATTTGCATTCTGGGCAGCTGTTTTCAGAAATGCAATGGCATCTGAAATGATGCAAATAGCCTCTGCCATTTTAAGGAAAGCTCCAATGAATTCATCTGGCTTCTCTAAATTGATTTACATTTATGCTTCCTGTTGCAGTAGGTAGCTTTGAAAGGTCTATTGTTTACTCTTTGGCTAGCTCGCAATTGAAATTCAGCTCTTCCTCAAGACCTTGTCATTGAATATGATCAAGTTGAAAAGTCATCTGATGTTTGTTTGAGTTAATTGGTGACCCTCTCAATTATTGAGAGTGATGGATTTATTAATTATTATTTCAAATTCTATCATTATTTCTGCTTCAATAGCAGGATAAAGGGCAAAGCTGAAGGAATGTTGTCATTGTAGAAATAATTTTAATGTGAATTTTAAATGTATATCACCACCATGACCATAGCAAAGGTCTGGAAGCAGCACATATACAATTTTTTAGTCTTTCCTCCTTCTGTGGGTGACCCTCTACTCTAAATTCCCCAAGTACATTTCCTCTTCTCTGCTTCCTGAACACTCATAAGAAGATGATATCAGTTTAATTACAGTCTCAGAAGTGAGCAGGTGGGGATTGGAGCTGAGGGGAAATATGAGAAGGGGGAATTATCTTGACAGGAAAAATATAGGTCATGGTTTGGGTTCAAGATTTCTATCATCCTTGGTAAGGCATCTGTCTGATCTAAATACTCATTAGGGCATAGTCTAGGAAAAGAGCATCCCTTCATGGAAAAAATTGGTTGTAAATTATATGAGACAATTAATTATCCATAGAATCAAAGGAAATATGATATTCTAATCGGAGTTAAATCTCAGTATAGACATGAAACAGATTTTAGTCATACAAGTGACTGATCAATCCTTGAAAGGATAGCATTATCATCTATAGTCACTGAAAAAAATGCTCTAGAACACAATTGATTAGAGAAATACAAATCAAAACACCTTGATGTATAGCTATTGATGTCAGCTAACATGACAGAAAAAAAATGACAAATGCTAAAGAGGATGTGGAAATGCAGGAGTGCTGATGCACCATTGCTGCAGTTCTAAACTGGTCCAACCATTCTGGAGGACAGTTTGGAATTATGGCCAAAGAGCTTGAAAACTGCATATCTTTTTACTCAGCAACCACTATTACAGCTAAAAGAGATCAAAGGGAAAGGAAAAGGACTTATGTACACAAAACTATTTATAGCAGCTTTTTTGTGGGTGAGAAATAATAAGAATTTATCCCCCTCATCAATTGGGGAGTGACTAAATGAGTTGGGGTATATAATTGTGAAAGAATAGTATTCTGCTAAGAAATAACAAGCAGGATGATTTCAGAAAAACAGCCTGGGAAAATGTATATGAATTAATGAAGAATTAAGTGAATAGAAACCAGAAAATAATTGTGCACAGTAACAACAATATTGTAATAATCACTAAGACTTAGTGATCAATCACTAATCAATATGATGATCCAAGGCAATTTCAAAGAACTTGTGATAAAAAAAATGCTACAGAGAGAACTGATAAACTCTGAATGCAAGTGAAGTATAAATTTTTCACTGTATTTTTCTTGCCTTTTTTGCAACATAGCTTTTATAGAAATGTTTTTCATGATTTCACATGTATAATTGATGTCATATTGCTTGCCTTCTCAATGAGAAGGAGAGAATTTGGAACTCAAATTTTTTAGAAGAATGTTAAAAGTAAATAAAAATAATTCTAAAAAGAAATGATGGGATTATAAATAGTTTTGCTTAGGAATAAGAAAACAAAGAGTAAATTAGATTCCTGTATTTGAGAACCTTCACTATTTTGGATGTCCTTCTGGATGGTACAGTGGATAGAGCCTTGAACTGTAATCATAAACACCTGATTTCAAATGCTGTCTCCAAAATTTGCTCTCTGTATAACTTTAAGGAAGTCATTACTTTTGCCTCTATTTCCTCATCTGTAAAATGAAGATAGTAATAGTACCTACAAACCAAGTTGTTCTGAGAACTAAATGGAATAATATTTATAAAATGCTTTATAAATCTTAAAATATTATATAAATGCTAAATATTGTTATTGTTATTACTATTATTATATTAGTATTTTCTGGATGTTCTGGTTTATTACTGAGCTTCCTAAACTATGGTGCCCAGAACTGAATACAATTCACCAACAATAATTTGACTAAGAGTGTAATGAGCCATCATTTCCTTATTCTTGAAAGCCATGCTTTCTTAAGAAGTAGTAGACTTTTTTTTTTTTTGGCTTGGACCCAGAAGGAAGAGCTAGCAATACTAGGTGTATGGTGATATAAATGGAACAAATTTAGGTTTGATGTAAAGAACAATTTCCAAGCACATTAAGTTGTCCAAAAGCAGAATGGACTGCCTCAGGAGTGGGAGCCACTTGCTTGAGGTCAAACAAAAACTACTTCTCAAGTATATCTAGTAAAAGGGCCTTCTTCAAGTATAGAATGATTTAGATGGCCTTTGAAGCCCCAACCATTTTTGAGATACTTTGATTCTGTGATGTTCTTGAATAAATTCCATGAAAGATATGCCAGGCTATTGATTCATCAGTTATAATGTTAATGTCATTCTAGTATCTCAAACCCTGCTTGCCTCAGTTTCTTATTTATAAAATGAACTGGAGAAGGAAATGACAAATCATTATGGGTAGTTTTGCCAAGAAAATCTCAAATGGAATCATGAAGAATTGGACTCAACTGAAATCTCAATAGTAATCCTATACATACCTTCTATGGATGAATTAGACAACCATGGGGTCTTCCTACTCTATATGATTTTTTTTTAATCATGAAAGATCATGAACTAGGAATTAAAAGATCTAGTTTCATGTCCTGTGTCACTAACCTGCTATATGACCATAGGCAAATGAATTCATTTTTCAAAGTCTCTTTTCAAAGTCTCCATCCATGAAACGAGTTAAAGCAAACAGTTCTTTAGAGATGCAACCCACCTATCTCTCAGGGTCATTGTTAGCTGGGTCAGAATACTTTATTCCTGAAAGAGCTGTTTACTTGGGATCTCAAAGGTTCCTTCCAGAGCTAAATATAAAAATCCTATAATTGTAGGATTCAAACTCAGGGTCTCTGACTCCAAATCCAGTGTTCTTCCCATTGCACAAAATGCTTTTTGTATTTTGGGGCATGTCGCTGGGATTCCTGCATCCCTGGGAGGGGTCACAATGATGACACACAAAGACCAAGTACATTCTACTCCCTGAAAATAAGTTCACTGATATAAGGGAATGCTATAGGATCTTTATATTTAGCTCTGGAAGGAAGCTTAAAAATAAAATCATGTGAGTGGGCCAAATAATGTCTTATCAAGACCCATGGTGTAGGAGACACTAGGGCTTTTTCCTCTCATTGGTGACATTTGGTTAGTGCTTGGAGTTGGTGCTGGTGAGTGAGGCACCTTCTTCACAAGGATTGCTCTTTTTGATGATGGCTGCTAAGGCTGGCTGCAAAGAGAAGAAACAAGTAACCATGGTAACAAGTTTTAAAAGCACTTGGATGTCTCCCTTCTGAGATTCTGTTCCCTAAAAGGTTTTATGTTCACATTTAGTTGTTTTTCAGTCAGATATGACTTTTCTTGACCTCATGGTGGTTTCTTGGCAAAGCACTGGAATGGTTTGCCATTTTCTTTTCTAGCTCATTTTATAGATTAGGGAACTGAGGCAGAGTTATGTGTTTTGCTCAGGGCCACATAGCTAGTAAATATCTGGGCCAGATTTGAACTCAGAAAGATGAGTTTTTCTGACTCCAAGCCCAACACTCTATCTGTTGTGCCATCTAGCTCACTACTCTATAGTTTACAGGTCCTATACCTTTGCAAAACTCTGTTTGTTTGTCCCAAGTCCTATTTAAGTTCTCCATATTTCCTCAAAGGTCACTTCTAATAGTTCAGCAGTAATAACTGAAAGTTCTTGCAATAATCTGAAAATTATTCTACCCTGAAAGATAATGCTCAATTTAACTCGAAAATTGATTGTAAAGGGCTGAAACTCTGAGTAGGTGCACTGGAATCAGACAACTGAGCACTTAAGGCTAATTACTTATTGGAAAATACTCTATTAGCATATGCTTGGAAAATGGCCCTTCCCACTATTCTGTGTTGGTTCGATCTTTTGGTGTATACAGAGAATTGTAGGAGGGATTAGAGGGTTGAGTAAGACAAGCCAAAGTCACTTTTGAGGTGGATGAGGAGAAGTGGAGAGCTCGTGTCCATTCCCTTCACTTCCCCTTCCCCCCCTCCCAAGACCAAGAATAAAGACCAAGGACTTTTGCTTATCCTGACTCCCACTGATTAGCATCCAGGGTGCTAACTTGGGTCTTCACAGTTGATTCATTGACTCTTGGCTACAATCCAAGTTCCTTTGCCTTTTGGAATATCAGATTCTAGGCCCTTCCATCCTTTAATGTGGAAGCTACTAGGTCCTGGATAATCCTGATAGTGGTTCCTCGATATTTGAATTGTTTCTTTCTGGTTGCTTGCATTATTTTTTCCTTGATCGGAAAATTCTGAAATTTAGCTACGATATTCTTTGGAGTTTTCATTTTGTGGTCTCTTTCAGGAAGTGATTAGTGAATTCTTTCAATGGCTACTTTACCTTCTGCTTCTAGGACATCAAGTCAATTTTCTTTGATGATTTCCTAAAATATGATGTCTAGGCTCTTTTTTTCATCATGGTTTTCAGGAAATCCAATAATCCTTAGATTGTTTCTCCTAGATCTATTTTCTAGGTCAGTTGTTTTTACAAAGAGGTAGTTCACATTTTCTTCTAATTTTTCCACTTTTTTTGAGTTTTGTTTGATTCTTGAAGTCTTATTGAGTCATTCGCTTCCTTTGTTTAATTCTAATTTTTAGTATATTATTTTCTCCAGTTACCTTTTTTTTTTAGCTCATTTTGTATTTGGCCAATTGAATTTTTGAATGAGTTGTTTTGTTCATTGCATTTTTTTCTATTTCACAAATTCTGTTTTTCAATGAATTGGTTTTGTTTTCATATCTATTTTGTAAGGAGTTATATCCTTTTTTCATTTCATCAAATCTATTTTGTGGACAGTTACATACTTGCCCATTTCATAATATCTATTTTTAAGGAGTTTTTGTCAGATAATTTGTTTTTTCTTTTCCATACCCTCTTGAAAAGTTCTTATTTCCTTTCCCCATTTTTCTTCTAACTTTTTTTAAAGATCCTTTTTGAAATCTTCCAAGGAAGTCTTATGAAATGGGGACCAGCTTATGTCTTCCTTTGGGGCTTCATCTGGAGTTGATTTACCTTTGGGAACTTCAGGATTTGAGGTCTGTTCTTCTTTTTCTCCATAAAAGCTGTCTATGGTCAGAGTTCTTTTTGCTTTTTTAAACTCACTTTTTAAAGGGTTGAGGTCTGCTCTTAAGGCAAAGGGGCAACAGCCAATTTACTTGGCCCTGGGGTAGTTCTGCTGACTTCCTGTGCTGAGTAATCATGTTCCAGAGCTCAGTGGCTTACGATTTGCTTTTGGGTGTCTTGCAGGAAATTTGCTAAACTACCTACTTGCAACCAGTACAAAGTAGCCCAAGAGTCTCATAGTCCTGGTGCATGGATGCTGCAATGCTCTGGCTCCCCACCCCAGCTTCTTGCCCCTGGTTCCCTATACTGCAGTCTGGACTCGGCAGACTCTCACCCTGCCTGATTGAAACAGATCTGTTCTGACATTCTTCCAAAGTATCTTCTGGAGATGTGTTATACTCCAAATATTTGTGGATTCTGTCACTCCAAAACCAGTTCAGAGGCTTAATCTGCTGTTGGTTTGAGAGAAGGTCAGAGGGTTAGATACAGATGTGTCTAGTCTCTGTCATCTCCGCTCCACTCCCTGAAAATTATTCTAAAAGGTAATTTGTATAGGCCAAATGACTTAAACTCATTGAGAACATTTAGGCATCCCTAAGACCAGAACCAACCACTTGCTTTCACTCTGAAAGACTTCTTTAGTCAGCCTAGTTTACAATGCCACCTCCTGCCACTGACTGGACTCTCACAGAGCCTCACCTTCTCTTGCTCTACCTTGTGAGACACAGAATTTTGGGAAGCTCAAAGGATCCATTTCAAGTGGCTATAAGGTTGAACTTTAAGAGAAGACCTAGAGCAGGCTAATCTTACCTCAATGATTCTCTCTGTATCTGTTTCTGTCTCTCTGTCTTTTTCCCCCTCTTTTTCCCTCCTTCCCTCCCTCCCTCCCTCCTCCTCCTCCTCCTCCTCCTTCTCCTCCTCCTCCTCCTCCTCCTCCTCCCCCCCTCCCCCCCCCTCATAATCTTCTCTCTCTCTCTCTCTCTCTCTCTCTCTCTCTCTCTCTCTCTCTCTCTCTCTCTCTCTCTCTCTCTCTTTCCCCTTCCCCCCGCCATCACTGAGATGCAATTCCCTTCTTCTTCTCCTTAGATTGTTTTGCTGAACAGCCTTTTCCATTTTCACTCATCCCTTCAATTCACTGGTCATAGTGAAAAAGGTGGAATACTCCTTGTTCCCTATTATTATATTTGGATTATACCTCTAACACTATCAATCCAGCAACCTTTCTTTCTTTGAGACAAGTTTATCATCCATTCCACTCTGGTGGGCATTACCTATCAATCCCTGGGAAATTGTTACTCCTTTATCAAAGAGTTCTATTTCTATCTCCATTTCTTTACCCCGCCTCTAATTTTAAATAGTATTTTTTTTCTATTTTAAATAGTATTTATTATCTTTATATGTAAAGACAATTTTAATATCAATTTTTAAAAATAAAATTTTGAGTTCCAAATTTTCTTCCTTCTTGATCTCCCTCCTATCAAAAGGGGTAAGCAATATGATATAATTATATATGTACAATCATGTAAAACATATTTCCATAATAGTCATGTTGTATAATAAAAATAGAACAAAAGGAAAAAAAACTACAAAAATGACATAAGATGAAAATAGTATGCTTTGATCTGTATTCAAGAGTCCATCAGTTCTTTCTTTGGATGTGGATAGCATTTTCCACTGAGTCTTTTAGAATTGTTTTGAAAAAAAAAATTAAAAAAAAGAATTGTTTTGGATTATTATATTGCTGAGAAGAGCTAAGTCATCCACAATTCATGATGCATCATGCAATATTGCTTTATTGTTTACAGTGGTCTCCTGATTCTGCTCACTTCACTTTACATCAGTTCAAGTCTTTCCAGGTTCTTCTAAAACCATTCTGCTCATTATTTCTTGTAGCACAGTAATATTCCATTATATTCCTATGATGGGTATTCCCTCCATTTCCAATTCTTTGCCCAGCTCATTTTCTATCTCTACTGTCATCTCCTGCTCTAATACAAGGGAACTTCAATATGCATATTGATGCTCTCTCAAGTACTCTAACTTTCTGGTGTCTCAATGTACTTAATTCCTATGACCTACTCCTTTTTTCCTCCTTAGCCACACATAGAGATGGGCATTATCTTGTTCTAGACATCACTCACAACCCTCCTACTTTCTATGTTCACAAAATCCAAAATTCCTTTATCTAGTCAAAATCTTTTAATGCTCCATCTTTTCTTATGCCTTATAACGTCCAACCTTGTTCCTGATTCTTCCTATTTTCCTTCATTCCTCAATTCTTAACCAGATCATCAATCTTATTTTAGCTATGTTTGCTTTCTAACTTTTCCTGTCTTTGCACTATTTTTTCTTCTTGAATTACTTGCCTCCTTATTCTATTGGTTGTCATGCATTGCTGGCCCTCTAGCCTTGATTTCTTCTACTATCTCACCTTTCACTATTCCACATGACTATGCTTGTGTTACTGAATGAATCTGGAGAAAAATCAAGAAATTGTGATGACTAATTACTATAAATTTTTGATTCATAATCTCCCCCCTCACTGCAGCAAGAAGACTATTTCTGTTTGATTTGCTATATGTTACTTGCCAAAGGGGCTATTCCAAACATTTTCCTCTTCCCTTAAACCTCTTGAAGCATCCCCTTTCCCTGCCTTTCAGGTGAGTGCTTTGCCTCATGTTTCATCAAATGAGGCCATTAACCAAGAGCTTTTTTCTCTCTTCCTCATCTCATATCACTCAGACATCTCCTCTTTCATTGTATGTCTCTAATGAAGAGGTGGCCTTTCTTGCCAAGGCAAACTCTTCTAAATGTACCCTTAATCCCATTTTCTCCCTTCTCCAGAAAATAACCCCTATGATCATTTACACTACCTTATCTGTAATTTCCCCCTAAAGTTCTGGTTCATTTCTACAAATGTGCCCAATTTTTCTCCCTCCCCCCGCCAAATTCTTCCTTAATTCAACCATTGTTATTGTTGCTCAGTTGTGTCTAATTCTTCATGACCCCATGGACCATTCTATTCGTAGTTTTTCTTGGCAAAGATACTAGAGTGATTTGTCATTTCTTTCTCCAGTGGATGAAGACAAACAGAAGTTAAGTGATTTGTCCAGTTACTAAGTATCTGAGGCCAAATTTGAACTCAGGCCTTCCTGAGTCTAGGCTCAGTGCTCTATCCATTGATCCATCTAGCTGCCTCAATCCTGCTAACATCTAACCTCGTTTCTCCCCTCCCCAATTAAACTCCTCTACATGGGATTCCTCCAATTTTTAAGCCTTCTATTATCTGACTTTTAAGCTCATCATTCTTCTTGAAATTACCAAAGCTACCAATGATTTATTAATTGCCAAATTTAGTGGTCTTTTTTCAATCCTCAGTATTCTTGATTTTTTACTGGTCATGATTTTCTCTGTAATATTTTCTCTTCTCTAAGTTGTTATGATGCTTTTCTTCCCTGTTTTTCCTACATATTCAACCATTCCTTCTAATTTGTTGTTGTTGTTGTTGTTGTTGTTGTTGGATCTTCATCCATGTAATGTTTACAAAACATGGAGTACATTATCTCTCTTACATGAATGAAATATTCTGCCTCATCTTCAATTGTGAGACATGGGAACCACTGGCATAGGATTACCCAGCATGGCATGCCCGCATCAAAGAAGGCATTGTGCTCTATGAGTAAAGCAGAATTGCAATGGCTCAAAAGAAATGTGTACAAATTTAGAGACATCTCCACTCCAAATGTTCATATGGACTATTTGTGTTGGACCCATGATAGAGCCTTCCTCATTAAGAATTAAGGACAATAACCAACCAACCCACCATGACATATGTATGTAGGTATGTTACAATGTGAGAGAAAAAATAGTATTTTTGCTTTTCTTTGAATCCTCAGGGCTTAGCACAATGTCTGTCACATATTAAGTGCTTAACAAATGTTGATTGATTTCTACTAACTTCCTACTTATCTTGGCAAATTTAACCTTCCTGCTACTCCCATCCTCTTCAATCTGAAAGTGATTCTTCTTGACAATGAAATTGAAGAGAAATAATGCTTTCTGTCATTTATAAATATTATTCTATCCACTCCAAAAATAGGTCTATCTTTTCCTTGTTCTTTTTTAAATGCCCTTACTATGCCCTCTTTGTCATGCTTGGCATATTTTGCAAGCCTCAACTCATTCTGGGCTTTTGTTTTCCTAACACACCCTAACCTAAGATATCAATGTCATTCTTGAGGTCGTCCTAAGTTTTGTGTCCTTGAATGAATCTTTTGCATATAGCATAGATTCCATATGATCAGGACTACCCAACTGTGCTAGCTTCAATATAGGCTGTCTGAAAATAAAAACACTCATGGAGTAATGAGAAAAGTATTCTGATCCCATGTAGGCAAAATCTGATATGAATGCATGATGTTCCCTTAAAATAGATCTGGCCAAACTTTCCTTCTAATTAAAAAAAAAAAATCTTCATTGGCTCTCTAGTTCCAATTAAATTTCCTGCCACTAATTAAAAATCTCTACAATCTGGCCGCACCCTTACCTTTGCAATTCTGTGACAATTTAAATTCACTGACTACTCCAACCAAATGGGTCTATTCTCTGTTCTTCCATTGATCTATTTACCCTCCATGCTTTTGTTCATGTTGTTTCCTACGCTTGGAATATCTCCTCCATTACCTATCCTCTTCACTTGTGGATATAAACTCATTCTGTAAGCTTGTCCCAAAAGCCTTGCTCCCAAACAGCTAAGGATGACTTTCCCTGTCCACTCACCCTTTGTGCCTTGCTCTGTAACACTGTAATCTAGTCCTTATTTGGTGCTTGTTTATTATGTTTATCTGTGTTTGGGTCTTTCCTTTACTAGACTGTAAGCTGCATGAAGGTAAGGATGAGATGTCTTATCTCAACTTTCACAGAATCTCATACTTGGAAGTAAACATGAATCTCCTTTAACAACATTTCAACAAAAACAGGTACCTGTCCTTTGCTTGAAAGCCTCTAGTGAAAGGGAGCCTCAAGAAGCAACCCATTCCACTTTTAGACAGCTCTAATTAATAGGAAATTTGTCCTTATATCCAACCTAGCTGCCTCGGTAACCCTCCAGGTGTGGTAGAGTATTCTTACATAATTTATTAAGAACAATTACATGATAAATTCTTAATAGATGTTTATTGAATGATTGAATAGTTTTTTTTTTTTTCCCTTGAGAGGCTAGAACCTCTCAAATAGGTCTTTTAGGATAAAATCCTGAGTAATAGAGTAACTTCTTCCATGGATCTATGTAGTTTGCTGGGCTGCTTCCAGGTAATGATGCCCCTTCTGGCCCAAGAGACTAGAATATTTTTTGTCTCTCATCTGTTGCCTTTGCCTTGAACTTCAACCACATGGACATAGACTACTTGCTACATGTTGCAATCGCTGATTAGCTGGACTTTGATACTTCTGGTAAGGACGTGCAGCCTCATTATTAGTAATTACTATCTTTCTTTAAAGTTCCTAAGAAGAGATACAATTTGTTACAGTGGCAAAGGATATTAAAAGGGTCTAAAATTGATTTGATGTAATTGACTTGAATAGGTTAGAATCAGGGGGTGGTTCAGGTCTAAGGATGACTCTAGTACTGTTTATAAGTAAACTCGCTAACTTTCTTTTCAGAAAGCTATTGTAATGTAAGAGGAGCTAGGTGATACATTGGATAGAATGTCAACCCCAGTGTCAGGAAAACCCAAAATTTAAATCTGGCTTCAGATACTATTTATGTGACCATCAATAACTGTGTACCTCAGTTTCTTCATCTGTAAAAAAAAGCTGGAAAAGAAAAGTGCAAATCACTGCAGCAACTCTGCCAAGAAAAACCAAAATGGTATCATGGACAATCAGACAGTTGATCAAACAACAAATAAATTGAAACAAAGCAGGACTTGGTTCAGATTTGATACCTTCAGGCTGGGTGACCCTGGACAAGATCATTCAACGTCTCAGTGACCCCAGGCAATTATCTAAGGGTATACACGGCAAAACAGATGATGATCTGAATTGATAAGAGGGAGTTTGCTCATTGGGAGATCCTTTTATCAATGAAGTCACAGGCTACTTCTTCTTGCTCCACCTGACAATAGTATGCACTCCTATCACAAAAATAAAAGGGAGACAAGATGGGATGGATGAGGCTGGACCCTGGCATAAGCCAGACATTAACACAGAAACAATAGAAATTAGGACAAGATAGCAAGAGGTTTTACTGAAGTAATAAACATTTATTAAGCACTTACAGGTATTGGGCTAACCTGAGGTATCAATATGGAAACATGATAAAGTAACAAAGGAATAGTCTCTACAGAGTTTGGACTGAAAATGTAAAAGATTATGCCAATATATGTCAATGATATGATAATTAGGATAAATAACAACAGTAGAAACTAGGGTTTGAAATTTGGGAATCCACAAGGGAATAGTTTTGTCTAGTAATGTGATGGGAGGTGAAAGAAAGAGTTTAATGGCCTCATGAATTTAATTCCTATATTACTGAGGGAAAAGGGGAAAGGGAGAAACTCAGACCTCACACGCCCAGGGAATATACATTCCACAGCAGCTAAGTAAAGCTGTACCTAGACAATTTCAGGTTTCTTCTAAATTATTCCTGACCTAGGAAAGACACAATGAGGAAGGATTAGGGAGCAAACAATTCATGGCAAGCCTGAGAGAACTAAACATCCAGACACATGTTCAGATCCCTCCTACAATTAAATTTAAATAATCATCCTTAATGACTTGGTATTATCTAAATTTCCCTCTTTTCAAAACTACATAGCTTTAGGCTTGTTCTCAGTTCTTGTTATTTCTTCCAACTTTCTGCACTTAGCATAGTGCCTGGCACATAGTAGATGCTTAATAAATGTTTATTGATTTTTGATTGATTCTGCTGGAAGAGCATCTTTGAAAGCTTAGTTCTACCTGTTCTTAGCGCTTTCTTGGCCAGTTAGAAGGACAATATCAAGTAGGGGTTCTTACCTGAAGAGGTGCCCAGACAAATTTCAAAGGGCCTGGGAAGGGGGAAGAAATCCTATCTCTATCTTCAAATGTTCATCCCAGAAATCCCACTTTCTGATTTCTACTCTAAGGATACTAGTGAAAGAAAGGATCATCTGTATTAAAAAATATATATATTCATAGCAGTACTATTAGTAATAGCAAAACAAAACAAAAACAACAACAAAAAAACTACCAACAATTTTGAAAACAATCCAAGTGCTCCCCAATAAGGGAAGTGGCTGACTAATGTGACTTTGACAATAAATATAATGGAATAATGTATTATAAGGAATGATGGAGAATTATGGCAGAAAAAGGAGATGGAAATGGTGTATTGAAGGGAACATAGGAAGAGTTACATGGAGTGGAAAAAAAGCAACATATACACTGACTCCACTTACTGAAAATAACACCAAGCAACAACAAACTTAATGGTAAATACAATGGACAATGTTGGTATATCTTATTAAAGTTAGTATATTTATTCTTCATTTTGATTGGTTGTTGCCCAAGTACCAAATAGTACTAGCTTATCAGTGATCAGCAAAATGTTGGGAAAGATGGTTTCCAATTAAAAGTTTCACAGAAGGAAATATATAAAAAATATGGAGTTATTAAAGCAGAAACCACTTGTGAAAGATAATAAAGGGTTATAGTTAGCAAAGGAGGCAAAATCCTCATAAAAAATAATAGTAAAGAATGTATTTAAAGTTTATAAATATAAACCCTCAAATATATTCCCCCAACATCCAGAAACAATCAGTCATCAGAAACAACTTCATAGGATTAAGCATTATAGTCTGACCACAGAGGGTACAGGGATCAGGTGGGGATGGGAAAGAATCCTGCCTGGTTCTGAGATTACAGTGACTCATTTGCTCTCCTTAAGAGGCAGAAGACCTTGAGACTACCCAGCTATAAGAATGGGAAGGGAGGTGGCATGGTGGATAGAGTACCAGAACTAGTCAGATGGATGCATCTTTCTGAGTTACACTCTGGCCCCAGACACTTATTAGTTGTGTGACTCTGGACAAGTCACTCAACCCTGTATGCCTCAGTTTCCTCATCTGTACAATGAGCTGCAGAAGGAAATGGAAAACCTCTTCAGTATCTTTGCCAAGACAACTCCAAAAGAGATCAAAAGAATCAGATATAACTGGGATGACAACAACCATAAGAAAGAAAAGGGAAAAGATTGTTTGATAAAGCGTATAAAGCTATTAGCACAAAATCAGCTAGGAAAAAAAAAAGATTTTCCCATGCCTAAAAGCATAGGAACCAGAAAGATAATTGTAAATGGTCTTCATCCCGAAACAGTCAGATCCTCAATCTCCTCAACTTGAGGATGGCTAACCTCTGGGTCTCTGAGGGAGAAAGTATTTCTTAGCAAGGGAAGTGTGTGAGGCTACATTTTGTGAGAAAGGAAGCCAAAGACAAGCTACTCATAATAGAAGAAAATGAAATGACTATGAGACCCAAAGTCCAAAAGGGATGAGCTAAATAAAAGTACAGATAGATATCAAAAATAAAATTTATAAAAACAGAAAGAAAATTTAGTAAAATTTGTAAAAAAGTTTTTTTTAATGTTTTATATGTATATACATTTTATCATCTTAGAAAAGCCTGCAATGGCTTGCAATAGAAGTGTATGTAAATAAAATCATATAGACAACATATATATGTTTTGTATATATAAAAGGTATATGCAAATCCACATATCTCCATTGTAATACAAGATTTTTTTTTGTTGCTGTTTTAAAAGAACACTGGCTTCATCTTTTGGAGACAATCAGGATTAATTAACTTGTTCAAGTGACTTTATACAACTAACAAGTATCCGAGGGCTGAATCTGAAGTCAGGGAATACTGGTTTTAGAGGAGAGGTATCAAATTCATAGCCTAAAAGAACTAAGCAAGCCCCAATATTCTTGAAAACTGTCTAATCCAGATTAAAATTGGGAAAAGTTCAACAACAACAACAAAAAGGTTGGAAAACAATGAAACATAAATGTTAATGCATTTCTATTGATGTTAGTCATCCCTGAAGAAATAGCTTGATCTCTCTGGTCTGTTTTTACATATATAAAATGAAAGGTTGGACACTTGTCTTTGAGGTCCCTTTCAGTTCAAAGATGATGATATCATGATTCAACAATGTGTGTGTGTGTGTGTGTGTGTGTGTGTATGCATAAGTTTTTTTTTCCTACACACACATAGAAGAAGTGTATCAGTGGATAAGGAGCTGACCTTAGAAACAGGAAGATGTAGTTTTTTAGTACTACTCCTGAATCAAACTGGTTGTGTGAACCTGGATAAATTATCTTTGTGTTGTAGGCAGTTAACCTCCTAAGACTCAAAGCTGAAAAGAATATGCTAATGTGCAAATCTTCACTGGTAGAATTTCCTTACTAGAGAATCCTGTACATAATTTAATAAGTCAAGCTTCTCTGGACTATCCTACATCACACAGAGACACACACACTCTATGTAGTAGGCCATAAGTAGTATGGATAAATTTCAGATTGGGTGTCCAGTCCACTCCCATCTCCAAGGAAGGTCAAAATTTTGCTCTGTGGAGAACAGAAAATGGGCCAAGCTTCCAGTAGCTATGGAGGGATGGGGGACAGGGTAGATGTGAACTTGGACTACCAAGGTTGAATGATCTCTCTTCTACTCTATCTCCATGAGGGTTATCCATCTAGAATTTATCTGCCATACATCAAATATCCAGTGTCTAGAAAGATAAGAGGTTCAGAATAAAAACCTCTTTCCCTGATGACTCTCAAGGGGAAAGTAACAATTAAATTTGTCTTGCCAACTGAACTCCCTCCCAACAACTCTGATTACACAAATGACAGGAAATGAATAGTTAGTAAACCTCTTTATCAAAGTAAAAAGAAATCAGAGAAGTTATATATTTAAGGTAATTATGCCAGAATGAGTTTTTTTGACTCCAGAGGCCATAACAAGATGACAATCTCTCTGGAGGGGAGTCTGCTTTAAAAGCCCCTGGAGTTGTAGGTTGTTTGGGCTAGTTTTCTGGAGGTCCTTGGGATCAGCCCTTGGTCTCAGTAGAGAAGTAATGAAGGCAGGACAGCCACCACAAGGCTGGTCAAAAATGGAATGTCTCATTTCCAGCTCTTCTCAGCCCTTATATACCTTACTACAATTACGCACACTATGTATGTGTGAACTAAAGAACCATTATATCACCACACTAAGTTCTAAGCATATATGTGAACTAGAGAAGAATCATCTTGTCAATTCCAGAGTTAACACCTTGTTTCAAGTATACTTCTCCAAAGTTCCAGTCCTCTACAGCAGGTGCTGAGAATCAGGAGACATGGTAGGAGGTTTACTCACAATTCAGAGTTCTCCAGACCTTCAGTCAAAAGTTCATCTTTTTTTTTCCCAATGGCCTCTCTCAAACCCTTTTTCTGAAGTGTCTGCTTTTTATGCAGGTATGAAGTATCATTAGCCAAAGGGTTAGCAGTCATTGAGAAGCATTCAGCATTGCAAGGATATTCAAGACTTCCCAGGCTTGGACAGACATGCAGTTACATATTTACATATATACATACCTCCAGCTGGGCTCTGGGACCCCTTAACAGTCATGTCCCTGTTCACTTGAGACCAGGATCAACACCCAAATGTCACTCCAATAATCTTTGTCGTTTTTTTTTTTCACTGTTTTGAGTGTATTGCTTTTTACTTTCTGCTTTGACCACAGTCCCTATTTAAAAAATATTTGTTAAAACCTCCCAAAAACCTGTATGCTAAGTTAATAAAATATTCATTCATTCACAATGGATCTTGATGAAGTCTTTGGAAAAGTCCATTTTAAGTAAAGATTTGTTCCTTTTTTTTTTTTTCTGAGGCAATTGGAGTTGTGACTTGCCCAGGATCACACAGCCAGGAAGTGTTAAGTGTCTGAGGCTATATTTGAACTCAGGTCCTCCTAACTTCAGGGCCAATGCTCTATCCACTACACCACCTAGCTGCCCCCATTTGTTTTTAAATGACATTTCTGTGATTGCATTTCAATTAATTAGTTATATAAAAATGGTGCATCAGGAAAATTTGAAAATAGTTTAATGTCTTTAATATTTTAAACATTACATGTGAAATCTATTAATTTGTACTAATTAGTTTGCTAAGCAAAGAAAACTTTCACTTTCTTCTTTGAATTAGGATAAGTTCTGAATTGGAGTTAAAGTGAATGTTGTTTTTACTTTGTACCTGTTGATATTGCTTTTTATTCTTAGATTTTTTTTTCATTTCATACATTTCTTCTTTTATGGATGGTCATTCCTCCTGTCCTCTAAAGTTTTGTCCTCAACCCTTCTTCATATTGCCTGTACATAGCCTTTATATAAAAAAAATCTCCATCACCTCTTATCTCTTATTTAAATCTCCAGCTCTGGTTTCTCCCTCTATCTCCAGTCTAGCCCAACATCTATCCCTGATTGGCATCTCAAATACAGCATATCTAAGACTGGAGGCATTTTATTTCTTGTCCCAAACCAATTCTTCCTCTAGACTTAGCTACTTCTGATAATGGTGGCACCATTTTGTCAGTCAGGTCAAAATTTTGGAGTTATTTTTAAATTTTCCATCTCTCTGGATCTCCATATCCAGGCAGTTGCTAACCAGTTATCAAATCTTCATTTTTTCTAATCATTTATACCTGTCCCTTTGTTTAGTTCCTGCTGCTGCTATTTTAGTTCCATTTTTTATCTCATGCCTGGACAATTCCAAGAGTTTCCTAACTGTTGTCTCTAATTTTTCTTCCCATTAATATGCCTTTGACATTGAAGGCATATTAATTTTCCTAAAACATACTTTTTTTTTTATCATGCCAGTTTTATTTAAAAATCTATTGGAGCTGATGAATGTTGGAGGGGATGTGAGAAAACTGGGACATTAATACATTGTTAGTGGAGTTGTGAAGTGATCCAACCGTTCTGGAGAGCAGTTTGGAACTATGCTCAAAAAGTTATCAAACTGTACATACCCTTTGATCCAGCAGTGTTTCTACTGGTTTGTATCCCAAAGAGATCCTAAAAGAGGGATAGAGACCCAAATGTGGAAAAATTTTTTCTGGCAGTCCTCTTTATAGTGGCAAGAAACTGACAACTGAGTGGATATCCTTCAATTGGAGAATGGTTGAATAAGTTATGGCATATGAGTGTTATGGAATATTATTGTTCTGAAAGAAACAACCAACAAGGTGATTTCAGAGAGGCTTGGAGAGACCTATATGAGCTGATGCTAAGTGAAATAAGCAGAACTAGGAGATCATTTTATATGGCAACAAAAGACTATACAACAATTAGTTCTGATAGAAGTGGCTCTCTTCAATGTTGAGATGATTCAAACCCTTCCACTTTTTCAGTGACGAAGAGAGCCATCTACACTCCGAGTGAGAATCATGGGAACAGAGTGTGGAACACAACATAGCATTCTCACTCTCTCTGTTATTTGCTTGCATAGTGTTTTCTTTTTCTTCCTTCTTGATCTGATTTTTCTTGTGCAACAAGATAATTGTATAAATATGTATACATATATTGGATCTAATATGTATTTCAACATGTTTAACATGTATTGGACTGCCCGCCAGCTAGGGGAAGGGGTAGGGGGAAGGAGGAAAAAATTTGCAACAAAAGATTATGCAAGGGTCAGTGTTGGAAAAATTATCTATGCATATGCTTTGTAAATAAAAAAAAAAGCTTTAATTAAAAAAAACTATTTATGAAAATGTTTCAGTTTCTTGTAGCACATGGGATGCTGCAATGATAATGATGAATGTCAGACAAACATCCCTTATTCATTATTGTCAAGCTCAAATACTGATGGGAGCCACGAAACCATACATAAGTATCCTGAAAGACTGCACATTACCTTGGCTCTTAAAATGTTGTGTTAACTATGTTTTATTTCATTTTTATTCATCTTGTTAAATATTTCCAATTATATTTCAATCTAGTTTGGGCTACATTTAATAGTGTGAGTTGCATTTGCTCAGGTTGACCCTTCTACCATGAATCATTGTGTGTGTCCTGCTGGAGTACCTAAACGAATTTAGACATATAACATCTTTAGCAAGCAAGAAAAAATGCTTGCTAAAAACAATAAAGTAAGGATGAGGTTTATGGTAGTTCTACAGTGGTCTAAATTGTTGGGTCAAATCTTATAAGAGGAAATATAATCCAGAGGGATGTAAAGTTTTATATCTGGTTTCAAAAAATTAACTTCCCTGGCAAAAAGTGATGAAAAGAAAACGATAGCAATTTGGCTTAAGAAGATATAGAAACTTTAATAAATGTAATTATAATGGTAAAAATGATAGTGATGATGATGCTTAAAATAACTAAAGCTAAATTTGAAGATTTGCACAAAAAAAAATCTGTTGGAGCTTCCCCTTGTTCATAGGACCAAATAGAGATTCTGGGGCAATCTCTTCAATCTCATCTCCTATGTTCCCCTATACAAATCCTATGCCAACGTAGTTTACTTGCTTTTGAACACACCTCCATTTTCCTAGCTCCACAAATTTGCTTCTGTCATAACTTCCACTGTTCTCTTTTACCAATTTGTCTCATCAGAGCAAAATTTCACCCATTTTAAGGGGGTCAAGGCCCAATTTAAATCCTATCTCCTCCACAAAGCTTTCTCAGAATAATAACTAAAATTCTTCTCTCACTCTACTAAACAATAGCATTTAATATCCATATCACTTATAGGTCAGTTATATATATAAATAGGCACCTGGAGGAAAGAACTGCATTTTTTACTTTTTTGTATTTACCTTACATAAATACATTACCTTGCACATAGTAGGTATTTAGCAGTGAAACCTAAAAGTCAAGAAAACTGGATGGTGCAATTCTAGGTTAAGTTATTTCTAGAATTCATTTACTTCATTTATACAATGAGTAAGTAGGAGTAAATAATCTTAAAGGTCTCTTCCAGAGCTAATATCATTATTTCTTCTATTTTCTTAATATACTATCAGGATGAGGAACACCTTAAGGTGAGTACTTTATACTTCAACTCATTTGAGTCTAATAATAATATTATAATTTAATAATAACTGACATACTAAGTGTTGGAACTTTAGAAATGCTCTAGTTTGGTAATTCTCAAACTTTTGCTCTCTTTTTCTCTCTCTTTATACTGTTGAAAATTGAGAATCTATCCAAAGGGTTTATGCTTATGTGGGTTATAGATATTTATTATATTAGAAATAAAAACTGATTTTGTAGACCCTCTGAGTTTCAGAGACCCCCATGATTGTCTTTGAGAGCTGATCTAGTTCAATTTTTTTTTTTTTTTTTTTTTACAAATTAAGAAAATTAGGCCCAAAAAAGGTTGATTTGTCCAGGGTCAATAGATAATTATTGGAGATATATTTGAAGGTCAAGCATTTTTATCTCATTATGAATCACTAGGTTCCAACTCTACCCATCCAGTTTGGAGAAGCAGTATGCTGTCTGTTGCCCAGCAATGACAATTCAAGATTGTTTTAATTCATCTGCTGCCTACTTCTGCTTCTATAACTACCATATTCCCACCAACTGCTACTCTCCCTATTCTTATATTTTTTTGTTGCCCAAAACCCAGGAACAAACTATACAAAATCCCCACCTTTTTTTTTTTTAATCTCCATTTTTCTAAGCTCTCTCCAAATTCCATTCCAATCCTGCTAACTCAATCCCACAGTATCCTCTGGAATTCCAATTTCATAATGAACAAACTTCCCTTTATTCTGCAACTATTCCTTTCATAATCCCTCAACTTTCTGATCTTACTAAGACCTTCCAGTTTTCCCAAGACAACACTGTACCTCCTTCAGCAATGGATGTAACTCACACTTCTTCTCCCAAATACACTAGTCCTACTGTAGGAGAGTTGAAATGTCCTTTGCTCTCAACTATCACTTCCAAACTTCTGCTATCATCATTAAGTAACCTAACCTTTGAACTCATGCTATTAAATTTTTGTACACTATTCAAATAATAGTAGCTATTATATACTGGCATATAGGTGATACTTCTTGCTTTCTTAGCATCTGTTTCACTTTCCTCTTAAACAAACTTCTGCCTTATTAGAAGACAACAACATTTAAGGTAATGTTTCCTATAATTACCTAAATTTCTATTTCTACAATTTCCTTAAATCCCATTACCTATTTTTGCACTCTACTTCAACCATATAGCGTACACAAGCATTCTATTTCCCTGGTCAAAAATGGGAACATTTCTCAATCACTGCATATTTCCCAATGGCTTACTCCTTCTTAAACCTTTTCTTTGCCACTGATGAAACATCATCTGTCCTTTAGTATTTGCTGACATTACTTCTACTTTCCAATCTCAGTCCTATAGTAAACTCTCAAATCCCTCACATTGCTATCCATTGGAGCTCATTTCCTACCTAAACACCAACCCTAGACTATTCCCAACACCCACCCTCTTCTAGTCCTACACACATGCTGCCAAACAGAGCTGGAGGAAAGCACATAACCATGCAAACTGGATAACCCTATACATTTGTTATACAATTTCAAGTGGACTCTTACTACAGCATTTACTCTTCCCCGATTCCCTCACTTTTCCCACCCCCTACCCCAGATTTTAATCCTAATTTTCTCTCCTCAAGGCATCTATATTTTTTCCTCAGTAGGAATGTTACTTAAAAAATGGAGGTCATTCAACTGTGAGCTCCCAGGGCTCTCCTCCTTTTTTTTAACCTCAAAACTCATCTACCATCTCCAATCCTTTCCACTAGTTTCTGATGAGATAGCCTCTTCTTACAAAAACCAATCATCTTACATGTACCCTTGATCCTAGGCCCTTCTGTCTTCATTAGATTGCATCTTCAATAATCCCTTCATGAATACTAAAATTATTTTCCCCTTACTGTGTATAAAAGATGCCCAAATTTTCCATGTCCTAAAAAACAAAAAAAACCTCTTCCTATGAAATCCCTTTTCATTAGTCTCTAGCATCACTTTAAGTTTAAGAAATGTACCCTTGTTTTCATTTCCTATCCTCCCTCATTCCTAAATTCTTTACAGTGTGACTTCCTATCTCAATTGACATTGTTCTTTCCAATTATCAGTGATTTCTTTTAATTGTTAAATCTCATAGCTCTTCTCAGTCTTTTGTTCTTTTCCCGCCATTGCTCTTTCCTGATTCTCCTCCTTTAGACCACTGCTTAGTCTCCTTTCTTAGGTCATTGTATAGTATCATATCCCCTAATTGTGGATGATTCTGAAGTCTGTCCTGGGTCCTTGTCTATGTACTTTTTTTTTTTTTTTAAGAATTTTAAAATTTTTTCTCTCAATTACATGTAAAACAATTTTTTAACATTTTTTCATAATTTTTGAATCAAGTTCTTTCCTTCCCCTCTCCTCCTTGAGAAGGTAAGCACTTGATATAGATTGTACAGGTGCAGTTATATAAAACGTATTTCATATTAGACATGTTGCAAAAGAGAGCACACACCAAAAAGAAAAGAAAAGAAAGTTTTAAAAACCATTCTTCAATCTATATTCTGACTCCATCCAAATTTTTCTCTGGAGGTGGATAGCATTTTTCATCATACATCTTTGGAATTATTTTGGATCATTATATTACTCAGAATAGCCAAGTCATTCACAGTTGCTCATTGTACAATGTCGCTATTATTGTATATAATGATCTGGTTCTGCTTAGTTCACATTTCATCAGTTCATGTAAGTCTTCACTGTTTTTTCTGAAACCATTCTGCTTGTCATTTTTTATACCTTAATTATAATCCATCACACCCATAACTTTATGGTCTTTCTTAAGAGACCTTTTAAGCTCCCATGGCTTTAATAACCATCATGTAAAATTTTTCATCTAAGAAGACTCATAGATCTATATATTCAGCCCCAGTAATCCCCTGTGCTTCAGTCCTGAATCACCAACTGCAGACTGGGTGACTAGTTTACTAAGAAATTTGGAAGTATAATTCATGTTTTGAGAAAGCATGAATCGGTGATTTTTAAGTTCCCATTTTAGCTCTAAATTACTTGAGCCTATAGGAAAACTTAGAGGTCTCAAAAAGTAAAATGAACTGCCTCAGACAGTGATATAAGTATCACCAGAGATCCTCAGAAGCTGTACAACTGCTTTCTAGGGATATCCTAGAAAAAATTCTTGTATAGTTATGAGTTATATGGGTTCCCAAGACTCCTTCCAATTTAGATTATATAATTACAAAAATATTACACACAGCCTTTGCATTAATGTTTATTGTAGAAATAGAAAGGTTTTTTTTTTTTTAATACATGACTTTTGGTGTTCATATAAAGTCTACATTTTCTTTATTTTATTATGTCTCAAAGAGAACTCACTATGTTATTTATACATTTTATTCAGTACAGAAATGGTATCCTTTCCAAAAAACTTTCTAATATAAGTTTGAGAAACCGTGCATATTGTATACATTATTTTATAATCCAAGAGAAGTCTTTGCATTTTCAAAATAATAAAGTAAAAAACAAATTGAACCAAAGTTAAAGGAATCTAGATATCCTAAAATTTTCATGTTCCATCTTTGAATTCATATCTATTTCAAGTTCAAACATACTATAAAGAAATACTTGTTTACTATAATAGATTGCTTGCTGCCTACTGAGAGTCAGATTGTCAGAAACATTGTACTGAACTGTATATATTTTTAAATGTCGCCTTAATCCACCCACTTTCCAAGATGAACTTATCAGCATTAAGCATTGTGTAAAACCACATGCAAAAATTTCCAAAAAGTTTAAATAGAACCAAACTGGTAGTTTTCAGACTGGACATTTCAATCTTTAAAAAAATTTATATATATATATATATATATATATATATATATATATATATATATATATATACAGACATATATATATATATGTAAGTATAGGATACTGCATATTAAATTGAACATTTCAAGTAACTTAAATACTTTTAGCAAACATCCAGCAAAAGATTCTTTTATGAAAAGAAATTGTTCTTAGAACAAAAAGCTAATGAGTGACTATTTAGACACCAATTTCTTGACACAGTACTGAGTCTGTGAAAATTTGAATTCTAAATAAAGTCTGTTGCACTGTTAACAATAAGCAAATTGATTTATCCTACTGTATTCTACATATATGAAAGTGCTTAGCATAACAAAATAAAAACATATTAAAGATTATTTGGTTCTAGCAATATTAATTGTTCTAAACTGTAGTAATTTATCATTTGCATTTTAAAATGTATGCAAATTTCCTACCTCTTGAAACAAGTTTTTTTTGTTTTTTTTTGTTTTTTTTAAAGAAAATAGCCCAAACCATTATCTAAATTATTATTCATCCCAGTTGGCTCATTACAAATAGGCTAAAAAAATGAATGCTTAAACACATACTAAGCTATGATAAAATATAATTATGAAAGCAAATTCCGTTATTTTATCCATTGTCTGCTATATTGGATCCTAAAACAGGCTGCCGACAAATAGGACAAGTACAGTTCTCAGATAGCCAGCGATCAATACAATGAATATGAAACTCATGCATGCAAGGTAACTGCCTGAGCTTGTTTCCTGTTACATATTCATTGATACAAACACTACAGGTTTTACTTAGTTCACTTTCAATATCTCCAAAGTTCCGTGTAGAAAGATTGTCAATCTGCTCTTTGGTTAAGCCCCTAAAGTGCTCATCATCATCATCCTCATTTAATAAAAAGAAATGGGCAAGACGAAGAATAGGTAGTGTCCCACTTTCAACTAAATTGTTTGCATCTTGAGATTGCCTGTTCTCTCTATTTTCATTGTTGCGGTTATTAGATTGGGTCCTCTCATTTTCACTATTCATTTCAATGCTGCTTTCTTGGGCCTGCCTGTCTTGAAAAGATACTTCATTTTGTTGATTGCCATCAACTGCATTTGAATTACTCACCTCTGAATGCATCTCTCTTAAATGTTGCCCACTCCTCTGAAATTCAGACTCAGATTCAGTTTCCATTAGAGAACTCAGTTCCCCAAATCCAGTCATGATCTGCCTTAAAATTGACCGTAAAGCAACTGATGATGGCTCACCAAGTCCATTCTCTGAAATCCTACGGAGTGGAATCCTTATGGTACTGACATAAGTTCGAATGCCAGCACGTTCTGAACGAGAAATGGTTCGACGAAAGCCTCCACTATTGCTCTCAAAGGTTACTGTGTTTTCAGCCAATCCTACTCTAGAGCGAGTTCTATTTGCAATACTATCCCGATCTCTATTTTCTCCAGGACGAATCCTTCGAACCTGAAGGTCTAGTGTGATAGTCGGATGTCGCCTCACAGCAGCTGTAGGCCTAATGGATTCTTCCCCTTCCACTGTAATTCTTGACAGCAGTCCTGAATTGGACAGCGGGGTATGAGTAGTGCCTCTATGTTCTCCAGCTGGCTCTAAATAGACACGAGCCACATGTCTCCTCCTAACTGACCTTCTAAAGGTTTGTTGTAAAGGTCTATTTTCCCTATGTGAATTATGTTCTTCAGAATCCATAGCATCACCTTGTCTTTGAACTGGTGACCGGCTTCGACTATTTACAGCAGACTCTAAATTTACTGGTTCTTGTCTTTGGCTTGCACTCCTTGTGGGAACAGGAGTTCTACCTCTGTTTCCCTGGAGCTGTGAAGATGCACCTAGCCCTTCTCTCAAGTTGTATTCACTAGTGCCCTGGGGATTTACATGACCACTCAGAAGATTATCATTAACAGAATTTGTTCTAGAAACGCTTACTGACCCCCTATTTCTGCTCCTCACCCTTCCCAACATAGAAAAAGACATTTCAACTGAATTCCGCCTCCTTGAACTTCTTGCCATTCTAGTCCTTGGAACACTGAAACTGTCACCATTCAGAGTCACTGAGGTCTGGCTCCTTGTTCTCCTGGCCACAGGACTAACTGCTCTTTGGTGTCCATTTTCAGGATGATTTCTGGTGGCATGAGAATGAGAAACACTTGCATATTCATCACTAGGAGCTTCAAATCCATTGTTTTCGTGATTTATATTAATTTCCAGACTAAACCGAAATTCTCCACTGTTCGGATTCGTTCGACTCACAGCTCTCCAAGTTTGGTTCCCACTCTGCCCACTTCGAGTTGCATTGCCTGTCCGACGGAAAGTGTTCAGCCATTCTAACAGGGAGTCTCCATTTGAATTGTCTCTAGGGATCTCTGCATCTAGGAAAAATGGGGAAAATGAATTTATACATACATACTATTTTCATAGGAAGCTTATAAGTCTGACCACATTTTAAAGTTTCAGGACTACCATAACATCACAAAACTTAAAATCACTTATATGACCACAGCAAATGAATCCTCATTTGAACAACAAACATCAAGACAAGTATGAAATACTAACAAAAGACACCATAATGCATTGGAAAGAACTCTGGACTTGCTGTAGGAAGATCTGGATTCAAGTCTTATCACAAGTTACTATTTTGTGTGACTCTTTAGGCAAGTCATTTCATCTCTAAATCTCAAGTTACTTCATTTGTTCAATGAGGAGAATGGAAGGTAATCTCTGAGATCCCTCCTAGTACTCACAATCTATTAAAACCTTATGAACTAATGTTTTGTAACCATAAAGCACTTTCTAAGTAGGAACTCTTTATATTTTAAAAAGAAGGCTTTTAAAATTATCTTACCTCATTGTAGGGAGAAGTAAAAAGGCAACAGAAAATTCACATTATGTATGTAAAATTATTTTGGTCAAAGCTAAAAATCAGAACCATAAATCTATGAAGCCAAATAAAGATCCACTCTAAATCTAGAGCTTCAAGAACTATACCTTATTATTCAGGAACTTGCTCAAGTTTAGAGCTCAAGAAAGGATTTCTGAAGACAACTGCCAGTAAAGAACTGATCATCTGACATTATTTCATTGAATAAGTGAATGATATGAGAGCTGTCTACTGCCTGTCTGTACACAGTTATTAGTGTTTTCTACTATTATTATATTAGCAAATTCTAACAGAAAAATTCACATGAAGTGGGTTTTTCAGAAAACCATAGCATTAACAAATTAAGTTACAAAATATCATTCTATCCACAAAATTCTTCCATTTGCTAATAACTATTAAAAATAGATGAGATAACAATAGTTTCACAATATAACTATGTTTTGTCTTGTTAAAGAAAATTATTTTACAGAGCAAAACTGATAATTAGATAATTTGGGAAAATTTTAAATGGATAGGAATATAGATATTCATTATAACTACCTAGTATTAGTATATTTACTCATAATTAAAGAATTAATGATAAACAATGAAAATACCTTATAATCAGTAACTTAAGGCTCTTCATATTTAAAATGAAAGTTTTTGAACTAGATTACCTTCAAGGAAGATCTCTATGAGTCCAAAACATATTGTTTTATAATAAATTCTTTTTTCCATTAAAATATAATCAAATCACTGGTTTCATGGCCTTTCAAAAACTTTGTATTTATAAAAAAATAATTAAACTATATATATATATATATATATATATATGAGTATGAAGAAGCAAATGGGTTATTTATTTTTTGGCCAATAAGCTTTGGAAAATTCATCAATAAAAAGACATTTAAAACAAATACTGATGATTTAAAATTGCTTCCTTACTTTAAAACTTAAAAATTAACTTTCCTATATATAGTTAATATCTATTCCTCTTTTCACATCCAATCTTTTCAGTTCATGACAATTTTAGGATACTTTTACTATTTCATTATTAAAGCAAGAAGTCTAAGAATAAAGCTTATTAAGTGGCAGAAATGAAAAATATATCCATGTGTATGTTCATGCATGGAAATGTCATCAGGCATCTAGACATTTAATAATTCCATTCTATACTGATAAACAATTCGAAGTTAAGGTTAGTTATATCTTTTTGGTAGGCAAGTTGCACATTTGTAGGGTAAAGCCAAATTTAATAATGAATCTAATTTTGTATCAAATCAAAAATTAAATATGTAAGACTAGACTGTCCAACCAATATATTTCACAGTTGTATATGCTCAGATAAAGTGTGTTTCTTGTGGAAGTAAAGAAAAACTGCTCAAAGTACCTCCCAAAGTTCCTCCCTCAGTTTGTCTATTCTCCAGGTCAGGATGCGATGCCAGATGTTCCTTGGCTCCATCCAATCGTTGTTGTAACTCTTCTGATGTTATTTCTCCTGAAAGCAATTAGAAAACGTAAACTTTAAGGTAAACTTTTAGTTGCTCAGTTTTATAAGGGGAACATATGAGATGCAGAACAAATCTTTAGCATACTACAACAGAATGAATTTAAATATTCATTGTTTTGGAGATGCTAAAGGAAAGTGGAAAAAGTGTAAACGTTGGGCCCAAAGAATATATAAGTAGGAATTTTTAACTTCTAGTTAACACATTCTATGTATTCATCAGAAAATCCAAATAGTTGTTTCTTTTTTTAAAAAAATGTTTTTATTCAAATTAAATTTATCTCAATCTCCTGGCAAGCTGTATTAGGCTGATAATCTTTGGACTACAATTCTGCAGATTTCATCAACTTGATGTAGAAATCAACTATTATTTATTCCTCAAATCTTCTTGAAGTTCATTTATAATTCTTATCATTTATAATCCAATGATCAATTTTAGATCTGCAAAGTACACTGGCTTTTTATGAGAGGTAGTAAGTCATATGATTGTATAAGTAGTTATACCTAAAGATATGTAAACTCTTATTCTGAATAATGTCTGTAATTATATTCATGAAGATTTTGCTTAAAATAAATGTGTATATGCGTATGTATATATACACACACACATATTTAAATGTGTGTTTCTACCTCTCTCTAGAACATCTTTTGGGACAGATGTCCTTATGTATCACCATCCTGTTTTGTTATTAGGTTGCTTGTGAAGCAGAATTATTTCTTGCTTTTCTATCCTATACCAACATAAAGGAGTATTCCAGGTTTTTTTTTTCCTTGTCACTTTAAAGCAGAAACTAGTACTATGAATCTCTGAAAAGAACTCCTCACTTGCTACACTTCTAAATTGCCTCCTTAAATGCCAAAGTATTTCTCTCCTGCTATACATCTCTTACCAGGGGTGCCTAGGAGATTGTGGTCTCTCATTAACCTATAATCTTCATCATTGAGTTCATTAATGAACTGGTAATAGGCCTCTTCCCTGCTGAGGCGCTCTTGCTGCCATCTTCGCTCATCTTCACTGTGACGGTGGTCTTGAGAAGAGGCCTGTTCACTACCTCCACCTGAACTAGACCTAGACTGATCCATGCTGTGATATCCTGGCTTCCTGTTCAACCGATACACAAAAAAAAGTCAATGTGTTAATCATAAGTTACAGGTTGCTTCATTTTTCATTTAAGTTGGACTAGAAAACCTTGTTTTCCTTTTCCTTTGTACCCAACCAGACTTCCAGCCTCCCCCCTTGTAACAGAAGACACAGCTACTTCCCTGGGAAGATTAAAGTCAAAAGACTAGAGATTCTTCACTTCTTCCCCCCATTTCATTCCTATACCTTGGCATCAGTACCCTTTCCTCCTTCTCTTTGGCAGCAGAAGACAAGGTATCCTTATTCTTCCTTCCTAAAATTAACCTACCAACTCCTTTGATACTATTCCCTCCCCACCTCTCCAGGATCTTATTCCTGTATCCATTTCCCCCCTCTCTTTCTTCATGAGTCTTTAATCTTTCTTTCAAAATTGGCTTCTTCTCATCTCCTAAAAAACAAACAACAAAACATGCTCGGATCTTCCCAATTCTTAAAAAATATGTAAAGCCCTATACTCCTTGAAACCATTACTTATCACCTCATCTTTCTTATCCTTTATTGCTAAAAACTCTTGGAAAATTTGTTAATATCTAATCTAAGCTTATACTTTTTCCTAAGTCTGAAGTCCTTCTGACTTTGCTCTATTCTATTTATCTAAAATCAAAACGATGACATAGGGTACATTATAACATACATATATACATACATCTCATGTCACTGTTTTGATAATATATTTCATTTTTCTTTCTCATTACTAATCCTGTCAATTTTATCTCTAGAATATCGCCCTTTATTCATTCCCTCTTCTATATTATTCAAGGACCCCAATACAGGCCCTTATTACTACTTGCCTAGGTTATTAGCTTTCCAACCTGTTTTCTATCTTTATTCTCTTTCTGTTCAGTTCATTCTTTATAATGATAACAAAATAATTTTCTTTACATACATGAATTTGGGCATATCGCTCCTTGGCTCAAAAACTTTAGTACATGGTAGACAACAGCAAGCCAAAGTTTATACTCTTCTGCCTGACATACAAAGTGTTAAATATTATACCACAAAACCTTCCCAACCTTATCTCATATTACTTCTTTTCATTTACTCTATACTCTAATCAAACAAAAATATTTTCTGCTCCCAAGCCCTTTATTCCATGAGCCTTCAAGCTTCCATAATACCTTTGCTCAGACTGCTCTCTATACCTGCAGTTTCTTCTCCCTCATTCTCTAGACTTTGAGTACCTACTCATTCTTTCAAGCCATCTCAGACACCATCTTTTCTACAAAGCCTTCCTTGATTCACACCCATAGTTTTCACCTATGAATTCATATAGTGCTTTGTTTTGCAACTCTCCAAAATGGTTAGAGAAATAAAAAGAATGGAGCAAATTAAGTATGATGTGTTAGGTGCTGTACCATTATTACATAAATGGCAATATTATGCATTATTCCCATTAGACTATAAGCTCTCTGAAAGCAGGGACTCATCTCATGTAAACTTTATACTTTACCAAGCAGAGTCTTTGCCACAAAAAATAATTAATACATTTGCTGAATGATGTATAAGTTATAAAAGGTTAAGAACCAAAAAGTAGATCTTTTGATGTGTTTTTCCTGACTTTACATATCAAAAACTATTGCAAGAAAGTTTAAACAAATCTGAATTTGTCTTAGATCTGGTATTTACTAGTAGTAAATCACAATCTCAGCTTTAGTTTCCCCATCTGTAAGTGGAGTTAATAATACTTGTATTATTTACATCACAGGGTTATCAGGAAAGTACTTTGTAAACCTCAAAGTACTAGATAGAGCTGAGTTATTACTAAAAAGCAATTTAAATGAAAATATACTCTAAGAGATTAAAAAAAATGAATATACCAAATTAGGAATAGCTAAAAGACAGTTGTTTTCAATGTCAGTCAATTTATTTACACTGTATATTTCTCATACCAAAGTTTCATCACAGTGACAAACTCAGAGTTATCTAGGTAACTGTCAAAACATCCAATTTGTGACTCAATTTTCAGTATAATTTAACTTAAAGTGAATTTTAATTTAATTACCCAGGTAATTCCCATGTTATACAATGAAACACCTGAATATTATAAAAATAAAACAGTATATTCAAGTAGATTTCACAAAATCCAAAAGTATAAAATATTCCCTGTACCAGAGTTTGCTGTAATCCCATCAACTATACTCTATCCACTCTGCTAGAGAGGTTATTTCCCCAAAATCAAAAAGAAATATCTGTTACTTTTCCAAGGACAATATAAGAAATCTCATAGGAAACTGCTACTTCCACACAGCTGGCTGGAGTCTAGGGTATTAAATTAGAGTATCTGATAGGTCTTCATTTTAAACCTCAACCCTTCCCTACCCAGTGGACATTGTCTGACTAGTGGCGAGTCTTGCTGAATGAAACCTGTCAATGAGAGGATATTTTGATTAGGCAACAAGAAAAATTTCTGGCTTATTGCCGCATTTATTTCTCCCCTGAAGCCAATCACTTAAGTCATGATTCAAGTCAATGGGAATTTTTTAAATTTTTTTTTTACATTTAAAAAAATCTTATTTTAAGGAAAATATCTGTTTCATTAAATGAAACTACCTGTAATTATGTTGCAGTTAATGCTACATTCATTAAACCCAATAAACAACGTGCTAGTGATATAAAGATAAAATGAAACAGAGTCCTTGCCTCAAGGAGTTTGTAATCATATGTAGGTGATAAGGTATATACAAATATAACTATGATACAAAGTATAATGTGATAAGTGTAGAGAGATACAAACAAAATACTATGAGGAATTTTGGAATAGATCACTTTCAGCTTAGGAGCTGGGAGATAAGAGTATCAAAAGAAGGCTATACTGAGTATCATCCAAGTTGGATCTTGAAGGAAGTACAGAATTTCAACAGGAAAAAAACAGGAATAGAATGAAAACTTAAGTGGATTCATTCCAAGCAAAGGGGCAGGCAAAGGCAAAAGACCAAAAAAAAAAAAAAAAAGAGGTCAAGAATGAATAATATAGCACTGCAGTTTGATTAAACACAAAGAGTACTGGAAGGTGAGACAAGCGTAGAAAAATAAGAAAAATAAGTTAGTTCCCAATAGTGGAAGGCCTTGAATGCCAGGATATGAAATCCATATTTTATTTAGTAGGCAATAAAGAGCCATTAAGAATGTTGGGGCAGATGAATTCATTAGAAAAACTATAAACAGCAGTGTAAAGGATGGATTTAAAAAGGAGAAAGAGAAGAGGACTGCATTAATTTTAACAGTTCCAGGATAATCTGAAAATATTAATCTATTTCCTTTACTTCTGGGGAGTGACTGAAGGCAGAGAAGATTCAAATGTAGTATTATACAAAATTTCTGGTAATTTAATCTACATCTCCTATAAAAAATATATTAATTTTTTTAAAAAAATTAAATATTCCCTTACATCCACAAATAAGAGTTGTCAATGTGGCTTGGATTTTAAGAACGTTATAGCCAGATGCTGTTAGATATTATTACTAGTTCCCAACATGGTAATGAAGTTCCACAAAAAGTAACAAATATGCATTCTTAGCTGTACTTCTCTATTCCTTTGGCACCAAGTTCCTTCCACTGGTTCACAAAGAGCACTCAGTTCTAGATATCTGATCAGTGTAGCAAATCTTAACAGTTGCACCCAGAGAAACTATTTTAAATGCAAGAGCTGGATATTTTGTAAATGAAACAACTTCCATTCCTTGGTAAATTCAGGCACAGGTAACTCTTGGACTACATATATAAAACTCAACTACTTAAGTTTCCAGCTTAAACTTGAGAGTTCCCAATCATCATTGAATATTTGGTTCAGCTGTAAGGAACCTTACTTCTCACCTACTCATTTTAGAGAAGAGAAAACTGAGGGCAGACATCAAATAGTTTGGCCATAGCCACAGTTTCTGGCAAAATTCAAATTAGAACTCAGGTCTTCTGATTTCTAATCCAATGTTGTTTCCTCACCACATGATAGAGTGGTAATGTTTTAAGTAAAGGTAAGGAAGATCCATATTTTAAGGCAGTGCCTGAAAGAACAGATAGGGAACGTTCAAATGATATGTATATGTCTGAGTACTTTAAATTCTCATTCTGATTAACTTTAAGAGCATAAAAATGAACTCAGATATAAAAATGCGTCAAACGACAATTAACTAACATGGAAATAAACAGATGTATAAGCTACCTTTCCATTTTTTAACTTTTCAAATCAGGACATGAACTACCATTAGTCAAGGAACTAAGAGCTTTGTTATTATTTTCTTCTAAATAATTGGGAAAAACCAAAATAATTTCTGAGTTTATGTTGTTCTACCATTATTGGTGATAAGCTGAATACTCCAAAGATATTTTCATGAATGATTTATCATTTAATCATAAAACTTAAAACAGTTTAACTTCCTTGCAATTAAAAAAAAAAGGCAAACTTATATTATCTGTGAAAATACTCTCCCCTCCTCCCCATAGGTTTCAAAAGCTAGGAGAAAGGGATACAATATTCAGATGAGGTGGGCTCTTTGAAGCCCTGAGACTTCCTGGTATTCTAACACAGCTGCCCCTAACAGACTACCAATTCTCCACGTGGGATTTTGACAGACAGGCCTAGAAAATGAAATTCCCCCGCAAACTAAGTTGTGAAAAGAAATCTAGGCTTTTTCCCCACACGGGATAGGACTTGCCTCCAAATCTTCTTCCTTATTCACTAACCCCACTCAATTACTATGGCCGTAGTGTCGTCCCGTGGGCTCCAGATTCTCTTTTAAACTTCCTGCCAAGCCCACCTAGGTCTGCTGGTCCCCTTCCGGGCAAGGGCACCCGCCTAAAATCAGGGGTGGGTCAGTCGGCCCCAGGGTCCCAGCCCTTCCCCAAATACAGCCCGCAGCGGAGCGTCCCTCAGCAACCCGAACTCCCACCGAGGCAAGTTTGATAGACAGCATTCTCTAGCCAATCCCAAACGAGAGGCGCTCATTAGCGAGGACCTCGACCAATCAGAGGAGAGGTGGGTGGAGCCGGCGAGGGCGAGGATGGCCTGCTTTTCTCCTCCTCCTCCTCTTCCTCCACCTCCTCCTCCTCCCAGGGCAGCGGCGGTCGCTGGGTCCCACCGCAGCCGTTGCCACCGTGCCCCCGGCTCACCTCACCCTTCGTTCTGGGGTCTGAGTCCGGCCGCAGCGGAAACGGCGGCTCTCCTCGCGGGGCCCTGGAGGAAGTGGCGGGGGCGGCGGCTGCTTCCCCCCGAAGCGGTTCCTGGAGCCGAACGGCCGGGCCCGATGGGCCTGCTGCGTCGCGGAGCCGTTGATCTGGAGGCGGGCCAGACCGCGGCTGAGGGAACGACCGGCCGGAGGGGAAGGGAGACGCGGGGCGGAGAGAGGGCGGAGGACGGCTGCTGCGGCTTCTTGCCACCCCCGATCCCTCCCCCGGAGCCCGTCCACCCGTCACCTGCCAGGCCGAGCCGCCGCTCGAACGCGGGGATCGGCTCTCCTGCGGGCTGAAAGCATCGCGGGTGCAGCAGGAATCGCCGTCCGGCGGGGAGCCAGGGTTCCTGAGTCCTGCGTTCCGCCCACTCGGCCACTCCCAGGCTCCACACCCCCTCCCTCCCTCCCAGCTGGTTATCACATGGCCGCCTCTGGGCGTGACACTGCGCTCCTCCTCCTGCTGCCTTCTCTGCCGCACTCGCAGCTGGTGTGGGGGCACTGGAGGGAGAACTTGGGTCCCGGCTTCCTCTCCTAATTATGTAAAATCCAGGGTGTGGTGGGGCTGAGGCTGGGCACCGTTCCGGCGGCCCTTCCCTCTAACATGATTTACCTAAAAGAAAATTAACTCTAATGGAACACATTGTTACTGTGATTCAGTTCAATTTAGCAAACTTTGACTAAGCTCTTCCTTTTCAGTTAGATTGTAGGAATACAAAGACAAAAATGAATCAAACCTTCTAAAGAACTGGTATCAGAATAAGAAAACAGATAATGGCCATGCTGGCACCCTGGGATAAATAGGCATGGTTAAAATGAATGTTTATTTTAGTAGTATTAATATTTATTATTATTTAATTAGTGTTTAAAATAGTAAAATTTAATAAAAATAAATGTGTATATACACACATATATACACACACACACACACACACACACACATATATATGTATGTATGTAGATATAGATAGAAATGGTTTTAGTGGACCACAGGTCAAAAAAGTCTGCAAGGGATGAGGGTAGGAATCGGGAACCTAGGATTTCATGACTGTAGGGAACTCCCCAGGTACAAGTTTGTTTATCTTTCTCAATGTAAGGTAGTACTTTCTCTACAAGTTACAGTCTTAGAGAATTGCCTAAGTAGAGTATTGAAGAATGATTTGCCCAGTCTCAGGAGACTTAGTCCCTCTGCTCAAAGGGAGTTGGGCTCGACTGCCCCAGTTTAGGAAGGACTACTAAACTGGAAGGAAAACCCAAGAAGGGGAGTGTAATGATGAAGAAGCATGAGACTCAGAAAAAGAACATGCCATATAATCAAGGTTGAAGGAATTGAGGGACAACTAGGAAAAAAATAAGAGGTCCTTATTGTAGATAGCGAGGTGCCTCAGTGGATAGAAGGCTGGACTTAAAGTCAGGAAGAACTGGTTCTGATGAGGTGTGGGAATAAGGGGGAGAGATCCCCTCTGCTGCAAAAGAATTCGCAAACCCATAATCTGTGTGGCAAAAAGGGAATTTTTCGCTAAGAAGGAAGTTTTCTTAGCAGGCAAAACTCCTGATTAGGAATTTGGCAGAGATGAACTGACAATTTGGGATTATATGGGATATGTCTTGGCCTGGGGCTAGGAGATGTCTGGGCTAATCAATAGAGGACCATCAGAGAGAGATCTCCAATTGAATAAAATCACAATTAGGGGAATTTGAAGACTTTTCCCAGGTCCTGAGAACTCCTGGAAGGGGGTACAGTTTCTGTCCCCCCCCCAAAAAAAGATCTCATTTTATGTCATCCCCCTTTGGGCCTCTTCCAGAAGATCGTTTGGACAGTTTCAGGGTTCACCCCCATTAGTCCAAATTCAGTATAAGATACCTAGCTAGCTGTGTGACC
Organism: Sarcophilus harrisii; assembly: GCF_902635505.1. Taxonomy (NCBI): domain Eukaryota; kingdom Metazoa; phylum Chordata; class Mammalia; order Dasyuromorphia; family Dasyuridae; genus Sarcophilus; species Sarcophilus harrisii. The sequence goes on along the minus strand of NC_045428.1, from coordinate 439,519,888 downwards.
CAGGTTTTTGTTTGGTTTGTTTGGTTCAGTTTCCTCTTTGTAAATTGGAGATAATAGTAGCTATCTCAGAGGGCTGTTTTAAGGAACCTTGTAGAGATCAAATGAGATATTTGTACTAGCTTAGTATCTGGTACATAAGCACTATATAATAATGTTCCCTTTCCTTCTCTGATAGCGCCTATTAAATTGCTGTTTTGCAAAAGCAAGTTAGACTTACTTTGATCCAGAAAGCAGCTAGAAGCAAGGGACAGAAGATACAGAGAAGTAGATATCTTTCTGTGACCAAAAATGGAATGGGCTACTTTTAAGAGGAAATGGGCTTCTCTTTGAGGTCATCAAAGCAACGCCCATCCTTTTTACAAGTTAAATTCTTATGGAGATGTGAGTTGTTCTCAGTAGTCCCAGCTTAAATGGTTTACAGCCAATTGGGGTCAAAGGAAGACTTAAATCTAGATCTTTTGTAAGCCTTTTTTTTTTTTTTTTGCCTGATTCATGCTACAAATCTCTTAGAATAAAACTAAATAAAATAAATTAAGGAAATCTTTTTGATCAGAGTGATAATAAATATTAACATGATCCACAGCATTAAGATATAGACAGTTAAATTGGGACAGAAGAAAAAAAATAAGAAATAAAATAATTTAAAGAAATATCAGAAAGCAGTACTTTAACAGTGTTGAATGAATGGTACAAACAGATATGATAAGATCACTGGAATGGAGTGATCTAAGAGCATTTCATAGAAGACAATGCCTTTGTTGGTCTTGAACAAGGGATAGTATTTGAGAAAAGACAAATGTAAATCATTAGAGTCCTAAATATCAGGATCTTTTGGAACCACTATGAGAAAGTCTGAAGTCTGCTTCATGTTCTATGAGTTCTCCATAGTCTTTGGATAACAGGTTCTCAACAGGCTCATTTATCACCTACTTTCAGCTAAGTACCAAGATCCAGAGGATCCCAGATTTAGAGTTGTAAGGATTTTATTATCAGTCACTCAATGGATAAGGAAACTAAAGATGGCTTGCCCTAGGTCACATGGGGTGGTACAGAATAGATTTGAATTTAAGTCTCCAAATCTAGTGTTACTTTGCTCTTCCAGACACTCATAGGCTTACCTCCATTAGTGACAGTTGGTTAGCCGTTGGTATTGGTTTGGTGGGGGGGTGGGGGAATGGGGGCAGGAGAAAAATGTGTGTGTTTTGTGGGGGTTTTGTGTGAAGTGGGGACTCTGTCTCTAAAAGATATTTTAAGACTCCATTTTAAATTATTAGTACTTATTTATACTGTTCTTTCTAGCCCATGCTAGTTCTTCCAGAATAAAATTTAATTCCTGACCATGCCTTTCTTTTCTGAAGGGCTAAGGTCCAGTTAAAGTTCTTTATTTGAAGTCTCTAAAGTCCCTACCCATGTTATTGTGCTCATGAACTGCTTAACCTCACTAAAATTATAGCATCATAGACTTTTATAATTAAAACATACCTTAAAAAATATCTTGTCCAAACTTTCAGAGTTAGTAAGAAACTCTATTATAGTATAAGTGAGGCCCAAGGTTAAATTAAGTCTAGAACCCAAGTCTCCTGACTATTACAATGAAATCAGTCCTCAGACTAACTTCCAACTGGACACAAATTTTATTTTTAAAGACATAAAATCAGTAAGAGTACCTCTAAGCTTCCTTCTATAATAAACCATTGCCCAGGAAGATCAAATATCTACCAGCTGGCAATTGTAGCACTTACCTAGTATTTCACTCAAGTTCATCTTAGCCCCAGGAAGTTTCTTGACAGCATTGCCTGTTTTGTTTTAGCACATTGCCTAGAACATTGGGGCTATGTAATGAATGTTGGTTGAATTGAAATGAAGTCTTTTGGTCTCTTCCAACTTTGAAATTCTATGATTCTGGCTTAGAGAAATTGTCTCTACTAGAACTGATTTTGGGAACACTGGTCTGACCTATGGTGCAAGAAGTACTTGGCCTCACAAGTAGACTGGCCATAATATAGCAAAGAAATAGTATATCAAATAAAAAGTGAAAATCAATAGAATACATTTAATAACAAATAGGTCCCAGTATTTTTAAATTCTGAAAACCCTCTGAAGTCACATATTATTGCACCCAAACCATGAGGAAGGCAGTATGTGAAATAGAATCCTGACTAGATTCTGGGTTCAATTCTGGATCTGCCACCTTAAGATTAAGTCAATTCTCTGGGCCTCTATAGGTTTCATTATTCAAATAAAAGCATTGAACAAGAATACCCTAAAAATTCCTTCTAATCTATGATCCTTTGGAATAACAGGATAGGATTCTCCTAAGAGTCTGTTTGCCTTCACACAATGTTACTTCCAATACAAACACCCATCTTTAAAGTTTCAGCTAAGCAAGACTCTTTACTTGATTCCATGAACTTACATAGGAGAAAAAAAATTATATTTTAATTCTCACCAACCTCCAAAAGAAATTCAGTTAGGAATCAAAGCAACAAAGCAATTCATATCCTGAGAAGGAGTATGTAATTGTCACCAAATTGCCAAAGCAGTCCTTGACAAAAAAAAAAAAAAAAAAAAAAAAAAAAAGAGTTGCAAGGGGCTTATGGTAAAACAGCATGTTAGAAGCACTTCATAGTACAGTAAAAATGGCACTGGGTCAGAAGTCAGGAAGACTTGAGTTTAAATCCAAATTCAGACAATACCTATGTGACTCTGGGCAAGTCACTTAATCTCTTTACCTTAATCTACTGGAGAAGGAAATGGCAAATAACAGTATCCTTGCCAAGAACACCCCATAGACAGCACCAATATATTCTGGTTCACTGGGTCATGAAGAGTTGTCCATCTTCCTCCCAGAATGTGCTGACACCTCTGGCCCATGCTCCATGCACACATATATCAGTAGATCATCTACATTCCAGTTCTTAGGAAACTATGGTAATCCTGGATTTTTAACCTCATAGCATCACTGGAGAGGACATTTTTGTTATAAAAATGGGTTTTTATGTTGAGAACAGCTGAGGATTGTTATAAACTCAGGACAGTTTCCCAAATGTAATACAACTCTTCTTCCTGTCCAGTTCTGAGCTGAACTTATTGTCTACTTTGTCCCAGATACATGTACTGATATAGTAATTCATCAGACTGGCCATTCAACTGTATTCCATAGTCTGGACAATGCACTTTTTTATCCATTTAGTTTTTCCTGCACAACTTGTTTGGTTGAGCAACCATAGATCACATTGTGGAAGACATGTAATGTTTTAGGTTTTGATGAAGACAGCTCACCATCTATAGGAAATCCCTTACCAGAATGTCTTATGAACATCTTTAAAAGTGGAAACACCTCTGGATTTATCTCCCTATTTTATGCCTCATTTGGTATTAATAATCAGAAGATTGTTGAACAAAGTTGCATTTGTCAAGAAATAATGTTTAGTATATGATCCTAATATGCATATGCCTTTAAGACTATATCTTGTTCTACCCAATCTAATGCTTTTTTGGTAATCAGCAAACAATAAATAAAACAGACAATAAAGTTAGTAAGGTATTGTATTCTGTCCCTTTCAGTCAGTCATATGTAACCATAAAAATGTTCTCTGCTATAGAGAATCATTTTGGAAAAATTGCCTATTCCCTTCTCATATTTTCAAAGGGTACTTTGATGTATATAGTTATCATGAAGACTTTATAGAGATAAGAAAGAAGGCATATTATGTAATAATATAAATATACTATATACATACATAAATTTAAATATATACATAATATAACTATGTATTATGTATATAATACATGAATATAAATATATTTGCATGATATAAATGTGCATACATATATAAACTTTTTTTATCACTTTAATCATGTCTGAATCTTCATGGACTCATCTGGGATTTTCTGGACAGAGATACACACACGTGTGTGTGTGTATATGTGTGTGTGTTATTTAGGAGTTTTCCTAAATAACTTAACTATCAAAACTATTTAAACAACCCAACAAAGAAGTTCCTCAAACAAAATGATGGAATTATAGAGCATTGGTTATCAGATGAACGCAACGGACAATACAGGAAACCTATCAATTGACTGGTTTGAAGGCTCAGTGCCACATCCCCTTCCACCAGGATCTTTAAAAAGCATGGGTCTGCTCTGAAGAGAAAATTTGTTCTTTATCTTGTTCCCTTCCACCTCCTAAAGAGTATAGTAGGCAAGTGGAGGGGATTTTCTTTTCTTTTCTCTCCCATTAAGAGCACATGGCAACACTGGGTGGAACAGAATTGAGCTATAAAGTCTAGTTGGAAGAGATCAAGAGTCTGTCCAGTACCTGAAGCTGGGGTGAAGACTCCTGCTGGTCCTAGCATATGGGTTCTTGTTCCTTCTAAAAGTTCCTTTCAGTATGTTAGCCCAGGATTTCAGCTAAGCCTGAAGCAGAAACAGTGGAGAAACTGACCAAAAAGTGAGTCATGGGTCCCACTTGGGAGCATGCCCAAGGTTTCTATTGAAACAACTTATCCTTCAGAAATGCCTTAACCCATAAGGAACAACTCAAAGATGTCATGACCTCAAGATATTGGAAGCCCAGCAGCACCAAAAGTGTAAGATATTCAACCACATACTCTCCTTCATATGTGATTTTCCATTTGTACTCTCTATGCATTTCCTTTCTTTTCATTTATGCTCCAAATATTTGTAAGTGCCTCAAGTTAATGGGGGTGATATTTTGTTGCTGGTTTTTTTTATTGCCATTGTACTCCCTATCTTTGCTTTGAACTATGTCCCCAAGCTGATACCAAAAGTTAAAACATTTTTGAAGGAAGTTCAAGAACTTATAGATTTATAAGTTAGGGAGGACCTACAAAGTAAGACTCTTGAACCTGAGGCAGTTATTTCCCCAGGAGACCCAAACTGGAAAGGATGATTTAAAGGAAGCAATTGTAGATATACACAAGACATATTTCTTAGGGAACTCATTTGTGATTTTCTATATTTCTTTTTCTAAAATAAGCCTATTCTATGTTCTATTCTATTGATATGAGCATTTGATGTTTTTATAAATATTTACCCATTTCATTTGAATTGTTAGTTTTATTGGCGTATAGTTGGAGAAATGACTCCTAATAATTGATTTTATTTCATCTTCATTGGTTGTGAATGCACCCTTTTCACTTTTGATACTGGTAATTTGGTTATCTTTCTTTTTTCTTAATTAAATTAGCCAATGGCCTAATTATTTTAGTGTTGTTTTGTTTTAAAGGCAATTAATTTCTAGTTTATACTTCAAAGGCCCCTTATTGAATATATTTTTATTGTATTGTGGTCAGAAAATACATATTTCAAAAATTGGTCTGGGTCCTCTTTCTATTCATTCACATAATTAAAAACTACTATGGCAAAAGTACCATACTTTGGGCAAATTGGTGATGTTTTTCCAAACTTTTAAGTTTTTCCTTACCAGTACTCATGTAATTCATTGTTGGACTCATAGGGGTGTGTGTGTGTGTGTGTGTGTGTGTGTACGTGTATATATGTACCTGGTGTGTGGTTCAGTGGAACAAATGCTGGATTTTGATTCAGAGGACTGCAGTTCAAATCCCAGTTCTCTTACTTGGGAAAGTGATAAACTTCTTGGGACTAAAAGCTACCTCTATAAACATCAAAGGGTTAGACTAGATGGTTTTTAAGAGCTCATTATTCCAGCTGTAAATCTCTGACCTTGGGAACATTTTATATGATTATGATACATGCTCAAACTACTGTTATTCTTATTTTACTTATTTATTTGGCAAGGCAATTGGGGTTAAATGACTTGCCCAGAGCCACACCGAAAATATTAAGTGTCTGAGGCCAGATTTGGACTCAGGTCTCCTGACTTCAGGGCTTCAATGGTGATCTATCCACTGTACCATCTAGGTGTCCCTACTGTTAATTTTTTTGGGAGAAATAAAGTGATATTTTAACTCAATATTAGTATCATTTAGAAAAGCAAATACCCACTTAACATGTAGGTAATATTTCTTTAAGATCTGTTAATAAATTAACTCTCTGGTTTTAGAATGTTCAAATATTTGCTAGATTTTTTGATTATGCTGATATTGACATTAGAGGAATTTGGACTTTAACTATGACATGGATGCCAACATATCCCTTTTTTCATACCTATGCATACAAAAACTGAATTTTTAAAAGACTTCTCTCCTTTTATATCTATATACATATTATCTTTGCTTTAAGTTGGAGACCGCCCCTTTGGGTAGGGAATCTGTGATTTTAAATTAAATTTTTTTAAAAAATAAAGACTCTTTAACTTAGCAAGGAATCTGTGTTCCATAAATTCATTTATAGGTCATTTGTTCAGAAAAAAATACCCATTAACCTACAGAAAAAATGACTGTAAATGGTGCAGGTAAAGTGCCAAGATGATGCAAAACACTATTGAACACAAAATGTAACACTTATACTAATTATTTTAGATTAAATCTGGGGTTCTAGAGACTCAGAACCATTAACTGCAATAGGGTGAAGAAGGGTTTGGATAAGAAGCAGAGAGTTTCTTCTCCAGAGCACTAGACTGGGCCCAGGAGAACACTATTAAATAGTCTTAAATTTATCTTTGACATGCTTTTACTTTTGTGTTCCCCCTTTCTTCACTCCCTAGGCACCCAGTGCTTTCTCTGCATCAAATGTACGCCTGCCTTCCAGAGTGCTCTATGGTCACAAAAAATAGCCTTTGCTCCCTATCTACATTGTTCAGCAAAGCAAAATTAAGTTGAGTATTAAGAAACCAGCTAATATACACAAAGGTGTAAATGACTAATAACTCCTTGACCATTCCAGAAGTATTAGTGGGTTTTAAAAAAAAATAAATCTATAATTAATCAAAATTTCAGGAACTGCTACAAAACTGGAATGTAAAAAATCCAGATGGAGTGAGGAAAATTGTTTTATAGCCAAAGAACTATGTAACCTCACCTGCTTGGGGAGGAGTCTGCTCCTAGGATTAGCTCCACAAGCTATTCCTGCTTTTCACAGTTCTTTCCTTTCTCCACTTCTGAATACACAGATTCTGCAAAAATGCTGTGTGTGTGTTTTTAACCATAGCAGTTGCCTACTACAGCAGCTGTAGTAGGATGGTAGGGTGGACAGCAGTCATTGATTAAAAAAAGGAAGGTGGGTGAGGATGAAGGGGGATATGGAGGCATCTTGAAATAATGGAAAGAGAACTGAACTTGACATTGAGTTAGAGGACTGAGTTCATAGTTTGTCCACAAGCCATTGACTTTTCTCAGTCTCACTTTCTTCTTCTGTTAAAGGAGGATAATAGTAACTGAGGAGAAAGTGTTTTGTAGACTATAAGACTATATATGTGACTATATATAGACTATAAATGTGAACTATAATTTATGACATATGTTTGTAAGTTGGAGCTTGCCTTACAGGAAGAACAAATGTCCATTTGGATACACTATTATCTGGTCATCCATTTGTAATTTAAGACTTTTCCAACATAACCCCTCCTACCTTCATGAACCTTCTGACTACATTGATTTATTTGTTATTCCTTCCACATAACATTCCATCTCGTGACTCTATGTAATTCATGACAGGTAATAGAAGGTAATAAAGATGTAAAGGTAAGCAGAAGTCAGATTGTGGAGGTCTTTTACTGTCTGATTAAGCAGTTTGCTTTTATTCTATGGGCATTGGAGAATTGTTCATGATTCTATGAAAGACCTATGATTTAGGAAGATTATTTTGGAAACATGGATTAAAGAGAGGAGAGACTTAAAACAACCCTGACCTATTCTTTTTAATTATGTGGGCTAAAAGTTTATCTATTTTGTTAGTCTTTTCAAAATGCCAGCTTTTAGAGTTTTTTTGAGTTCCATAGTCTTTGGGGGTTTTAATTTTTCTATTTCTCTTTTAGTTTTCAAGATTTCTTCTTTTGTGTTTGCTTTGGGTTTGGTTCTTTGTCTTTTCCCTGTTTCTACCTAATTTGAAAAATTGATCTCAGGCAGATCTTAGACATGCAATCTTTTTCTTTAATTTTTCCCATGATATGTTTAGTGTAAGATTCAGAACTGCACTTCTGAAACCTTGACTTCAAGTGATTAATAATTTTTTTGTAATATTACTTTATTTAATAAATCATATGGCTATATAAAGTTGATTGCCTAGGTAATATAGAGAATGATGAAACAACTAGAAAATTTCTCAAAAGTGTAGTGGGAGATCTAGAGCTCTATATTATATTATTTTTTATAATTGTGAACAATTTTGCATCACTCCCAGAGTTATAATTCAGAATACAGTCAGAATGCTCTTTTCTTTTTTTTTTTCTTTGACTATTCACACCTTGTGAAACTACTAATGTTGGAGGGATAGGTAACTTATACATGTACAAATTAAAAATGTCTTCTATCAAAGAAACCTTGAGGGGAATCTTTCTTTGATGTGGTGTATTGACTATAGAGCCACCTGCTGGGCTAATTATATATTACAATTCCTCTAATTGTGAAGTGATCTTTCTTCTTTCTATGCAATTAAAGGTAGTAGGACATAAATTGTTGTGAAATTCTGCTGCTATTGAAATTTCTCACCTATCTCTACTCTTTTAAATTGGGTTTAATCATATTCTCAGGAATTTTATCATCAGGAAATTAATGATCATCAGCTGTATCAGCTTTAACAGTCACATCTCAGTACCCTCAGTACCTGTGCCCCTAGGATTTTAGGAATGAAGAATGAAGCAAAGAACTTCTCCCAAATCTTCCATTTAAAGAGGGTTTCCCAAAGACCTGTATGTGCAAGAATGTTTGTGGCAGCCCTCTTTGTAGTGGCAGAAACTGGAAACTGAGTGGATGCCCATCAATTGGAGAATGGTTGGGTAAACTGTGGCATATGAATGCTATGGAATAGTATTGTTCTGTAAGAAATGACCAGCAAAATGATTTCAAAAAGGCCTGGAGAGACTTACATGAACTGATGCTGAGTGAAATGAGCAGGACCAGAAGATCATTATATACTTCAACAATGCTACTGTATGAGGATGTATTCTGATGGAAGTGGATTTCTTTGACAAAGGGAAGATCTAACTCAATTTCAATTGATCAATGATGGATAGAAGCAGCTACACTCAAAGAAAGAACACTGGGAAATGAATGTAAACTATTTGCATTTTTGTTTTTCTTCCCGGGTTATTTTTACCTTCTGAATCCAACTCTTCCTATGCAACAAGAGAACTGTTGGTTCTGCACACATATATTGTATCTAGGATCTACTGTGCCATATTTAACATGTATAGGACTTCTTGCCATCTGGGAGAGGGGTGGAGGGAGGGAGGGGAAAAGTCGGAACAGAAGTGAGAGCAAGGGATAATGTTGAAAAAATTTACCCAGGCATGGGTTCTGTCAATAAAAAGTTATAATTATTAAAAAAAAAAAAAAAGAGGGTTTCCAAGATGCTATCTATTTTCCACCTGACTACCTTTCTTTGGACTTCTAGTACCCCCTCTCCCTCATGCCTCTTTAGGATCTCTTTGTGTATTTTACCTGTTAAATTGCAAGTTTCCTGAAGGCAAGGACATCCCTTTTTTGTATTTATCACAATACAACAGTGCCTGACATATAGTAAATGCTTGAAATAATGCTCCTGCAGTACCTCGTGTCACATGGGACAAATGTGTATGCAGTACACATCAGTGTTGTATTTGATTTAGTTTCTCTGGTAGTATATCTTCCCTCCCTGGATGAGAATCTCTCATTTTGAAAACTGTTAGGTTATTGTTTATAAATAATCCTCAAATTAAGTGTTTCTTACCTTTCCCTGTCCCCTTTTCTGTTACTCACTGCAGAAACTAAAAAGGATTGCATGGGACTGAAGGCATTTTGCATTTGTTTTTCAGTTTGCCCTGGACATTTGCTGCTCTGTACCTCCTAGTCTCTCCCTGAGAAGGTACATCCTCTTCTGGTTTTCACTGTGACATCCACTGACTTCCACTTCTGATCTAGCATCTTGACACCCTCTTCTTCCTCACTGCCAAATTAAGATTTGTTCTGCATCTATCAACACTTGCATACTAGTCCCTCTTCCTACTCACTGGCACTTCTAATAATTTTGTGGAAATGCCAGCACAGTCGATCACATATATCAACCACTCTTGCAGTCTGTGTACATAAGATATTTTCCCAAATTGCTATAGCATCCACTCCATGTCCAGCTGCTGCTCAGACCCATGGCAAACAATACTATTTGTATGGTATTTCTCTAAATTTGGACCTCATAATTCTGCCATTGTAGAGTAAGAGTATTATGGATAATGATCTATCTTCTTCCCTTTGTGTCTTTCCTTTAGTCCACGTTTTTGTGTTCTTCTGCTATATCCCAAGAGTAGAGGTAATCAGGGATGGCCTTGTGTGTCCTTCTGGGTGCATTCCCCTTTCCTCTGATGAAATGCCTTCAGGTCTCTCCAGTACTTAGAAGGTCAAGAGAGAAATGGATAGTTTGATAGTTTGAGCCTGAGGCTCAACTTCTTCCTTGATATTACCTGAGGCATTTTTTCTCCTCAAGGCATGGTCTTGGCTGTGGTCAAAGATCCCGTCTCTCACACTCTCTTAGGAGGTGAAGACATATCTGTAAAATAGAATAGGAAAAAGGGACAATGGGATACAAAGTGTTTGGAGTGTTTAGAAAAGAATGGGACAAAATAGCATGAATGAGATCACAAAGGCTGGTAATACCAGGAAGAATGGGTATCTGTATTTCCATTTGGCTAGGGCACAGAGTGTTTGTAGTGAAAGAATAGAACATAAGGCTGGAAAGGGTGCTGTGGGCCTGGAATACTAGACTAATGAGTTAAGATTTTACAGAGTCTATCAGTGGGGGACCAGTTTGTTGAATACGGTTATTCAGCCACTCCTTTTAGGCCTACTTGGAGGTTCTAGTATAAACATCCTTCCTCTGCTCAGGAAAGTTTTAACAAAAGGAATCTTTCTAGCTGACTCCCCCTCAAGAAAGACAACACAGTTTAAAATTTCTCTATCTTTCCTCTTTACCTGGAATGATTACCATCAGCCTTATCTCAAGTGTAATTCTAATTATACACCCAGATTTGTAAACACCTATAATTAATATTGTTTATAAAGACAAAGAAAACATTGAGACAAAAAAAAGATAAACTGACCTTTGCAGTGACCAAAGCAAAAAGCTTCAGGCTACATGGAAGTATCTGGCACTGCCAGGTTAGAGAAAGGCCACCAGGTCTTTTCCCACCCCCATCTCTTCTTTTTTCAGATCACCTTCATATTCTCTCTTTTCAGATCAACTTCATATTCTCTGTGCATATCTTGTATGTGGCTACATATTTATATATTGTCTTTCCCATTAAAAGGTATAGTTCTAGAAAACAAGTATTCAAAGCATTTATGACACATAGTAAGCACTTAATAAATATTTGTTGACTGATTTACAGGCTCACATAAAGGAGTACAAGGAGAAAAAGGAAAAAAGAATTACACCTTTGACCTCTATAGTCTGGAGAATTTCATCAATCCAGCATTCATCCTGACATTCCTAGTGTTCAGTCATTCCACTCTGCCTTTTTCTTTGAGTCCTGTTCTCATTGTTTCTGGCCCATGGTTCTTTTCCTCCAGCACTGTGGTCTTTTCCATGTCTCAGTAGGAGGGTTCAGTCTTTATTCTGAGGCCAGCCTATCTTCATGGGAACTGGCTTTTAAGGGTGATCCAGGTAGAGTAAATCATTTCATGACTAATGGGTTTACTCCCTTTCTAATCCACTCAAGAGACTTGTTCCACTTTCATAAAAGGATTACTGAATGTCCTTGCATTTTTACAGTCAGTTTAACACATCACAATTTATGTTTTGTGAATAGGTTCCCTGGGCTTTCAGAGGACAATTTCTTTAAAAATAGGATGGTAAGATCAGAGACTTAGAGCTAGAATTTAGAGGCCCTCTGTTCCAACCCATTCATTTTATAGTTGAGGGGACAGAGGTGCATTATGAGAACTTCTCAATGATTGACAGAATGACAGAATTTCAGAATTGGAAGGGATTTAAGAGGCCATTTGGTTCAAGCTTTACTGAAAAAGGATCCTCACTGCAACATTCCTATTGTAAAAGGATATTCATAAAGCTGCCTTAGGGGCTTTGGGTATGAAGAATTTCCAGATAACTTCTCAGTGGCCAGGTTTGACTCAGTTCTGGTTTAAGAATCTTCCTTAATTAGCCACCAGGCAGTATGAACTGCTGACTTACTGGAACTCCAGTGAGTGCTAAAGGAAAGAACTCCAGAGGAACTTTATTCCTTCTATCCACCAGGTAGCATTGTGTAACTGAGAAACTTCCCATAAAGTCTGTGAGAGGGGTGACTTTGTCTCAGGAGCCTATCAGCTGCTCCCATGCAACTGCAAGAGCAGGAGGACTTAACTAATAATGAGCCTGGTCCTTTGGCTGTCTTTTCTACTTGATGTTTAATTGCTTGATCATAGGTGACTGAATCAGTCTTAAAGTGAATATGTTCAGATCAGAAAGTGACCTTCTGAATTGCTGTTTGGATTTTGGGTACTCCATTGAGGCTGGGTTGGAGAGAGTGGTGATAGTGCTAGTAAAAGTTGACAATAGGTCTAGATGAGTGGGACCACTTTTAAATTTAATCTTCATGATTACCATTTTCTTCCCCAGTTTCTATTTTAAAGCAATCAGCATTTGTTGATTTTCAAAATTGTAAATGTTCCCACTGGGAAGCTGGGTGGTAAAATAGAGTACTGGGCTTAGAATAAGGAAGACTCACCTTCCTAAATTCAAACCTGGCCTGAAACACTTAGCTGTGTGACCCTGGGCAAATCACTTAACCCTGTTTGCCTCAGGGTTAGTAAAATGAGCTGAGAAGGAAATGACAACCCATTCCAGTATCTGCCAAGAAAACCCCAAATAGGACCATGATGAGTTGGACATAGCTGAACAACAGAATGTTCACACTAAAAATTTAACAATGACTATTTTCATTAACCAGTTCAAGCTGGCTCTAGTATACTCCTGAGCTAGTTACACTTTAAAGGAGATTCTAGCAAGTACTCCAGCATGAGGTTTGTTACAAAATAACTACCTCAAGGGAGAACAGTGATGAGGGAAAATAAGATGTGAAATCCTTATTATTCAACATCCCTGGCAAATGCTTTAAGTTTGGATTATGCTGTTAAATCTCAAAGTCCTGGAAGAATATAACACTAATTATCATGTTCCTTGTTTGTTTTTTTTATTATTTTTTATATTAATTTTTATTTTTCCATCAATATAAATTAGTGAGAATTTTTGTATTAAATATGCATATGTATATCTGTCTCTCTATATATCACTCTATTTGCATGTGTATAGGAAATTTCTCTATATATATCACTCTATTTCATTCCTGATTTACATTATACGTTGAATACTCTTCTACTTTCCTCTGTAAGGAGATCCTAGATACAAGCCAAAATATAAGCTTATAATAAATTTTAGCTAGATCACATTGGGATGGGGTTTAATGAATCAAAAAATGTGAAGAAGAGAGGGAAGGAAGAAAGAAAAGAAGAAGAAAGGGAGGAAGGAAAGAAAGAAGTGGGAAAAGAAGGAAGAAATGTATGACCAATGAGCAGAAAAAGAAGTCAGCTGGTATTAGGATAATAGACAAAAGAATCAAATACAGCACTGATGCCCATAAAATACAAGAATCCTTAAAGAAAGGTTAATTGCCAGCATGTTGGAAGATATTTTGTTTAGGATCTATGAAAGAAAATGTATGAGAACCACACAAGATGAAAAAAATATAGATGGATTATGATTTATTTGGTTAAGTGCAGGTCTATGTCAACTCCCTAAACACTGTTCAATAAAGTGCAGTGACTGCTATCATCTCTAGGATCAAATATAAGATGCTCTGTTTAATATTTAGTGACTTTAAAATTTTTATTCTTTCCTGTTTTCCCAGTTTTTCTTTCATTTTTATGCCTCTCCTCATACTTTGTTTTGTAACATCTGCCTTCTTTTATTCAAATGCAACAGGACATGAATGTCCTGACTGTGCCTTTTTACTAGTTGTACCCAGTAATTGAAATTCTGTCTCTGCTCATGCTTGTCTACTGGCTTTTCTTACTTCCTTCAAAACTCAGCTCAACTTCCACCTTCTGCTAGGGGACTATTAGATGCTCTTACTGCTAGTACTTTCCAATAGTAGAAATTACCTACTATTTATATTTTATCTTATATGTACATAGTTGTTTGCATGTGGTCTCCCCTATTAGAATGTGAGCTCTCTAAGAACCAAAACTAGGTTTTTACCTTTCTGTGTATCCCCAGTACTTAGCAGAGTGCTTAGAATATGTTAAGTGCTTAATAAGTATTTTTGATTGCCTAAATGGAGACCCTACATCAATAAAATAAGAGATCCAATAAAATATTGAAGTACAGTATTTATTCCACAATTAATCTTGAGTGTCTATGGCAGAGAATATAACTATTGTGAGACTTACAAAGAAATCTGAGAAAGGGCTCTACTCTGCTTGAGTAAATAATCTCATTGGAGATATGTGTACACAGAAATAATTAAAATACAAGTACAGATGTGAATCGTATGGATGACAGATGATAAAGGACTTCAGGGAAGGTAAAGATCATTGTGCAAAGTTTTATTTCAGCTGTGAAGGATGAGTAGGACTTTGATAGATGACAATGGAGAGGGAAGTTAAGTATATTATCTACACATCAAATAATATAAGCAGAAAAATGGAAAAAGGAAAGTATGAGTCATGTTCAGAGGTTAGGGAGTAGACTGATTTGGATACATCAGAGGATCCTCATTTTTTTTTTTTTATTTGCTGAGGCAATTAGGGTTAACTGATTTGCCCAGGGTCCCACAGCCAGAAAGCGTTAAGTGTCTGAGGTCATATTTAAACTCAGATGCTCCTGACTTCAGGGCTGGTGCTCTATCCATTGCACCACATAGCTGCCCCAGGATCCTTATTAAAAACAAAAAAAATTCTGAACTTAATAAACACCAAGATGAATATTTTCATATATGTAATAAAACAGAAAAAGGATTGTACTTGTGAATCTCCAATCATGAGTAGCTTGCTTTAAAATATATATATATATATAATAAATTCATCATGAAACTTTCAAAAGACTCCTGCTTCTCTGCATGTTTTTGTCCTTCCTTCTATATTCTTGTGCATTAAAAAATGCGTCAATCCTTTAATACCTTTTCTTTCTTTTCTTTTCTTTTGGAGGGGAGGGGAATGTAGGAGACTTTACCTAGTCCCTTTTTCCCTTCCACTCTCACCTGCCATTACAAAGAAAGAAAAATAACCATGTATATAAATATATGTAGTCATGCAAAATCACTTTCCACAATAGCTGTGTCTGAAAATTTCTTAGTCATCTTGAGTCTCTCATCTTTCTCAAAACATAGGTAATATGTTTATTCATTAGTCCCCTCTCCAAAATTATTTCTCCTTCCTTTATAAAAGAATTGAGCACACATACCTTCCTTGCTACCCCAATCTCTGCTTTTATATGAAGAAATTTTGATATATATTTTGACATCCTTTCAAACACTCTGGCCTCCCAGTTCATCAACCTTCTCACTTTCCATGATCTGCACCTTTATTCCACCTAAGCTGCCCACAAAGACATTCCTTCCCTTGATATAAAAGGATTCTTGTAGGGAGAATAATGAAAGGTAAGTTTGGAAAGAAAGGTTAAGGCCAAATTGTTGGGAGTTTCTGCAGATTAGTGCTTTCCAATTTCTAATTCATGGCGAATTCTTGCTGTTATATTAAATTGTTATAAAATTATTCTTAAAACACAGTTTAAAGAATTGACTCCTGATACATTTCCTTTTCCCATGGCTCCTTTTCTTTTTACCCCTTGGCTTTTCCTTTCTCCCCAGGTCTATGTCCCAGTTCCCTAAGCCACTCAGATTTGAGAACAAGTATAAAGTTATAATTAAAAAATAGAGAGTAATCCAAAGCTGATCCATAAGTAGGTTGCATCACATCATCAATAATGATGAGCCTGGGAAGTGGTATGAAAAATATCACCAAAATCATGTAGCCTAGAAAAGAGCATAAGTCAGGTATGAAGAGAACCAATAGATGAATGATCAAATGCTACCTGTTTATTTTGGGGTTATTAAAAAATAGTGGTCAATCTGCCTGTTACTAGGCTCTTCTTAGTCCAGTCCATTCAGATATCAAAGGGATTTTCATAAATCATAGATCTGACCATATCACATAGCTACTCAATGAATTCCAATATTTCCCTATCACCACCAGGCTCAAACATAAAATCCTGTGTTTGGCATTCAAGACCATCAGTTACCTAGCTCTTACTTTCTCCATCTTTTTAAATCTTCTTTTATCTTTCATGGTTCCTCCACCCTCACCCCATGAAGTTTTCAATTCATTAACACTGGTCTCCTTGCTGCTCCTCAAATAAGACATGCCATTTCTTTGCTTAGGCCATTTCTCTGGTTGTCCTCCATGCCTAGAATGCTCTCAATCCTCACTTTTATGTCCTCACTTCTTTTAAATCCCACTTAAAATCTCATCTTCTACAGGATACTTTTCTAAACTTATCTTAATTATAGCACCTTCCAGAGGATTCTGGGAAGATAGTGGAAGAAGTCATAAAATTTCAAGCTCTCTAGATTTCCCCCATCAACAAAACAAAATTGTGCCTCTGCCTGAATGTAGACCTGTGAAAAACAAATAAGGATGGGGCTGGACAGAGGTTTTCCTAGGGTAACCCTCAGGATAGAGGGTTGAGGAGTATGAAATGTAAACACATTCAGGTTAGCTCCAATGAAACTGCAAATAGGGAATCCTAGAACTAGCTGGATTCTGAGATAGCCTAAGCCCCAGCTACCAGAACTTTAACTTCCTGGACAGAGTGGGGGATCCAGAGTCTGAAATCTGGAAAGATTGAGGGAAGCTCTGCTGATAAGAAATACCAGGTCTAAAATCAAACCACAAAACAAATAAGAAAGAAATTAAAGAAGTAAATATAATATTAGAAAAATTAGGTATGTTGGATCTTTGGAGAAAATTGAATGGAGATAGAAGAGAATATACTTTCTTCTCAGCAGTTCATGGAACCTATTCAAAAATTGACCATATATTAGGACATAAAGACCTCAAAATTAAATGCAAGAAAGCAGAAATAGTAAATGCTTTCTTTTCAGATCATGATGCAATAAAAACTACATTCAACAAAAAGTTAGGGGGAAATAGACCAAAAGTAATTGGAAACTAAACAATCTCATCTTAAAGAATGATTGGGTGAAGCAGCAAATTATAGATACAATTAATAATTTCACTCAAGATAATGACAATGATGAGACATCATACCAAAATTTGTGGGATGCAGCCAAAGCGGTAATAAGAGGGAATTTTATATCCTTAGAGGCTTACTTGAATAAAACAGAGAAAGAAAAGATTAATGAATTGGGCTTGCAACTAAAAAAACTAAAAAAAGACCAAATTAAAAACCCCCAATCAAATACTAAATTGGAAATTCTAAAATTAAAAGGAGAAATTAAAAATATTGAAAGTAAAAAAACTATTGAACTAATTAATAAAACTAAGAGTTGGTTCTATGAAAAGCCAATAAAATAGATAAGCCTTTGGTAAATCTGATTAGAAAAGGAGGGAGGAAAATGAAATTAGTAGTCTTAAAATGAAAAGGGAGAACTTTCCACCAATGAAGAGGAAATTAGAGAAATAATAAGGAGTTATTTTGCTCAACTTTATGCCAATAAATTTGATAACCTAAGTGAAATGGATGACTACCTCCAAAAATACAGACTTCCCAGACTAACAGAGGAAGAAGTAAATTGCTTGAATAGTCCCATTTCAGAAAAAGAAATAGAACAGGCAATTAAACAACTCCCTAAGAAAAAATCCCCAGGACCAGATGGATTTACAGTGAATTTTACCAAACATTTAAAGAACAATTGGCCCAATGCTATATAAATTATTTGATAAAATAGGGAATGAAGGAGTCCTACCAAATTCCTTCTATGACACAGACATGGTACTAATACCTAAACCAGGTAGGCTGAAAACAGAGAAAGAAAATTATAGACCAATCTCCCTAATGAATATTGATGCTAAAATCTTATTTAAGATTTTAGCAAAAGACTACAGAAAATCATCTCCAAGATAATACACTATGATCAAGTAGGATTTATACCAGGAATGCAGGGCTGGTTCAATATTAGGAAAACTATCAATATAATTAGCCCATGTCAATAACCAAATTAACAAAAAACATATGATCATCTCAATAGATGCAGAAAAGCATTTGATAAAATCCAACATCCATTCCTATTAAAAACACTTGAGAGTATAGGAATAAATGGACTTTTCCTTAAAATAATCAGCAGCATCTATTTAAAACCATCAGTAAGCATCATATGTAATGGAGACAAACTGCAACACTTCCCAATAAGATCTGAGGAAACAAGGTTGCCCACTATCACGTTACTATTTAATATTGTATTAGAAACGCTAGCTATAGCAATAAGAGCTGAGAAAGAGATTAAAGGAATAAGAATAGGCAATGAGGAAGCCAAATTATCACTCTTTGCCGATGACATGATGGTATACTTAGAGAACCCCAGAGATTCTGCTAAAAAGTTATGAAATAATCCACAACTTTAGCAAAGTTGCTGATTATAAATAAACCCACATAAGTCATCAGCATTCTTATATATCACTAACAAAATCCAACAGTCAGAGTTACAAAGAGAAATTCCATTTAAAGTAACTACTGATAATATAAAATATTTAGGAATCTATCTGCCAAGGGAAAATCAGAAACTTTATGAGCAAAATTACAGACCACTTTTCACACAAATTAAGTCTGATCTAACCAATTGGAAAATATTAAATGCTCTTGGATAGGGCGAGCAAATATAATAAAGATGACAATATTACCTAAACTAATCTATTTATTTAGCGCTATACCAATCAGACTCCCAAAAACTATTTTAATGACCTAGAAAAATAACAACAAAGTTCATATGGAAAAACAAAAGGTCAAGAATTTCAAGGAATTAATAAAAAAAATCAAATGATGGTGGCTTAGCTGTACCAGATCTAAAACTATACTATAGAGCAGCAGTTACCAAAACTATTTGGTATTGGCTAAGGAATAGATTAGTTGATCAGTGGAATAGATTAGGTTCAAGGGATAAAACAGTCAACAAATATAGCAACCTAGTCTTTGACAAACCCAAAGATCCCAGCTTTTGGGATAAGAACTTACTGTTTGATAAAAATTGCTGGGAAAATTGGAAACTAATATGGCAGAAACTAGGCATTGATCCATACTTAAGCCGTAACCAAGATAAGGTCAAAATGGGTTCATGACCTAGGCATAAAGAATGAAATTATTAATAAATTAGAGGAACATAGGATAGTTTACCCTCAGACCTGTGGAAGGGAAGGTTTTATGACCAAAGCAGAACTAGAGATCATTACTGATCACAAAATAGAAAATTTCGATTATACCAAACTGAAAAGCTTTTGTACAAACAAAACTAATGCAGACAAGATTAGAAGGGAAGCAATAAACTGGGAAAATATTTTTACAGTCAAAGGTTCTGATAAAGGCCTCATTTCCAAAATATATAGAGAATTAACTCAAATTTATAAAAAATCAAGCCATTCTCCAATTGAAAAATGGTCAAAGGATATGAACAGACAATTCTCAGATGAAGAAATTGAAACTATTTCTAGTCATATGAAAAGATGCTCCAAGTCACTATTAATCAGAGAAATGCAAATTAAGACAACTCTAAGATACTCACTACACACCTGTCAGATTGGCTAAGATGACAGGAAAAATAATGATGATTTTTGAGGGGATGGGAAAACTGGGACATTGATTCATTGTTGGTGGAGTTGTGAACGAATCCAACCATTTTGGAGAGTAGTTTGGAACTATGCTCAAAAGTTATCAAACTGTGCATACCCTTTGATCCAGCAGTGTTACTACTGGGATTATATCCCAAAGAGATTATAAAGAAGGAAAGAGACCTGTATGTGCACGAATGTTTGTGGCAGCCCTTTTGTAGTGGCTAGAAACTGAAACTGAATGGATGTCCATCAGTTGGAGAATGGCTGAATAAATTGTGGTATATGAAAATTATGGAATATTACTGTTCTGTAAGAAATGACCAACAGGATGATTTCAGAAAGGCCTGAGAGACTTACACGAACTGATGCTAAGTGAAAATGAGCAGGACCAGGAGATCATTATATACTTCAACAACAATACTAGATGATGACCAGTCCTGATGGATCAGGCCATCCCTCAGCAACGAGATCAACCAAATCATTTCTAATGGAGCAGTAATGAACTGAACTAGCTATACCCAGAAAAGAACTCTGGGAGATGACTAAAACCATTACATTGAATTCCCAGTCCCTATATTTATGCACACCTGCATCTTTGATTTCCTTCACAAGCTAATTGTACAATAATTCAGAGTCTGATTCTTTTTGTACAGCAAAATAATGTTTTGGTCATGTATACTTATTGTGTATCTAAGTTATATTTTAATATATTTAACATCTACTGGTCATCCTGCCATTTAGGGGAGGGGGTGGGGGGGGTAAGAGGTGAAAAATTGGAACAAGAGGTTTGGCAATTGTTAATGCTGTAAAGTTACCCATGTATATATCCTGTAAATTAAAGACTATTAAAAAAAAAAAAAAAAAAAGAAATACCAGGTCTAGCTGTGCTGCCGAGATGCAGTCCTGGGCAAGAAGCAACCAGCTCATGCCTAGTGAGTGCAGAAGCAGTGGGACAGGGAAGCTGATGGCTGCAGGCACTTACAGGAAGGTGAAATTCTTGGTTTTGGGGTTCACACCAGAGGGGAAAACTAAAGAAATGATCTGGAGCCAGAGGCACCATTTCCCACACCCCAAGACTAGAGGTGAATATACTAACAAACTCTTTTTGTTTGTTTGTTTAAATAAGCAGGCAAAGGAGAAGGAAACCAACCATAGAAATTTACTATAGGAATAGGAAAGATCAGGGTTCATCTTCAGAGGAGGATACTGAAGTAAAGAAAAGCCTCTCCTACCCCAAAGAGTAAAATTAAATGGTACCTGTGTAAAATGAATTAATAAAAGGATTTTAAAATACTTTAAAAATCAAATTAGAGAGATTGAGGAAAAACTTTTAAAAACAGAATAAAAAAATGAAGATTATGAAAAGAAAGTCAACCAACTAGAAAAGGAGATTCAAAATCTTAAGGGAGAAAATTACTTTGAAAATTAGAATTAGGCAAGGAGAAGTCAGTGAAACTATAAAAGACCAAGAGATAATAAAACAAAATATAAAGAATGAAAAATAGAAAAGAAGATGAGATATCATGTAAGAAAAACAACAGCTCTGGAGAACAGATCAAGAAGAGAAAATATAAGAATAATTGGATAAGAAATATTTATATATTTCAAAAGAAGAACCTTGATACTGTGTGAGATGGAAAGATGAAGGACTTACAAGATAAGTATTGTATGACTCACCCTTTTGTCCTGTATAAGTAGAATATTTACTTAATATTAGAAAGTGACATTTATCAGTATTTGACATTTATTGATGTTTAGTCTATTAGCTTGACCACTATTGGCTTGATTATCTGAAGCCTGAAGGCTTAAGTTTCAGTTTCCTAGAAATCAGGTGATTTTGGGGAAATGTAAATCTTCCATTCCAATCTTTTTGGGTAGCAACAACTAGTTAGATGGCTCCACGCTTCTCAATGCTCTCTAATTTGTGATGTAATCTCTTGTAACAAAATCTATGTCCCACACAGTTGGGGGCTCATCCAGGATCAGGGATTTATTGGGGAGATGGCTGTGCACCCCAAATGAGGACAGGTGCTCCCACAGAGCCTGGTTTCCAGAGGCAGGATCTCTGGGGAAGCAGGGGAAAGCCTAATAAGGAAAATCCCACACACAACCTCAAGGAAGGCAGAGAGGAGGCTGCTGATGAATGAGAGAAAGCAGCCAGAGACCTGGCTGTGTCTAGGGCTTCTGGCAGCCAGAGAGGCTGGGGGCAGCTTCATGGTTCTCTTCATGGTCTCTGGCTCTGAGTGTGCAGCTTCCCTCCCCTCTTAGACAATGACCTGAGGCAGAGGTACTCAGTGTAAAGTAAAATTGAAGATTGGAAGGAAGTAAAGTCCTGATGGCCAGAGCAGTCTAGTCTGAAAGACTTACATGTGTAACTTGAGGTAAGCTCTTGGGAGTCTGGGGGTCTATTGGATGGGTCAAGGGAGACCCAAGGGATTAACCCTCCTAAATTTGTTTTTGGTGGGGACTGTAATCGACTCCAGTGATAAAGGACTTTCCCAAGGAAGCTCTCAGGTGACTGCTGGTGTGAGGATGACTTCTACCAATATCTGGTTTGGGGCCAAGTTGAAAAATGGGACAGAAGCAGTCCAAGAATTGATGTCAGAACCTTAGCCAGGGAATTCCAGTTGACAGCCCTCTTGGGAATAGACTTAAAGACTGGGATGAACTTCCCAGGTATAAAGGGAAGGATAAAAAGATGATGATTAAATATTGCTTCTTTGTTTAGAGTGGTCAGGATATTGGTGGCGGAATAATTTGGTCAAAGTATGGTTCTACTGAGGATTGGGTATGTCAGCAATTGAACATATATGTAAATGATAAAGATCCATATAATCCAGAGGAATCAACCTATACTAGTTTCTGGCTACCAGGGATTGCTAGAGCCATGAAAATCTTTTTGAGGGGGGGGGGGGGGGGGGGGGGTGATGAGCAGGATATGGCTAGGGGAAGAACCAAGTAAGCCTCAAGACCCCAAAACTAGCCATTGGGATCCTCTTGCTGCTCTTCCACCCCCCCTATGCAGCACCTCTCTCTGCACCACAGCATCCTTCTCCTCCCCCGGAGAAGAAGCCCCTTTAATAGATTTAAGCCAAGAGAATATAGACAGAATTCAGATTAGTTCATATGGGTACTTATGTAAGGAATTGGAACAGTTATGGCAGGATATTCTAAACCTCCCCTTCAAAGAGAAAAAGAATAAAGCCCTCGTGAATGAGTCATTCAGAGGGTATGTACCCACTCAGAAAGGTCCCGCTAGGTGGGGCTTAAGGAGGAATTGGGTTTGTAAATGTGCCTGTATCAGGAAGTGAGGTTAGGACATTTAAGAAAGAATAGGTTTCCATTATGGAAGATTTGGTTGGGGCATCAAAGCAGTTAGATCAATTCCTAGACCTCAACCTATATACTTGGTCAGAATTGATGCATATATTATCCATACTGTTCACTCCGAAGAATGGTGTTCAATTCAGGCAGGAGCTATGAGGGAATGGGAAAAAAGACACCCCACCCCTGAATGAGGGTGTGGTCCCAGTTGATTAAAAAGTATCCAGTGAATGATCCAGAGTGGGATGGCAATAATCAGGCACACAAGCAAAATATGCAGGATTTGAGAGAATTGGTAATTGTAGGAATAAGGGATGACTTCCCAAAGAGACAAAATATAAAGCATTGGCCATTACCCAGGAAAAGTATGAGACAAAAGCCCAGTATTTAGAAAGACTTAGGGAAGGGATGAGGAAATACTCAGGAACAGATCCTGATAACCTGGAGAACAAGCAGATATTGAAGGTGCAGTTTGTGTCCAATTCTTGGCCGGACATCAATAAAAAGTATATGTGAAGAAAGATGAGGAAAAGGAGAAACAGAGAGATAAATGGGAGTATCAGAAGACTAAGATGCTATTGCAGATGATTCAAGGAACTCAGAATAATGGTAGAAGGAAAGGGGCTCGAGGTAGATGGAGGCCCCCATCAGGAACAAAGTGAAGAAGGGGGGAGGAAGAAGGTCGATATGGTCTCCTGGATCTGAGGGAAATCGGGTCACTTTTCCAAAGAATGCTTGCAGAAAAAGGAGGCGAAGCAGGTGCTGTCTCTGGTGGAATTAGAAGATTAGGGATGTCAGGGGCTCAATGGGGGACCCCACTTAGAACCCTTGATAAGTTTAAAGGTGGGGTCTGCAAAGGAGGAGATGATTTTTTTGATTCACTCAAGTGCAGCTTGAACTTCAGTGACACAGGTACTTATGGGAGCAAAATTGTCATCAAAATCTATAATGATTTCAGGGGTTAAGAAAGAAACTTTCCTGGTACCCGTGTCTGAGGTATTGCCTATAGAATATGAGGGACTTGAGGTTCTGGGAAAGTTTTTAATAGTCCCTGAGACAGGGGTGAATTTGCTAAGGAGGGATTTGACAACAAAACTTTCAATTAGTTTTGTGCCCAGAGGCTCTCTGCTGGTTCTACTTCAAACTTATGTAATGAGGGAAATAGACAAGCAGCAGATTAATCCTGAGGTTTGGGCAAGCCCTGAGAATCCAAGATTGCTGTCTATTGTCCTGATACAGATAACCTTAAAAGACCCACATACTACAGTTCAGGTCTGACAATATTCAATTCTAAGTGAAGGAAGGAAGGGGCTGAAACCGGTAATTGAGAGGCTGTTGAGGATGGGACTAATTGAACCTTGTATTTCACCATTCAATACTTCCATTCTCCCTGTGTGAAAGAAGGATGGGACATATAGAATGTTTCAAGATTTGCAGGAAATAAATAAGATAGTATTGCTCTTCCATCCAGTGGTTCTGGATCCTTACATGATCTTGGGAAGAATTCCTGAAGGCAATACATGGTTTAGTGTAATAGATTTAAAGGCTGTATTTTGAAGTTATCCTTTATCAGAGAATAGTGGAAATCTTTTTGCCTTTGAATGGAAAGATCCAGATACAGGGAGGAAACAACAATATTGATGGTGTGTGCTACCCCAAGGGTATACAGAGTCCCCCAACTTATTTGGGCAAATATTAAAATTTTGAGAATCTAATTATAGGGGTGTGAGTTTTACAGTATATGGATGATCTTCTTGTAGCCGGATGGAAGAAGAATGCTCTTACCTAGGTCACTATTAGCTTGTTAAATTATTTAGGAGCACAGGGGCTAAGAATCTCTCAAGACAAATTGCAACTTGTGGAGTGTGAGGTAAAATATTTAGGCCACTTTATAAGTGAAGGGAAAAAGAAATTAGATCCTGTATGTATGGAAGGAATTCTCCAGATTGCGAAGTCTAGAACTAAGAATGCCCTCCAGAAGTTTTTAGGATTGGTGGGGTATTGTAGAACTTGGATTGATGAATATGCACCTTTGACTAAACCATTGTATACTTATTTATTAGAGGAAAAATCTGATAAAGTGCAGTGGGACCCAGAAGGGGAGAAGGATTTTGAACAACTCAGACAGGCTTCAATGTTGGCTTCTGTGCTATTATTACCATCATTGGCTAAGCCTTTTCATCTATATGTAAATATTGTAAATGGGGTAGCTTTTGGGACTGGTACAAGTCAGGGGAGGGCAATGACATCCAGTGGCCATTCTGTTAAAAATTTTAGATCTAGTGGCAAAAAGATGGCCCACTTGTATTCAGGCAGTTGCAGCTACAGCATTCCTAGTGGAAGAAAGCTGGAAATTAACATTCGGTGGTAGTCTAATAGTAAGTGTTCCACATCAGGTCCAATTGATCCTGAATCAGAGATCCAGGAGGTGGTTGACTGATTCCAGGATTTTGAAATACAAGGCAATGTTATTGGAAAAGGATGATCTGGTGCTCTCACAGGACCATAATCTTAACCGAGCTCTGTTCCTGTCTGCTTCCCCTGGGGAACATGTATCTCTTGAATATGAATGTCTGAATGTAATTGATATCAGATGAAGGTTTTGCAAGATTTGCAAGAAATCCCTGTGTTGAAAGGTGCCCTGTGGTTTGTAGATAGATCTTCATGGGTGGTGAATGGAAAAAGGAAAAATGGATATGCTATAGTCAATGGGGATAATTTGTCTCTGGTTCAAGCTGGGTCTCTACCAAAAGAATGATAAGCTCAAACTAGTGAGTTATATGCATTGAATCAAGCATTGAAATTGCTCAGAGGGAAGAATGGGATTATTTACATGGATTTAAAATATGCATGGAGGGTAGTCCATGTATTTGGAAAAATATGGGAGGAATGTGGGATGGTAAACAGTAAAGGCAAGGGATTGGCACATGGGGCATTGGTCATTTATTGGTCATAAGATTTTAACTAATCTTATGTTGCCTAAGAACATTGTAGTGATTCATGTACAGGGGGCACCAAAAAAGAAATTTGTTTGAGACAAGGGGAAACCACCTTACAGATGAGGAGGCAAAGCAGGCTGGAGAAGAGGAATCTGTAAGAACTGAAGAAATGATGGTGCTAATTCCGGAGTATCTGCCTCAAATGCCTCCATCTTCCCTTACCCCAGAAGAGAAGCAGAAAATCCAGGACCTTGGTGCTCAGGAGACTAAGGAGGGGTCTGGTTCCTACCTGATGGCAGAGAGGTACTGACCACAGCAGGTATGAGACATGTATTCCAGCATTTACCTCAGGGCAGTCACTGGGGTGTCCAGAACTGTGTGATGCAGTGTTGACAAAGTTTATAACACCGGGCCTTTATATTTTAGCATGACAACTTGTTGATGGTTGTCTTGTTGTCAAAGGACACATAGGACAGCCCAATGAGGAGTCCTGAGAGGAGGAAGGCCTTCCAGCATTAGGCCCTTTCAAAGCATACAGATGGACTTACCAAACTGCCATTTGTTGGGCATCTCAAATACTTGTTGGTCGTAGTGGACCATCTGACCTCATGGGTAGAGAGGCCTTTCCCCTCACCCAGGCAACTGCTTCAACAGTCACAAAAATGCTCTTTGAGCATATCATTCCAAGGTATGGGCTGGTGGAGCAGATAGGTTCAACCAAAGCACCCATTTCACAGCTAAGATCCTCTAGTCTGTGGCTGAAGCTCTAGAAATATCATGGGATTTATATACCTCATGGCATCCACCCTCATCAGGGCGATGAGACCAGAGTATGAACCAAGAAATTAAACAGCAATTGACTAAATTAGCTTTGGAGACACAACTGCCCTGGACCAAGTACCTTCCCTTTGCCTTATTACGAATTACAACAAAACTCCCAAGGGACATGGGATTGTCACCTTATGAGTTGTTGTGTGGTCATCCATATCCGAAGGGGATTCAGAATTCCTCTTCAGATCCAATACTGGAAACCAAGGACTTGTTTTTAAGGAAGTATGTTATGTCTTTAATACAACATCTGAAAACTTTGCAATTAAAAGGGCTTATTGCTTAGACTCTTTCTCTGCATAAGTTCCAGCCTGGAGACTGGGGCCTGATTCAGACATGGAAGGAGGACAACCTGATCCAGATTTGGGAGGGGCTGTTCCAGATCCTCTTAACATCAGACACAGTGGTATATACCACAGAAAGAGGTTGGACTCATCATACCAGAGTCAAAGGACTGGTGAATGGATGCCCTGAGCGAGTGGACTGCAGAACTGGACCCAGAGAACGAACTGAGACAGACTTTTAAAATGAACTGATGAACTGTGCATGTAAAATCTTAATGGGGGTCCTGATCTGGGGAACCTTATTAGGGCTTTTTCTGGTAGTGTTGGATAAGATTTTCTGTTGGATAATGTTTCAATTCAGAAATTTGACCTATCATTTGACAGAATGGGGATAGAATAAAACTTACAATACTGGAGACTATGCCTTATATTCTTATATCTGCTATTTCCCTATGTCACTACTCCTAACCCTTTGCTTAGGAAAGAAAACAGTTTTCAGGGCTTGATTCAAACTATTGCAGATATATTTTATCTTAAAAATTGCTGGATATGTGGGGGCCTGAACAACTCACACAATGGCCATGGGTTCCCATTCCCCTATTTCCAGTTTGGATCTTGAGCAATTAATCAACCGTACACAATGGTACTGGTTTTTGGTCAGCCCAGGAAGAGCATCAGTGGACATTAACTAGCCCTGTCCTGGAAGGGTATTGTCTGAATCAAACAGGTACAGGGCTGTGGATGGGAGACAGTAAGTGTGAATGGACCTTTACTCGTTGACCAGAGAGGGTAGATATCATAGATTGTAGTGAGCATAAGGATAGGTGGAACAAGTCAAATATTGTTTGTGATGATGGATCGATGCACTCTTTTGAAGGTAAAGAGGAATGTTTGAAGGAATTGAGAAAGAAGCCCAATTGCTACACCCCTTTAATCTATGGAGATACATAATGCTAAATAGTACAGCATTGGACACAATTAGCACTACAGTGGAATGGAAATGGGAAAATAGAAATGGCACTGTTAGGAAGATGTTTAGCAATTTCTGGAGCAGTATAGACTTCACTGGGGAAAATAATTGTAATTGTACTTGGGTGTCTGAAAAACAGCTTTGGAAATATAATTCAAAAACTATGAAATTGGGCTCACTAGGCCCATAAGATGTTAAATATTTTTTACCCTCAGGGGCTTTATATTTTAGTATGAGAAAAACCCAACTTTGAGAGGACATTATTGGATTTGTAGCCAAACAGCATACACAAATCTGCCAAGAAATTGGACTGGGATTTGCTATATAGGAACAATAAGACCTAAGTTCTTCTTTCTCCTAGAGGATAGTGATAGGCAATTAGGAATACGACTCTATGACAATCTTAGAAAAGAAAAATGGAGTCTAGACCATTCCCTAACTAGTATTGATACTTCTATTGACACTTCTTTGACTCAAACTGTTGATGCTAATGGGTGGGGAGACAACTGGGCTCCAGAAAGAATCATCAAGGAATATGGGCCAGCAACATGGGCCCAAGATGGTAACTGGGGACATAGAACACCAATATGTATTTTGAATAGACTTATTCGATTACAAGCACTCTTAGAAGTAACCACCAACCAGACTGCTCAGACTCTCAATCTATTAGCCCTCAGACAAGGGAAGCTGTTTTACAACATGGATTGGTCTTATACTATCTGTTGGCAGAGGAAGGGGAAGTCTGTGAAAAACTAAACCTGTCTATTTGTTGTATGCGAATTGATGACAATGGGCAAGCAGTGAAGGAAATTACTAAAGACATTTGGATGATAGCTCATGTGCCTGTACAAGTTTGGGAATCTACCTTCACAAAATGGTTGGTGGTCGTCTTAGTTTGATGGCAGTTGGTAGAAGCAACTTTTATGGTATGAACTTTATTGCAATCAGTAGTATTATCCTCTTGCCACTATGTCTGCTTTGTATAATTACATTAGTAACCAGAATAGTTCAACGGTCCCTGTCAAAGATACTGCATACAGAGGATGCTATCAAAGTGATGATTCTTCAGAAAGAAGGTTGGAATATAATAGAGAGAGATGATCCAGATGGTAAGCTTGATAAACAATGTGTAGATATGTTGGCTGATTTTGAATGGTCTGTAAGCCCTTCATAGAGATATGATAAACATCATTTACAATTATAGGGGGGAATTGTGTGAGAGGGAAAGATGAAGGACTTACAAGATAAGTATTGTACAAATCCCCCCTCCCCTCCTTTTGTCTTGCATAAGTAGAATATATGCAGACATATTTACTTAACTGTAGTCAGTGACATCAGTATTTGACATTTATTGATATTTAGTCTATTAATTTGACCACTGTTGGCTCGATTATCTGAAGTCTGAAGGCCTAAGTTTCAGTTTCCTAGAAATCAGGTGATTTTGGGGAAACATAAACCTTCCATTCCAGTCTTTTCCGTAACAACAACCAATTAAATGGCCCCACGCTTCTCAATGCTGTCTAACTTGTAATCTCTTGTAATAAAATCTATAAAAGCTGTATGTATTCAGTGATTCATTCTCCAGCTCTCCTGCTGTGAATACTTTCACTTACCTTTTTTACTCATGGCTGGACTGCCTGCTTCTCATGAGATTCTACAACAGGGGTCCTCAAACTTTTTAAATAGGGGGCCAGTTCACTGTCCCTCAGACTGTTGGAGGGCTGGACTATAGTAAAAACAAAAACTATGAACAAATTCCTATGCACACTGCATATATTTTATTTTGAAGTGAAGAAACAAAACGGGAACAAATACAATATTTAAAATGAAGTAAAGTTAAATCAACAAACTTACCAGTATTTCAATGGGAACTACGGGCCTGCTTTTGGCTAATGAGATGGTCAATGTCTGGTTCCATATTTGTCACTGCTAGTCATAACAAGTGATGCAAGTGTGCATCCGTTAGTCTTGATCTGGTTGGAGATTTCAAATGTTTCATTCTAGAAAAAGTCTGTTCACAGACATAAGTACTGCCAAAGATGGTTGCCATTTTGAGTTCATGGTTCCTGAGATGAGGATATGTCTCAGAGGGGAGAGATGAATAGAAATTATGAAGGCTGCTTGACTTGAATGCGTCTTTCAGAGAGTCACAATTCTGCAGTTCAGCCAGTTCCATTTGGTAAATTGTATCCACATTTTCAATATCAATAGAAAATGGGTTATGGGAAAGTTGTATGTCCTGTTCATGGAGATGACGCTCTTTAAATCTAAATTGAAACTCCTTTTGCAATTTTTCCAGTGAATCCACACATGTTTTGTTTGGGAATGCAATCAGTGGTTTTTCCACTAACAGATTTTGAATTGTAGGGAGATGGCAGAAGTTTTCCTCCTTCACTTGTTTGATGAGGAGGCCTAATTTTACTTCAAATGCTTTGACATGTGATTGCATATCATAGGTGAGCTTCCCCTTTCCTTGAAGTTGCATATTGAAATTGTTGAGTTGCTCTATTACATCTGTCAGAAAGGCAAGGTGCCATTTCCATTCTGCATCATTGAGCTCTGGTACTTCTTTGTTTTTTGAAAGCAGAAAAGTTGTAATCTGTGGAAGTAAGTCATAGAAACGTTTCAAAACTCTCCCTTGACTCAGCCAATAGACTTCTGTGTGATATAGAACGTCTTCATATTCAACATTTAGCTCAGATAAAAATTCCTGAAATTGTCTGTGATTTAGTGCATTAGCTCTAATGAAGTTAACACAAGATACCACAATTTTCATAACAGAGTCCCACTTCAGTGATTTACTATACAGCCCTTATTGGTGGATGAGGCAGTGTATGGCTATTGGATGAGAATGGTTATGTTTGTCCATCTCTTGGTTAATGCGAGCAATTACTCCTTTCTTACACCCCACCATGCTAGGAACACCATCAGTTGTCACGCTGGCTAGTTTAGCCCAGTCCAGCTCCAAACTATTCATAGTTTGCAAACCTTTTCATAGATATCCTCTCCTGTAATTGTTCCTTTGATGCTTTGCAGTGCAGCAAGCTCTTCTATGACTTCAAAATAATCATTCATCCAATGAATAAAAATTAGAAGTTGTGCAGAATCACAAACATCATTGCTTTTGTCGAGTGCCAAGGAAAAATATGTAATTTTTTTATGGAGTTTTGCAAATGCTGATGCAGATTGTCTCCTATTTCTTCAATCCTCTGTGCAATTGTAGGTCCTGAAAGACTCACTGTACTAAATAAATCAGCCTTCTCTGGACACATCTCTTTGGCAACAGAAAGAAGGCATTCTTTAACAAATTCTCCCCATGAATGGTCTGCCAGTGTGTGCTATTAGCTTGGCAACTTGAAAACTTGCTCGCAGTGATGAAATATTTAGCTGCTTCTGCTTCACAAAAGTATTTTGCTGAGTTGTCAATGTATTTTTCAGTTTTAATATTTTATTTTTTCTCACTTCTCCAACCAAACAATCATATTTATCTTTATGTTGAGTTTCATAGTGTTGACACAAATTATATTCTTTGAACACAGACACTATATTCTGGCATATCAGACATACAGCTCTTTCCTTATACTACATGAAAAAGTAATCATAAGTCCACTGTTCTTTGAATATCCTACACTCCGAGTCAATTTTTCTTTTTCTTGACATCATTATTTCCTAGGGATTCCAAATTGCTATTAGTAAAATACCAATATATATACACAGCACAACAAAAACAATATACCAGCAATAACTTTGCCCATACAGAGACATACAGACTGCAATGCCCAATGTCCTCTAAGCTGTCTCTGCACTGTGATGCCTCCATTTCCCACACTCTCTCCCGCTCTTCACGCTCCCACTTCCGACCTTCACTGCTGCAGTGAATTCCCCCTGCAGTGGCTGTGACATGCACAGCATGCACTGTACATCCCCCGCGCCTGTCTGTTGTGGTGGCTGCCGTTACTGTACAAGGCCGCGGGCTGTCAGTTCTCTGTCTTTTGCATCCCTCTCCCTTCTCTACACCACACAGCCCAGCCTGGGAACTCACCTCACCTTGGTATTGCCTCACACTCTGTCTCCATTGCCTCAGCCCAGTGCCGGAAGTGTGAGTTGCTAACGCGAGTTTAGGTCTAACAGCACTTCTGGTCTGATTTTGCCATAACTTGGTGGGCCACCGCATCTGGCCCGCGGGTCGTAGTTTGAGGATCCCTGTTCTACAAGGGATTCTTCTCCTTTCTATTTTGAGTGATCTCTGAATAATCATTTTGGGGAAGGGTCTTTTCATCCCCCACAATACTGATGAAGTACAAAAATTGAGGGTAAGAAATCCCCTCAATGTCACAGATTCTTTGCGAAAAAATTTGCAAACCCAGTTTGTGGCAAAAGGGGATTTATTTGTACCAAGAAGACAGCTTTCTTAGCAGCAAACTCCTGATTAGGAATTTAGCTAAGATGGGTTTATACTGAGAAGAAAATATCTACATCAGTGGGCTAAGTCCAGAAGGGTAATTAGCAAAGCTTCAGGTTTTAGAGTCATCTTTTATTAGCTTTCTGAGGTCTGGGGGTTTTTTGATCGTTGGCCCCAAACTGGGGCCAATTTTCAATTCAATTCAATTCAAAATTGCATGAGATTACTTATCTTGGGAAGGATATGCAAGAGAGGGTTTGAGAATCAGGAGCACCCTTTCCCCCAAAGGGAACACACTTCACATCAGGGCCTTTCCACCTCTCCCCCTCAAGATCTCAGTTTATATCATTCTCTCCTCAAGCAGTCCCCCAAATTCATTTGGGGCAAAGGGACAAAGGTCTCATTTTCTAGAGCTGCTACAAGGGTCATAGAGTTGTCCCTATGTTCAATGGGGGTTCAGGCCATGAGGGGAAATGTGAGATCTGAAGATACCAGTGGCATCTAGGGGATGTGGAGTGTCCCATGATCTTCAGGCTGAAGGAGTAGTTAGAAGTTCACTTGGAGCCTGGAGGAAACAAATCTCAGGAGCATATTAAAAGTGGGGTGGCATCCAGGGTAGAGATGGAGATGTTTGGGAATGGGGTCTTTGCAAAAAATGCATGGGGTCCCATCTGTGGGCTGCCTTGAGGATGCTGATGGCCCACCCAACAATTCTGAATGCCCCCACTATACCCATGGAATTCCCCAGACTGAAAGGCTAAGAAGGAATTAACACCCTACTGGCAGAGACCACAGAATGACATCAAGAAAAGCCAGAGAAAAAATGCTAGGGACAAAGTTCTCATGGTGAGAGGAAGGAAGGAGATTATAGTGAGAGATGGACAATTTCACCCTTCTTTCTCCAGAGTACTCACAGGAGTACTATGGAATACCTGAGAAGTAAAAGCAGGACTATTTGTTGCTGTGCAAGGAACTAGGCAGGCTTAGGCGGGGTATGATCTCTTTTAGCAAGCTCCTTGATACCTCCTGAGCCTTCTCAGTTCTGCTTCTACCCAGTTAGTAAAGGTGTCAACAAAAAACTAGAAGCAACTTGAAACCAACCTTCTCTGGGTATGTGCCCTTTTTCTGAACAGGTTTCAGGAGAGGGGGAGGTTTAACAGCTCCTTCAGGATTTACTTGTGCACAAATTGGACAGGCCTAGCAGACCTGTCTGATTGTTTCTCCCAGCTTGTGACCAGTAAAAATGCATTTCACAAGGGATTGGGGAGCATTTCTTTCCAGGTGGATAGCCTGATGAAGACCAAAGATAAGTTTCAATTTCCTTGCCTCTGGAATTAAGAGTTGG
The DNA here is from genome assembly GCF_902635505.1 of Sarcophilus harrisii. NCBI lineage: Eukaryota > Metazoa > Chordata > Mammalia > Dasyuromorphia > Dasyuridae > Sarcophilus > Sarcophilus harrisii. The sequence continues at coordinate 439,485,883 of NC_045428.1, read as the reverse complement.
TTTAAGGGTGTTTAAAACCAGCCAGAAGGAGAAAGGGTGTATCCCCTTTTTTTCTGCAAGAGCTTGCTCCTGTGGGCTATAAGAAGGTGTGTAAGAATCAGGGACCTGGGAGATTAAAGGTGCCATAGTCAGGGGTGAATGAGCAGCAGTTTTAGTTGCAAACCCTTTCTCCTTTACTTGAAGTGAATCTCCCTTCTGGTGTCCTTTTCAAAATAACTGAAACTTCTCTATAACTTGTAGTAGTTGTAGAATTTCTCTTGCATATTTAATAGGAGAATACTTTGCTGGGAAAAGTCCCCTTTCTTTCCATATAGCCCCATGAACATGCAAAATATAAAAAGCATATTTGGAGTCTGTATAGATGTTCACTCTCATTCCATTCCCCAGTTCCAAAGCTCTGGTTAGGGCAATGAGTTTGGCTTTCTGAGCAGAAGTCCTAGGGGCCAGTGGTTTAGCCTCCAGGGTGATATTGAGGATAAACTTCCCACTAGTAAGCCACTGATGCCCTTTGTCTTCTAAAATGCTCTGGTGTCCTAAAGTTAATTTTGAGGCTTCTTCAATTAAAAGGATCGTGGCAGTCACCGCTATAAGAGAGGGCCATCCTGGGGAAACTGAGTCCACTTTCCTTCAGAAGTAGGTGACCAGACTGTGGTCAGGTCTCAGGGCCTTGCCCTGCCTTTGGGGACTGCAGATTAAGATAAGACTGCAGTTAAGTGGCTCCAAATCTCAGAACTCTTTGGCTAAAAGTTTATGCTTAAGAAATTTCTCAATCCTGATTAAGGCTGGAATGACCCAAACAGAGGAATTTATTTTCTCCCAGATTTTAGAGAGAATGTGGGAAGGCTTTGAGAGCATCACAAAAAAGACCATCTGGAGGTCTGAGAAGAAAAAATTGGGTCCCCAATTTCCCCATTAAATCACTCCCCAATAAGGGAGCAGGATAGGAAGGGATAATAAGAAATGAGTGTTTAAATAACAGATCACCAAACTGGCAAGGCACTGGAAAAGTCTCCAAACAATTGTTAAGCTCCCATGCCATCCTCATTCTATGAGGGGAGGGGCAAGTGAGACCAGAGTGCCAGATCAAGAAAGAAGAAGTCCCCATAGTAAAAAGAAATTCAGTGGTCTTACTGGCTATATCCGGGTGTTGGGCTGTCATGGTGGAGTGAGGGGGATCTTGACCAAGCCTTAAACTCCTGCCAGAGGGCAGGACATTGGTGGGGCAGCTTGTGCCCTGTAGGCAGTCTCTCCTCCTGTGCTCCTCAGGGCAAGGACTGGGGAGTTTTCTTGGACAGTTTCCATGACACCTAAAGCATAAACCTCTGTGGTTCCCAGAAATGTCAGCAGTCAAAAGTAGGGACTGTTCTCCAAATCTCACTTTAACTCTGATCTTTTTCCTTTGCTGCTGTTTGATCCCTATTATTAAAGACTCCAACAGCTGTTTCTAACAGCGGAGTGAGAGAAATTTGAGGACCCAAAGTTGGCTTCTGCAGCTTCCTCCATATTTCTGGGGCAGATTGTTTAATATTAACATCTCCCCAGGAAAGATCAAGGAGGACTTTGGCCTTAGACCCCTCCCAAAACTGGGTGGGGTCCTCAGAGTAATGGCCAGGTTTTTCCCTAGTCTGGCAGAGATTTGATGTTGAAAGAGGCATCTCTGCTCTGAGTATCTCTCCCTGAGAGCTTGCTGTTTCTCTGAGAGGGCAGAGGTTAGAAGGAGTGGCTGAATTCTGAGTATCCTGAGGAGGAGAAAAAGGGGCCTCACTCCTTGTATCAGAGGAATTGAGAAGTGCTGGGAATCCTCAGGATCTAGTTCAGGTGAGGGGGATAGAGTTAAAGAAATATTGTTGCACATAAGGTCCTGTTCTGGAAGGGATTCAGAAACCTCCTGATAAGGACTGCATAGGGGTGCAGAGGAGGGATCCTGTGTCCCTAGAGGAGCAGGAAAAAGGGAGTTTTATTTCTCTCCAACAAATTTAAGCAGCATCCGCAAGTGCTGTTTTAATTTAAGCTTTTAGTTTTGAGACCGTTTAAGCCAAATTTATCTCTGTTTTTTAAGAGACTGCCTAAGGAAGACTCCTTAAGGATAAAGACAGAGGTAGGTTGTCTCATTTTGCCACAAGCCTTAGATTTTCCCGATTCTACTGCGCCTCATCCTTCTCTTAGGCGTCTCCAGAGAGGGAGATATGACAAAACATTCCCTGAATAAGGGGGCTTTTTGTCAGAAAACACAGGAGTTCCCAGTTCAGGCATTCCTGAGGGAATTCTGCTCCAGTGTGAAGCTCCCAATAAACCAATTTTTTTCCCCGGAAATTTGAGTGTCCTAGCTATAGAATAGACAACCAACAAGAAAAAGGCTTACCTTGGCCAGACTCTTGGGGATTCCTGTACAGGGTCACTAGATGATAAGGTGTGAGAATTGAGGGTAAGAGATCCCCTAACAGCAATGGGATCCCCTTTGGCTGGTGGCATGTTTTGTGAAAGAATTAATAAAATAATAAAATTAATAAAAAAAATAAATTAATAAAATACAGGCAAGAGATTTGTGGCAAAGAATGGGTTTATTTATGCTGAGGAAAAAGAACACTAAAAACATAGCTTTATTAGCAGCAAACTCCTCATTAGGAATTTAGCAAAGATGGGTTTACATTAAGATCTTCATCAGTGAGCTAAGTCCAGAAGCTTCAGGGTTTCAGAGTCATCTTTTATTAGCCTTCTAAGGTCTGGGGCTTTTTTGATCTTTGGCCCCGAGCTAGAGGCCAATCTCTGGATGAATCTGAGAGACTGATTTTCAGTTCAATTCAATTCAAAATTAAATGAGATTATTTATTTTAGAGGTTGTCTGGGAAGGTATGCCAGGGAGGGTTTTCAGAGTCAGGAGCACCCTTCCCCCCCAAAGGAGACACACTTCACAACAGGGCCTATTCAAGGCTTCCCCCCAAAAGATCTCAGTTTTGTATTTTGTATTATTAATTTAAGAAAATTGTCCTGAAATGATAGAACAAGAGGAAAAAAGAAGAAATAGAAAAAATCCTCCAATCACGACCTGAAAGAGATCCTATAAGGAAAACATATAGGAACATCATTGCTAAATTTCAAATTCCCCAGATCAAAGAGAAAAAATTTCAAGCAACAAAAAACTAAACAACAACAAAACCACAACAAAAAAGCAATTCAAGATACAATAAGAATCACACAAGACTTAGTGACTACAGGTCCTGGAATGCCATTGACAATAAAATAACTAGGGTTGTAGCTGAAAATATTATATCCAGAAAAATTAAGTATAATACTGAATGAAAAAAAAGGACATTCAGTCATCTGTCAGATTTTCTGGATTTTGTTGCAAACAAATCTGAACTCAATAGAAAATTTGACATATAAGAGCCAACATCAAAAACTAATTTCAAGGAACTCAATAAGGAAAACTGTTTATATTTTATATGTGGAAATGTAAACCATATATTGAAGATTGTCATCCATAATTAGGTAGAAATATAGTGCTATTCTAAAAAGCAAAACTGTGTAGGAAAAGATAAAAATGGTAATTATGCTACAGGAAAGAAGTTCTTGTTCTTAAGTAGTTCTGAAATCCTATTCACATTAGGAATGGGTTAAAGAGGTAACTATACACACACACACACACACACACACACACACACACACACATATATATATATAAATCTATAAAGAAATAAGAAGGGGAAGGAATAGGATAAGGCAGGTATAGAAGGGTATGTATATTAATAAGAATGGCATAAGGTATGTACATTAATGGGAAAGGGATAAAGAAGGAGGGATACGAGGAGAAAGGATAGGGGAGGCATCCTGGGGCAGGGAAAGGAAATTATGTAATAGCAAGTCAAGCTAGTGGGCAAAAGTAAAGTAGAAGTAGCAGGGATAGGAAATGAAATAATGTGTATATGTGTATATATATATATATATATATGTATGTGTGTAATACATACATATGTATATATATGTAAACATAAATATATTCATTCATATTTAACTGTAGCCTGCTTGGGAGAGGTGGAGGTAGGAAGGAAGAAAGGGGAAAAAAGAATAAAGTAAAAAGTACATAGCAGAAAATAAAAGAAACCTATAAGCAAAGAAAAGATGGACAATTCTGAATACAGCATGGTCTATTATGATATATGCTTTCTTGAAGTAGAAATTTATTGTTACATATTTTGAATCCTCTTTTATGTTCTGCTGTTCACAAGACAATGTTTACTTTTTTCTACTTTTTCTCCACTTTCTATTATAGTTTTAAATTAAAAAAAAATTAAAAATTTCTAGCACTTTTCCTATATTGCTTATTTCTATTTATTCTGTGTACAGCTTGTTTGTCTAGAGTTGTTTGCATGTAGTTTCCCTAGTTAGATTAGTGAGTTTCTTGAGGAGAGAGACTGTCTTTTGCTTTTCTTTGTGTCTCTAGTGCTTAGAATATTGGCAGATACATAATAGGTGCTTAATAAATGCAAATTGATTGACAAATGAAGAAACTAAGTTTAAATGACTTATCTAATGTTATAGAGCAAATACATGTCTGAGTTAATCTTCCTGACTCAATGTTTAGCACTCTATCTACCATAACTCCTAGCTATCTCTAGATGACAAAAGGTAATAAAAGTCCATGTTAGAGGTATTTTAGGAAGTTAGGTACAACAATATACTGTTATTGTATCTGTGAATTAGTTTAATCATTCTGAAAAGCAGTTTTTAATAGAATGACACAAGACAAGTCACTAAACTATTCATATGCTTTGCTGTAATAATCCCACCACTGGGCATATAACCCAAAGAGGATAAAGGTAAAAAGAAAGGTACCAAAATATATATAAAGTGAATATACAAAATAACAACCATTTTATGAAAATACAATATTGGAAACAAACTAGGTAACTATTATTTTTGAAATGGAAGTGAAAGTGATGAAATACTATTGTGATGAATAAAACAATGAATATGAGAAACTAACAGACGCAGGAAGATTAATATGAATTATTATAAAAAGATGAAAGAACCAGAACTATATGCACAATAACTGAAGTAATGTAAATAGAAACAACACTAAAAGGCAGCTAAGTTAAAATTAATTGCAATGATCAACTTTAGTCACAATTATCGAAAAGTGAAACATCTTTGTCTGCTGTGTTGTAGAGTGAACATGGAATGTTTCTGTTTTGAAACAGACTTTATTTAATTATTTTTTATTTCTTTATCCCTCTCTCCTTCCTTCCTCTCTTCCTCCTTGCTTCCTCTGTTCCTCCTTACCCTTCTTTCCTTCCTCTCCCTTTCTCTCTCTCCTTTTCCCTCTTTCCCTCTCTCTCTTCCTTCTTTTCTTTTTCTCTCTCTCCCTCTCTCCCTCCCTCCTTCCCTCCTTCCCCTTCTTTTCTTCCTTCCTTTTTTCTTTTCCTCCCTCCCTCCCCCTCTCTTTCTTTTTTTTTCTTAGATTTTAGTATTACTTCTGATACATACTGTATAATTCTGGACAAATACCTTAACCCCTCAGTGCCCTAGGCAGCTTTCTAAGATTATAAATTGCAAAGCAAGTACCATCATGTATCAGTAGCTGCCATTTTTTCATTAAGAGATACCTATACAGAAGAAAAAACAAGCCCAATCAAAACAAACTCTTTCTGAAAAATTAGGGTTCAGTGAAAGGTAGAGAGTGAGGGTATATTTGGAAATAACCATAATGTTTAAAAAAAGGTTCCAAAAATACTAGTTGGGAAGATTATTGTGATAGTTCATGTGTAAGGTGAAAAAGAATTAAATTAAATTAAAAGAAGTAAGATTGGAAAGAGATCAATAAGAGGATCTATAAATGAAGAAATAATGGATTCATGGATAGATAAGACTGGAAGGAATCTTAAAGATCATCTAATTCAATTTCCTCAATTTTATATATAATGGAAACTGAGTCTTTTTTACTCTGTATTGGTAAATAAAATCAAAAAAGATAATGAATTCAAAGATAACTCCAAGTTGTCTAGCCATAAAACAAGGAGAATAATGGCACCATTAACTGAAATTTAAAAATGATAAGTTGTAGAATCACAGATTCTTAAAAGGTTCCCCAAATAGATATAACAACCTGATACCCAACCCAAATATAACAAGTTAATAAATACATAGAAAATGCTAAACTAGCAGTCACATTCAAGTGTAATGGATATATGGTGGGGAGTGAAGATGGGGGTGGATGTCTCCATCTTCTCTGTACTGCTTCACAACTTTCATATAGATATATGAACACTTAGTGGCCCATGCTCTGGCTTGCTTGGTACAAGTTGCTCTTACTCTGACAGAGAAAGACAATTATCATGTAGTTACTCTTAAATTTTTTTCAGGACCCTAGAGGTAGGTCTGTTGTAGGGGAATACACTCACATTACTCATCATTTTAGCTCCTAAGTCCCTAATTATATATTTCTTTTTACATAAAAAGCCAACACAGTAATTTCACGGGTAGATATTAAATATAACCATTTAGTAATAAGGCCAAAAATAATATCACAGGCACTCAAATATTAAAGCATGTATATCAATAATAAAATATTTTGTAATCCATCCATAAACTTGGATAATACTCTCCCATCAATGCACCCAGTCACTGTAGTAAAAAGTGGGTATAGAGAGAAACTTGTCAGAGAAATATATGAGAGGAAAACCCATATGCTTGTGGTATCTTCCAACACTGGACTGCAAGGTTTACATAATATAATTGATCTACTTTGTACTACATGAGAAATTGACTTTCTGCTAATTTGTTTACTTATCCTTCCCACTTTCCAAGTGGGCAAATCCTCTCCTCTTTTTAAACCAATATGGCAATTAATAATTCTTTAGAATTACAATTATCCTTAAAGTACTTTACAAAAGTGTAACACTATCGAATTACCTTCTAGGTAGTCTCTCTTTAAGTCAAAGAAAATAAATTTGTCAGTTTGGCTATGTCTAGGCATAATAAATCAATACAACTAGCTGTTTGCTTATCAGAATGTTTTATCACCTAATAAAGTTACTGCTTACCAAAAAACAATCCAGGCTGACTCTTCTGGTGGAGCAAATCATTCTAGCCAGCTTTTTCTTCTTCTCTTCCATTTTATTTTCAGTACCAAATTCTTTCTCCTTTTCTCTCCCCCATCTATCTAGAAGGCAAGAAATATAAATCTATTACAAATGCAAATTTATATATAAACAAATATCCATATTAGTCATGTTTAAAGAAAAAGAAAGAAATATGCTTTAATATATATTATTCTTAGTCTATCAATTCTTTCTTCTCTCTCCCAACCCCCTCTGTCTCTGTCTTTCTACCTGTCTCTATTTCTCTGTCTTTGTCTCTGTGTGTGTCTGTCTATCTCTCTCCCCTCTCCCCTGCCTCCTACCCTAATGGGAGATACCAATTTTTAAACTTAAGTTCTTTGGAATTCCAGTGGATCAATGGGTTGATATCTTCAGTTAGTGGGTGTTGCAGTGCATAGAGTGCTAGGTCTGGAGTCAAGAACACTTATCTTCTTGAAAATCTAACCTCAGATATTAGTTGTGTGAGCTTGGGAAAGACATTTAACCCTCTGCCTTAATTTCCTCATCTGTAAAATGCATTGGAGCATTTTACACTTCAATGTCTTTGCCAAGAAAATCTCAAATGTGGTCATGAAGAGTCAGCTGAGCCATAATGACAAAATGTACTGTTCAGACTTGATTGTCTTTATAATAGTGCTATTACTGTATAAATTGTTCTACTGGTCCTTTACTTTTCTTTGTGTCAGGTCATATAAATCTTCTTAAATTTTTCTGAAATCATCCCCTTCAAAATTTTTTATAGCACAGTAATATTTCATCACATTTATATACCATAAATTACTTAGCCATCCCTTATGTTATGGGCATCAGTTTTTAATTTTTTTGCCACCAAAAAGATGCTATAAACATTTTGGTACACATGGGTCCTTTTACTTTTGTGCCTTTTGAGTATAGATCTAGTAGTGGTATTGCTGAGTTAAAGAGAACGTATGTATACAAACAACTTTTTGGCCATAGTGCTAAACTGCTGTCTAGAGTGGTTGGACTAGTTAACAAATCTACCAATAGTGCATAGTTTCTTCCATTCCTTCCAGCATTTGCCATTTTCCTTTTCTGTTAATTTAGTCAATCTGATGGGTGTTTTAATTAAACTGAGTGGTTTTATTTGCATTTCTTAAATTATTAGTGATTTAGAGTATATTTTCTTACTATTGAGACCTTTGATTTTTTTCCTCTGAAAACTACTTGTTCGTATCCCTTCACCATTTGTGAATTGGGAAACAGCTCTTACTCTAATAAATTTGCTTTATAATTTTAGCTTCCTAAACATTTGAGAAATGAGCTCTTTATGAGAGAAACTTGCTGCAAAGATTTTCCCCCCCATTGCTGCATTTCTTCAAATTTTAGCTGCATTGGTTCTGTTTGTATAAAAACTTTGAAAATTTTATGATAATCATAATTATTCATTTAGCTCCTATGAGTACCAGGTCTTGTTATACAGGAAAACAGCATCAGGAATTGTCTTTCACCTTTGTTTCCCCTCTCATATTAGAGGTGGCAGAAAAGGGTAGCACATGCTACTGAGAGTCTTCATGTCTCTTAAACTTTAGTATATAGTGAAGTCCTTGTGAGGCTGAGTTTCTAAGCAATCAGAAATCATGAATCTGAAGGCTTCTATCACCTTCTTTATACATAGTTGCCATTTCTCTACACATAGTTCTTACAGCGCTACTCTTTTAACTTGCTACTGTTTCTTCAGTCTTCACTTGCAAAGTCCTTGTAGTTTCAATTTCAACCTAGTCCTCCTCTATGCTATATTTTCCAGTGGTTTAAAATAGAGCTTCCTGGCACTCAATGACAGTTTGCGATTAAAAGGTAATAATAAATTTTCTGAGAAATTAATAGACATTTAAAAATTAATCTCCAAATAAACATATCAATTTTCATCTTTTGAGCTTTACTCGTTTAAGTTTTAAAGTAGATTTCTCTACGGACCAGGAGTGCAGTAATCAGACTCATAGATCAGAACACATGAGGAGCATTGAAAGTTTCCAAGTACCCAGTCTGTCTCTGAGACCCTGAAATAACATATCATTCAATACCCCCAAGAAAGCAGCAACAGGTCCAGCCCAGACCTGTAGAAGTATGCCAGAACCCAGCCCCAACATTAAGTCTGAAGTCAGAAAGTAGGCTGGAAGAATAGGGAGGAGGGGAGAATCTCACCATAAAAAATTAGTATGGTGACAGGAATATTCAAGACACAAAAGCAGAAGAGAATGACTCTGAAACATCCATCTGTAAAGCTAAGTCTGAAAGAAAAATGTAGATGGGATAAAAATTCAGCTAGAATTTCTGGAAGAGATTGAGCAAGGATTAAAAATATTTTTGTAAATGAAACAAGAGCATTTTTTTTTTTTTTTGTGGAGGCTATTGGGGTTAAGTGACTTGCCCAGGGTCACACAACTAGGAAATGTTAAGTGTCTGAGATCACATTTGAACTCAGATCCTCCTGACTTCAGGGCTGGTGCTCAATCCACTACACCACCTACCTGCCCCAAAACAAGAACATTTGAGAAAAACCTGGAAATCTATGGAAGAAAGACTTGGAGAGAATTAACTTGGCACATAAGATGTAAAACCTTACTCAGGAAATTAGAATGGACCAAACAGATGTCACCACCTTTGTGAGACAATAAGAAATATTAAAATAAAGTTAAAAGACTGAAAAAGGTAGAAGAAAATGTAAGATTTCTTAAGGTAAAAAGCAGTTTACCTAGGAAAGAAAGAGAGAAATTTTTTTTTTAAGATTCATTAAAGTACTTGAAATCTATGACCAAAACAAGAGCTTACTACATCCTCTTTCAAGAATTCTTAAAAAAAACAAACAAACCCACAGTTGTTCACTCCTCTTAGAACCAAATAGAAGAATCTTCACTTTTCACCTCCTAAAAGAATCCAAAAATGAAAATCCCAAGGAGTATCATAGTCAAAATTCAAAGATTCAAGTCAAAGAAAAAGTTTTCTTAAGATGTTTTTCATTGTATAAATCTGAAATCTGTCTTCCTGTAACCATCACATATTGGTCCTAGTTCTTTCTTTATTCTTGGATCAAGCAGATTCAATTTCTTTTCCTTATAAGAGAAATAATAGCTTACATATTATATTTAAACTTACAGTTTATATATAATATATACCCCTATACATATATAATATATACTATATAAATATGTGTATATAATTAACAGCTTATCTATATAAAACTAGAAACTGAGAAGCTTCCCATAAATGAAGAATGGTTGAGTAAGCCATGGTATGGAAATGTGATCAATTATTATGCTGTGAGAAATGGTGAAAAAAAAATCAGAGAAATTTGGGAAGACTTGTATGAACTGATGCAGAGTGAAGTGAACAGAATTAGAACAACAATTTGTAGAATGGAAACAATATGGTAAAGGAAAAGAACTTTGAAAGACTTAGGAATTCTGATCAATATGACTTAACCATAATTCTGAGGACTAATGATAAAACATGCTACCCACCTCCTCATAGGGAGGAGGGATTCAGAGTGCAGAATGAGACAATTTTAAAAATATGGACAACTTAGAAATTTGTTTTAATTGATTATTCATGTTTCTTGAAGATAGGAGCCCAAAAACCAGGATTTCTTTTCTCTCAAGCACTTGACAACTGTCTCTGATGCAGATATGGAGCATTAAGTAATCAATCTTTACCAATGAAGAAAATCCTATATAAATGGATTTTGAGCCATAGATTATACTAGTACTATGTCAAATAGAATTGACGACAATGTACATCCTTTTTTCACCTCTAAATTTTTTGGAAAGGAACCTAGTTTATCTGTTATAAAAATAGTATCACTTAATTTTAGATATATTCTGTTTATAATCATTTTAAAGGTCCATTTTATTATTTTTTAATTAAAAAATAGAAGAGGCTGCTGTATTTTGCCAAAAATTTTTTTCTTCAGTAATATGATTTTATTGACTTAATGTGGTTATTTGAGTTGAAAGTTTTTCTAATATTATACCAATCCTGCAATTCTTGTCTTAAATCCAACCTAATCATAGTGTATAATGTATATAATGTTATTTTAGCCTCTTTCTAATATTTTAAGGTTTTTGCATCTGTTTATCATGAATATTAGTCTATAGTTTTTTTCTTTTTTGATTTTGCCTAGTTTATGTAAAAGGTCCACATCTGTACCATAAAAGGTATTTGGTAGAATTTCTCCTTTTGTTATTTTTGCAAATAATTCATGTAATATTTGAATCAATTTTCCTTCAAATGCCTGATAGAATTTACTTCTGAATCTTTCTGGTTCTAGTGTTATTATTATTTTTTTTTACTTTGCAAGATCATCTGTGGCTAATCAAGCATCATTCAAAGGGTGGCTTATGTTGTTTTGGCTTTCTAAAGATCAGAATTTCTCACTATATCTTAGACCATTTGGCTAATATTCTGCTCTTTATTGAATATTAACCTTAATATATAGGGCTTAAGAGAGATGGGAAAAAAAGGAAATGGAATGAGTTCTCACTCACCTTTTCCCCCATCCTAACTTAATGCTTCCCTCCAAGAACTAGCTATTTATAGTTTGTTTTTTTATTTTTTTCCCCTCAATAATGTTTTATTTTTCCAATTACACGTAAAGACAGTTTTCAACATTCATTTTTGTAAGACTTTGTGTTTCAAAATGTTTTCTCCCATCCTCCCTCTTTTCCCCTCCCAAAGACATCAAGCAACCTGATATACATCTATGATCATTTTAAACATATTTCTATATTTGTTATATTGTGAAATAAAAATTAGAACAAAAGGGGAAAACCTATGAGAAAGAAAAAGGAAACAAAAAAAGGTGAAAGTGGTATCCTTCAATCAGCATTCAGTTTTCATAATTCTTTCTGCATGCAGGTGGCATTTTCCATTCCAAGTCTACTGAAATTGTCTTGGATGACCATATGCTGGTAAGAGCTAATCATAGTTGATCACAGAATTTTGCTATTACTGTGTATAATGTTCTCCTGATTCTGTTCACTTCACTTAACACCAGTTCATGTAAGTCTTTCCAGGTTTTTTTCTGAAATCAGTCTGTTCATCATTTCTTATAGAACAATAATACTCATTATAGAACAATAATATTGCATTCATATACCTTATTCAGCATTTCCAAATTGATGGGCATGACTTATAAACCAGTCTTGTCAGCTCTTCATGAAACAGGATTTGCTTTTTTCAATCAGCTCCAAGCAACAGCGTCTCCCCTATAAGGAGCATAACTCCTAGCAAAATAGCTGTAAAGATTGCTTTCTTCTTTTTTTCTTCTGTTTTCTCCCAGTTTGTTGTTGTTGCTCAGTCATTTTTCAATCCTATCCTACTTTCCGTGACCCCATTTCAGAGTTTTTTGGCAAAGTACTGATTGATTTGCTCTTTCCTTCTCCAGCTTATTTTATAGATGAGGAAATTGAATTAGGATTGAATGAGGAATTGAAATAGGATTAAGTGACTTGCCCAGGGTCACACAGTTAGCAAGTGTCTGAGGCCAGATTTGAACTTGGGAAGATGATGAGTCTCCCAAATTCCAGGCCTGGAGCTCTATCTCCTGTCCCACTCAGCTGCTTATTTATGTCCTTCTTAGATTGTAGGGGACAGTAAAAGGCAGTATAGGCATCTTTGAGAAATTTCCCCCTTGATGAGCTATAGATGGTGATAAAGGACAGAACAATTGTTTGCCTGCTAATCAGCTCTCAAAAGCTGAGTTTTGTATTCTATCAACATAGTTCCCAGAAAAATGTCTGAAGATCATGTCTTTCTCCTGTTAGCTGTCTCATCTCTAAGTAGCTATTTTTTGAGCTTATCTTCTGTGTTTTTGATTTTCCATCTTCTTCTGATTCTACATTCAACTTATGACATCTAATGTCTCAAATCTGGGCTTCCTCAATAAGCATTTAACCTCTGTCTATCCTATTTCTATCTCAGGTTGAAAAACCCAAATTTACAACTTTTCCAAGTGACACAACCATACAATATAAAAAATTTCCCTTGTAGTTTTCCCAAATAGTTCTTTGATTTATGATTGCTCATATATATTCTTAAAAACTTTGAAAAGTCCTAGCTGTATGATTCTAGGCAAGTCACTTAACCCCAATTGCCTCAGCAAACACACACACACACACACACACACACACACACACACACACACACACACACACACACACCAAAACAAAAAACCCAAACCAAACCAAACAAACAACCTCTGAAAAATCATATGTAAATAAATTAATGAACAGCAATACCATATAGGCACCTCTACCTTCAGATCAGGGAAGCTAGGTGCTATAATGAATAGAGTGCCAAGCCTGGAAAATTCTTCTTTCTGAATTCAAACCTGAGATAACTTAACCCTCTTTGTGACCCTAGGCAAGAAACTTAGCCCTTTTGCCTCAGTTTCCTCATTTGTAAAAATGAGGAGAAGGAAATAATCACTCTAGTACTTTGCCAAGAAAACCCCAAAGGGGTTCTTGGAGGGTGGACTGAAAACCACCACCACCAGACTTCAGATTATCTTTTTAATTTCAAATAGTTCATTTAACTGAAAGATTGTTTGTTTTCAAATCCTCATAACTATCTTAAGCTACCTTTCTTGGACAATTTCCTTAAAAAAAAACAACAAAACCTTTCAGCAACTAAAACATTCACTTAAGGAGGAGGAAAGTATCTTACATTATTTAAAAATGTTTTTTAAAATTTACGATAAATAAGATTTTGTAGACCCCCCTCAGCAAATTACATAATAGCAAAGTTATAATCCACTATAAATATTTCTTGTGAATTTGCTGGTTTCCTTCTAACCTCACCAAAAGGGCCCTTAAGCATTTGTAAATGCATTATTTTCATAAAAATTTTATATAGATGTGAAATTAGGCATATTGGTGAATAGTTATTGAAGATCTCTTTTATCTCTAAATCTATATTTTTGATTCTATGTTCACTTAGTTTTTTTTTTTTTTTTGGCATTGTGATTTTTTTTTTCTCTATTCCTTTGGCATTTTCCCTTCCTTTGATTTCAGTGAACTAAAAATGCCCTACTTCTAGCATAGTCCTCTCTGTATATACTTGCTCATGTTTGTTGTTTTCTATATCTTTTCTACTTCTGGAATAGCATATCCATGTAACGTTTGCATCTGAATGTAAAAAGAGCTATAAATATCTATTATATTATCCTAGGAAACAGCCTAGAATTTTATCTTTTTGTTCATTTCTTTTCTGGGTACAGAAAACAGAATCTTTAATTGGCCTGGGATATGGAGAAATGAGGGAAGGCCCTTATGACCCTTCCCCTTTACAGAAGAGTTCTCTCATAAGGAGCCATGAGTGGAGTCACCTTGATCTCTCAGATATGAATGCTGGAATCCTCTGTTGATGCTGACTCTGGCCATTTAAAAAACACCAATAGTTCTTATTATACAGTCAATGAAAAAAATGCTTTTCCAAACTACAGCTAGTCTGGTGCAGAATGTCTATAGACATACCCCAATCTGCATGAAACATAACCTAGACTCTCTCCATGCTGAGAGATGCTATCTTAGCAAATTGATGTTATCGGTACATGTGCCTAGCATCCCATTAGACATCTTTCATCAACTTGATGTTCATCTTTTAGTTTCATTGCTAAATAGACTTGGAATGACTTTATTTTAGTTTGGTTTTCCACCCATTTTTACTTAAACTAATTTTTTTTATTCTTTCTATTTTATGAGGTGATACTATTCATAATCTCCCTCTGTTCTTTTCTATAAAGTCATATAAAGAAGTTTATATACTAGTTTGGCTCTGCCATTGGCTGACATCTTTGCTTGTTAAACAGGTCTAAGTATTTGACACATAAGGTGATTTTTCAGTTTCTTTGTTTTAATTGACAATTGACTGAGTTATGCTTTGGTATGAAATTGTGATCATTTTATTTCTTTTCTTGTATCTATTTTCTATTTTTATGTGTCAAAAACTTATTTAAATAAGTTTGGAGCTCACTTTTAAAATTGAACTTTTTTTTCTAATTTTTATTCTTTCATCTAGTTTCATATTAATTTTAATCTTTGATCTAAGTAGTTAGTGGTTGACTGTTCTCAGAGTGCTGATTTAGTAATGACTCCCATTCAATTACAAATTGTTTCTTATTTGTTAAAATATAATCATTTAAATTTTGTGGTGATATTATCTGATGCTCACCATGTCCAATGCTTTCCAAATCTTTTCTCTAAGAAAGTATTCATGATGTATATAGGAGTGGGACTTCTTTGTCTTTCTTCATTCCTTACTCTTGAAATATATTTTATCTGTCTTTGCATAGTTATTTCATGTTCATGTTTGTGTTTATATTACTGTGTATCAAAATATATGAATTTTTAATTTGGAAGATCTTGCAAATTTGCAAAATTTCTTTACTTCTCAATTTGCTCCAATAATATGCTCCAAACTACAATAATTTCAGGGTGATATTTTCACATAAATTTATCTTGAACACTTCCATATGAGATAACCAAATGTCCTATGATATTTCTTGTTGCCTTTTGATGCAGAATAAAATCTAGTCCAGTTAGACCAGCTACTTTAAGGTGCCTTTGCTTGAAGAATTTATAATCTACAACTTTGTTTTCTGATTCTTTCAATAGGGAAAAGTCAAAATTGCTGATTCAGCTCCTTTAGTAATTGGCCACCAGGTAAGGATCTAACATTCAGTGTATTAAAAGTACTAATACTTATAGTTTTGCGATTCATAAAACCATTTATTCTTTTCCCCACAACTCTGTCACCTTCACAGTAAAAGCAGAAGGGGGCAGCACAGGACTAAGGATTGTTGATGGGTTGCTGTGGCTGAAAAATTCATCAACAAGTCCTTTTATTGGTACTGAGTCTCCCTATAAATAGCTATGATGGTCTTCTAAAAAGGAGAAATAATAATCTGTTGTCCTCGCGATATCGGAAGCCTTTCCCTACTGGTGGAAACTTCCAGATATTGTGCTCCACTGGCACAGACTTTATGAAGACAGGATTACATCACATTAGTAAGGCACAAGAATGACACCAGGGAGCTTCAGATTCTTTAAGTATAAAAAAGCAAACAATATTTGCACTATCAACCTTGCCAGGCTGGTTTTTAGGAATGCTTTTGGTAAACTATAATAACGATAATAGCTTGGTAAGCTATAATAACGATAATAACAGACTATGAACTTTCATTTTATTTTGATTCATAGGAATATAGATTTAGAGCTGAAAGAAAACACAGAAGCTACTGAATTCAGCCTTTTTTTTTTTTTTTAAACGGAAAACAGGCACAGAGAAAGTGTGACTTACCCAGGGTCACATATAGCTAGGAAATATCTGAGAAGGGGTTTGACTCTACGGTGGACCTTACTTTCATCATCTGTGAAATGAGATGGTTAAACTAGGCGATCTCTGATGTCCTGACAGCAAACTAGTTCAGTCGATAAAGCACTTGGTCTAGAGGCAGGAAGACCTGAGTGCAAATTCAGCTGCAGACTTTTATTAGCTCTGTGACTGGGCAAATCCCTTAACTTCGGTCTGCCTCAGTTTCCATCAATTGTTAAGTGGGGATAATAATAACAGTAATTTATATGGCTTCCTATGTGCCAGACACTCTGTGGAAGATTTGGGAATATCTCAAAAGCACCATGTAACCTTTACAAATATCATCTCAATTGTTCCTCACAACGAATCTGAGAAGTAGGTGCTGTTATGATCCCCATTTTGTTGTGAGAATTAAATAATATACTACTTATTTGCAAAGCGCATTGGCACATAATACTAAATAAATGCCGACTTCCTTCCTTTTAGGGTTTCTTCCAGCTCTGTCCAGACACATAATGCTTTCGAAGACTACAAATCCCAGGATACAACAAAAACTTCCTTTCTGAGGCGGAGTCATGCAAGGGGGTGGAAGCCGGACAGGAGGGAGGAACCTGCTGCTTCCTGGGAGTCGTAGTCCCCGCGGCTGGAAGTAGTCCACGTGGTCGGCCCGGCCGCAGCTGGGGTTTGCCGGCTGCCTCACCCCCTCACCCCACCGGCTCTGTGAGGCTCGGGTGTCGCCGCGAGGGGCAGCGAGCTCTGAGGTCTAGAGCTGTCGAGGCGGGGGAGGAGGAGGAGGAGGAGGAGGAGAAGGAGGAGGAGGAGGAGGAGAAGGGAACCTGAGGGTTTGCGACGTTTTTTGCGACAGCTGCGGCCGCGTTCAGTGATTTCCCCCTCCCCTCGGGTCTCGCTCGCCCTCTCTCTCCCTCTGTGTGTGTTTGTGTGTATGCGTGTGTGTGTGTGCGTGTGTGTGAGTGTGTATGTGTGTATGGGTGTGCGGAGACGCCGGCTGTTGTGTTGGTGCCGCTGCCTCTCTGGGGGAGTGTGCTTGCGTGTGTGAGTGGGTGAGTGTGTGTGTGTGTGAGTGGGTGAGAGAGGGAGTGAGTGGGTGAGGGAGAGGAGGAGGAGGAAGAAGGCGAGGGAGAAGAGAGCGGCAGCAGCTGCAGCCGCCGCCGCCCCAGCCAACCCGGGACGCGGACCGAGAGCGGCTCCGGCTCCGGGCCCCGGCCCCGGCCCCTTCCCTTTCGCTCCACTTCCCGGGTGAGAGCGTCCCCGGCTCGGTCTCCCGCCCCGTCTCTCTCCTCTCCGCTGGATGTCCCCGGCTCCGGCGTGGGGCCTCCTCCTCCTTTTCCTGCATCAGCCGGGGTGGTGCCGCCGCCGGCGGGCGTGAAGCGGGCGGGATCCCGGGGGCCGCGGCTGCCTCTGCTCCCCCCCCGGACCCCGGCCCCGGCCCTGACCCCGGCCCCGGAGCCTCGCCCCCCCGCCCGCCCGCCTGGAGGCTGTGACAATGGACTATGACTTCAAAGTGAAGCTCAGCAGCGAGCGGGAGCGGGTCGAGGACCTGTTTGAATACGAGGGCTGCAAAGTTGGCCGAGGCACTTACGGTCACGTCTACAAAGCCAAGAGGAAAGATGGGTGAGTGGGCCGTGCGTGTGCCCTGGTGCGTGCCCGCCCGGGTGCGCTCCCGCAGGCCTGAGGGAGGGACGGGCAGGGGCAGGGGCTCGGGGGTGGGGGTTGGGGGGTAGTGACATCCCGCCGGCCTCTCCAGGCTTCCCCTTCTCTCCCTCTCTTCTCATCCTTCCTTGTTCCGATTAGCCGGCTCTGTGAGAAAAAGGGCTGAGTGAGGATTCTGAAATAGCCAGAAATCCCAGGTGCTGCTTGTGTGGATTTCCACTGGGGGTGGGGGTGTGGGGGTGGCAAATCCGGGAGAAGGGACGCTACTCTTAGGATGCTTTGCTTTTTGAAAAAGGGTTTCAGCAGCACGAGAGCTTCTAGTCTAAGGACGGCGAAATGGATTTTATAAGTTGCATTATGCTGGTAGTTACCATTCTGGGGACTTTACCATCCCCCTCCGAGTGACATCCATCAGTCTGGAGAGTGGTGCAGTTTAAGGGCAGCTGGGATCCTTTCTCTCTGATCCTCTCGCCTTCCCTTTAAGCAGTTTGTAATGGTTTTTACCTTTAAAGAAGGATTTTATTATTTTTTTGGAAGGAAGGTGGCAAATAAATGTTGATAGCGTGAGTTGATTACTATGATCCTCTCCTATGTGTATGTGGCACTTGCCATTTAGATTTCATTAGCCCATAGAGAAGCGGTGAGTTTTTACGTAGAACAATGGGGGTTTGGTGCAGGGTGGGTGGTGGGGAAAAGACTAGTGACAGATAGGGACTATCTTGTATGCTTAGCTATTCCCCTCTTCCCAAATTTAAGAGCTAGAAGTGAACTTTAAATAGTCCATTTACTTGAGAGAGAAAAAAATCTTTCCTCTTCATAACTTAATTAAATCTATGACTGGTAATCCTCTGAATATAGTGACAAGTGAAATACTCTCCTTACCCTTTGTCAGTAGATAGAATATTTTATAACATTGACAAAAGAGAAAACAATTGTCATTTGGGAAGAAAAATATATTTGATAAGCTTCTTGTTTTCTTTACATAAATAAATATGCTCCTAGCCTGCGTTCCACTTAGAATTGTTGGAAAGAGACTATTCAAGTCCTGTTATATAACCTTTAGAATTTTATTAAAAATCAACATAGGAATACTTGCATATTCCCACCATTTTGGCTATTTACTACTTAACATTAAAATTAAGCCAACTTTTTTTTTTTAATTGGAAAGCAAGATGTGATGGATCAATCAGAAATGTCAGCACAGAAATATGAAGCATTTAACAAAGCTAAATAAGTCCTCTTTGAGTATTTTTAACAATTCAAAACAATTTGAGTATTCTGGATATTGAAGAGAAAATTCCTAATTCAACATTTTTCTTACCTTTATTGAGATTTCTTTCAAAAAAAAAAAAAGGTGAAATAGAAAGCCCGTGAGAAAAAGTGGCATAGTTACTGATTTATATATTTGCTTCAGCAGCTTTTTGTAACAGTAAAGCTTTTTATCCATTTGCAATCAATCTGGAGGAATTTAAAAATTTGATGCTATTTATTGAATATATTTAATATTTTCTCTTCCATTCCCCCTCAACCCTTTTAAAAAAGAATGGTCAGTCCAATGACATTTGAGGAATCAGTTTCTGGAAATGTTGTTTGCTCTATTGTCTAATTAGATTTTTCATTAAACAGTATATTCATTTTACAAATCATGCTTGATTCATTTTCAAAGACATTTTTCCAAAAGCTCCTCTCTCCAGAAATTCATAAAATTTTGAACTCCAGGAAATTAGAAAATGAGGTTGTTTTGATCAAATTGTCGCTCATTTTATAAAATTTTAGTGAGTATAAATTAACTGGGAACCAGTTACATTTTCAGACATTGCCTATGTATACTCATATATGCAAATTTGTGGCTTTAATTATGATTACACATCTTATTAAATCAAATGTATTACTCTGTTTGGAGAAGATACTTTTCGACTTGTTTTTGTCACATTGTCATGTTTTAATTTAAATTGTTTAAAAAATAGAAACATTGTCACATTTTTAAAAGTTTTAAAAGAATGCTTAAATTGTTTTTTATTTTAAATTATTGTAACAAAAGGAATTTTGTATTTTCTAAAGGAAATCTTTATTTGAAATTCTTTGAGCTTCCTTTTGTGTATATGATGAGCATTTAAAAATGTATTGAATTTCAGGTTTTTGCTTGTTTCAGTTTTCCAAAAGTCTTTTTTTTCCTCTTTGGCTTCTGGTAAAGTATAATATTGTGTCTCTGAAATTATCTTTTTTATTTTATGTTTGTTTAATGTAATGCATATAATTTCGTTTTGATCTTGGAGATGCAGATTCTACAGTTATGAAATTTTCTAATAAAATAAAGATGATTAAGTAATTTTTGTTTTTTTATATTGATTCACGTTTGTATATTTTAAAATTTAAATTTCATCCTGATCCTGGAATTCAGCTAATGATAGGAGTAAATTTGAGAAAGTGGATTTTGTTGTGAAATTTTATCTTTATTGGGTACAATAAAATGAAACTAATTTTGTTTAGATATTTTAACACCTGTTAATGTAATTAGAATTAAATCTAATAACTACTATATAAGATTATTCTTATGACCAAGTAAACTTTGAAATACAGATAATTGTGTGCCTATCTTCTCTAAAGCAAATCTGCAAGAATTTCTTCCAGTAATCATATTTTTTTTGGAATGAAATATATTCTAAATTTGTGTCATCATTCTGTCATGTGACCAAGTTGTTTAAATTAAACATAATCTGTTAAGTTTGGATTTTGGGGACTAATAGTGAAGCAAATGAAAAATTCCTTAATGTGTTAATATATAGTTTAGAGTAAAGAAATACTTATGATTGAGATAATTTAGATTTAGATAATCTCCAAAAGAGTTCAAGTGTTTGTGTTATACAAGTGCACAGTAAACCTTGAAATTAATGACCATTGTCAATATAAATAAGATAGAAAGTGTTCTTTCTGTCTGGGTACCAACTCTGGGAGTGGCTTCTTCTGAAGTCAGTTGCATGCACTTTGAAGAAAGTTTAGGCAACTAAATCCGTTTTGTTTGAAAAACGTGGGAATATGTGCTTTGGAAGACATGAACAGTTTGTGAGTTTAAAAGGCTGAACTAAATCCTTTATAGGATTTAAAATAATTTTATGATTCATCTCCCAACATATTTCTTTTAGTAGATTGTCTTATTTTTTATGAACTCATAAACTTCTTGAGAAAGTAACTATCACATAATTCACAGTGTTGTTTCTTTTTCCTTTTTTTTTTTTTTTTAAGTTGAGCATATGTTAAAAAAAATTCCTTCATGGTATTTTTGAAGATTAGTAAAGCTACTTATAAATTAATATAATAGCATTAATATAAATATTCAGAGTTAAAATTGTTCTTGGATGATTTAATATTCTTTGTGTTGACGGAAAATATGTGTGCATGTGTGTATATATATATATGTGTATGGATGTGTACATAAACATATATATTGCCTAAAACAATTAATTATATGCTTTCTCTTAGCCTATGTAATTAGATTTAGTAAACTGGTATATATTCTTATGTGCTCTTCAACTCTTCTTGGAATTTTTATGCTTAGAACCATTATGCTAATTACTTATTTCTTTAAAATCAAAAACCATTTTGATGAAAGTAATTAGCTTAAGATGGAAAATTTTAAATTCTAGTGGAAAAAGAAAACTTAAGATTTTTTTAAAAGTATAAAATTCAGTGCATACAAGGTAAAACTTTTTTGCAAGGTGACATAAAATTCAACAGCTGTTAAATTTGGGATTTTATGAGGCATACTATAGATTGCCTTGCATAACTATCTTCTATTTTATGTCCATTATAACTTTAGTTTCATATTGGGACATTGGCTATTATTGCTAACTCCCAGAGAGAAGTGGATACCTGTTTACTAATTATTAGCAATCTGTTTCATAGCATTTCTGAAATCTGGAATTGATATTTCTTGGCACTGGTGGCGGAAAAAAAAAAAATGCATGCTTGGTGCTGCCATTGAGTTTTTTAGAGGCTGCCCTGGGATCCTTTAAATTTAGGACTTGGTAACTAAATGCTTTTTGATGTGTTACTTAGTGATTCATTTGCTTAACTCTTGCTTCATGAGACAATCAAATGGAAGCATGGCAGCACTTAGAAATATCCTTTTTAAGAAGTCTGCATATCTCTACCCCATTGTTAAGCAGTTTGATTTTACATTGGACGCTTAAGTCCCTTGCCCCATTAATTTAATGTAAGGTCATAGGTCACAGATCTTATGAATTTCTTGAGGACTGTGACTATCTTTTGTTTCTTTTTGTTTTCCTAACATTTAGCACAGTTTCTGGCACATAGCAGGCACTTAATCGAATGTTTACTAATTGAATGATTGATAGATCTAGAGTTGGAAGGGACCTCAAGGGCCTGGCCACTTCCGAGTAACCTTGTTTTACATACTTGCTTCAGAGAAGTGGAACAAGCTATCTAAGTATCAACATAGGATTTGAACTCACAGCTTATGACTCCAGAGTCATTGCATTTTCCATTGCACTGCTACTCACTCATTACTAGATTGCAAGCTATCTCTTTTCCTATTCAGTGTAACTAGAGGAAATCAAAACTTTAATAGATTGGCTCTATTACATATTTATGTTTTTCAATCTTAACTGTGCCCTAACTGCTGCATTGTAATATTTTTACTCTTCTTGATTTACTCTGTCACATTTGCCACAGTGTCTATTCCATATCATCTTTTCTTAAGCCTTCTATGCTACTACAGCCCCTCCCTTTCATCAGATGATTTTTTTGTTTTCCTGAAAAAAATCGAGGCCATTTGTTCTGAGCTTCCTCTCCTCTTTTGCTCTAGTTTTGGGGAATTTTTTGGCAACGTTTCTGTGGTCTTTTCTCTTCCTGTCTTCTCAGGGAGTCTGTCTTTTAGATTATCCCTCCCCCTAATTTTCAACTTTTCCTTATATGTTGGATTTTTAAAAAAAATTTGCTATGTTATAAATGTAACCATGGCTCACCAAGGCTTTGACAGTAGTATACAGTCTCTTAGAGGATGTACCATTCTGGAAGAGCTTTGGATAGGAACCTATTGACATACTTTATATCTGTTTAAGGATTGGCTACAAAGTGGTGAATTACCTGGCACAGAATTCAGAGAGGAGGTACAGAAGGATTGTGATTTTTATTAGTGGAGGAAGCACCTAAAATGATTAAATTATAGGTTCTTGAAGTATTGAAGTAAACTTATAATTCATAAGAGCTGGAGGGGACCTTAAAAAGTTACCTTTAAGCATCTTGTAGAGTTGGAGTTGAAGATCTTACATGTCATTATATCATTGTTAGCCCCTCTCGTTTTATAAATGTGGGAAAGTGGCTTGTTTAGGATTATGTAGAGAAAACGAGTGACAGAAGCAGAAGTATTCCCATTCGAATTCTCTTTCCATTCTACTTCTTGTTGATCATCAATAGGTGATCTCTGTTTAAAGTTTTGTTCTCCTGTGACCAATGCATTCCTTAACTATTTGATTAGTTCCAAATAGTTCCTTAACTATTTGTAGTGAACCTTTACTTTATCTTGATATCTTCTTCAGATTTTGTCCTCTATCTTTTTCCTTTTCCATCTAATAGAAAAGGCTATTATCTTCTTCAATTCAAATTTGGTCTCAGATACTTAGCTTTGTGATTCTGGGTAAGTCATTTAACAACCTTTCTCCCCCACCCTCCACCCCCCAATTTGCCTCAGTTCTCCTCATCTGTTAAATGAGCTGGAGAAGGAAATGACAAATCACTCCAACATCTTTGCCAAGAAATTTCCAAATGGGATCATAAAAAATTGGACTCGACTGAAAAATAGTTGAACAACAAAATCTTCATTCATTTGATATTTGTATCCTATACATACTAATTTTCTACTCAATTCTGGTTTCTGACTTTCCCACTTGATTGAAACAATTCTCCTTAAGATTACCAACAATCCTAATTGCTAAATCCAGTGGTCTTTTCTCTTTCAGTTCTTGTGTTTTTGTTTTGTTTTGTTTTTACTTCCCTACTGTGTTTGGATCCTGTTGAGCATTTCCTCTTTTTAGATAGCCTCTTTTTCCTGGATTTCCTGCTTTCTCCTGATTCTGTTCTTTCCAGTCTGACCACACTTTTCCAGAATTCTTTTTTGTATTTTTATGCTCGTCCTGATCTCCATGTCCTAAACTCTTGCTCTCTTTCTCCTCCCATTCTGCTTTCTCTCTCTCTTTTTTTTTTCATTTCATTTTTTTTCTCCTATCTCTCTGTGATCTTAATTAGGTTTCATTTTTATCAATAATCACTAAGCAGATGGCCTCCAGACCTATATATTCATCCCTAAACTTTTTAACTTTTAACCCCATTCCTTTAAGTATCTCCACTTAACTGGTATATAGGCATCTCAAATTAAACAAGATCAAAACAGAGCCCATTATCTTTCCCCTTAAACTCACTCTTCTTTTTAACTTTATTTCTGTTAAGTGAATCTCTATGCTTCTAATCACCCAGGTTGTCAACTCATCCAGGTCATCAAGTCATCCTTACAATTACATTGTATTATAAGACAGCTGTATTAATAAACTGGACCTCATCCATTGTTGGTGAATCTGAATTGTGAGAGGAATTGAAGCAGGGCTATAAAAATTGATTGGAGAAGTTGGGGGTGTTTAACCTAGAGAAGAATCAGGAATATATGAAAATTATTATTTCAAGTATATGAAGTATCATATAGTAGAAATGTGATTATATTTATTCTGCTTTGCTTTAGGGGGTAGAACTAAGTATAATAGATGGAAGCTTCAGGGAAAGTTGAAGAAAATATGAAGAAAAACTTTTTAACAACTGGAGGTATCAAAAAAAAAAATGCAACAGGCTGGGTCAGAAGGTAATGAATACCTCTAGAAAAATATACAAGTTAAAATTGCCAACAGTAGGGAATGTTTTAGAATAAATTCATGCTAGATTTCTGAGAGTGAGATTCTTTAATTCCAAGATTTCCTCAACACATTATACCTTTTTACAATTGAGAATATTTATCTTCCCTATTATGTTAATTATGTTAAGATATATTTTTTGTGCACCTTTTTGTGCTATCTTGTAGCTATTGTTTTATTTATTTATTTTTTTGGAGCAGAGGAGAATAGCAAACTAAATTACAATAAAGTAACCTTTAGATATGTGGGTCATTTTTTTTTTCCCAGAGCGATTTTTGCATTGCTATCTGGTAGATAATGTTTTTTTTATATATATTATTGCAGACTAGCTTTTCATAAAGTTGGCTTTAAAAAAATTTTTTTTTACTGATGTCTTTTGTTTATCATTGTGTTTCAGTATATTTCTCACTTCTCTACCCAGAGGGTTAAGTATCACCATAAAGAAGAAAGAGTGCTATGGGTGGTACAATGGATAGATTACTGGGCATAGAGAATGGAAGTCATAGGTTCAAATCAGGCCTCAAACAAGTATTAGTTGTGTCATCTTGAGCAAATTAATTATCCTTTATTTGTCTCAGTTTCCTCAACTGTGAAATGGGGATAATAAAGAATTTACCACCTAATATTGTTGTGAGAATAAAATAAAATATTTCTAAAGCTTTTAGAACAGTGCCTAGCACAAATAGGTATTAATATTAACTATTATAATTAGAACTAAGAGAGTAATAAAAACAAACAGCTTAGCAAAACAAACCCATCAGGCATATACAACAGTATGTTATGTTCTCTGCTGTTTTGGTAAACAGGGATGGATAGGAGGTACATTCTCGTCTTTTAGAGGAAACTACCCAAAATTCATTTTGATTTTGTTTCCATTCACTTTGTCATAATCATGAGATATATTTATATTCCCAGTTATTTTTTCTTTACTTTGTGTCAGTCTTCCCATGCCTCTTTGTATGCTTCATTTTTGTGATTTCTTACTGTGGTATTTTATTCAACAAGTTTCAAAGTCATTTGAATAAACTCTAAAAGTTTAGTTCATGCAAGGTATTCTCTGTTCTTGATTCCTGCCTCTTATCCTCAGGAGTTTGTCCCTTAGATTAAAAGTAAGGCCCTCTTGCCTTAATTTTCTGCCAAGCCCTTTTTTGTTTACATTCAATTAAGGTCTCTCTGATGTTTAATAGTTTTCTATCACAGGGTCACTGTCTCCAAGTTATAAGCATCCCATTTAAGAATAGTAATTTAGATACAAGGCAGTTCTTTTTGATATTCCCGGAGTAGAAGAAGGGTGAATTGAGACTATACTGGGATGGGGAAGAGAAATCTTTTCTTCCATGGAATTTGAGTAATTGTGGTAGGACATCATTTTAGAGAGTAGGGCTGTAACAGTGTCTTTTGGGAATTGAAATTAAAATCTTAAAATTTTTCTGCTTAGAAATAATAAAAACTGCATTATTGGAGTTCTTGAACTGAGTTAAATAAGAGACTGAAGGCTGAGAACTGGATCAGTGTTTATTAACATTGTTTCTATAAGTTCCAAAGGAGTAATTACAAATAAACTTTTGTAACATTTCTAAGATTGGGGATTGTGCCTGCATTAAAGCACTTTTGATTACTTGTTTTCTTTTTTTTTTTTTTTTTTTTCCCTTTCTATCTTTGCTTCTTCCCTCCTCCCTTTTTAAGATTTAGTGTTATTGTCAAATCCAGCCCTTTGGAACTTTTGACTTTACTTTGGCTATATTTTATATTACTTAGGTGGGTCTAATGTTTCCACTGAGACATCTGTTAAGGCATTGATGAGATTTTTGTCTTTGTATCCTTAAAACTTAACCTGGTACCTAGCACCTGGTAGGTGCTTAATAAATGCTTGTTGATTGATTCTCTTGATTTCTTCCCCTCCCCGCTTTTTGTTGATATTACGATATTGAAATTCCACTTTTTCCTTCTCTCAATTCCTACCTTTTTTAGAGAAGTTTGTTCCCTGTTGTTTTGAACTTATGCCATGTCAGTCTTTGGAATATCTTTTTGCCAAGATTTTTTTACTCTGTTTGAAGTTGATTTATCTGATGGCCCTGTTCTTGGGTCCTCTATACATGAGGCCTTTTTTGTTTTATTTTGTTTTGTCTGTCAAATTTATTAATTTCTTTGACAGATTATTATATCTTTTTCTTTGAGCTGTATTTTAGGCTACACCTTATTTGGAGAATACCTTTAAGTTTGATGAACTGGATCATTCTAATAGATTGTGATTTTATTAATTTTTCAAAGCCTTCTCTATCTCTTTGGGAAAAAATTTTAGAGAGGCCTTTGCCTCCCTTTCTCCCCAGTAAAACTATTTTCATTTCCTTTTCAATGATTACCTTATAAAACTACTTTATGTGAGTTGGGAGTTGTCATAATGTAGTGGAAAGAGTATATGAATTTTGATAGTGCACATCTGAGTTTAATTCCCATACTTAATCTCTTTGTGACCTTAGGTTTCTCACTTAGCTCTGGGCCTTAGTTTCTTCATTAAAATCTAGGAAAGTACTCTAAGATAATAAAAAAGATTAAATACTTTGATACTTTCTAGAGGAAAAATGTTTGATATGCTGCATTGATGCCAGGTAGTTGAATTACTTACAAATCAGTAATTTATTTTCTTAGTGCCTGGAAAATGATTTAAATTGAGATCAATATAAATCCATGTATATACACATATATGTACTATACACATATATATGTATATATGTATATATATATTATAATTGTTAAGCTACAATTTTCCTTTTGCATAAATAAATATCTGAGATCACATTTGAACTGGCGTCTTCCTGAGTCCAGGATTGGGTACTTTATCCACTGTGTCACCTACCTGCCCATGCAGAAACAATACTGATAACAATCAAAATGATTTCTGAATCAAATTTGACTCAAAATGACATTTAATTTGATTCAAGTTCCTTTTTAATATTGGATAGAAAAGCAACAATTGATTACAATTTGAAGTTCACTTTCCTGTGTGGGATTGTAAAACAATCTGTAATTATTCATCTTCTATTCATTTAAGGCTTTTAAACTCAGAATCTAAGGCCACAGACTTTGAGTCTGAATTCTAACAAAGGAATAATCTAAGGTAAGAATTGTTTTCTGGCTTAGGCTTTTAAATACATTTATCTTCTCTGAAGTCATTGTTTATGGAATTAAGAAGAGTTGGATTTTGTTGTTGCTCTTGTAAATTGTTTTTGATATTACTATTCAAAATTAGGATATTATAATGTTTATGAACTTATGTGTTAAAATGTTTTGTTTTAAGGAAACCAAATAGTGCCTGTAAAATTTTAATCCCATAGAACAGGTAGTAAAACCAAACCACTTTCCTGTACATTTTTTTTCCATTAATGCTCTTGACATTCTTGATCTTTTCTTTTTCCAGATGAATTTAGTTATTTTTCTTGTTATATAAAATAATTTTTTGATAGTTTAAATAAGTAATGTAGGTAGAATTGCCGTTATTATATTGACACTGCCAATGGAATGATATTTCTCCAGTTGTTTAAATCAGACTTTATTTCGTGTGGTAAATGTTTTGTAATTGTGTTCTGTAGTTCCTGGGTTTGTTTTGGCAAGTAGATTCTCAAGTATTTTATATGGTCTGAAATTATTTTAATAGGAATTTCTCCTTCTATCTCTTGCTACTGGATTTTATTGAATATATACAGAAGCACTGATGACATGTGCGTTTATTTTATATGCTGCAACTTTGCTAAAGTTGTTAATTATTTCAGTTAGTTTTTTCAGTTCATTTTCTGGAATTCTCTAAGTATACCATCATTATCATCTGCAAAGAATGATAGTTTTGTTTCCTCATTGTTTGTTCTGATCCCTTCAATTTCATTCTCTGCTCTTATTGCTATAGCTAACAATTTACAACAATAATATAGTGGTGATAATGGTCATTTTTGCTTTACCTCTGATCTCATTAGGAAGTCTTCTAGTTTATCTCCATTATAGATAATGCTTGCTGATGGTTTTGCATAGATAATACTTAACTATTTTAAGTAAAGCTGTATGTATTCCTATGTTCTAGTATTTTAAAATAGGAATGGTGTTGTATTTTGTTAAAAGCCTTTTCTGCATTTATTGAAAGAATTATAGGATTTCTGTGGCTTTTGTTATTGATATATTAAGTTAGTGATATTTTTTCTATTATTGAACCAGTTCTGCATTCCTGCTATAAATCCCATTTGATCATAGTATTTGAGCCTTATGATATATTACTATAATCTCCTTGCTCTAGTGTGTGTGTGTGTGTGTGTGTGTGTGTGTGTGTGTGTGTGGTGGTTGGGGGGGGAGTGTATTTGTATATTTGCATCAATATTCATTAAGGAAATTGGTTTAGAGTTTTCTTTCTCTATTTTGGCTCTTCTTGGTTTAGATATCAGCACCATATTTGCATCATAAAAGGAATAAGATTCCTTTGTCTATTTTTTCAAATAGTTTATATATATTATTAGAATTAATTGTTCCTTAAATGTTTCATAGAATTGTGAATCTATCTGGTCCTGGGAATTTTTTCTTAGGAAGTTCATTGATAACTTGTTCAAGATGGGATTATTAAAATATTCCATTTCCTCCTCCACTAATTTAGACAATTTGCATTTTTCTATTTATCCAAATACTTAGATTGTTGGATTTATAGGCATGTAATTAGGCAAAATACTCTTAACAATTGTTTTAACTCCTTCATTGGTGAATCTAATGTTTTCATTTTTGTTGTTGGTAATTTAATTTTCCTTTCTTTTTTTAAATCAAATTAACCAATAATTTAACTTATTGATGTTTTTCTCCAAAAAAAAAAAAGCTCTTAGTTTTATTTATTAGTTCAATTTTTAAAATGTTTGCTTTGATTTTTCATGATTTTCAATTTTGTGTTTATTGGGATTTTTTGATTTTCTTTTTTTTTTAGTTGTACACTCAATTTATTGATCTGTTCATTATCAGTTTTATTTGATATAAGTGTAGAAGAGAGATAATTTAATTTTTTTTTTTTTTTTTTGGCTGAGGCAGTTAGGATTAAATGACTTGCCTAGCGCTACACAGCCAGGAATTGTTTAGTGTCTGAAACCAGACTTGAACTTGGGTCCTCCTGACTTCAAGGCTGGTACTCTATCCACTGCACCACCTAGGTGCCCCTAAGTGAGATAAATTTTCCCTTAAGTACTGCTTCCCACTGCATCCCATAATTTTGGTATATTATCTCATTTATTGTTCTCCTTAATGAAATTATTGATTGTTTCTATGATTTGTTCTTTGACCCATCCATTCTTTCAGATTAGTTTAGTTTCCAACTAATTTTTAACTTATCTTTCCATGGCTCTTTATTTAATGTTATTTATTATTATTATTATTATTTTTTTGCATTTTGATCTGAAAAGGATGTATTTAATATTTCTACTTTTCTACCTTTATATGCTAATTAATACATGACCAATTTTTGCCTGGTGTAAAAGATTAAACAAATGTAAATAATTTGACCTTTTTGAATCCCTTATATTTTTTCTTTCCTGTTTGCTTTTTTGTGTTTCTTTTGAGTCTTGTATTTGAAAATCAGATTTTTCTGTTAAGCTTTGGTCTTTTCATTAAGAATGCTTGAAAAACCTCTATTTCATTGCAGGTCCATTTTTTGCTTTGTAAGATTATAATCAGTTTCCCTGGGTAGGTGATTCTTGAACGTAATCCTAGCTTATTTGCCTTCTAGAATATTCTGTTACAAACCCTCCAGTCCTTTAATGTAAAAGCACTAAATTACAATTTAGTAGTTCCAACATAGTTGAATTGTTCCTTTCTGGTTACTTGCAGTATTTTTTTTCCTTGACCTGGGAGCTCTGGAATTTGGCTATATATGATATTTCTGTAATTTACATTTTGCTTTCTCATTCAGGAGGTGATCAGTAGATTCTTTACAATATCTATTTCACCCTTGAGTTCTAGGATATAAGGACAATTTTCCTTGGTAATTTCTTGAAATAATGATGTCTAGGCTTTTTTGTTTGTTTTTGTTTTTTGTTTTAGTTTTAAGGTAGTTAAATCATCCTTAAATTATCTTCCTTTAATTTATTTTCCAGGTCAGTTCTTTTTCCAATGAGACATTTCATATTTTCTTCTGTTTTTTCATTCTTTTGATTTTGTTTTATAACTTCTTGATATTTTATGGAGTCATTAGCTGACACTTTCCCAAGTCTAATTTTTAAGGTATTATTTTTCTTCAGTAAACTTTTGTATCTGCTTTTTCTGTTGGTGAATTCTAGTTTTTAAAAATTCTTTTCTTCATTGAATTTCATAACTCTTTTCTATTTGGCCAATTCTACTTTTTAAAGAATTGCTTTCTTCAGTAAAGTTTTTATACATCTTTTTTTTCCATTTTTTGGTGTGTCGTTTGCCAAGCTGTTAATTCACAAATCTCTTACTATTCTTATTTCTTCTTTCGTACTTTTTCCCCCTACTTAGTTGATTTTTAAGACCTTTTTAAAAGACAGCAACAAACAAACCTCTTCCAGGAGTTCTTTTTCAGCCTGAAATTCCTTTGAAGGCATTTTGACATTATTGACTTCTTCTGAGGTTTTGTTTTGATTTTCCCTGTCACCAGGTCAAATTCTTTTTTGTTTTTTTGCTTATTTTTTTCCAGGCTGCTTGTTACTTTTATTTTAAAGTTGGGCTCTGTTCCTGTGCAAGACTTTGTATTCTAAATTTTTTCTCCTTCCTTCTTTTTCCTCCCTATTCCCCAAGACAGCAAATAATTTGATATAGGTTAAACATATGCAATCCTTTTAAACAGATTTCCATATTTGTCATGTTGTTCAAGAAAAATCAGACCAGAAGAGAAAAAAAAAAACTACAAGAAAGAAAAAGCAAACAAACAAAAAAGTGGAAATACTATAGACATTCAGTTTTTATAGTTCTCTCTCTGACATTTTTTATCACAAGTCTATTATAATTGTTTGGATCACCGGATTGCTGAGAACAGCTGAGTCTATCGTAGTTGATCATCACATAATCTTCATGGTACTGTGTTCAATGTTTTCTTGGTCATGCTCACTTTAATCTGTATCAATCAATTCATGTAAATCTAGACTTTTCTGAAATCAGCTTGTTCATAATTTCTTATAGAACAATAATATTCCATTACATTGATATACCTGAATATTACAATAAATATATATGAATTATTCAGCCATTCCCCAACTGATGGACATCTCTACCCAGTTTTCAATTCCTTACTATTACAAAAAGGCTGCTACAAACGTTTTTGCACATATAGGTCCTTTCCCCTTTTTTATGATCTCTTTGGGATACAGACCCAGTAGCAACACTGCTGAATCAAAGGATATGCACAGTTTGGTCTTTGGGCATAGTTTCAAATTGCTCTCCTGAATGGTTGGATCATTTCACAACTCTACCAACAATGCATTAGTATCCTAGTTTTCCCACATCCTCTTCAACATTCATCATTATCTTTTCCTGTTATTTTAGCCAATCTGAGAGATGTGAAGTGTTATCTCAGAGTTGTCTTAATTTGCATTTCTCTGATTGAGTGATTTAGAGCAAACAATATTTTTAAAAAGATCAAAAGAAAAAAGAAGAGAGGAAAAATCAGTGTAATTGATCAATATATTGAAAAAAATCTGGAAGTATGTGCAGTGTACTAACTTTTGGACCTCCTACCTCTGCAAAGAAGTAATATGGAATGTCTTCTCATATTTATTTCTCTTTGGAGTTAAGCTTCTTTGTAATATTGCAACATCCACACTTTATTTACTTATTTTTGGTCATTGGTATAATTCTTTCCATTTCTGTTGTAGTCGTGTGCAATGTATTGTTTTTTACTTTGTTTTGAATCAGTTATTATAGATCTTTCCATGCTTCTCTATGTTCATCAAATTTTACAGCTAGGAAAAATTACTGACAAAGTGAAGATCATTTTACAAAAATGGGGAAGGGCCTGAGATCTTAAAACTTGAGGTGTTTGGCCTGGCAATGAAAAGGAAATGTTATGGAGAAGGATTAGATTTGTTCTGTTTGACCCTACAGGAAAGAACTAAGGGCATTGGTTGGGACTTGGAAACAGACAAATTTAGGCTTGATGTAAGGAAAGGCTTTATCTTTCATATCGTTGTTAATAGTTTTAATTTCTTATTTTGAGAATTGTTTGTTAATATCCTTTGACTATTTATTCATGGTCTCTACTGTGCATTAGAAATTTTGGCTATCAAAATAAGACCAAAAAAAAGATAAAGAGAAAATTATAGACAAAAATAAAACCATCTCTGTTTGCAGGTGACATAATGTAATTCTCTAAACAGTGATGTGGTTGATTAGGTCAGATTATAATCATATTGTCCTATTCTTTATTTCTGGATTTTATGCTTTTCTCATTGTAGGACAAGACATTATTAACGTTGTTGTCTGTCTGGTTATATATTGAATTTCTAGGCCACTCAGTCTCCCAGATCTTTTTTGGACAAACTGTTGTCTGACTATGTCTTCCTATCTTATATTTTTGAAATTGATTTTGAATCCAAGTTGAAAAGTGAATTAAGATTTTTAAAAAACCAGTCCTTTGAAATCAATGGTATGAGGAACTCTTAAAGAAGCTTTCTCATCTATATAGATTGGTACCTCTTCTGCAGTTTATAGTCTTTTTTAAAAATGGTATTTTATTTTTCCAAATACATGTAAAGATAGTTTTCAATTGCTTCAGTTTTTTCTTTTAATTTAATTTTTTACTTTATTTAAACTTTTTTAAATAATAGCTTTTTTTTCAAAGTACATGCAAAGATAATTTTCAACATTCATCCTTGCAAAACCTATGTCGACTGAATATAGATCAAAGCATATTAATTTCATCTTTCTGATTTTTTTCTCATTTTTTTCCTTTTTGATCTGATTTTTCTTGTGCAGCATAAGTGTGGAAATATGTTTATAAGAATTGCGCCTATATTGAATTATTTGGTGTCTAAGGGAGGGGAGTGTGAGGAAGGGAGCAAGAAAAATTTGGAACAAAAGATTTTGCAAGGATGAATGTTGAAAGTTATCTTTGCATGTACTTTGAAAATACAGCTCCACTTCATTCCATTGGTGACTGGGGAAGCACAAAAGCATCATCTGTTATCTGGAAGCATGCAAGCATGTTGTGGGATTAGTATTGATGAACTTCTCTGAGCATCCAAATTTTGCCATGACCTCTCCTCATAAGTTCTTATGACTGACAGTATCAAAGGCCTTGGTCAAATTGATGACGAATGTTATATAAAGGTCTCTGTTCTCTTTGAGTGGCAGGCAGCAAATATCAACCATTCCCTCACTCTTTCTGAAGCTATGCTAGCTCATAGGATCATCTTCCAGATGAGGGATAAGCTTATTAACAAGGACTCTGGCAAGAATCCTGCTAGCATTGAGACCTTCTTGTGATTGTAACAGGACAACTTATTATCTTTTCCTTAATAGAGATGGACAGTGGAGATGTCCTTGAACTCCTGGGGAATAAGTCCTCTTGCAATATAACCAGGAAAATTTCAGTCAGCTTTTATATGAGAAGTTCCCGACTCTTCACCTTGTAAATCATAGCTGGAAAAGAATTAGCACTAGGTGCTGTGCTGGACGAGAAGAATCTAATGACATTCAAAACCTCTTTAATTGGAAGTTTGGTTAGAGTGGAATTGACTCAACCTGAGTTATGTGGTCAATGGCTTCATCATTAGTTGATGATAGTCTCTTGAGAACACTATGAAAGCGCTCTGCCCCATGGAAGTGTTTATTTAACCCATTGCTCTAGGATTATGTCTTTATCACCACTAATCAATATGGCTAGATCAGCATTGAGTTCTTGAGATGCACCATCAGTCCTTAAATAGCCTCCAGGGTATTACAAAAGCACTTTGGATTGTTAAGGCCAGCATAAAACTGGTTTTTGTCTGCCTTCTTACTGAGCCAAAAAATCTTGCATCTCTCTAAGCTTTGCTTGTACTTTTCTTTGGATGGTGCCTTTTGAAACACATTATTCTGTGGGTAAATCTTGTGGAGTTGTTTTTTGTTTTTTGGCTTCTGTGTTTCCTCTTCATTTTCATCATATTAATCTTGATGTTTGTAAATGTTCTGGCCTACATGAATAAAAGTGGTGCTATACAACAAATCCCTGAAAGCTGTCTATTCTTTTTGTGCTCTGCTATTGCTGTCCCTATCAGCTTTGCTATTAACAACAAACTGTTGGCATGAGGAGAAGTGCTGTAAGTTGTTGACATTAAATCTCCTGGCTGTTATCTGGTTTTGGGGCACATTTGTTGATTTGTAGAGGGTAAATCCATGCATGAGCACTCTGCACCATAGTCACCTTTGTCACTCTCATAGCCAAACTGTCTCTTCTTAAAATGATATAGTTTGCTGTCAGGGTGTAAACATGAAGTTTTATTTAAGCATTTAGGTAATGGAAGATATTTGGTGACAAGTAAATTGCATGTTTGTTGATACTTTGTGGGATCTTTGGGTTTTCTTATGCCTATATTTATATTGACAAAATATCTGATATCCATTTTCCATTTTTTATTGCTAGCTAATTGTTTAAATAATTCAGGATTAAGTTTTTTCCATTGCATGCCATAGTTTTTTCTTTCTTACATTTTTTAAAACTAATTTTGATCTTTGTCTCAATAAATTTTGTTATCCTCTGCAGGGATATCCAATATCTCTGTAACAACAAGGATAACTCTAATATAAATAACAAAGTTTTTTAATCTTTTAAAACATGTTTCTTTTTTTTTTTCATTATTATTTGGGGCATACTATTTCCAATTCTACTAATTCTTTTCTCAAAGATATTGATCATGATATAAAAGTGAGACTTCTGTATAATCTGTACGTTTTTGTTCTTTCTCATTTTCTTTGACCTTTACTTTCCTATACATTCAAGACATCTAGTCAGAGTGTGTATTAATTGAATTTATGCAAATCTTTAAAAAATTATATTAGATGGTAAATCCTCTACATATCTATAATGGTTTCTTCAGAAATTCTTTTCTTTTACTGACATAGTTTATCTTTGTATCTTCAGAATTTCATTCTTCAAGTCAACCTATCCTTCCTGGACTGATATCACTTCTCTTATCCAACAAAGTTATTTTGAGGGTTAATTATCCAAATGATTACTTGTCTTCAATGATTCTGTAGTTTTGTTTTCTGTTTAAAACTTAGTTAAAATTAGGAAAGTCTATGTCCCTTTGGTTTATCCACATTTAAACAAGTAATGGTGGTATTCAAATGAAGATCTTATATATTATATTTTTCTCTTATGAAATATATTTTCAACTGCTTGTAAGATATTTTTACCTTGATAACCTGCTTCTCTCCAAAACTTAAATTTCTAATATTTAATTCATCTTTACTGTTTTCTTTCATACTCTCAACTTTCTTGTTACTTTTCATGGTACTATCTTTTTAGCAAACCCAGGGTTGAAATTTTAGTATCATCTGACTTCTTTATTTGCCTCATTCCTCATTTTTGGTCAGTTGCCAGGTCAGTCTGCATCTCCTTTCCCTTTTGTTTTTTGTATCTGTCTTTTCTTATTATTCAGTATTATAACCATCCTTATTCAGGCCCACATTAGCTCTTATATAGTTAATAATTTAGTAGTTGTACTTATTGACCTGATTCTCTTAGTCATCCTTACCATCATTCTCCAAGTTATCTTTCTCCTGTCCATTTTTGACTGCTTGAGTCTCTGCTCAAGAACCTTCAGCGGCATCTCATCATCTAAAGGATAAAATATGAACACTGTAGCCTGGTAAATAATACCTTTTTACAATTTCTATCTTATTGTGTATACAATTGTGTGTATATTTCTGTATGTTTCTTCCTCTAATCTTTGACCAGTTCAGATGAAAGTGGAGGTCAAGGGTTTCATTACTTTCCCCAACCCTTTCTTCCTTCTTTGTATAGATTTCTACATGTATATCCTGATTATATGAAATAACTTTTTCTGTTCTTTCCCCTTTCTTTCTTGTGTATTCCTCCCCTCCAGGCCTTCTGACTAATTAGACTCCTTCAATGAGTCCCAATAATGATTGAATTTAGAGGAGAAATGTGTATCTCTCCTCATGTTAAAATGTAAGCATTTGTTCATTTTTACTTTTTTTGCTTCTTTTAATTCTTTCCATTGATATGTCACTGTTGATATACTATAATGCACTATATGAGGCTCTGGAATTTTCATAATAAATGCCGAGAATTCCCCTATTTGATTAAAAGTCCACTTTTTTGTCCCCTGTAGGATTTTTTGCTAGGTCAGTTTTTCATAGTGGTTAAGTTTTGTCTTCTGGAATGTCATATTTTAAGCTCTCTTCTCCTTTATTTGATTGCTAAATCATGTATAATACTGATTGTTGTTTCTTGATACTTGAATTCTTTCTTGGCAGTTCCTCACAGTATTTTCTCTTTGACCTGGGAGCTCTGAGTTTTAACTACAGTGTTCCTGGGAGTTGATATTTTAAAGTTTCTTTTCAGAGTTGATAGATTCTGTTTCCACTTTTCCCTATGGTTCAGAAAGATATGGGCAGTTTTTTTTTTTTTTTTATGATTTCTTGAAATATGTCTGGGATTTTTTTTTTTTTTTTCATGACTTTTAGGCAGTCTAGTTATTCTTAAATCATCTTTTCCAGGTTAATTGCTTTTGCTTTGAGATACCTTAAATTTTCTTTTTTTCTTTGTTTTTCTTCAGTATTTTGACTTAATTTTAATGTTTTGTGATGGCTCATGGAATCATTAGCTTTTGTTTGTTCCATTCTTAATTTTCAGGGAATTTGTTACTTGAGAAAGGTTTTGTACTTCTTGTGCCAAGCCATTCTGTTTCTATTTTTTCCCCCTTAGCTCTTGTTTCTTTTCCTATTTTTCCCTTTCCCACTTTCATTTAATTTTTATAAAATTATTGTTAACTTTTCCCCTCCAAATATCCTGCTTTTATTCCCTCTACTCCTCCCCCTCCCAGGAATATCTTTGCGGTTTATTGGATTGTTCTTGTCTTTTGGCTTTGTGTCTTGAGTTTTTCTGTCTTCCTACTAGCTCTTTATAATGATTCTTTTTTATTTTTTATTTATTCTGTCAGCACATTTTATGGTAGGGTCAGGTTCTATACATTTTTGGAAGGAAATGAAATAGTTGAATTTTTTCCTCTTTAGTCCTTTTGCTTTATTTTGGGGTATTGGCTGTTGTGTTCTTCCAAACTTTCAGGGATAACTTATCCTGGGGACTTACAAGTTTTCAATGCTATTAGAGTGACACAATCTGGGTCAGACTCTGCTCACTGCTTCACTCTGACCTCTGTAAGTTCCTGACTCAAGATTTGGGTCTGTCGGCTTGTCCCTGATTGGAACTTCTGTCAGCAACTGTACTCAATCACTATTAATAGGATGGGAAGTTTGGCAAGCTCAGAGTGATTGAATTGCAGGTCTTCCTTTGGTCTAGCACTCCTTCCCTATTTATTCTACTATAAATTTCATCCTGGGCTATAAGTTAAAACTGAATCCCTGCTCAGCTCCTTGGTTTAGAGCCACATAGTTCCTTATTTGCTTCTGAACTTGTTCTTCTCTTAACTCACAGAAGGACCAGTGACCAGGACCAGTCCTCCCTGTCACTTCCTACTCCCTTTTTGTTTTTCCAGTATTGCTTCCCATTTCTGAGATAAGGGTAGCCTAGTAACAACCCTAAAGCTATTTAAATGCAGTAAAATCTTCAGGAAGACTTTTTGGACTTTGCCTTGAAGAGATAGGGTATAATAGGATTAATATTGAGTGGAGTCCTATTTCTAACTTTACCTTGTAGGTTAGGCTAGTTCTTTCCCTAAAGGGTAAGGAAGCTTTCCCTACGCCTTGATTAGCTCAAGGGGATAAGGCTCTACCTAAGTCACTTTAATATCCTTCCTGGTTCCCCAACGTCATAAAAAGGCCCATTCACTGCAAATCTGGGCCTTTTAGACTTGGAAAGGCTTTGCTAGTCTGTATAAGTCACCGCACCCTGTCCTGCTAACTGGACTCTTTTTCATAAGGAGATGAAAGGGGCTCACAGATGTTTTATCTTTGTTGAGGATCCTTTCAGCATGCTGAGTAAACTTCCTTTTGTTAAATGTTAAATAACCAAAGACTTTTTCATTTCATTATATTTGGACTTTAAGGTCTAGGGGATTGGTTTGACTACTACACCTTCCCAACAGAAACTAGTAGTCTACTCTTTACATTCCTGAATGTCTTTATGTCACTTGTCTCCTTATCTTGCCTTAATTATGTCTCCATGCTATTTCCTGGCCTATTTCACCCCAAGCTTTCTGTCTTTGTCATCATGCTTATAACTCTCCTTTAGTCAGTCAGTAAACATTTATATAAGAAACCTTGGATTCTGCCTCTGGGATCCTGGGCTCCAAAAAAGGAAGCCTTTAC
The DNA here is from genome assembly GCF_902635505.1 of Sarcophilus harrisii. Taxonomy (NCBI): domain Eukaryota; kingdom Metazoa; phylum Chordata; class Mammalia; order Dasyuromorphia; family Dasyuridae; genus Sarcophilus; species Sarcophilus harrisii. The sequence continues at coordinate 439,446,405 of NC_045428.1, read as the reverse complement.
TTCATCTTACCAGAAACTAGGTCTTTGTGACACTTCTTAGCTATCTCTGTATTATGCCTCCATCAGCTTTTTTCTCCCTGTACTTTCCAGCTCCCCTTAAGCATTAGTTTTTCATATATTAAGTATTTAACATATGTTCTCTCTCTGTCTCTGTTTTTCTCTTTTTCATTGTTCATACATTTTTGGCAGTGACATTTTTATAAAATTTTATTATTTGTGGTCTACTAATAGATGAAAATAATAATTGTTGCAGCCTAGAGGACTAACTACTTATAGAAAGCCTCTTGATCAGTGACCTGGATAAAGTTATAGATGTTCAGATTTGATGATGACACAAAATTGGGAATAATAGCTAATACATTGGACAGTAGAATTTTAAAGATTTCAGTAGACTGGTATTTGAAGCTCTATAATATGGAATGGAAATTAAACTTTCTGATCAATCCTAGAGGCACATCCAGGAACAATAAAGGTTGTTCCTGTTAGTTAGCTATCTCCAAAAGTAGAATGTGTTGTCTCAAAACATGTAGTAACTTTTTTTTCCCTAGTGGTCCTGATGTGAAAACTGAATATCTAGGAATGTCAAGGATTACATTTAGGCATGGATTACACTACCTAACCTCTGAAATTCTATAGGTGTCTACACCTTGATTAGGTCACCTTGGATCCAGGATTTGGTTCTTATCTTAGACATTTGAGAAATTTGATTTTCTTTCTTTAATTAGGGATTTGTGCCTTTTGGGCATTGTCACTTTAACTATATTCAAAGTAATGTGTTAATTTATAGTGGGAGTTTTTTTGGTAGGTAATTGGTATTGCTTATTTGTACAAGATAATTTGTCCATTTCATTGGTTGAGTCAGGAGACCAGAATAGAGTGGAGTTTTTTGAATAAATAATAAAGCAAAAGGAATGAGATAATGTTGAAGGAATATTTCCATCAAGCTCCAATAGTCTAATAAATTGCCTTTCTTTAGGGATATATAAGTAACAACAATGGATATCTATACAGTACTTTAAAACTTGCAAAGTGCTTAAGGTACATTTCTCATTTGATCATTATAACAACTGTATAGAGTATATATTACATTCCTTGTTATTTTCATTTTTATTGCTGATGAGCCTGAGGACAAAAGAGATTAGTTAAAATTGTTTATACACACAACTAGTAAATGTTTGAGGTAGAATTTAAAGCTAGGTTTTTCAGACTTCAAATCAAATAAGCCATCTACTACTATTATTCCCACCTAAAATTACATGCAAACACACACATACATACACACACACACACACACACACACACACACACACCCCTAGTTATTAAGACAGTGTGGTGCAGTAGAAAATACACCGAGTCAAATGACCTGTATTCCTTAGGTGAATCGAATCATGACTTTATCTGTAAAATGAGGAGATTGAATCTCAGAGGTCCACTATAACACTTATAAAGGTATAATACTGTCATCCAAAGATTATTCTGTCCCCTGGATACTGAGAGTTGTAGAAACCGTTCTAGGGTTTAGGGTAGGACATGAGTTCTGTCTTATTTGAAGTATTGTCATGAATTGTCTTGTGCTTGATGTCAGAGGGAAGAACTATGAATGAAAGTTATAGTAAAGACTATTTGAGCTCAGCATCTCTCAGCTCAGGCCAGTCTGGTTATTGTTCAAGCCTGGAACATTTCCTTCTCTGCTCCAACTATTGACATCCCTGGCTTCCTTAAAGTTCCAGATGAAAGTCTCTTTTTATATGAAGCTTTACCCAGCCCCTCTTAGTGCCTTCTCTCTGTTAATTATTTCCTATTTATTCTGTATATAATTTGTTTTATTTTTGCCTCATTTTGTATAATCGGCATTTAGCATAGTACCTGGCAAATAGTAAGTATTTAGTAAATGTTTGATTGATTGAACATAAGGAATAATTTCCTAATATAAGAAGAGTCAGAAACTGAAGTGACAGCCTTATGTGATGGTTATTTTCTTGTTACTGGTGGTCTTTAAGTGGAAGCCTGATGAATACTAGTAAAGGATGTTGTTTATGAGATGATGCTCAAATGGGGATTTTAAAATACTACATCATTTGCTAATAATCAACAAGCATGTATTTGATTTTTAATTTCAAGATTTTAAAAAATATGACTTAAATTGGAAAAAAACTATTTCAAAAAAGATTATCTTGTATATTTTGATAGTATTTTATCTTTCCAAATACATGCAGATTGTTTTGAATTTTTTTTTTTTTTGCAGATAGTTTTCAGCATTCACTTTTGTGAAACCTTATGTTCCAAATTTTTCTCCCTCTTCTCCCTTTCCCTCTTCCCCAAGATAGCAAACCATATATTATAGATTAAATATGTGCAACTCTTCTAAACATATATCTAAATGACGAATGTGGGAGGGGATGTGGGAAAACTGGGACACTGATACGTGGTTGGTGGAACTGTGAATGAACCTAACCATTCTGGAGAGCAATTTGGAACTATGCTCAAAAAGTTATCAAACTGTGCATACCTTTGACCCAGCAGTATTACTACTGGGCTTATATCCCAAAGAGATATTAAAGGAGGGAAAGGGACCCACATGTGCAAAAATGTTTGTGGCAACCCTTTTTGTAATGACTAGAAACTGGAAACTGAATGGATGCTCATCATTTGGAGAATGGCTGAATAAATTATGGCATATGAATGTTATGGAATATTATTGTTCTGTAAGAAACAACCAGCAGGATGATTTCAGAGAGACCTGGAGAGACTTACATGAATTGATACTAAGTGAAATGAACAGAACCAGGAGATCATTATACACAGCAACAAGAAGACCATTCGATGATCAATTCTGATGGACATGGGTCTCTTCAACAATGAAATGATTCAAACCAGTTCCAATTGTTCAGTGATGAAGAAAGCCATGTACACCCAGAGACAAAACTATGGGAAATGAGTGTGGACCACAACATAACATTTTCACTCTTTCTGTTATTGTTTGCTTGCATTTTTGTTTTCCTTCTCAGGTTTTTTTTCTTTCTAGATCCGATTTTTCTTGTGCAGCAAGATAACTATAAATATGTATACATATGTTAGATTTAACATGTATTTTAACATATTTAGCATGTTTTGGACTACCTGACATCTATGAGAGGGTATTGGGGGAAGGAGGGAAAAGTTTGAAACAGAACGTTTTGCAAGGGTCAATGTTGAAAAATTACCTATGCATGTTTGTAAATTAAAAAAACTATAATAATAATAATAATAATAAAGAAATGATCAGCAGGATGATTTCAGAGAGGTTTGGGGAAATTTACATGAATTGATGCTAAGTGAAATGAGTATAACCAGGAAATCATTATACACAGCAACAATAAAATTATATGATGATCATTTTTGATGGAATTGGCTCTCTTCAACAATGAGGTGATTCAAACCAGTTACAATGATTTTATGATGAAGAGAGAGCCATCTATACCCAGAAAGAGGACTGTGGGAACTGAATGTGGTTCACAACATAGCATTCTCACTCTTTGTTGTTGTTTGCCTGCATTTTATTTTGCTTCTCTCTCTCTCTCTCTCTCTCTCTTTTTTTTTTTTTACTGGTTTGATTTGATTTTTTTTGTGCAGCAGGATAATTGTATAAATATTTATGCACATATTGGATTTAATGTATATTTTTACCACATTTAGCACATATTGGAGTACTTGTCATATTAGACTACTACACATCTTGGACCAGGGGAAGGTGTGGAAGAAAGGGGGAGATATTGGAACATAAGGTTTTGTAAGGGCTAATGTTGAAGAATTGTCCATACGTATGTTTTGAAAAATAAAAAAGCCTTAACAATAAAAAAAATAAAAAATAAACATATCTATATTCATCATGTGGTGCAAAAAAAAAATAATAATTAGATCAAAAAGGGGGAAAAACCAAGAAAGGAAAAAAAAACACAAGCAAACAAAAGTGAAAATGCTATCTTTTGATCCACATTCAGTTTCCATAGTTCTCTCTCTGGCTAAAGATGGCTCTTTCTATCACAAGTCTATTGTAATTGCTTTGTATCACTTCATTGTTGAAAAGAGAAGTTCATCAGAGTCGATCATCACATAATCTTTTTGTTATTGTGTAGATTGTTCTTTTGGTTCTGCTTACTTCACTCAACATCAGTTTATGTAAGTCTCTCCAGCCTTTTTGAAATCATCCTGCTGATCATTTCTTATAGAACAATAATATTCCATGACATTCACATACCATAACTTATTCAGCCATTCTCCAATTGATGGACATCCACTCAGTTTCTGGTTCCTTGCCATTACAAAAAGGGCTGCTACAAACATTTTATGATCTCTTTGGGTTATAGCACCAATAGAGACACTGCTGGATCAAAGGGAATGCACAATTTATAGTTCTTTGGATAGTTCTAAGTTACTTTCCAGAATAATTGGATCATTTTACAACTCTACCAACAATGCATGAGTGCCCCAGTTTTCACACATCCCTTCCAACATTTATCATTATCTTTTCCTATCATCTTAACCAATCTTAGAAGGATAAAGTGGTACTCAGTTCTCTTAATTTTCATTTCAATCATCAATAATGATTTAGAGCTTTTTTTTATATGACTAGAAATGCCTTTAATTTTTTCATCTGAAAACTTTTTGTTCATATCCTTTGACCATTTATTAATTGGGGAACAACATGTAGTATCATAAATTTGAGTGATTTCTCTATATAGTTTAGAAATGAGGCCTTTATTAGAAACACTGGCTGTAAAAATTTTTTCTGAGCTTTCTGCTTCCCTTTTAATCTTGGCTGCATTGGTTTTGTTTGTGCAAAAGCTTTTTAATTTAATGTAATAAAAATTATCCATTTTGTATTTCATAATATTCTCTAATTCTTCTTTGGCCATATATTTCTCCCTTCTCCACAGATCTGAGAGAGAAAATATCCCTTAAACACACATTTATTAAATGCACTAGACCATGTTCAAATCTTCAGATACTTTCCAGTTGTATGACATTGGGCAAATCACTTAACCTCTGCTGCCTCAGTCTCCTCAGCTGTCAAATGGAGATAATAGCTGCCAAGCTGATGTTCCCAAAGCATAGGTCCAAAGCTGCCATTCTTCTCAAAAAATATCCCTTTTCCTACCTTCCCTCTACTTCCCATTTCACTTGGAAAACCATGAAATCTTCTGTTTAACATTTAAAGAAACCATTTGTAGTCTAGTCTGTAGAGGGCCACAGATAGTGGGGAATTCTGGGTAAGGTAAGACCCTTCAGCTCAGAGGAAACCTGCTGTCTGTGGCCCTCTACACCAGTCCTGGCTTATCTTTTCAAGTTGATCACATATTATTCTCCCTCATTCACTTTCACTGACCCTGTAAGCCAGTCTATCCTATAGTCAGGCTAGCTTACTTGCTGTTCCTCACATACAACATAATTTCTTATTAAGCTTTATTCATTGAACTCTTTTTATTTCAAAGTTCACTTAACTTTGTGTACTTTTTTTAAATGGAATGTTCTTTCTCTTCATCTGTTTTTTAAAGTACCTCATTTGGCACAGAAATAGGGAAAAAAACTCAAGTTTCATTTTTCTATGTATTATGCACAAATAATACTGTTTTGCATGAATGATTTTTATTGACTCTTAGGAGCCATGCCCACGATAATAACATTTTGACCAATCTTAATAGTTTTGTTTATTTTTTTTTCCCATTGAAGTGTAGATGTAGACTTCTAAATCTATTTTATGATGTCTGTGTGTACTGATTATTGGGTAGAATAAACAATATGTGTTCAGAAAAACCCTTGAAATTTTGACTTCTTAGAGAATTATTTGTGTATTCTAAATCTCAAAATAGAATGATGCATATAAAGAACTAGAAAGAGAATTGAATGCTAGTCAAAACAAAATTTGACCATTTGTTGAATGTCTTTATTCTTAAAAACAAAAAAGACTCAATGTGATTAAAGCCAATCTTTGAGTCAGGTACTTTGGCAGAATTTTAAGCAAAGAGATTATGTTGAATTTGGGGCAATGTCTGGATTGTAAGCAATACAAGTAAGTAATTTGGGGCAAGGTATGGACTGTCCACAATGCAAGTAAGTGAGGAATTAAATAAATGCAATGGCAACCTTTTATTGAGAATGACTGCTTACATTTAGAAAATTTCAGTTTCTGAATGAATCCTTGTTTGAGTCAGTAAGCTTTTATTAAGTACCTTATTATGTTCCAGGGATAAATGCTGGGGAAACAATAGACAGTTCACCATTTAATAGTGGAAACAAAAGTGAGAGCATTCTTGCACAAATGAGATATGTGTAGGATTGGAGATAATAAAAGGAAGATACTAGCATTCAGGAGGGTTAGGAAGAATTTAGTTGGAATATAAAAGAACTCAAGGAAGCCAGGAAGTGGAGATGAAGGAAATATTCCAGGTATTGAGGGACAGCCAAGTGAAAATGGAGTCAGGGGATGAAGTGTCTTGGTTATGAAATAATAGCAAGAACAAGGTGGCCAATGGCACTTGGATATAGAATATGTGGGGGTGGGGGAATAAATTATGAAAAAACTGGAAGGGAAGGATAGTAGGTGGACAGTTTGTGAAGGTTTTTGAGTGCAAAACAGGATTTTATATTTGATCCTGGAGGTAATAAGAGAACAATGAGATTTATTCAGTAGAGCTGGAGGTAACATATCAGATCTGTCCTTTAGGAAGATAATTTGACAGCTAAGTGAAGGGTGGACTAGAATAGGGAAGAGACTTGAAGCAGAGAGATTAATCTGCAGGTTATTGCAATGGCAAATTGCAAGTGATGAGAGTCTACACCAGGATGGTAATAGTGCCAAAGGGACACATTTGAGAGATGTTATGAAGGTAAAATTGAAAGCCTTTAGATTTTGGATATTGGGGAAGAGAGAGTGAAGAGTCAAGGATGAAAGCTAAGTTGTGAACCTGGTGACTGAGAGTATGATGGTACCCTTGATAATAAAAGAGAAGATTGGAAGCGGGAAGGTGTTTTTTTGTTTTGGTTTGGTTTGGTTTGGTTTGGTTTTTTTGTTTGTTTGTTTTAGAAAGATATAAAGAATTTTGGTTTTGGACATGCTGTGATTAACATGTCTGAGAGATATTCAGGTTGAGACATGTAATGAGAGATAGTAGTCTAGAAGTAAGTGGTTAGGGCTAGATAAGTAGATCTGAGATAGAGCATAAACTATTGAAACCTTGGGAGCTGATGAAATAAATATTATCTTTAGATAAGAGAAAAGGGCCAAGGCCTTTAGTGGGTGGGACTTGGGCTAAGGTCTAACAAAGGAGTTAGACTGGTGGGAATAGAGCTAGGATAGTAAAGTGTCATGAAAACCTAGAGAGAAGAGGGTCATAGACAGTGTCAAAGACTTGCAGAGAAATCAAGAAGGATAAGATTTTAAAAAGGTTGTTAGATATGGCAATTAAAAAGATCATATATAACTTTGGATAGAGCAATTTTGATCTAACAGTGGGAAATGGGAGTCTAGATGTAAAGGTTTTAAAAAGAGATTGGGAGAAGAGGCAGTGGAGGCATCCATTATAGATGATCTTGAAGAGGTAAGCTGCAAAAGTGAGAAAAAATACAATGTAATAGCCAGCAGGGATAAATAAGTCACATGAGGATTTTTTTTTTTTTTAAGGTTGGAGAAGAGCATGTTTGTAGGCAATGGAGAATAGACATGAATACATTGGAGATAAGTGAGAACATGGGTATAACAGAGAGAGCAGTTTGCAAGCGAAGTTATGGTGGAATGGGATCCCTTGTGTACATAGAATGATTTGTTTTATTTAGGCAAAATTCCTTATGTGAGACATGTATGAAATAGGCAGTTGGCACAAAGTATCTGGGTAATGGGAGATGAGGAAGAAGGAAGAAGAGGAAGCTCTTGCTAAATAACTTCAATTTAAACATTTGTATATATTTAATCATAAATATACATATACACATGTATAGATTTGGAAGAGCTCCTGTTACTGAGTATGATAATAAGTAAATTATGGAGTATAAAAGGATTACCTTTAGCAGTGAGGACCAAATTGATATAACATAAATTTATATTGGACCCTGTTACCATAGTTTCATGATTTTCTCTACCCTTTGTTTAGAAATACATGTGCATGGGTAAAGGCAGTTGATGATGGAAGTGTGTGCTCCAAGACTTATTATCAGGGCAAAATCTTTAAAGGCAAAAAACTCAACAGGACAGTGTTAACTTCAATTGCTTTTTCAATATTGTCATGCTTGGGGTTAGAAATTAAGTGTAACTAATATTGGGATGATAGCCTAACCAAAAAATCTTAAGGGTGGAAAGGGTTATTGTGTAGGTGAAGAAAAAAGTTTGGGGTTATAAGGCAGAGAAAGAGAGATCATGATTGAATAAGGAAATTTCAGAGTTCATGAACATGGAAGTGTGGTACATTTATAGTTGCTGGCAAGATAAAGGTAAGACTATCTTTGTATCTAACAGAAGTGATATGAAGGAATAGATTATGGGAAATGAATAAATTGAAGAATTGTGAGATTAGAGTGTTTGTATCTATGTTGAAGTCTCCTTGGATGAGGCTAGGAGTTGGGAAGGAAAGATTGTGCGCAAAGCCCTGAGGAAAAGAGAGTGTCCTGGAGATTGGTAGGTAAGTTACCAGAATTTGATTGCATGGTAAATATAAACTAAGTGAACTTCAAAGGAGAAGGGTTTACTGAGTGACTTTTACTTGGAGAACTTGGAAGTGGCAGTGGGGACCCAAGGAGTCTTCTAGTTTCTCCACTTTAATAAGTGAAGTCAATGGGAGTGAATGAAACTGTTACCAATTCTGGAAAGGGTAATCAAGGAGGCCGTGTATGCCCATAATATTTTTGCATCTGAGCTCTCAAACTAGAATGTGAATTTCTTGAGGGCATAGATGGTATTTTTTTTTTTGCTTTTTTTTTTTTGTATCCCTAGAGCCTGGCACAAAGCAGGGCTCTTTAAAATATGCTTTGTGATGGAATCACATGAAAATTAGATTAGTGAAACTTGCTTTAATTTTTTTTCCTTTCCACTCCTTCTGTCTTCTGACTGTCACTAAGACCTTGCTTCCTTACATGATAAATCCTCTCTGGTTCTCTTTCCAGCACAGACTATACCTTGTTATTCCTCTATACACTTAAAACAAAAATTCAAAAGACTGAGTCTCCCTATTTTGATTGACTGAAACAGAGAGATCCCATTCTAATGGTGGAAGGAATTTTGACCCAATCAATTGAGCTTTCTGTAGCTCAGAACTACAGCCTCCCAAGTAACTGGAATTACAGGACCTTATGGATGTTTTCTGTTCCATATTGTGGTTTCCAAATACAGGGGCAGCTAGATGGCACAGTGTATAGAGCACCAGCCCAGGAGTCAGAAGGACCTAGGTTCAAATCTGGCTTTAGACATTTAACATGTACAAGCTGTGTAACCTTGGACAAGTCACTTAACCTCAGTTGCCTCTTGAAAGAAAAAAGGCAAATAAATTTCCAGCTTTTGTTTATTTTGTCCATAAGGATAGACATTGTGCTAGTTGTTAGTTGTTCACATATCTCTCCATAAATTGTTGATAAAAAGAAATGTCCTATTTGAGAAAAGGAAAGCAGGGCTTTTCATAGGCATCTGATCTGGTTTGTCTTGCCGATTTCCTTTGTTCCTTGTTCTTTTGTTTTTGAAGAGGACTGTGATGTCATGACTTGCAAGTTATTTGGATTTAAGTGAGGGAAGACTATGCAAAATCAACAATCTCACTCTCTCCTCTGGAGCCAAATGAGTACAATGACAAGATTATAGATTAGGACTACTGGAGTTGGCTCCAGATGCAGTCAAAGACCTTGGCCTTTTCAGTTTAAGGTCTTCTCCAGGTCTCAAGTTTGTCTGAGGTAATGCTTATAAAGTAATTAAGGCTAGGTAAGAAATGAGGCAAAGAATGGCCTCTTTTACCTAAAGAAAATATCAGAGGAGACAGTGATCAACAGTTTTAGAGGTTGCAGAGAAAATAAGGGAGTAAGAATTGAGAAAAGGCATTGGATCATAATTATCTTTTTGTGGGAAGTGGCACTTGAACTGAGATTTTCTAAGAGATGGAGATGAGGAGGGAGGCAATTCCAGGTAAACACGCAGAAGGAGGATATAGAAAAGCTTGTAGCAACAGAACTTTCTCAGAAAATGGTTTCAATGAACTTTGTGATGATTTGTGTATGGTTCCCTGTTAATATAAAGTATTAAAGTGGTTGCCAAACAGTTGCTGAAATGTGAACATTTCCATATTCAATGGTTTAAAAAAAGTGGGGAAGGAATATATATATATATATATATATATATATATATATATATATATATAAAAAAAGAGGGTATTTTCAAGCTTAGAATAGTTTTATAAACTTTTTTTTTTCTAATTTATGGAATAAAAAAATCATTTCCATAACAGTATTATAAAGAGGATTGCACATATATACACACCTTTTCAAGGGTCCCTCATTTTTTCCCCACTCTCCTAAATCTTCATACATCCTTCTAAAAGTCCTTCCTCAACCCTGCCATCCAGTTTTCTCACCTCTCTAAAAATTCAGAATAATTCTGCATCTTTTCAGATGTAGAAATTGTTTATTCTTCAACCCAGATGAAAGCAAAGTTCCAACATTAGCAGCCTTTCACCCCCTACTCTTCTGTATTAATTCTTCCTTTCACATCCCACTTTTTCTGACAGAATTGCTCCTTTTTACCTACTCAATCTTGTTTTTTGGAATTACCCCATCATATACAACTTAGTCCTAACTTTTCATATATTCTTTATATATATATAAATATGTGTATATATATGTATATGTATATACATATATGTATGTATATATGTATAAAATAAGTAAACAGATTGACTGTAATGAGTACCTTATAATTAATTTATATTGTTTTCCTTATATTTCTTCTGGATCTTTTATTCTGAATTTTCTATTGAGTTCTCGTTAAATATATCTCTGCTTTTTCTGAACATAGTTCAATACTTTAATTCCAAAGTTCTCTTGTTTGTGTTGATATGTGAACCTTCTTCAGATCTCTTACATACATTTTTTTAAAATGCTACATTGATATTATTTTCTTTTTTACCATTATCACTAGTTCAGTTATTCCATCCTTGTCCCTTTCATCCTTGTAACAAGTTAACAAAATAAAACTATTCACATCCTAAATATGTGTGTCTTTCACTTTTCACAGAGTCATCTTGAGTCTCTCATCTCTCTGTCAAGAAGTGGAAAGTATTCTTTTTCATTGGTCTTTGGAAGAGTTTTGTACTCAGTGCAAATGATCGAGTTATTTAATCTTTCAAAGTTATTTTTGTGTGGAACAGCAATGCAATTCCTTACTCAAAATGATTATTCAGAGATTTCTCAAAGTGAAGATCAGAAGTTTTATTAGAATCTCATGAGAAATGGGCAGTCCTCTCAATGAATTCTCAGAGAGTGGCCATAGATTACAAATTTAGAAGCCATTAAATAGTCATAGGAGCCCATGACACCCTCCCCCCCCCCTCCACCCTCACCCCCTCTTAATCTGGTTAATTTTCACTGCTTGATCAGGTTTGCTAAATTTAGCAAATTCTAGTCAAGCCCATTTAGTTACTTATTGCAAGTGTGTTTGCCTAAGTTTGTTGTGGTCAGCTTGTTACAATGTTTGCAAATGCTTGCTTGAGCTGATATGAGTACTCTATTGTAATGTTTATACAAAGAATTTCATTTTTCCCAAACTTTAAGTTATAGGGTTCAATCTACCTTAGTTAATGATTTTGTAGAAACCACATGATCCCTCACAATAAAGAGATTTATTTAGAGGTAAGTAATTGATTAAGTTAGTGGGATTAAAGGTTTCTAAAATAACTAAGGAGACTTGGTTTTACCTCAGGCTTTCTCAATCAACAAATAGAGATAGCAAGTTTAGAGACTTCTGGAATATGTATAGGCCATTAAATTATTAGTCAGGTTTTCTCTAAACAGTTGAGTAAAGGTCAAGGGTTATCTCTTAGATATTTTCTGCTGGAAGAGCAAGAGCCTTAATAATTAACAGATCCTTGGTGCTGAGTCTTGAATTACTCAAAGTTATTATTCTGAGAAGTCCTCAGTTTCCCCATTTCATTCAAATACCTCCTCTTTTTATTAACATATGAGAACTTCTCATCTTTGTTCGAATTCCTATAACGTAATCTCAGAAGTTTAAAACAAACCCTGTTTTCACCAACTTCCACTACCTGTCTTGGAAACAGAGTCATCACAGAACAGAACAGAATCATCTGGCAGCAATAGAACTATAGCACTGTGGAGGCCTGGGGCCCCATGTCCATTGTCACATCATCTCCCATCTCAAGCAGTCCAGACCCAGACTCATTTGGGGAAAAGGGGCGAAAGTTTCATCATTTTCTGGAGCTGCTTCAGGCTGACAAGGGGCGTGTAGTTGGCCTTATCCGGTGGAGTCCAGACTGAAGAGGGGAGATGAGTGAGTTGTAGGCAGGGGCAGCAACATATGGTGCCGAGTTTCAGAATCAGGTCTCAGGTGATTTCAGGTTGGCCAAGTTGTTGGAACTTCATGGCTCAGAGTCTGGAAGAAGCAACTCCACAAGTATTTTAAAATACAAGGATTAAATATGAGCAAAAGAGAAAGCATAAATAAAAGTAAAGTTAATATAGAGGTTACTAGGGACAGTAACCAGGAAACACCCTCCCCCCCCCCTCCCAGAAGAAGGCTGGGTGGGATGGGAGGGAGGGGAAGTGAGGCTATTATAAATGCTTCTTGTCCAAAAAGCTTCCCTAGGATAGATAACAAAGAATGTTTCTCTGCATACTTAAGGGGAATTGTTTGTCAAAAATTCCTTTCTTTTCCATATAACCCCCCATGATCATGCAAAATATAAGAAACGCATTTTGAAGTCAGTATAGCTCCTTCATAAGTAAGCAAGAGGTCCAAGGTTGGGGTTCCAGAGACCCCAAGGCTCTACCCTTGCTTTCCATTTATTTCTCTTTCAATGAACAAAGGGAAAATGGGAGTGGTCTCAAATTTTTGTTCTGTATACAATAAGACAATGAAGTAGGTCTTTAGATAAAGAAACTCTAGCCCCAGAAAGCTAAACAAATAAATAAATGAAAGATGTTATTGCAGCAATCAGAAAGTCATCCAGGGCTGGGCTGCAAATTAAAATACTTATATGTTTGTATCTCTTTTATATCTTCTTCTGATCACCTGTACTGATTACTGGGCTAACTTTCTGGAGGCCCTCCGAATGGAACTTGGTTTCAGGACAATAATCACCACAAGAATAGTCAGGAATAAAGTCCAAAGTCTTTATTGTCTCCTTCACAGCCTATCTCCTTCACTTGGGGCTGGGTTAGCTTTCTGTGGGACCTTCATATGGGCCTTGGTCTTAGTGGAGGAATGCAAGAGGCAGGAGAACCACCAGGATGGTGGGAGATGGAATGTCTTTCTTCCAGTCATTGTTAGCTCTTATATACCTTTTTTGTAATTACATGATTACAGCATACTGATTATGTGTGAACTTAGAGAACCATTACATCACCATGCTAAGTACTAAGTATATGTAAACTACATAACCATTGTTTCATCAATTCCTCTGAGTTAACACCTTGCTTCAGGTATATTTCTCCAGAGGAATTGATGAAACAATGGTTATGTAGTTTACATATACTTAGTACTTAGCATGGTGATGTAATGGTTCTCTAAGTTCAAACATAATTTCTCCAGAGTTCTGGCTCTCTACAACAGACATTTGCTATAAGAGGAAAAATCAGGGACATGATTTACTTAAAGCAGTTTTACTTCAGATAACTGTACAATTTTTTTAAAAATTCCACCTTAAGTGGCCTAGCTGTACCTGATCTAAAACTGTATCATAAAGCATCAGTCACCAAAACCATTTGATTGGCTAAGAAATAGATTAGTTGATCAGTGGAACAGGTTAGGTTCACAAGACAGAATAGTCAACTATAGCAATTTAGTGTTTGACAAACCCAAAGATCCTAACTTTTGGAATAAGAATTCATTATTTGACAAAAACTGCTGGGATAACTGGAAATTAGTATGGCAGAAATTAGGCATGGACCCATACTTAACACCGTATACCAAGATAAGATCAAAATCAAGATAAGATCAAAATGGGTCTATGATTTAGACATAAAGAACGAGATTATAAACAAATTGGAGGAACATAGGATAGTTTATCTCTCAGACTTGTGGAGGAGGAAGAAATTTGTGACTAAAGATGAACTAGAGACCATTATTGATCACAAAATAGAAAATTTTGATTACATCAAATTAAAAAGCTTCTGTACAAACAAAACTAATGTAAACAAGATTAGAAGGGAAGCAACAAACTAGAAAAACATCTTCACAGTTAAAGGTTCTGATAAAGGCCTCATTTCCAAAATATATAGAGAACTGACTCTTAATTTATAAGAAACCAAGCCATTCTCCAATTGATAAATGGTCAAAGGATATGAACAGACAATTTTCAGATGATGAAATTGAAATTATTACCACTCGTATGAAAGTGTTCCAAATCATTATTAATCAGAGAAATGTAAATTAAGGCAACTCTGAGATACCACTACACACCTGTCAGATTGGCTAAGATGACAGGAAAAAATAATGATGATTGTTGAAGGGGATGCGGGAAAACTGGTACACTGATTCATTGTTGGTGGAGCTGTGAACGAATCCAACCATTCTGGAGAGCAATCTGGAATTATGCCCCCAGAATTATCAAACTGTGCATACCCTTTGATCCAGCAGTGTTTCTACTGGGCTTATACCCCAAGGAGATACTAAAGAAGGGAAAGGGACCAGTATGTGCCAAAATGTTTGTGGCAGCCCTGTTTGTAGTGGCTAGAAGCTGGAAACTGAGTGGATGCCCATCAATTGGAGAATGGTTGGGTAAATTGTGGTATATGAATGTTATGGAATATTATTGTTCTGTAAGAAATGACCAACACGATGAACACAGAGAGGCTTGGAGAGAATTACATGAACTGATGCTAAGTGAAATGAGCAAAACCAAGAGATCATTATATACGTCAACAACGATACTGTATGAAGATGTAATCTGATGGAAGTGGATTTCTTTGACAAAGAGACCTAATTCAGTTTCAATTGATCAATGATGGACAGAAGCAGCTACACCCAAAGAAAAAACACTGGGAAATGAATGTAAACTGTTTGCATTTTTGTTTTTCTTCCCAGGTTATTTTTACCTTCTGAATCCAATTCTCCCTGTGCAACAAGAAAACTGTTTGGATCTGCACACATACATTGTATCTAGGATATACTAGGACATATTCAACATATATAGGACTGCTTGCCATCTAGGGGAGGGAGTGGAGGGTGGGAGGGGAAAATCGGAACAGAAGTGAGTGCAAGGGATAATGTTGTAAAAAATAATTACCCTGGCATGGATTCTGTCAATAAAAAGTTACTATAATAATAATAAAAAAAAAATTCCACCTTAAGCCAGACTTAGGAATAATCACGTGGGTTCTCATTCAAAAGAACACCACTGGGAAATTGAATCTGAAGGATACTCCCTTCAGCAGAAACCAAGATCGTCCTTCTAATTCATCCCAGATACTAACTTCACCTGTAACAACTTCTTCTGAGTAGCTTATGGCAAATTCCTTTCAGATGATGGGAGCACTGGTTTTATGATCTATACAGTCAGTCATACCTGAATTTAAAACTCCAAAAAATTTATCTCCCACAGCAATTATCATTAATCAAAGCTTCAAATGAATCTAGCTTTCAAGGATCACAGTAAGAGATTCATCCTAGAAAGTTCACAGCTTATACAGCTTTTCTTTCATATCTAAGTAGATGGCTCTAAATCCAACATTACATAGATTATTTTGCTTTTAAAATACCCAATACATAGAAAAATTCTGAACTGCATATTATCCATAACAGAAACATTCTCAAAGGAACAAAAACAAAAACTATTTTTCTCAGTGTCCCTTTAAATAATGGTATAACTTTAAGATGATGCCATACAATCAATTAAAACTCCCACAGAATATCCTATTTCCACATAAAAGAATCTGAAAGGTTTTTTTTAAGAAAATATATCAATTAACCGTTTGGAAATAACCCTATCAAATTATAGATCATATTTATGACTATATTCCTTAAACAAGGAGACCATTATGCACCTAAAGAAACAAACATTCAGTCAATTAACTCCTTGTAAGAGCAGGCTGTCCCTTTAAATCATAGTTTGCTTTCTACAGCAGAGGGCCAAGTGGCTGCAACACAGTTACTAGGAAAAGGGAATTGACAAGATCCTTTCCATGGCCGCCCTTCCTCCCCACTCCACATGGCATTTCTCCCAACTTCCAAATCCCGCCCCCAATTTTCTCTTTCCTTCTTTCCACCTGTTCTTTTTCTTCCTGTCTCTCTCTCCTTCCTGAAATCATTTAAACCTTCAGTTGCTCCTGCAAATCAATCTTTCTTATCTCAGTTCTTTAAAATCACTTTCTTTCCTCCTTTCCTTTGAAAACTTTTAAGATACACAATACAGTGAATAAATAATTCCATAAAACTCACACACATGTTCAGCAGAGTTGACAGAATTTAAAGCATAACTTATAATGTTTACAAATTACCCAAAAATGTTTCAGAAGATACATACTTTATCTAATTAGAGGCGTGTGACCTCTAATTCACACAAGTTATCAGAGGTTGCTTTAACAAACTATTTTTAAACTGAACCAAGTATTCTAATTCTACACCTTCAATTACTGGAACATTAAAATTCTCCCCTTTTACCCCAGCAAGTCAAATTCTTTGAGAGGCCCATTCCTCCTAGCAAGTGAGTCACAGAGGTGTGAGCTGCTCCCGATTCTATCAGAAATATCATTTCCTATTGTGGTCCCACCTTCAAATTTATAAAGGGCTCTGGGTGGTGGGTTTTTTTTTTTTGAGGAACCCCTGACTATCCTAATCCTCTAATTCCATGAAAGAGCAAACTTGCTAATCTTCCCTTCCTTGGGGACAATTTCTAGAGATGGGTCCAGTCTTCCCGCAGTCCAACAGGTCAGAGGGTCCCATGACTGGCCACCTACTTGCCCACCTCTATTCCTTGAAGGTCCTGTCACTCCTTTTTATTCTGAGATTTCTTATTCCACTCTTTTCCATCCTTGGATGGCTTGTAAAGTCTGAACTAGTATTTTGATTCATTGATTTTCTTTCTTTTTTTTCCCCATCTCTCCTCACATATATCTTTGTTGCTTCTTTCAATAATTCTCCAACCGACTTAATACTCCATCCTTACAATTTTTTATTTATGTCTGGCCATGAATTGGAGACAAAATACAGCTTTAGCATACTTTCTATTGCTGGAATTTCTAAGTTTATTCCCAAATATTTTTGAATCCCCTCTTTTGAATATTCTAGCAATCTGAAAGGTGATTCATCCTTTTCCTGTCTAACCTCGAAAGCCTTATTAATATTCTGTTTTTTGGGAAAGGAATTTTTTATTTCCATAATAATTAGGTTCCTTAAATTTTGCATATTCTGCCTATATGCTTGATTATTATTATCCCATCCTGGATTTACTAGCGGATATTTTTGTTCTGTAGTCCTCTCTCCTTTTGCAAGGAGATGTTTCTTCCACACTTCCACAGCTGCCTTTCTAATAGCTGATTTTTCTTCTGGAGTGAAGAGAGTGACTAAGCTATACATTCATTCTCTCCTCAGTTCTAATTCTCTTTCTAAATGTCTCTATACTAGTTCCTTGTGGACTCCTGCTGCCCCTTAGTTTTCCAATTCAATCAAGGGAGCCTGCCCTATTGGTTCCTCCTCCTTAGCTTGGGGTGTGGGCACATAAGGTGGAGGGACTGCAATTAAAGGATCCCAGAGGTGAGATGGGATTTTCTCAGTTTCAGGCTCTTTTTCCACCTTTTTCTCCACCTTTTTTGCCTGGGTTATACACAGTTTGTCTTTTGTCCCTGGAAGCCAGAGGCTTGCATATACTGATTCTTCTGGATTGAAGGGACTTTTCCCATTAACATACAAATTTGGTATTTGTCCAATTATTGGAGGAACCATATTTTGGCCAAATTATTCTTCTGCCCAAATCTTGTCCACCCCAAACAAAACAGCAATACTTTATCATTTTCTTTTTCTTTTTGTACTTTGGTGATTCATTCTGGTACTCCCTGACCTGGTTCCTGGCTTGGGGACTTCAACTGCACTTTCCCCATGATTGGAGAAAATTCCTGCCCCCCAATCCTTTTGGCAAAAATCACTCTTTACCATTGGTCAAACAAGAGCTGGTTTGGTGTGAGTCCTTTCTCTTGGGATCTTTGCAGCCTGACAACACACACACACACACATACACACACACACACATCTCAGTTTAGTGGGAGCTAATCTCTTGAGTCTCCCTTGACCCAGCCAGTCAATCCCCAATCTCCTGAAGGCTTACCTTGGATTACACGTGTAAGTCTTCCAGACTGTGAGAGCACACACCTACAAAACACCAGGTTTCACTCTCCTTTTGTCTTCACTGAGTGTCTCTGCCTCAGGCCTCTGCCTAGCAGGGAGGAGAAGGCTGTCAAATCCAGGAGACTTGGGGACAAAAAGTCCCTAGATGCCTTTTTGGTCTCCAAAACCAAGGGACAATTGTTCCCTTACCAAGTATTCATCCCAGATGAGCCCCCAAACTGTGTGGACCAGCACCTCGATTCCTTACTCAAAATGATTATTCAGAGATTTCTCAAAGTGAAGATCAGAAGTTTTATTAGAATCTCGTGAGAAGTGGACAGTCCGCTCACTAGTTCTCAGAGAAAGAAGGCCACCGATTACAGAGTTAGAAGCAATTAAATAGTCATAGGAACCCATGACCACTCCCCCCTCCCCCAAATCTGGTAGATTTTCACTGCTTGCTCAGGTTTGCTAACTAGTCAAGCCAATTTATTTGACTTATTGCAAGTGTGTTTGCCTAAGTTTATTATGGTCAGCTTGTTACAATGTTTGCAAATGCTTGCTTGAGCTGTGTGGACCAGCACCTCGATTCCTTACTCAAAATGATTATTCAGAGATTTCTCAAAGTGAAGATCAGAAGTTTTATTAGAATCTCGTGAGAAGTGGACAGTCCGCTCACTAGTTCTCAGAGAAAGAAGGCCACCGATTACAGAGTTAGAAGCAATTAAATAGTCATAGGAACCCATGACCACTCCCCCCTCCCCCAAATCTGGTAGATTTTCACTGCTTGCTCAGGTTTGCTAACTAGTCAAGCCAATTTATTTGACTTATTGCAAGTGTGTTTGCCTAAGTTTATTATGGTCAGCTTGTTACAATGTTTGCAAATGCTTGCTTGAGCTGATATGAGCACTCTATTATAATGTTTGTACAAAGAATTTCATTTTTCCCAAACTCATCAGATGTTCATAAACTAAAATTTAGGTTATAGGTTCAGTCTATCTTAATTAATGATTTTATGAGAAACCACATAATCCCTCACAATGAGATTTATTTAGAGGTAAGTAATTGATTAAGTTAGAGGGGTTAAAGGTTTCTAAAATAACTAAGGAGACTTGGTTTTACCTCAGGTTTTACCTTTCTCATTCACCAAATAGAGATAGCAAGTTTAGAGACTTCTCGAATATGTCTAGGCCATTAAATTATTAGTTATTTGTCAGGTTCTTCTCTAAGCAGTTGAGTAAAAGTCAAATTATCTCTTACATGTTTTCTGCTGGAAGAGCAAGAGCACAAGGAACAGATCCTTGGTGCTAAGTCTTGAATTACTCAAAGTTATTATTCTGAGAAGTTCTCAGTTTCCTGTTTCACTCATTTTCTTTACAAAATACAATAAAATAATACTGCATTAATTGTTTTCTTAGTTAACCTCACTCTGTTTCATTTCATATATGTCTTCCCATGTGTCTCTGAAGATCTGTAGATAGTTTTTATGGTGCAGTAATACTTAAATTTATATGTCATTGTTTGATCAACCATTCTTCAGTTGATAGGGGTTTGCCTGATCTATATAGATCTCTATATATACTTTCATCAAATTCTTCCCAGTCTTTATTGTCTGATGGAAAATTTAATACAATTGTTTCTTTTCTGGTAGCTAAAATTGAAAGTTTAAATGATATCTGTATTGTAAGTTTATACTTGAGTTCATGGTGAGTTGATTCTATTATGGATTTATTTTTTATTTTTTTTATTTTTTTGGCTATTTTCTGATAATGTTTTCACAGTAAAATTGTAACTGACCAATAGAACCTAATCTCTCCCCCTATAATATACTTTTTTAGTAGATTCTCAATGAAATGTTTGTAGAAATAATTGTGAGTGTTTCTCTTCCCTTCCCCCCCCCCCCATTTGAACAGGAATCTTTATAAAAAGCCCTGAACATATACTTGCCTTAGTAAAGAGAGCAGACAAAACACAAACTAAACTTTTATTAACTTTTATTAATTACTTTTGATCAATATTTTGTAAGATAAGCTGTTGATTGTACTGTGCTGTGATATAACGATACATGCTGGTGCTTTGTACACATGAATGATTCAGCATTGCTTCTACAGTATATTTGTGTGCATGTATATATGTGCACATGTTCTCCATTTCTGTCACTTGTTACTGATTACTGCTATGAAGGTTTTCTTGGGGAAAATTCTGCTTTTATTGTATGGTGCTATAAACTAGGTTGAATTGAAAATTACCAGGAGAATACAGCTAACCAAATCTTAACTTAGGAGGTCATGATCACTTCTTTTAATCTTAAATGGCTTTCTATTCCCTGAAGAATAAAATATAAAATTCTCCCCATGCAGTTTGGCCCGCACAAACCTATAAAAAAATAGAATGTTTAATTAATTTTTTTAGTTACATTTTTTTTTTCATGTCACTTACCTTTATTTCCTTGTTCTGGCTCCTTTTCAGAAAGCTGTCACTTAAAACATTTTTCTTTAAAGAGGAAGAAAAAAAATTCAGTAAGACTTATCCTAATACATAGAAAAAAAAAATCTATGAAGTATTCCATACTTCCCGATCCCTTTCCTCTGCAAAAGAGTAGAGACAAGTGTCTTATGATTTCTTCTTTGGAGTCAAGCTATTAATAATTTTGCAACATTTGTTTTTTGGTTGTTTTGCAGTCAACAGACATTTATTAAGCACTTACTATGTGCCATATGCTAGAAATACAAATGTAAGCAACAATAAAGACTGCACCTCAAAGCTCTTGCATTCTAATGAAGGAAGACAATACTTAGCTGGAAAAGGTGTTAGAGGGAATAGCTATATCTGTGATAGGGTATAGTGGTAGAATCCATAGAATGAAGAATATCCGGATTTAATCCTTTCTTAAATTTGAGTCTCTGGGAAGGATTTAAAAATCAATGATATGAAGAGGCAGCCAAGATATGATGTCATGGTCTGTCAAAATCCCTCAAAATGAGGTTAGTTGCTTTCTATTTGCGTTGTTGTAGTCATTGTGTATATTGTTTTCCTGGCTCTCTTTATTTCACTTTGTATCACTCTATATAAGTCTTCATATTTCTTTATATTCAACGTAGAGAAAGAAAGAGAGAGAGAAAGGAAGAAAGAGAAAGAGAAACATATTCATCATGTTTGGTATTTCTAACAACATCATAATATTTCATTACTTTTATACACCACAACTTATTTAGCCATTTTCCATTTGATGGGCTTCCATTTTGTTTACAATTCTTTGCTATCAGTATCAGGACAAAAAGTGCTACTATAAATATTTTAGTGTATAGAATACATCTTTTTTATCTGTAACTATTCATATGCATAGTAGTGGTATCTTTGCATTAATGGTCATAAGTATTTTAGCTATTTGCATAATTCCAAGTAATTTTCCAAAATGGTTGGACTAATTCCCAACAATACCAATAGTATATTTGTGTAGCTTCTTATCACTAACCTTGACTATTAAAGATCCCTTGTCATCTTTGCCAATTTGCTTGGATATAAGGTAAAACTTTGACCTTTCCTCCCTTCTTCCTTTCCTTCTTTCCTCCCTTTCTTCTTTCCTTCCTTCCAAAAAAATAAAGTTATTAAATACCTACTTTGTGCCAGTACCGTGCTAAGTGCTGACGATATAAATAAGAAAAAAAAAAATTCCTGTCTAATAGAGAGAGCATTGAAGAGGAAGGGTGGAAGGGTGAGGCAAGGTATCTGGCACAGAGAGAGAGGGAGATACCCAGTCTTTTGCAATTGCTGGCCTTTGAGTATTCTTTTTAAAGAAGCCCCCCAGCTCTCCAATTAGAAGAACAGAGGCTACTCAGGAAATTGAGGTGTGAGTGTAATGCTGCTGTAGTCTTTGGAGGTAATGAGCTTTTCCCCCACTCATTATTAGTGACCTGGAGCATTTTTTTTTTTCAAATGGTTATTGATATTTGCATTTTTCTTTTGAGAACTGTTTGTTCATATCCTTTATATAGAATATTGTTTGTTAGAGAATAGCATTTGTTCTCTTTATCTTTTTAATCTTATTTCATAGTACTCCCTATCATATACTCTCTGTTCCATTTCATTCATTTTTAGCTGTATCCCCATACATAGCCCTTCTGTCTCTTTGCCTTTGTCTGAACTACCTCATAGAATCCTTGGCTTCCTTAATGTGCAGGTCAGGGGACACTTCTTATAAAAGGCTTTTCTTCCTTTCCCCTACCCAAAATAATGCTCTTTTCTCTTTTGAAATTGCTTTGTATTTGCTTATCTGTGTATATGCATGTCATCTCAGTAAAATGCAAACTGTCAAAGGGCAGTTTTTGTTTTTTTGTATTCTAAGTGAATGGTGCCCTGCTCAGAGCTCTCAGATTAGAATCATTCTGACTTCTCACAGGGTTAGTCTCTGGCCTATTTAAATTCTGTGTATTCAAATATGCAACAGCTATCTTTTCATTTCCTCTCTTAGCATGTCGTTAAATATATACATGCATATGTGTGTGTGTATATATTTATGAATACACACACCTAACATATAATTAAGATCATTCTTATCTTTATTTAAAGAATGCCAATTGTACTAATTAAAACAGAAGTTGTAAACATAATCTTAAAGCTCATAAAACATTGGAACAGGAAATAACACTATGGAGGCGAGGGGGAAGGAAGGAAAATGGAAAGGAAATTGGGAGAGAAGAATCATTTTTCATCTCAGCAAAGTCAGGAAACCATATTTTCTTTCATCTTAGCCCCAGTTGGTATCCCTATGGTTTAACAAATATAAATCAATTTATATTAACAGGGGAAATAACATGTATATAGAAAAATAAATACTTCATACTGAGTAGTGGAGTTGGAGGCACTAACATCTGTGGGGGTCAGAAGACTCATATAGGAGGTAACATTTGATCTGAGTTTTGAAGAAAGGCTTCTACTGCATTATAGGCTTGGAAGACAGCTTATACAAAAGGTAAAAGATGGAATATATGGTGTCAGGAAGAGTGAATAGGTCAATTTGACTTGCATGGTGTAGTTGACTAAGGTGTTGGAGTAATGTGCATTAAGTCTGAAAAGGTAGAATGGGTAAGTTTTTGAAGGACTTTAAATGCTAAGCAGAGAAGTTTCTATTTAATCATAAAGCCAAAAAAGAACTCTTGGGTTTTATTCATCAGGGGAGTGCCTTGATACCTATGCTTTTGAAAAATCATTCATAGGTACTTGGAGAACAGATTAGAGGGAGGAGATTGGAAGCATTGTGAGGCCTTGAAAATTAAAGATCTATTACAGTTGTCTAAGGAAGAGGTAATAAGGACATGATCACCTCTTCTGATCCTCTCATGTGAGTATAGGGGTAAGAGAGTGGAATTTGAGATGTTTTGGAGGTAGAATTGATGAGACTTGTCAACTGATTGTATTTCAGGGATGAAGCAGAATGGAGAATTGAAGATGACTATAGGTTGTTAGCCTGGTGGAAGGATGGTATACCTGGCAGAAAAAAAGGAAGTTAGGAAAAGGATGTGATTAGGGAAAAATTAATAAGGTCTCTTTTGAACAGGTTGAATTTGAGCTGCTGTTGGATATCTTGATAAAGATATCTAAGAAGGAATTGGTAATGCTGGACTGGAAGTTGAATGACCAAAGTTGGATCCCTATAGTCTTCTTCTACTAGAGATTATAGTTGAACTCTTCAGGCCAGATGAGTTCACCCAAACAGTATTCTGAGACTGAGAGTTCTGGCAAAAATAAGGCTCCTCCTAGCATTGTTGTTGCATCCTGAGCTAAAAATCTAAAAGGGAGCCGTTTAATTGTAACAAAATCACTCTGTAATTAACTTTACATAGAATGTGTATATTCTGTAAAATGAGGGATACCTTTACTTTAAAAGGAATATCCTAGAGAGATTAAATTTCTTATAAATAATTATCATTTTGAACATTTTCTTGTTGGATTTGTACATTCTAAAAGAATCGGACACTTAAAATATAGTTTAGCTTTGCAGGAATGACTAAGAGCAGATTTTGAAAAACTAGATGAATTGTAATATAGAACATGGTTTTTTCAGAGTCTTTTCCCCTAGATCACTGCTTAAATTCAGAAAAGATGAATTTCCATAGTTAGCATTATAAAAGCTGCCTCGTTCTTATAAACCAGGTTGTTGGTGGTAGTGGAGTTGTTAACTTTTGGATTACTTCTGAGGCATTGAATAAGGATTAGTAGTACTAGCTAGTACTGTCTAGTCAAGGTAGAGCTACACTTTGGGGGAAAACTTGACAGCACTAGAATCCAAGCTCAGTCTTTGAAGTTTTTAGTTAAGCTACTCATTGCCCATTTACTGTAATTTATTCCTAAGTCTAGAAGAACTGTTTTAAAGGTGAAACAATTTACATGAATTTACATGATCTATAATAGACAATATAGATCACATTCACAACTTCAATGGTAAGACATTTCCTATTTTTTTTCTTGTATGACAATACAGTTTTGTAAGGCTAATGTAGTAATAACAGTAAAAGGGAGATCAGCTAGCTAGAGATGATGGGATTTTTAATGATGAAAGAGATTAATTTAAAAAAGCTGATTGAGGTCAGTTAAAATTTGATTTTTAAAACACATCGGAGAATGTTAGTACCAAATAAAGACCTAACTTATTTTGTTTCTGTACCTTATTTTTGTTTAGGGATTAGAAAATTGTGATATAAACTCCACACTGCATCCACTGAATGCTACATTTTGTGGTTATTTTGGTTCTGATATTAAGTGATATTTTCTCCAGGGAATACATTTTCCTCATACATTTCCTTATGGCTTGTAGCCAGTTTGTTAGTAGTGGGCAATTTGAATAGAATTGTATTATTGGAAAAAAAATAAAACTTTCATCTCTTGTTCTTATTCTTAGTAATAATACAAAATATACCTCAGCAAATGCTGCCAATAGTATGAAGAGAGAAAAGGAAGAGAACGGGAGCTACTTTGTGTCCAGTATTATGTTAAACACTGTAAATATCATCTCATTTGTTTCTCATATCAACCCTGAGAGATAGATACTTTTATTATCCCCATTTTACAATTGAGAAAACTGAGACTGAGATTAAATGTAAATTTCCTAGCTCACACAGTTAATTTCTGAGACAGGATTAAAATTCAGTTCTTCATGACTCCAGGACCAGTGTTTTAGAATTGCCCCTTAATATATCATGAATTTAGACAAATCATTTGACACCCCTCTGGACTTCAATTTATCTATAAAATGAAGGTTTGCTTATTTTTTAAAGTTCCTGTGAACTCTAAAAATTCAATGAGCTGCTTTAATAGACTCTCTGACCTCGTCACAGAAGCCGGGTAGGTTTCTAAGCCACCTTCCTGGTCAACAAACTCAACAAATATTGTTTGAGCACCATTTGGAAAGGATTGTACTGTCACCAATATTTATTGTATCCACTTGGAGGTTTTTTTTTTTATCAAATTTTTTTTTCTTTATGCAAAACATTCTTTCAAAATAATTCCCTTTTGCTCCTACATCCTGATTCTTTGTGTAGGGTATGTGCAGTGGGGAATTGGGGGTTTTGTAATTATACTTAATTTAATTCAGCTTTCAGTGAAATGAAGGATTGGATCAGATTCTGTGGTATCTTCCATGTGTCAGATATTAGAATTGTCTTACTTTTAATATAAAATACATAAGGATTATAGAGTATGGTTGACTTGTTTTAAAGGACATTGGAAATGATAACAATAGAATGTAAAAACTAAAGAAGGAGATATATGACTTATTAATTTTTTTATATATACCTTATTTTAAGCAGGAAAATTTGAAACTGTATTATTGCATATTTATAGTTCAGATATACTAGAAACCTGTGGAAAAAATATTTTTAAAAATGTAAGGCTAGTGGCATACTAAAACTTTATTTTCACATGAAATGCTAAATAATTATGAAAAACAATTTTTTTTTCTTCTTTCATCAGTAAATACTCGTTTTTTTTTTTTAACCACTTACAGTAGAGCCAATACTAATAATATTGATAGGATGAGAAATAAATTTAAGCTGATGGCTTTTTAAAAAATTGGTAGAATAAAAAGAAATGTGGAATAATGGGAGAGAGGGAAATGAGGATTTTGTAAAGAATGTGCTTAATTAATAAGCTGTGATTACTTATGTAGTATAGTATAATTTAATAAAATGTCTGCAATCAAAGAAGATAAATTAGTTATATATGAAAGCAGTTTAATAATTCCTGATTTCATTCTAGGATAAAAGACTTATTTGAGTAAAATTATTAATGCATATTAATTTTTATTTAAAGCTCCACCTTCTTCCCCACTAGACTTGTCAGTGCAGTAGCACAAGCAGATTTTACCAAGGTGGGAAGGCTTTAAATATGGTGTCAATAATAGTGGATCAGTAGGAAGTTTTATCAAGCAGGAATACCACCAAAAGGTTGGTCACTTGAGAATTGATTTGTCAATAACAAATTAATAAAATTATTTACTGTGATTTAGAGGGATTATGGCAATGGCTTGGGATGCAGGGGATGACTTTGGTCTTTTCAATGTCTGACCAAGCTCTAAGCACTCCACAATGCCTGCTTGGCCATTGCTGGGGGAGGGGGAAGTTTTCATCTGTCCCTTCCACTGGGAGAGTCTTCACAAGACTGAGATAGACATCCTCCTAACTCATTGATAGATGGGAGGTCTATCATTTACCCTCAGTCTGGGTTAACTGGTCTGTTTAGGTAGTTTTATTGGGGTGTGGCCCTTGTGCATGTTAGAACTACTCAGAGCTGCTGATAAGAATTGGGGACAGGTAGACACCAAAAATGGATGATGTATTAAAATAATTGAGAACAAGCCCCTCAATTAGCAATGAGTCAGTAACTAGAAGGTATTTTAGGCTTTTTGAAAGTGAGGAGATATGATCAAATGGGCATTGGGGTAAATAATTGGAGTTGGAGAGACCAAGTCCATTTAGGACTTAACAGATGTGTTTTGAAATTTTAATTGGGAGGAAAGCTCTCAAATTTTTTTGATCAAGAAATTTGGTCCAAGCTGGACCAGTTTTAGTCTTATTACTCTTCTCTATGACAGTTCTTCAGTTTTATTTCTTGAAGAAAACTATCAGATCACTCTTAATTTTTTCTTGTCCTGAGCTAAACTCCCCTAGTTCTTTCAATAGTAACTTAGAGTTTCAAGTCATCTTAAATCTGATTTGTTCTCCTCTAAACATAGAATCATAAATTTAGAAACTTAAGAGCTGGAAAGAACTTTAAAAACCATTTAATTCAGCTCTCTTATTTTAGAGGTAAAGAAATGACCTGTCCAGGGTCACAGAGCTGTATCTCGTACCAGATGTGAATCTAAGTTTACTTGACTCCATTTCCTGTGTCCCATAGGAGATGTCATGCACAGAACTGATCATTATGTTCTAGATAATTTCTGACTAGGACAGATTATTTCCAAGCTTTTCTTATTTTGAATATTATGCCTCCGTTAATGCATCCTGAGATGACATGGCTCTTTTGTTTGCCATGCCAATACTCTCATTGAATATGTATTTCGCTAAAGTCCACAGTTCTTTATCACATGAATTGTTTTCTAGTCATTCCTCCCTCATACTATACTTTTATTGTGGATTTTTTTTTTTTTTAGCTAAACTGTAATATTGTTAGGTTCAGCCTATTATCCTCCTATGAAAATCTAGTCGTTTTCCCCAAGTAATTTTTGTAATCTGCAAATTTGATAAAAACACAATGCTGTTTCTGCTTTGCAAATCTGTGCTGTGTAAACATTAGTATTATCACTGTTTTATCCAAACTCCCCTAGAAGACCTTTATTCATTTATCACTAATCTTTGGCTTTCTTCAGCTGTATTTAACTGTACTACCCACATGTCTCCATCTTTTCCATAAGAACATCTTAAGAGATTTTCTCAAGTGCTTTGCTAGAATCCAGGCATTCCCCAGATCTGCCCGTTTAGCAACCCTGCCAAAAAAGGAAAAGAACAAGAGCTATTTTCTGGCCTCCGAGGCTGATGGTCTTTTCAGCCTTGCAGCTCTCTGTATAGCAAGGTAAAAATGAATCAGAAATACAAAAGCTAACAGGCTCAGCCATAAAGCTGTCCATCTGGCAAAACCATTCATGAATTAGGTTTGAATTCCAAGTGAGATTTTTGATGAGGTCTTCATTCCTAGGACTGTATTGCATTGGAAAATTTTAGTTACAAAGAACCTCCCAAGATTTCTCATCCTTAGACCATTCACAACAGACTTTCTCTGTTTTGTCACATAAATTCCTTTAAAATATTTTCTGAGATTGCTTGTGGTTTTAAATCTTTCATACCTTTCAACAAGTAAGGAGAGAAATACTACTGATCATTGTACTCATATTGTCAAAGATGATATGGCCTAAAATTCCTTTGTAAGATTTTTTGCATACCTGTGATGAGAATCAAGGAATAATAGGAACCTGAAGGCATGCCTTAGTATTTTAACTACTAGAAAGAAAAATGTTAATTATATGCAACTTCATGGTTGCTTTTTAAAAAAAAACTATATTCCACATGATTTTAGAATTTGTATTTTATTTGATAGTTAGAAAAAGAAATCACTCAAAAACTAGAATTATAAACTTTTTAATTTTTCTAAGAAAACTTGCATAGAAATATATTTGCTAAGAATTGGCTTCTATCTTTTTTCAGGAATAGGCTTGAATATTTTAAACAATTTAAAGAGCTCTATGTCCATTATTATAGTTGTGAAGGTTGCCAGGGACACGTTAAATTTTAAGAAAAAGTACAATATAAACTAAAAATGAAAAAATTCATTAGGATTTATTCTAAGGGCTAGCCAGTTGGCACAGTGGATTGAGCACACGAGCCTTGGACTCAGGAGAACCTGGGTTCAAATGTGGCCTCAGACACTTAACATTTCCTAGCTATGTGACCCTGGACAGGTCACTTAACCCCAATTGCCTCTTGACCCCCGCCCAAAAAGGAGAAAAAAAGATTTATTTTTACTTAAATAGATCTCTGATTTCTTTAAAGCGGGTACTGTTTCTAGCACTACAAATCAAAGCCCATCCATGCCTTCTCATCCTTTGCAACTTTAGTTTTGTCTTCTCATATAGGCTCTGCCAGAGGTCTACCTAATGAGTACAGAGCAAGGGATTTCTTTTTTATTTTTACCCTTCCTTCCTCCCTCCCTTCCTCCCTTGCTGAGGCAATTGGGGTTAAGTGACTTACCCAGAGTCACACACTAGGTAGTGTTAAGTGTCTGTCAGATTTGAACTTGAGTCCTCCTGAATTTGGGGCTGGTACTCTATCCACTGTGTCACCTAGCTGCCCTTTTCTTTTTATTTCTTAACATTAAATATGTTCTTGTGAAGACAAGCTGTCCATCTTTCATCCCTTGCTTTTACTGTATAACTGGCCATCTCCTTTTCAAGTCACATATCTCCCTGATGATATCTTTCATGTTAGTTTTGCTACATATCTCTTAGTTGATAATCTCAATACCATTCATTTTTCCATTGCCCTTTGAATGGCTGACAACATTAATTCTTTTGAGATTGGTAATCTTTGTTTTGCAGCTGTTTGGAATTGCCAAGAGAATAATAGTGTTAAAAAGATGGGTTTTTGTATTTGGAAGTATTTGAATTATTATGAATATTAGTACTATTTCTACGTGTAATCCAGCTTGTTTCCCCTCCTCTATTCAATTCTAGGCTCAGTTCATTATTTGTCGTGTGTGTGTGTTATCAATTTTATATGTGGAATACACATACATATATGCATTTACATATACCACACACAGAAACAAATGGACAAGCTCTATGGGTTATAAATCCAACTGCCTATCACAAGAATTTATTAGGGAACTGTGTGCCAGGCACTATGCTAAGCACTTTACAATTATTATCTTATTTGAGCCTCACAATAATCTTTTGAGATAATACTGCTATTTTCCCATCTTACAGGGGAATTTGAGACAACTTGACAAGAAGCAACTTGCTTAGGGTCTCACAGAACTAGTATGTTGAGCTGAATTTGAACTCGTTTCTTAACTCAAGGCTCAATCATCTATCTACTGGGCCACCTAGTTGCATATCATAGTACAATAGGCAGTTTTCAAACTCCTGATTTTCATAGTGTAAGCTGTTTGAATTTTAACTTCTCATTTCTTCATACGTGCCTCTGGTTTTATTGCTGGAGGGAATTCTCATGAAGATATTCTAGTGAATTGTCATCACAAGAGTTAAAGTTGTCTAATGCCACTGAAAAGTTAAATGACTTGTTCAGGTTTATATAATAATGCATATTGCTGTACAATATGTATTATATAACAACATAATGCCTTTAATCCGAGTGAGTTTTTACTCACTAATTTTCCATTAAGTAACCCTATTGTTATATTTGGTGATCTCCTCTGCTTCCATGGATTTGATCTCCATGCAGATGACATGTTCAGCCCTAACCTTTTTCTTGACATCCAGTCTAACATCCTCTTGAATATCTTGCACTCAATGTCATATATATATATATAATTTCATCTTAAATTTGTTATACTTCAGACCAAACTCTTTATCTTTTTCCACTAATTTTCTGTCTCCTAATTTCCTATTACTTACTAGAGTATCACTATCATCCTCCCAGTCACTCATACTTGAAATCTGGGTGTTTTTCTTGACATCTCACCCAGTTAGCCTCCTCTATCCTCATATCCAATCAGTTCTTAAATCCTTCTCTTTCTACCTCTCAACAGCTTTCTCTGATGTCTGTCCTCTTTTTTCCTTTGATAGTTCCTCCACTCTGTTGCAAGTCATGCCCAAACTATTGCAATAACTTGTTGTTTGGTCTCCTTGGCTTTGTCACTTTTTCATCTGGTTCATATTCCACTTTTCAAAGTGATCTTTCTAAAGCATACATCATATCATGTCTACTCCCTGGTCCTATTCAGTAAACTCCACAGGTTCCATATTGGTTATCTCTAGGTTCAAATATGAACTCATTTTGTCTTTTAAAACCTTTCATAATTTAGCCACTTCTTCCTGCCTTTCCAGTGGTACAAATGATTTGTAATTCAGTGATATTGGCAGCCTTGCTATTTCTAGCATAAGACACTCTTATCTCCCTACTTTGCATTTTTACCAGCTGTCTCCCCTATGTTGGGATTTTCTCCCTCCTCATGTCTTCCTCCTGACTTACCTGTCTTCCTTCCAGATCTTGATTAAAGTTCTACCTTCTGCAACATTTTTACAGTCCTCCTTAATCTCAATGCTTTCTCTATGAGACTATTCCCATTTATCTTTTTTATTTTTTTTTTTTATTTGGTATGTAGTTGTTTGTATGTTGTCTTCCTTGTTGGACTGTGAGCTTAGTTTGTTTTGTTTTGTTTTTGCCTTACTTTATCCCCATTGCTTAAAAGGATGCCTGATACATAATAGATGTATTAACTAACTGAAATCAGTACATATCATGTGCAAACAGGAACATTTCAGTTTCTGGACTTCCATTTGGATTCTGTACTAATCATGTTCCAATATAGAGGATTATAGATGTAGTTAATAGATTATTGAGTGGCTGCTACAGAGCTGAAAGAGATTTAGGAGAGCTTTTAGTTCAGCTTCCTCCTTTAATGATAAGGAAACTGAAACAAAGGATATTAAGTGACAGGAAATGCCATGCTCTTTCCACTACAACATAATGCTTCTTTATCATAGGTACATTTACTGAATATAAGCCATCAGTACATCATGATAATAAAGTTTCCACAGGGACAAAGAGAAATGTCTACCATCTACAAGGTATGTACCAGACAAACCACTTCCAGTCCTGCTTCCAGTATAGCCCTGGGAGATATCTGGAGAAGGTCTAGTTATCCACATCAATACAAACAGGACAGGTAAGCCAACCTAGCTGAAGAAGCAAGGCATCCTGAGAGAGATGAGCAGCATGTGCCAGGCAAGTCAAATCAACAATATCCCTTGGCTACCATTTCCCCTCAGACCCTGATGGAGACAGCCCAGGACCCAGAACACAAGACAATTAGTAATAACATGTTTGAATCTAGTGTCTGTAGTCATCATCTTGGGAAGCAATCTCTGGAGATGCAGCCTGGCAACTGTTCCTGCAAGTTCCAGGAAAGTTCTTTTGTCATGAAAATCTTTGGAACTGTCAGACCAAACACCAACACCAAAAAACGGGTGTGTTTTTTTTTTTAGCAATGAAAATATAAAAAAGAGGCATTACCATTTGCTGTACCCTAAGGATCATGGGACTTTTCCATTTGACTTGCAGCTAAAGCCTGCTATATCTGCTTTTCCAATAGAATGTAAGCTCCTGGAGAGCAGGAGCTGTCTGACTTTTTTTTGCATACTCAGCATTTAGTACAATTAATTTCATACCTTGTGAATGGTAAGCTTAATAAATGCTTCATTCTTTGAACAAGGTTAATTGTGTTGCATCTTTCAGAGTATTAGTTTCTATGATTTAACATGCTTGAGAAATAGCTTGTTGGAAGAAAGCCTTTAAAAATGAATTTTATTCTACAGAATGAAGTGCTTTTTAAATTGTTAACAAATGGTAATCTGATTCTGTAAATGTCGGGCTCTGTGCTAGATGCTGAGGATAATATTACAAAAACTAATAAGGTTTCTATTCTCACAGAGCTTGCAATATTATCTTTTATTCTGGGTCCTTTTTAGTCAGTTATGTAGCTAGGAAGATATAGCGTGTTATAGAATGCTCTTTGTCTAGGTCCGCTTGCTCCCTTCTTGTCCTGTCTCCCTCCTCCATATATATTGAAGCTGCCTCATTACTTCTTCATTTGATGTTCCCTCCAATAGTCTAATCTGCTTTATGAATATGAAACCTTTATTGGGAAGTAGAATGTTTGCTTTGGCACAATTCAGATGAGATAACATACAATGGAATAAGTGTTTATAGAGCTCCTACTATGTGCCAGGCATTTAGTTCTCCCAACAGTCCTGGGAGTTGAAGAAACTGAGCATAGAGCTTCACCAAGCTAGGAAGGTCTGAGCTCAGGTCTTCTTGACTCAGGCCCAGGGCCACCAGCTGCTTCTGACTTGGTGGTAGGTGTTTTTAGCATTGTTTCATATTTAGCAGTAGTCAGTGAGAGTGAATGAGCTAGAAGGTGGAAATCGTTTCAAGTTGGCTGAATAGTGTGCTCTACAACAGTGCAAGGAGACAAGGAAACAAGATGATTATAGTGGGAGAGAGCTGAGAGTTCACTTAGGGAGGGGAACCTGGGTGAAGGTGATAGAGAATGGAATAGATGGAGGTCCCAATGAGGGAATTAGGAGTTGTAGGGGGGGACCAGGAAGGTGTAATGATAAAAAATTATGATCAGATAAAGAAATATAAGAACCTGTGAATGTAGAAGGTAGTGAAGGCAATATGGGGGATTTGATCATCTCTGAGTATAGCTAGGGTAGAATTGAAAAAAATAGATATTAGAATGTGAGTTTTGTGGGATTGGGGGATAGGATATTTTAGGTGATATCAATATTAGATCGAAATCCCTTACTATGAGTTTAAGATTTAGAAAATGAGAAAGACTGAGCCAGGCACTGAATCATTGTAGAATGAAGAAGAATGTCTCAGGGACCATTGTATAGTCAGCAGGAGCTGAATTGAATGATATGTTTAGATAACCTGGACATCAAATGGACCCTGCTTAGTAAAGAGGGTCTGGATATAAGAGGAGAGCATATTGGACTCTCCTTCTATGACCAGGGAATCATCTCTCTACTGACTCCATATATCTCTTCCCTCCCAATGTTGACCTCTATCTATGTAAAAGCCTCTTTTCCTGAAACCCTTGCTCAAATTTTTTTTTTTAAAGGCAAATTTTGCCAAATTCCAAACAGATAATTGGCTTCCTTTGTTCCTGCTCATTAAGGTGGAAGAAGTCAAGAAACCATTCTGACTAGCTCCATTTAAAATTTATTATCTTTTGTCAACTGTGTTATCACTCCAGAGAGGCAATACTTATGCGCTTTCCTGTTGGATTCTTTGTCATTTACCACAGCAACTTTTAAAAATATTCTTTTCTTTCCTCAAACCTTTCACAACAATCATCCTTCCACATTTAGCTATCTCATTCTTCAGTGAAAAAGTTTGAAGATATTCACTGTGATTTTTTTTTCCTCCTTTGATATTATCCTTCATTATTTTCTCCTTTACTCTAATCTCTGGTGAAGATGTGACTTTTTTGCCAAGGCTAATTTTTGATTCTACACCTTGCGATTTTCTGCAGCTTATTTCCTCCATCATTATTTCCCTTCTCTCTGATCTTAAGTCTCTTCTTTCCTGAAGTATATAAACATGCTAACTCTGCCCAGACTTTTAAAAATCCTCACTAGATCCTGTCATTCTATGACTCTCCCCTTCTCAGCTAAACTTTAAAAAAAAATTGTGGCTCCATTTAATTTTCTTTCACCCTGATAAATTCTTTGTAGTTTGCTTTGGCAACCTCATCCACTTAACTGAAACTGTTCCTTTCATAATCGATAATGATATCTTAATCACCAAATAATGACATTTTAACAATCTCCATCCTTCTTAATCTTTCTATTGTATTTGATATGTTTGATTATCCTGGATGCTCTTTCTTTAGGTTTTAGTGTTTTGTTTTGTTTTTTCTTAGAGTTCTTGTTTTATTTATTCATTCCTCAGTGTCTTTTCTAGATCTCTTTAAGCTCTCTAATTTTCTTATGATTTGACCTTTTTTACATGTATCTATTTGGAGCTTATTTGTTTAAACTTAATTTTTTCCAAACCACTTTCTAGTTTTTCAAACAGTTTGAGTAAAGTAGAAAGTTCTTCCTGTAGCTTAAATTTTTGAGATAATCAAACATTGAGCTATTCTTTATACTTGCTTCTGATTTGTGCTTACCAAGTCTTACCCACTAGTTTACCTTTCTGTTGTTTTAAAATTGATACCAAATAGTTTTGTTTATAACTTCTATATGGCTAGTTTGACTTCTGATTATGCTATATGACCCTTGCCTTTGGACTTTTCTTCCCCTATTATTTTCCCTGAGAACTTATACACTTTTATTTTCCTAAATATATTTTTTTTATTCTGGGTACTATAAAGTATCCAGATTTAATAGAGTATTAAATCTATACATAGTGCCCTGGTTTCTCTTCAGTCCCAACTATTAAAACTTTTTTTTGTTAAAAATGAAATTTCTCTTATTTCCATGTAGTTTTCAGTTAGCAGTGTACAGAATTACTATTTATTTTTGGAAATTAAAAAAAAATAACTTTGAGCAGGTCACTTCACATTTTGAGTTTCATTTTCTTCAGTTGTAAAACAAAGTTTTGATATGGGTCATCAGTGAGGGACCCATCCATCTCCACTAACCTATTGTTTCATTTAGTTTCTTCATCAGTCTTTGGGATTTTTCTAAGTAAATCATGTTTTCTGCAAGCCACTTGAAAAAGTGATAGTTTTGTTTCCTCTTTCCCTATGTTTATTCCTTTAATTTCATGCTTTTGGGTATAGCTAGTATTTTAAGAATTGTCAGATATTAATAGACAGATAGGTAGTTTAAAAACTACTTGTCCTGAGAAGCTTATCGTGTTATTCCATTGAAAATAAAGCTAGATCTTATTTTTAGATATTTGTTTTTTAACATGAGAATACTTCATTTTGTCTAAGACGGTTATACTTCCATTGATATAATATCCCTTTTGTTATTTTTATGCTCATAGATTTGAAGTAGGAAGGTCATTCAGGTTACATAGCCTGACTCCCCAATTTTGCAAATGAAGTTCTGAAAGATTAAGTGACTTGGAAGAGGTTATACAAGTAGTATGTTGCAGAAACAGGATTCATTTTCATATCCTGGAACTTTTTAAGTTCAGCCCACATTCCATTGTCTTTCATATTATATGTGCTAATTGTTTCTCCAATGTTGAATCATCTTAACATCTTTGGTATGAATCTATTTTTGTTATAGTTAATTAGTTTCTGATTTTATTGCTGTTCTTTCTTTGCTAGGTAGTTTTTGTTTTGTTTTGTTTTTTGGTAAGTTGGTCTCTTTATTTTTTGCACATCACTTTGAGCTTTATTTTTTCTTTTTAAAAAAAAAATTCAGTTTCAAATTTTCTCTCTCCCTTTACCTCCCACCCCACCCAATAGAGAAGGTGAGAAATGTGATACCAATTTTAGAAATAAAGTCATGCAAAACATATTTCAGCATTAGCTATATTCCAAGATGAAGGCAGGAAAAAAGCAAGGAAAATAAAGGGAAAAAATGTTTCATTCTATATTTTGAGTCCTTTAGTTCTCATCTAGATATCTTGAATCCCCTAGAATTGTTGCAGATCTTTTGGTTGATGAGATTAGCTGTCTTTCACAATTGATTATCTTCACAATATTAATATTACTGTATACATTGTTGTCCTGGTTCTACTCACTTTACTTGGCATCAGTTCATATAAAACTTTCCAGGTTTTCTGAAATCATTCCCATCATTTCTCATAGTGTAATGATAATCCATCATAATCATATACTAAAAGTTATTCAGCCATTCCCCAGTTGATGGACATCCCTTTAGTTTCTATACTACCAAAAAAAGAGCTGCCATAAATATTTTTGTGCAAATAGAGGAGAAAAAATCCTTTTCCTTTTTATTTAATCTCTTTTGGGGATAGACTTAAGTATCAGTGCTCCTGATTCAGAGGGTATGCACAGTTTTATTGCTCTTTGGATATAGTTCTTGTCTCCCAGAATGGTTGTACTAGTTCACATCTCCACCAGCAATATATTAGTGCACTTATTTTCCCACATTTTATTTAAAATTTTTCCTAATATTCATTAGGAATATCAGTCTATTATAGCTATCTTTTCTAACATTCTATTCATTTCTAATTTCCTTCTTATTTATTTTATAGTTAGATGTA
Organism: Sarcophilus harrisii; assembly: GCF_902635505.1. Classification (NCBI taxonomy): domain Eukaryota; kingdom Metazoa; phylum Chordata; class Mammalia; order Dasyuromorphia; family Dasyuridae; genus Sarcophilus; species Sarcophilus harrisii. The sequence continues at coordinate 439,408,971 of NC_045428.1, read as the reverse complement.
GGTAGGTCTAAGAGAGAGATAAGTTGAAGATACTCTTACTAATTATAGTTTTATCCTGTAACTTGTTTAAATTTTCCTTCAAGAATTTGAATGCTATGCCATTTGGTGCATATATATCTGGTATTGATATCATTATTATATCTTGTAGCAAAATGTTGTTGTCCTGATTATCTCTTTTAATCAGGTCTAGTTATCTAAGTTTATGATTGCTATTCCTACTTTTTTTTTTTTAACTTCATATGAAGCATAATTATTTGTGCTCTAACCTCTATTTTGTTCTCTATATCTTTCTGTTTCAGATGTGAGTCTTGTAAACAACATGTTTCTTAGATTCTGGTTTCTAGGCCATTCTGTTACACTCTTCTGTTTTATGGATGAGTTCATTCACAATTGTAATTTCTAAGTGTGGATTTCTCCCCTCTATTCTCTTTTATTTATCTTTCTTGTTTTCTGTGTTCCCTCCTCAAGAGTTTGTTTTGCTTGTAACTTCTGCCTCTCTTAATTTACCCTTCTCCTAATCAACCTATCTCCATTTTCCCTTAGCCCTTTCTTCTATTTCCCTGTTGAGTAAGATGCATTTCTCTGCCCAATTGTGTGTTTGTATGCTTTTCTCCTTTACACATGTCAGGTGAGGGTGAGGTTCAGGTGTCACCTTCTTTCTTTCTCATTTCCTTCTCCATCATGGAAGCTCTCTTTGTACACAAATGTTTTGTGTAGGAGATATTTTCCCCCCTCTCTTCCTCTCCTTTCCTTTTTTCTTTGCATTTTTTTTACTCCCTTTTTCAAGCTTCTTTTGAGATCATTTCAACATTATAGATTTATACTTTCTAAGTAGATTTCCTTTTTAACTACTGATAATGATAATCTTGTTCTTAGGGGGTTACATATATAATTTTTGTATTTAGGAATGTAAACAGTTGAACCTTGTTTAATCCCTTATGATTTCACATTCATCTTTACTTTTTAGTACTCCTCAATTCTTTTGTTTGAATATCAAAATTTCCATTCAGCTCTGATCTTTTCATCAAGAGTGTTTGAAAATTCTGTTTAATTCAATGTCCATTTTTTCCCCCTTGGAAGATTATACTTAGGTTCTTGATTGTAATCCTAGCTCCTTTGCCTTCTGGAATATCACCAAACCTTCTACTCCTTTATAGTGGTAGCTGCTAAATTGCATGTGATGTGGCAGTATTTCTAGGATATTTGAATTATTTCTGGCTGCTTTTTGTAGTATATTTTTCCTTGACTTGGAGATCTGGAATTAGGCTAGGATATTCCTGGGAGTTTTCATTTTGGAATTTCTTTCAAGAGGTGAGTGATAAATTCTTTTTAAGTTTCTAGTTGGTCCTCTGGTTTTAAAATATCTGGGCAATTTTCCTTTGTAATTTCTTGAAATGTGATGTCTAGGTTCATTTTTTATTCATGGTTTTCAGGTAGACCAATAATTCTTAAATGATCTCTCATTCATCTATTTTTTAGGTCAGTTGTTTTTCCTATGAGATATTTCACATTTTTAAAATTTTTTCTTTCCAGTTTTTGGATTTTGTTTTATTGTCTCTTTATTGTCTCATGGAATTCATTAGCTTTCACTTGCTTAATTTTACTTTTTAAGGAATTTTTTTTCTTCAATATTTTGTGCCTCTTTAATAAAGCTGTTAAATCTGTTTTCATAATTTTTTTGCATTGTTCTCATGTCTTTCCCTCTATTGCTTTTATTTGATTCCATTTTTCTTGCTTTCTTTAAAAAAAAAAAAAAAAGAAAACAAACCTCTTTAGTTTTTCTAGGAATTCTTGTGCTTGGATCCAACATATTGTACCTGCATATTTTTCCTTGGAGATTTTGCTTGTGGATGTTTTTAAATTGTTTTCTTCTGGGTTTGTGTCTTGAACATCTCCACCAGGTTCTTTTTTGTTGTTGTTTGCTCATTTTTCCAGAATATTTCTTCTCTTTGGACTTTGTTAGGATTGAATCTGGAAGAAGTTGTCATACTAGTTTCAAGTGAGAGAGGTAGTGAAGATTTGGATTATGGGGGTGGTTGTGAGAAAGGAGAAAAAAAATATACAAAAGAGGTTGTGGAGATAGAAATAACTAAATTTGGCAATTGATTGGATAATGTGGCATGAGTGAGATTGAACAGTTGATTCCATCTGAGATGTGTACTTGGGTGCTTCAAAGGGGTAGTAATTGACAGTGATATGTAAGTTCAGAAGAGGAATGAGTTTTTGAGGAAAGGTAATGAATTTTGCTTTGCACTTGAGTTTGAGATGCTTAGAGGATAAGTATGAGATCTAATAAATAAGAATGTGTTCATTTGTGAATTTTTTCTGTTTAACTCAGTAAACATATAGTTTTCAGATGAATTGTTTTGCCAATCTGTACAAAAATCTGGAAGCTTCCAAAACCATCTAGTTTCATTTCTAATAGAATGTATTTGCCTAATGATTTTTATGATGTGGAGATACTATTTATTTATATATTTGTTTTCTGTATAGTGAATCTAATTCTGGATTCAATGTTCATTTAATTTTTTTTTTATGTTTTTGTAGGAAAGATGATAAAGATTATGCTTTAAAACAAATAGAAGGAACTGGGATTTCTATGTCAGCATGCAGAGAAATAGCAGTAAGTAAAGCTCTTTTCATTCTTGTTATTGTTCTTATTACTATTATCATCAATGACTTTGAATGACTATTATTTGCTGTCACTTGTATTGCAATTCAATTTTCTTGGCACTAAAATTTTTTGTAGCGAATATTGTAATTATTAAAACTAAAAATTGAACTTAAAGCATTTTTCACCACATATATAAATGTGGTTTTGACTTTTCATTTATTTAGGAACAGCATTTTCTTACATAAATACTTGTATTTTAATTAAACTATGTATTTAATTGCACAAGAAAATGAGATTGCTGAAGGTAGTGGAAAGAATATCAGACTTGATGTTAGGAGAAAAATAAGGGTTTCCTATCTTCTGTCCTGAATAGTTGTATGACTGTGGACCCACATTCACCAGACTTCTCTGAACTTCATTTTCCTAATATGTAAAATAGCATTAAAAGAATATTTGTAGTGTCTATCTCATAGTCATGTTGCAAAGATCAATAAATGTAATATATCTATAAATTGCCTTGAAAATATTAAAAGTGATGTCAAGTTAACAAGAATTTATTAAGCACTTTACTATGTACAAGATTGTATTAAGTGCTAGGGATACAAAACACTCCTTGCATTCCTGGAGCTTACTCTGTCAGCCATTTCTATTAGTAGCAGAATTAGTAGCAGAACTTGTTTATTTATTTTTTTTAATTTTAAATTTTAATTTATTTTTATTTTTTTTGCTGAGGGAATTAGGAATAAGTGACTTGCTCCAGAGTCACACAGCTAGGAAGTGTTAAGTGTCTGAGACCAGATTTGAACCCAGGTCCTCCTGAATTCAGGGGTGGTACTCTGTCCACTGCACCTCTTAGCTGCCCCCAGAATATTTATTTAAGTAATAGAAAAATCCTTTTGATGGTAGGATTCATGGATTATTAAAATTAGATGAGCTTAAAAATAAATATTTCAATAGCTGGTTTTCATAGCTGCTACTTATTTAATCATTTGTGCAAAGCAAAATACATATTTTTTGGATCACAGTTTTGAATGGCATTTTTGTTTGTAATGGAATATTTATAAATACTTTATATAGCAACTTGTTCATCCATTTATTGCCAGTTTTTATTTTTGTTCATATTTTAAAGATATTCTTCCAAATTTATTAATTTATATTATTGAAGGATTCAAGGATTTGAATTAGAATCTATACTGTTTTATCCTATCTACTGACATCTTTTTTAAAAAATTATGTTAAAAATAGCATGAGTTTTAGGAATTATATACTCTTCTTACAGACTTCTTAATAAACAATCTATGTCATTCAGTTGAAAAAAATCTCAGTTTAAAAAGGGACTTCAAATATTTTATAATTTGTGTTGCTGTACAAGGAACTTTTATACAGAAATCACCAACAAATGATGTCACTTGATATTATTTTGAGTTTGAAAATTTTTTATGTATTAAATTCAAAGAAGCCTGGAAAACTGTTCCTTCTCAGGTATATACCATAGTGTACTGTGTACATAACATTCATAATTTTAAGAACTAAATTTAAAGAGGTGGTATGAAATAATGAATAGGATATTGAGCTTAGTGTCAGGAAGACTTAGGTTTGATTCCTGCATAAACTATATACTAGCTGTGTGATATTGGACACGTTTTTTACCCTTTATGTGCCTTAGGCAACTCCTTAAAACTTACCTATTAAATCATAAGAGAGTACATTGATAAATTAAAGAAAGGAATTCCATATACTGAAGAACTCACAGATCCTTCTCATATTTATATAGTACTTATGATGTTGACAGCTTTAAATTTGTATTTGTTATAGGAATTATTAGACAACTTTTTTCATGTTCCTTAAGTTGAGATCTATTAGCAAATTACATCCTAATTTACTTTTTGCTTCTTGAATATTGTATTGAGAGATCCTTTAGTCAAATAGATGTGATTTTAAATGGAATAGTATGTAAACTCAATAAACTTAAATCAAAACTGATTGACCAAGCAATTTCTGACGCCAGTTTCTCATATTTTGTCTAATTGCAACTTGTTGTAAAATCCTTTATCACATTGTCAGCTTTTTTGTATGTCATCTTGGGTCTAGCACAGTGGCTATACATAGTTGATCCTCCTTTCCTGGCTATCATTCTGTATTTCTTCTGCTTTTTATAGATAAAATAGAAAAGACCATTTGCAATAGGTGCTTCTACTTCCTTTCCTCTCACTCTTTTCTAAACTTTACAATCTATCTCATTATTCACCCAAAACTCATCATTCAAATAAAACTTTTCTCTCCAAAGATAACAGTGATTTTTAACTGGCAAATCCAATGGTCTTTCTCACTTTTATTATACTTTTTCTTTTCTCATTCTCTTTTTAACACCGTATAATCTAGTTTCTGACCCATTCTACCGAAACTACTCTCTAAAGTTTCCCGTTTTGTACTTGCTAAACCAAATGCCTTTTCTCAATCCTGACTCTCCTTGACTTCTCTGTAGTTTTTGACACTGTTGATCACCCTCTTCTCCTTGATACATTCTTTTCTCCATGTTTTTCTAACTCTTCCCCTTGTTCTTTTCCTACTTATCTGACCACTCCTCTTTTGTCTCTTTTGCTGAATCAATCTGTTGCCAAAGTCTACTCATTTCATCTTTGCAATATCTCTTGAATATTCTTCCTTCTCTCTTCTGACACTGATACTACTCTGGTGTTAACTCATGCCAGTATTATTGCAATAGCCTTCTGGTGGGTCGATCTTTCATAAGTCTGTATCCATTGCAGTCCATCCTTCCTTAAACCACCAAAGTGATTTTCCTAAAGTCAGATCTAACAATGTTAGCCTTTGCTCTCTTCCCTGTTCCTCCCCCCATTTCTTAATTACTCCAGTGACTAAGTCATATTTGCTCCAGAGTCAAACACAAAATACTCTGGATTCAAAGCCCTCATAAACTAGCCCCTTCTACCTTTTCAGTCTTCTTACACTTTGCTATCTGGTATGTACTTTTGGTCGTCCAGTGTTCTATGAAAAAGACACCCCATTTCTTATATCTGATCATTTTCTTCTGCCTGTGCAGAGGGCTGGAACTCTGAAAATATGTGAATCTTAAGACAGCAGAGCACTTAAAGCTAATCACCTACTTAATGTAAGATAATGATTCTATAAATATATACTTAGATGATATAGTGATGTGATGACTCTCCTCACGATTGGAGCTTGCTGAATGTGTTGTGGTGAGGTAATCTTAGGCAAGGATTGGAGGGCTGAAGGAGAGGGTCAGAGTCTCTCTGCCACAGCATGCTCAGGAGAGGAGACTTTAGGCTCCAGACTCCAGAGCCCAGAGGCTTGCCTGCCTCCTTTGGTGCCCAAACCTGGATGTAAGGATTTATACTTAGCAGTCCAACTGACACGATCATGAGTTCAGTGGAGAGGTCCTTGTGACCTGGATAATAGGGTGAGTACAAAAATAGACAAACAGGAAACTTTGGTAAGGGCTAGTGTTTCAGCTGAACTGGGACAAATGCTTAGAAAAGAACCTTCCCCACCTCAAGGGAAGTGTTTAGAATGCATAGTTAAGCTAATAAAAAACCAAGGTTTGATTGTAACTTGGAAGCAGATCATTGAACTCTTCAAAACATTATAGTACATGTCTGCTTGGTTCTGTAAGAAAGAAATATTAGAGCAGATAAGTGGAAACTAGTGGGGAGAGTAACTAATTGAATATTACAATGATAATGGTCTTGACTAAATTCGTGAAGAAACATTCTGTACATACAACACAATACAATTAGCTTTAAGGGATTACATAAGTATTAGAATAAGGAAAAAGAAGAAATAGGAGGGAGGGGATGGTACTGACAAAATAGCTGAAAAGCATGAAGAATTAGACAAGAAATGAGTTAAGTATTAGTGTTGATGAAATTAAGGAGTGTAGTGCTTTACTATAGGAGCCATTAGGGCATTCCCCATCTCATCACCCTTTGTCCTCAACTTCCCCTTCTTGGATGGAGGGGGGGAGGGGAGGGAGAGGGGTAGTGACACAATCAGCACCACCCATGAAGCAGCTTTGTTCCACTCCTTATGATATGATTAGAAAAGGCACTATTTGAAGCTAAAAAAGGACAGGATATATTTGATTTAAAAATAAAAGCATACCGTGTAATTGAAGAATTTGATTCTTTAGGTAAAGCCAGGAGAAGATAACACTCCTTTTGATCTGGAAATTATCAAAGATCTGAAAAAGGATTGTACTATTTATGGGGCTACATTATCTTATGTTAAGATACTATTAGAGAATTTGGCTTTTGAAATTTTAACACCTAGTGATTGGAAATCTATAGCAAGGACATGTTTAGAACCTGGACAAAACTTGTGACTTTGAATATAGTTAGCTCTGTAGAATACAAGCCCAATGAAATAGGCAACCTAGAGTTAATATACTAGTCACCTTTGATCAACTAGCATGTATAGGTCATTATGCAGAGACTTTAGCTTAAATTAAAGCAGCATATGAGCAGATTGCTGCTGCTGCTGTTATCAAAGTGTGGGGCTCCCTCCCAGGAAAACAAGATAGAGGGGAAGTCTTCATGAAAATAGCACAAGGTCCAAATGAACCCTTTGCTGTTTCATGGAACGTTTTCAGACAGTTGTCATACAAACTAATGGTGAAAATGCAGCAACAGAAATTATGATAAAACGACTTTCTAGAGAAAATGCTAATGAAGTTTGTAGAAGAATTATACTAAGATTATACAAGGATGCTTCTCTATAGAAGATCATAAGATGCTGTGCCACAGTGGGCACAAATGCCTTTTATACCCAGGCTATGATGCAGAACATGGGAAGACTGGGTCCCTTTTGGCAAGGGACTAACAGAGAGACTCGTCAATGCTTTCAGTGTGGTAAAGTAGGGCATTTGAAAGCTCAATCTTGGCATAGGGGATAGAGTGAGAAGACAGGGTGAGAGAACAAGACCCAAAATCCTATGTCCAAAATGCAACAGAGGCTTCCACTGGGCATCAGAATGTACTGACTCAAGGAAACAAGAGATGGGGCCCAACTCCTGGACCCCAGGCAAAAAACACTTGGAGCATGATGACAGCCGAAGTAACACCCAGGGAGTCTTTAGAAGTTCAGTACTCTGATATGATCAATCAACTGAGTAGCAATCTGTTGGGAGAAAGGGATTACATGATCTATCAGCCAAGAAGCAGTCAGATGGGAAAAAAGGGATTATAATTGGGAGAATAAAGGTTTTATAATGGGACAGAAGGGCAGTGTCCAGTGTGAGCAGCTCCAATATAATTGCCAGGTGATGAGGAGAGATCCTGAAAGTGGTGAATGGAAGATATCAGATAGGTTAATTGCTTGTGGGACAGGGTTTGCTTGTATCTCTACAGATGGAGAAAGAATCAGATGGGTGCCAACGAGTACCTGGAGAGAGACAGAAAAAGAGAAATAACCTCGAAACAAAGGAGAAAACTCAAGAAACATCGGGTATTTCCATCTCTGACTACATGTGCCACTGAAAAAGCATGATTGTTAACAATGTGTATGGCAGTTGACTCGTGAACATCAAAAAATTGTTGATAAGATTGTTACAGAACTTCAAAACCCTCAGGAATCATTGGATTCCCTGACACATGAAGTAATGGACAACAGATTGGTTTTGGACTATCTTTTGGCTGCTGAAGGAGGCATATGTGTGATTGTTGTTTACATACCTTTCTTCTAGGATTTATGCAAATCTTTTACAATACCATGTTGATTCATATTGTTTTGTTATATCACTACTTGCATGTATAATTCATGTTTGTTATACCACATTGAGCCTGTGCCAGCTGTGGGGACAGCCATCACATCACCATATCATCTAAGTGTATGTATATAGAATCATTATCTCACATTGAGTAGGTACTTAGCCTTAAGCACTCTGCTCTCTTTAGATTCAAATATACCTTTTCAGAGTTCCAGCCCTCTGCATGCTTTGTAGAGAGAAGTAGAGTTGAAATACTCTACTTCCTCATATCTCCCTCCCAGTTTACCTGGCTTCCTTGTTGCCTTCTTACTGTTGATTATTTCCATTTATCTTGTCTATAGTTTATTTGTACATATTTGTTTGCTTATTTCTCCCTCATTAGATTGTGAGCCCCTTTAGGGCAGGAACGGTTTTTTGCCTCTTTTGATCTATCCAGCTCTTAGCACAGGGTCTGGCATAGAAGAGATGCTTACTATGTGACTAACAATAACTACTTATTGAATTGTATTAAATGATAGTGTCAAATAGCCAGACAAGTTCCTTCCACAAATAATGAATAAATTATCAGATCAGTATCAGATAAAGATTGTCTGAAAAGAGAATATTTTAATCTTCAAAACACAAAGGAAATACTATCAAATGATGCATCCCTAGAGGTTATTCATTATGTTGACAAATTAACTGAAACCCTAGATGTGGAGAAGTTTCTACAAAACAGTTTTATTTAATATCCAAAACAACACAAATAATTTATGACTATTTCATTGAAGATATATGTAATCTACTTTCAATTGATAACATTAACTAAAGGCAATATTTAAGAAAGTGACTATTTTGGAGTAATGTTGTTTAAGAACCATAATTTAATACTTCATTGTGGGATGGAGGCCATCCTGGGATTCTGAATCCTCTGTTTATTAGAGATTATTAGGTCCTTCCTAAATGCAAAGGCCAAAAAATTCCCAATGAAGGACATTTGTCTTTAGTTTAGTGTATGTGTGTGTGCATGCATGTGTGTTTGCTTTGTCTCTGTATGGATGATGGATTTGTTTGGCAGTCTATTGAAGCTTATAGATCCCTCAATTTTTTTTTTTTTTTTTTGCAATTCATAATTGAAGAAAATATTAAGTTTTTCAGTTATAAGTTAATGAAAATGAAGATGTAATTTTTTTTTTTATCCATGTTCATGGAATCCTAAAATCTTTACAAGGAGAGGACCATTGTAACCCAGTATGAAGAACCTTGATTTAAGTAGAAGCATCATCATAACACTGACAATTGTGGAAAGAAATCATTTGCCATCAGCCATGAAAGAGTTGCTGAAGGCAAGGAAAGAACAATCCCAAACCAGATTAAGATGCAATTTAGAAATATTTAATACAATGAATAAAAAATACAGTACAATGTAGATGAAATTCTTTTGCTGTTTTCTAAGTTGATAATGTGATTTCAGGTATTTGCTTATTTTTGACTTTGACACCATCGTTCTACATCAGTGGGGGGAGGATCCACAATCCCATATTCTTGTTTTGGAACAGTATTTAAAGACTTCACTGGGAGATGAGACAGTATGTTCTACTGATATAACTTTCAAACTCCAGGCTTATTACCATGCTATTATGAGATATTGAGTGGGACTCATTGAATAAATATCTAAAAATTATATTCAAGAAAAATGGTAAATATTTTGTGGTATATCCATACAGGAAATAAGGTCAGCAGAGATTTATAATTTCATTTTTACACTATAATATCAATTTTTCCTACTGTGAAAAATTTATGGAGGGATTGAGTTTTTTGAGTGAAGGAAGAGGATTACATGAGGTAGTGGAAGGAAAGTAGATTCTATTTTTATGAATTAAAATATGGAATCAAATTCTACAAAGCTGGTATTGATTAATTTTGCATATGAAGACTAAAGGAAATAGACTAGTGAGGAAGAAGGAAGAAAAAGAGAAGGGAGAAAAATACATGAAATTTAGTAGTTAAAGGGGCAGCTAGGTGGCACAGTGGATAGAGCATCAGCCCTAAAGTCAGGAGAACCTGAGTTCAAATCTGGTCTCAGACCAGATTTCCTAACTGTGTGACCCTGGTCAAATCACTTAGCCCTAATTGCCTCAACCAAAGAAAGAAAGAAAGAAATTTAGTAAAGAGATGGTAAAATTGAAGAAAAGTTTGTCATGTCAGGATCAGAAACAATTAGGCGTTTAGAAGTGAATCAGTGATGAGGAACTGGAGATAATAAATATGACTGACCAGGAATTTTTCAGTGAAAGGGAGGGATGAGAACTATAGGACAATAATTTAAAGAAATGTCAGGCTAATATCCAGACTTTTTGAAAATGAGAGAAATTAGGTATATTTATCAGTAACGGGAAGTTTCTAGTAAGTAGAGACAATTACTTCTAATAGTACAATTATTATTGCTACTACAACAATAACAAAAACTACTACTCCTATTATAAATCATAATCACACTCATAGTAAATCAAAGCATGATTCATCATCCATGCCATCAGGGAAGGGACAATGGCACAATAAAGAAATGGCAGCCAGTGATGTTCAGACTATGTGCCCTTAAATTGCTGTTGTAGCTGTGAAGGCCTGGAAGAAATCCTGCACTGATCATTTAGATTTTATGAAACACATGAGAAAAACTATACTGATGCCTGAAATTATTTTGAAAAAGAGACAATACTTAGACTGGAATTCTAAAAAGGTCTTTTTGAGTCTGAAATTGTGAACTTAACTAGGAGAAGAATTGTATCAAAACAAAGAAATTTAAAAAATAGACCCATTCCCCTGAATTTGACAGAAAGTCAAAAATATTTCAGAATCTGTACACAATACTATATGTTAGGTCTTGTCAAAAGTAAGAACTGTAAGAAGAGAGATGTAGCAATAAATACCCCCAAGGATTCAAATATCATTATAATTTGAGAGATGTAAGATTACATAAGTCTTTAGCTAGTATATGCAATAGAAAACTCGAATGCTATATTACCCATAATACCCACCACTACAACAACAAAATGAAAAGGAATCCAGAAACAGTGGCACATTAGAAATTCCATATTCTCTTAATCAGCAGCTGAAAGTTAGAATTTATACATGAGAAAGTCACTATCTTTTATGTACTTAGAATCAACAACTTTAAAATATTCTGGAGAATCTGTACAAGAAATTGTACTTTAACTGGACTATTATCATAATCTTGCAAGCACCTGGCATTATTACATTGATCCATAAAATTCTAAGAAGAATGACTTATTTTCCTTATTAGATGTTGTCTCCTCATACTGTCCAAGTTATGTGGAACAAAAAAAAAAAAAAATTAAAATATAATGCTGTAGTAGAAGAGGCCAAAATACTTTAGGAAAAGGATGAAGTGCAATATCATCCTTGGTAACCTCTATAACTATATAAATATATTAAGGATCCTTTCATTGAACTTAAACAGCATGATATTCTATCCTAATGATTTTATTCAACTATTAAAAAAATGCTCAGCTCTTTTATTTTTTTTGTACAATAGTCTGTAATCCCTAAAATATAGAATAGTAGCAAGATAGTAACTTTTCTTAGTACCATTTCTATCTTAATCTCTTTGTCAAAAATGAAAAGAGTGAAATATGGTGTAGGGGATGCTGATATTTGATCTCAAGAAGTCCAGCACAACAAAAACTTATGTGGGATGAAATAAGAAACAGAAAATTTGTATAACATTGATATAATAAACAATTAGCATAATTAAGTCAATAAAGGTAACTGACTGAAACTCAAATTTCTCTGAAAAACCAGAGGCAGCTAGGTGGCGTAGTGGATAGAACAACAACCCTGTAGTCAGAAGGGCTTGAGTTCAAATGTGGTCTCAGACACTTAACACTTCCTAGCTGTGTGACCCTGGGCTAGTCACTTGACCCCACCTACCTCAGCAAAAACAAAACAAAACTGGAATTCACTGGGGCCAGGTAAAATCCATAATTATTAGTTCAGATGTTTTATATTGCTATGTAAATTACTAAGATTTTTATTAGCTTTTTCTGAGTTTTAAAAACTCACCCTACCTTTCTTAGCAAATGTTATGGGTCAGAACTCTGTACTTGAAACAAGGATTCCTACAAGGTGCTAAGTGGAATTGATAATACAATGGTTATCTAGTTATCATGGTGATTAATAGTTCTCTAATTCAGTATGATTGATTTAATCTTACAAGAAATAATGGTTTCCTAGTGATATAATGATTGGTTTATACTCAGTATACTGTAAAATAGAGCATATAAACTGGGACAAATTCAGCCAGGGTGGCACTCGGAGACACATTCGTTCCATTTCCCACTTTTGTGGTGGCTGGAAGCTGGAAGATGAGCCCTCGGACTCGGAGACAAACTCGGAGCTGGGGACAAACTTAGCCAGACAGATTCACTCCATCTCACACCACTGTGGTGACTGGCCTGTCCTCCTGCATTTCCTCCACTGAAACCAAACTAGCCTGGACCTCAGGCAAGGAGACAATAAAGAATTTAGACTTTATCCCTGGATATTCTTGTGGTGATTACTCTGCTAAAATGAAGGCTGATCCAGAGATCTCCAGAAAACCAAACAGAATACTACAAGCAAAAGACATCGCATTCAAGCCAATTTCAATAGACTTGTGATGGAGGGAGCCATCTGCATCCAGAAAGAGGACTATGGGAACCAAATCTGGATAGCAACATAATATTTCTATCTTTTTATTTGCTTGCTTTTTTTTCCCTCATTTTTTTTTTCCTTTTTTGATCTGATTTTTCTTGTACATCATGATGAATGTGGAAATATAGTTAGAAGAATTGCACATGTTTAACATATTGGATTAGTTGCTTTCTAGGGGAGGGAAAAGGGAGGATGAAAAATTTGGCACATACAGTTTTGCAAGGTTAGATGTTGAAAACTATCTTCGCATATATTTTGAAAATAAAAAGCTATTTATTAGAGGGGAAAAAAACACCAAAAGATGAGATGACTGGTGACCCCTCCAATCATAGGCTAATTGACATGTTTTTATACTGTATAAGGCACTAATAAGCTTGTATTACAAAATCTATCTATAAAAACTTATGGATCAAAAAGGTTGTTCCAAACAATTGTCAATTTATTATTTAACAAATTGCTTGAAAACACAGTATTGTCTTCTGTTGATTATCACAAAGTCTTTTTCACAAGGTACTGTTCCATACTCATACTTATTCATATGCTATAAATATATGAAACAGATCTAAAGTTTTGATATTCACATGGAGAATTGTTTACTATTTAATGCCTCCTACCAACTCAAAAATGTTAAGAGTATTTAATATAAAGCATAGCATCTTCAAGGAAGTAAGTTTAATTTAACTCCCTTATTAGTTTTCCAAGTCCTACACCCTCATTTTTACTTCCAAGTCAGAGAGGGAGTAGTACCAAAACATCCTATTAGACATTTGGTGTGCATGGATTATTACATATATAAAGTAAAATGAGTCACGTAAAAGCCTCCTAAACAGCTATTTTGTAACATGGAAATTTTCTCCAATAGTATCTGAATGTCCTTTAGATTTAGTAGGTATAAAATTCTTTCATGTGTGTCAAGAAGAAATAGATAATGCAAGCTTTGAACTTGAATCTTAAAGTCAAACAAAACATAAAGAAGATACATAAATTGGTCATCTTCAGGCAAGATGCGAAAAATGAGGCCAAGGTATCTTAATGGAATGACTGGTACTCTTATATCAGTGGAAAAAGTAAGTTTAGAATAATTAACCCCCTACCTGATGTCAGTTTATCAGTTAGTTTTATGATAGTAAAATTGGCCCCATTGGATCTAGATTAGGGTTAATTGTGACTTCAAAGGAAGTTGCAATTCTAAATAAAGGAGGAGATCTAATGGAGTAAGGAACATTGTAGAATTGCTTTGTGGCCCTGCAGGTAATATATAGGGATTCATTCAGTTTAGATAGCAATAACTTAGGTAGGATAGTATTTATTAAGTTTTTTCTTTAAAAAAAAAAAAATGGGGATCCATCCCTGCTACTTGCTTTGTGTGGCAAATTTAGGCAGCCACAAGATTAAGAACAAGCTATAGCTGACCTGATAGGATTGTGTAAATAGCTAGGAAAATATCACACAGAGGTATGTGATTATATTGGGCAATAAGACTTTGTCATGGGTCTAATATGAAGACAATTGGGGCTTAGGAAGACTTTTCTGATGAAGGGGCAACATGGCCTAGTCATAAGCACTGAGTATTTCTCTAGCTATTTAAAATTGTTTTTTTGTTTTGTTTTGTTCTTTTTTTCAGTAGCATTTTGTAATTTAATTTATGCAATTGTAGTCAATAGAAAGTTAAGCACACTGGATCTAGAGATCTGTTGACTACTTTTAAAATTCTTGATTAATTCTAATTTAATTAATTTTTAAATTCTAACTTAATTTTAATTCCAGAATGTTTAATCCTTTCCCCTATTATTTCCTATTTATCCTGTTTATAGCTAGTCTGTACACATTTACTTCTCCTTTGACTTCTCATTGATTGTGAACTCAAGGGCAGAAATTTTATCTTTAGCCTTTCTTTGTGAAACACAGTACATGTTGTTGTTCATTCATTCAGTCTTGTCCAATTCTTTGTGACCTTGTGGACCATACTGTCCATAGAGTTTTCTTGGCAAAGATGAGTATTTCTCCAATTATTTTGATCTGACTTTTTTTTTTTTTTGAAAAGTATTTTATAGTTGTGTTCATATAGGTCCTGGGTTTGTTTTGGCAGGTACTCCCAGTATTTTGTATTGTCTACAGTTATTTTAAATGAAATTTCTCTTTCATTCTCTTGCTGCCCAACTTTGCTGGTAATATTTTAAAATGCTAATTTATGTGACTTTATTTTGTATCTGCAACTTTGCTAAAATTGTTAATAATTCCACATAGTTTTTTAGTTGATCTGTAAGATTTTCTAAGTTTCTCATATCATCTGCAGAGAAATGATAGTTTTATTTCCTTGTTGCCTGTTCTCTTTTCATTTCTTTATCTTCTCTTATTGGTATAACTAATATTTGTAGTACAATATTAAACAATAGAAGGGATAATGGACATCTTTACTTCACCCCTGATTGTATTGGGAATGTTTCTAGTTTATCCCTATAAGGCTTGCTGATGGTTTTAGATAACTATTATTTATTGTAAGGTGAGCTCCATTGCTCTCTAGCATTTTTAATAGGAATGGGTATTGTATTTTTTCAAAGACTTTATTGCATGAATTGAGATCATCATATGATTTCTGATATCATTCCTAATATTTTTCCTGATATTAAACCAGCCCTGTATTCTGGTTATAAATTTCATCTGGCCTCATTATATGATCCTCTTGGTATATTGTTTTAATCTTTTATCTAGTGTTTTATTTAAAATTTTTCATTAATATTCTTTAGGGAAATTGATCCATAATTTTCTTTCACTGTTTTGGCTCTCCCTGATTTTAGATATCAGCATCATATTTGTATCATGAAAGGAATTTGGTATGATTCCTTTGGATATTTTTTCCAAATAGTTTATATAGTATTCAGATTAATTGTTCTTTAAATGTTTGGTAGAAATCATTTGTGAATGTACCTGGGCCTGGAAATTTTTCATAGGAAGTTCACTGATGGCCTGTTCAATTTCTTTTACTGATACTGGGTTATTTTAGTACCTAATTTCCTCTGTTAATCTCAGTGGTTTATATTTTTGTAGATATTCATCCATTTCATTTATATTCCAAAATAGCTCTTAACAGTTGTCTTAATTTCCTCTTTATTGGTCTTGAATTCATTCTTTTCACTTTTGATATTGTTAATTTGTTTTTCTTCTTTCCCTTTTAAAATCAAATTTAATAATGACTTATCTATTTTGTTGGTTTTTCCATAAAAGCAACTTCTAGATTTATTTATTTATTAGTTAAGTGACTTTCCTTACATTCAGTTTGATTAATTTCTCCTTTGATTTTCAGGATTTCCAATTTGGTGTTTAATTGGGGATTTTTAATTTGTTCTTTTTCAAGGGGTTGTTTTTTGTTTGTTTGTTTTTTGTAGTTATACATCCAGCTTATATATCTGTTTTTCCTCTGTTTTATTGATGTAAGCAATTAGAAATATAAATCTCCCTCTAAATAGTGCTTTGACAACATCCCAAAAATTTTAGGTATGTGTCATTATTGTCATTTTCTTTAATGAAATTATCAATTGTTTCTCTGATTTGTTGTTTGAACCATTTTTAAAAGATTAAATTTTTTTCCAATTAATTTTTAATCTCTTTCCATTGTCCATTGTTGAATGTAACTTTTATTGCATTATGATCTGAAAAGGATGCATGTATTATTTTTGCTTTTCTGAATTTGGTTTTGAGATTTTTAATGTCCTAATCCATAGTTTTTATTTAATTGCCATATACTGCTAAGAAGGAAAAAGGTATATTCCTTTCTCTTCCTAACAGTTTTCTCTAGAGATCTGTCATATCTAACTTTTTCAGAATTTTATTCATCTCCTTAATGTCTTTCTTCATTTATCTAGTTCTGAGAGGGGAAAGTTGAGGTCCTTGTACTAGTATATAGTTTTAATATCTATTTCCTCCTGTATTTCATTCAACTTCTTCAGAAATTCAAATGCTATATCATTTGGCATATATATACATACATATATATATATATGTAAAATATTAATTTAACTTCATCAACTATGTTACTTTTCAGCAAAATAGTTTCCTTTCTTATTTCTTAATTAGATCTCTTTTTGTTCCTGCTTTGAGATCATGATTGCTACCCTTGCTTTCTTTACTTCAGCTGGAGCATAATAAATTCTGCTCTAGCCCTTTACATTTATGTTGTGCATAGTTCTCTGCTTTAAGTATGTTTCTTGTAAACAACATATTTTAGGAATCTTCTTTTTAATCCATTCTGCTATCCCCTTCCATTTAATGGGTGAATCCATTCAATTCACATTTATAGTTATAATAATCAACTATTATTTCCCTCCATATGCTGCTTTTTTCCTTCTTTATATCTCCTTCTTACCTGCTACCCTTTTTCTCTTCACAAGTATTTTACTTCTAATTACTACCTTCTGGAATATACCCTCCCTTTTATCAGTTCCCCTTCCCTCTTCTGTTATCCTGTTACTTTCCTTTTTTATCCAACTGAGTGTGTTATTTTCTTTTTCAACCAGGTTTTTTTTTTTTTTGGTTTTTTTTTTTTTGGTTTTGTTTTTTTTTTTTGTGGGATTCCTCTATACTTTATATTGAGGGTATAAAGACAGATTTTGAGGAAACTCATGCTAATAGTCTCAACTTGGAAAATTTACCCTAACCAGACCATCTTTTATCTGTCATTCTCTTCAGCAGTATCTAACTTTCCAAAGAAACAGCCCCCTTTCAGTTATTAGTTTGACTGACTGATTTTCTTCAAAGTAGAGGATCTTAAAAAAAAACAAAAAACATCCAGTCAATGAAATGTTCTTTTGGTTTATTTTGATTTTTCATATTGATTCAGCCTTTGCCAGAAAATCCAATACTTACTACAAGAAATAAGAAAGAGATTCACAAACCAATACAGATATATGAAATTACTTTGGAATTAAGATGATAAAATGAAAAACAGGTTTGCATATAATATAAATTTGAAGCATTCTATTCAATACCTCTTTTATTTATGGAAATATTTTTGTAAGATGATATTTGTCAATTCAGAATAATAAAAAAAAAGGGGAATAAAAGCCCTGAAAAGACCCTTAGTCATGGTAATTCAGCATTATTACAGGTAATAGTCAAGGTTTTCTGCCAAAAATAACATTAGACATTACAAAAAAAATTGTGGACATTTATTAAGAGCATCTGCCTTTATGAAACGTAATAATGTTCCTGTAGAGTTTGCAAAAGTCTTTAATCTTCTTATAAGAAACATCTAAATGTATTTCTTTCTTTTTTTTTTTTTTTTAATTTAATAGCCTTTTATTTACAGGTTATATTCATGGGTAACTTTATAGCATTAACAATTGCCAAACCTCTTGTTCCAATTTTTCACCTCTTACCCCCCACCCCTTCCCCCAGATGGCAGGATGACCAGTAGATGTTAAATATATTAAAATATAAATTAGATACACAATAAGTATACATGACCAAACCGTTATTTTGCTGTACAAAAAGAATCAGACTTTGAAATATTGTACAATTAGCTTGTGAAGGAAATCAAAAATGCAGGTGGGCATAAATATAGGGATTAGAAATTCAATGTAATGGTTTTTAGTCATCTCCCAGAGTTCTTTCTCTGGGGGTAGCTGGTTCAGTTCATTACTGCTCCATTGGAAATGATTTGGTTGATCTCATTGCTGAGGATGGCCAGGTCCATCAGAACTGGTCATCATGTAGTATTGTTGTTGAAGTATATAATGATCTCCTGGTCCTGCTCATTTCACTCAGCATCAGTTCGTGTAAGTCTCTCCAGGCCTTTCTGAAATCCTCCTGTTGGTCATTTCTTACAGAACAATAATATTCATATACCACAATTTATTCAGCCATTCTTCAACTGATGGGCATCCACTCAGTTTCCAGTTTCTAGCCACTACAAAGAGGGCTGCCACAAACATTCGTGCACATACAGGTCCCTTTCCCTTCTTTATGATCTCTTTGGGATATAAGCCCAATAGTAACACTGCTGGATCAAAGGGTATGCACAGTCTGATAACTTTTTGAGCATAGTTCCAAACTACTCTCCAGAATGGTTGGATTCGTTCACAACTCCACCAACAAAACATCAATGTCCCAGTTTTCCCGCATCCCCTCCAACAATCATCATTATTTTTTCCTGTCATCTTAGCCAATCTGACAGGTGTTTCAACCAGTTTTGATGAGAATAAGGTTTAAGCTTTCCCCATTCCACCCTCCATTTTCCCATCCATTATAATAGCTCTTTTGTGCCTCTTTTATGTAGGATAATATCCCCCATTCAGTCTCTGCCCTCTTTCCTCTAGTGCAGTTTTCTTTCTTAGCCCTTTAAAAAAATTTTTTTAAAGTATCATCCCCTCAAAGTTACCTTATATATCATACCCTCTGACTATGTATACTCCTTCTAATTATTCTTATAGAGTAGAATTCTAAAGAGTTACAAATATTTTCTTGCCATATAGAAATATAAACAGTTTAACCTTGAATGTCTTGTTTTCTCTTGTTTCTTTTTTTACCTTTTTATGTCTACCTTGCATCTTATATTTGAAGTCAGATTTTTAATTCAGGTCTGCTCTTTTGATTAGGAATGCTTGAAAGTATTCTATTTCATTAAATGTCTGTTTTTTTGTCCCTGAAAAAATTCTTGGTAATTTTTGGTTATAATACCAACTCCTATGCCTTCTCTTATATCATATTCCAAGTTTTGTGGAAGCTGCCAAATCCTGTATAATCTTGACTGTAGCTCTGTAATATTTGAATTGTTTCTTTTTGACTGCTTGCAGTATTTTCTCCTTGATCTGTGGGTTCTAGAGTTTGACTATGATATTCCTAGGAGTTTTCATTTTGAGATCTTTTTCAGCTAATGGATCAGTAAATTATTTCACTTCCTATTTTGCCCTTTGGTTCTCATATATCAGGACAGTTTTCTTTAATAATTTCTTGAAAGATGTCTAAGCTTTTTTAAAAAAAAATTTTGTTTAATTTACTTGAATCATGACTTTCAGGGAGTCCATAATTTTTACATGGTTTTTCTTGGATCTATTTTCTAGGTCAGTTGTTCTTCCAATGAGAACTTTCACATTTTCTTCAACTTTTTTTTTTTTTTTTTTTTTTTTTTTTTTACTATTTTGTAGATTTTATTTTATCTTGATGTCTAATAACCATTAATTTCCACTTGCTCAATTTTTTTTGGGGGGGGAGATGAGGCATTTGGGATTAAGTGACTTGCCTAGGGTCACACAGCTAGGAAGTATTAAGTGTCTGAGGCTGGATTTGGATTCGGGTCTTCCTGATGTCAGGGTTGGTGCTATATGCGCTGTGCCATCTAGCTGCCCCTTCAATTCTAATTTTTAAGGAATTGTTTTCTTCAATAAGCTTTTCCATTTTCATTTGTCTAATTCTATTTTTTAGGGAATTATTTTTGTGTATTTTCCCCCATACTCTTGATTCTTTTTTTTTTTTTTCATGATTCTCTTGCATTACTCATTTCTTTCCCCAATTTTTCTTCCGTTTCTATAATTTACTTTTAAAAAATACTTTTCAAGATCTTCCAGAAATTCTTTTTTGGCCTGAGACCAAATTACCTTTTAATTTTCTCAAACCTATTGAGAAGACAAGAAAAACAATCTATTATAAACATTATGTGTGTGTATGTGTGTGTCAAGACAAATTCTGCATTAGCTATGTCCAAAAATGAAAGAAGGAAGGATGGGGAAGGAAGAAGGAAAGGGAAGGGAAAGGAAAAGGGAAAGAAAAGAAAAAAAAAAGGAAAGGAAAGAGGAAGGACTCTCTTTTACTCTGCATCTGGAGGTTGATGGTATATGTCATAATGAGTTCTTTGGAATTGTGTTTGTTTTTTTGTTGATCAGTATTTCTGAGTGTTTCAGAGTTTATCTTTACGATGTTGTTATTGTATAACTTGTGCTGTTCATTACATTGTATCAGGTCTTATAAGTCTTCCCAGGTTTTTCTCAAAACACCCCCCTTTATAATTTTTTATAGTACAATAGTATTCCATCATAATCATATACTACAACTTTTTCAGTCATTCCCCAATTAATAGACATTCCCTATTTCCAGGTTTTTTTTTTTTTTTTTTTTTTTTTGTCAACATAAAATAAAATCCTGCTGTAAATATTTCTTTACATAATGGGTCTTTTTCTTTGTTCTCATTGGGATATAGACTTAGTAACAATACTGCTGGGTCAAATAATATGTGCAATAGTATAGCACTTTCAACATAGTTCCAAAATATAATCCATAATAGTTGGATGAAATCATTTTCACTTACAGTGCATTAGAATACCTATTTTTCTCCTATCTCCTCCCAAATTTATCATTTTCCTTTTCTGTCTTCTTAGCCACTCTGATGGGTGTGACATAATACCTCATAATTGTTTTGATTTGTATTTCTCTTATTTGCGATTCAGAATATTTTTCCCCTCATACAACTTGATTGCTTGGATTTCTTCCTTTGAAAAGCATCTGTTCTTAATCTTTGACCATTTATCAATTGGGAAGGAGCCCTTCTTCTTATAATTTTGACTTAATATATATTTTATCGGAGAAACTTGCTGCAAAGATTTGCTTCTATTTCCCAATCTTCACTTTCCTTTTAATTTTAGCTGCATTGGTTTCATTAGTGAGAAAAAAAAAACAAAACAACTTTTTATTTAACCAAAATTGGTAATTTTGTGCCCATACTCTCTTTGATTTAGAGATTTCACTACACTCCAAGGAGGTCACTGACTGAAACCATCAAAATAGTGATAGTAGCTTTTTTTTTTTTTTTTTTTTTTTTTTTGGTGATAGTAAAGAACCAGGAAAAAAATGTAGATACTCATCTCTTAGTGAATGGCTAAACAGATTATAGTACATGAATGTAGTACACTGTTAAAAAAAAAAAAAAGTGATATATATATATATATCAAATGTAGAGAAACAGAGAACTGATCCATTGTAAAGGAACAGCCAAAAAACAATATATAGAGTGGCTAAAACAATGTATAGAATTGCCACAAAATAATAATAATTCAATTTTGTAAAATTATAGAGATACAAGAAAACATCTTCCCCACTGCTTTTTTGAGGACAGAATTAAGGGATACATATGATTGGAGAATGTAGGTAATATAAAAACAAAATATATTAGTCTGCTTTAATCTGTTTTAAGATGCTTACTGTTAACATTGGTGTATGCTGGGGGAGGAGGAATAATGTTCTGGCTCAGATTTAAATTAAATAGGGATAAAATAAAAACATGAAAAGCCATAAGTAAGATAATCTCTGACAATGTGAAATACATCTTCATCTATATATGGAAATGTTTATATTTTATAATCTTGAGAAACATGCAAAATTTTAAGTAAAAAAAATTGGTTATTTATCATCATTCTTTTGTCTCATACTTTGAAACTCAAATGAATAGTTTAAGGTTTTATTTATTGGATTAGATATTTAATATAGAAAACAGAAGACCTGTTCTAATTTAAAAGCAAAAAGGATATATTTTTACTATTCATTTGTGTATGTGTGAAAACTTCTTTAATGATTTTCCTTTGCTTTGCAGCTACTTCGAGAACTTAAGCATCCAAATGTCATCTCTCTTCAAAAGGTGTTTTTGTCTCATGCTGATAGGAAAGTGTGGCTTCTGTTTGACTATGCTGAGCATGATCTCTGGGTAAGGCATATTACATTTATATTGATTTGGCAATAGATTTTACTTAATAACTGTAAGGGAGTTGCAAATCATATATAGGCATTGATGTCCATTCATTAAATCTAAATAAATAGAGTATGGATGTGCATATTCTCTTTCATAGTGTTTTTGCTTTGCATAGTTCCTCTGTGTCACTATCTTTGTCTTTTGTATAAAGAGAACTAGAATAGCATATTTTAGAAAAAGGATTCAAATATGTTTCCAATTGTGCATATATAAATTATTTTATGGATATTCATTATCCTATATGCTTATGATAAAATTGTGTTCTAGAATAAACAGACACACACATAAACACTTATTTTGAGAGTTAGATTAGGAGGGGAAAAATTTCATACCTTGTCCAGTGCTGCTGTATAAGCAAGCAACTCAGGTGGATTTGGACTCTAATTTGGGCAGAGGAAGTATAAAACAAAATAATAGGTGACAATGCCAGATTCCTCTTTCAATCCTGGCCTCCTAATACAAAAGGCAGAGTGGGAAAAACTAGTCAAAGTGATTTTTTTAATCCAATTTGGAGAAAAAGAAAGGTTATATTAGGGTCATTTCATAAAAACTTTAAAATCTTGTTCATATGATCATGCCTCGGTTGACTATGTAATTTAGTTATTAATTATACATAAATGAAATTCACTTTCCTTATGTAATTATATCATTCATCAAAAAATGTTATCTAACATATTTTCTGGAATTATGATGCATATATTTTGCATGGAAAAATCCTTGTAGAAAGTTCTATTTTGCAAAATGAGATCTCTTTGAAAATATATAGATAGATATACAACTTTCTGATCAATGAACAATATTAGAAGTTTACGTCTGTAAATGCATGCCTTTTTATATTGTTTTTACAAGTTTTATTTTTGTCTTAGAGCTAATATTCTTCATATTTCAGATTTGTTTTAAGAGACATACTAGCATTTTCAGTTGAACAAATGCAGTAAATGTCAATAATGTAAAATGAAAATAAAAAGTGAGAATTCTGGATGTACGAAGAATAGAAAAGGAGTAGTCCTTCAAACAATTATAGTACAACCGAAGTTTTTGAATTAATTTAACTAGCTCACAAAACCAACTTTGAATCATTTAACATCTAAGAAATAGTTGACTTCTTAACTAAGCAGCCGAAGAACTTTTTCAAGTAGCATTTAGACGATGATAAAATTTAAGAGAACCCCCCCCCCAAATCCTTTGTCCAATCAGCCATGGCTAGTATAGCAGTTAGAGAAGCCTTAAGTGGCTTACATAAAGGAAACATTAATAGTATATCCACATTTTTATAATTCTAATTTCATGATTCATTACTTTGATATTAGCTCCCTAATTTATCAATAAATTTGTGAGTCAAAGATATATATGAGATCAAAAACAATTGATATGTCTGGAATAAGTGAATAATATATTTCTGTGGACCATATAAAGAAAGGGGATAACTTTTCCATAATTCATCTTTGATTTAGCTTTCTTTATTTAGCTCAGGCAGTTGAGGTTAAGTAATTTGCCCAGGGTCACACAGCTAGGAAGTGTCGAGTATCTGAGGCCAAATTTAAACTCAGGTCCTCCTGACTTCAGGGCTGGTGCTCTATCCACTATGCCATCTAGCTGCCCCGATTTAGTTTTATTTTTGTTACTACTTTTACAAACTTTTGTGCTTATTATGTAGTTATATGTCTACATATTCTAGATATCCTAGAAAAATAAATTTATTTTGTAGATATTAAGAAAAAGCTAGAAGGATTCATTTGATTCCTTTCTGCCTGAATACTTCTTTCATTCTGTTTGTTTTTTTTCATTCTGTCATCTTTAAAAACAAACAAAAAAATCCAAATTTTATAAAGTTTATTAAAGCTAAATAGCATAGTTATAGAATGAATTAAGAAGTATTTGTGTGAGTGTGAGTGTGTGTGTGTGTGTATGTGTTTGAAATTTCAAACCCAGCTCCATGGCATTATTGTTCATTAGAGTAAATAACAAAGCATTCTAGCTTAATGAGGTTTAATATACTTTTTGCATTATTATATGCTTTGGAGAATGAGAGAGGGGGAGGAATCCCAGATTAGGTTGGTAAATTTCAAGCTCTCCCAATTTCTCCCACAAATAGAACAGATTTGTGGCTCAAGGCAAACAAAGACATAGACTTGTGAAAAATCAAGATGACTTGGGGAAGTTGGGTAGAACAGGGATTTTCCTGTTAACAACCCAAGAAGATCTGAAGAAAGACATAGGTTTGGGATTAACTCATATGAAGTGCAAACATCTCCAGGATAACTCCACAGAAACATCAAATGGGAAGTCCTGGAATGAGCTGCTGTATGTGTCTGGAGCCTCAGCAGGGAATACAGAGATGAATTTGGGAGCTGTTTGTGGAAACCAGGTCTGAGGCCAGGAAGACTGAGGGGGACTCCACTGACTATAATGCCAGACTCAGATGCATATGCATGTACACATTCTGCTTCATGTGGCCGTGGGCGAGAAGGAACCAGCATCTGATTTGTGCAGAAGCAGTGGGGCTGGGATGTTGCTGGCTGCTGCTACTTGAAGGAGGGTGGAGTTCTTGGTTTAGAGTGCCTGGGTCAGAGTGAAGTGCTGAAGAGAAGCCAGAGACACTATTTCCCTACCTGAGGATTAGAGGTGAAATTAGAGGTACACTAATACCTCTTATTTAAAAAAAAAAAAAAAAATGAACCACAAAAATCCCACCATAGAAACATGGAAGACTGGGGTCCCAGGGTTCATCTTCAGAGGAGATACTGAAGTGAAAACAGTTTATACTCCAAAGAGTAATGTGAAATAGCTCCCTACCCAGAGAGAATTTATAGAAGAACTTAAAAATCAAATGAGTGACACTGAGGAAAAACTAAAAATAGTAGTAAAATAACAATAAAAATAATCATCCAAGAAAAACAAAAAGATTATGAAAAAAATGTTAATCACCTAGAAAAGGAGATACAGAGTTTCAAAGATGAAAATAACTCTTCAAAAATTAGAATAGACAAGAGAAAGCCAGTGAAGCTATGAGGGACCAAGAAATAACAAAACAGATTATAAAGAATGAAAAAAATAGAACAGAATGTGAAATATCTTATAAGAAAAACAATAGATTTAGAGAACAGATCAAGAAAAGAAAATAGAAGAATAATTGGACTGCCAAAAAGTTGTGACCAAGAAGAAGGATCATGACACAATAGAAATAATCCAAGAAGATTAACCTGGAATGATAGAACATTAGGGGAAAGTACAGATAGAAAAAATCCACTGATCATCACCTCAAGGAGATTCTTTGTAGAAAATACATAGGAACAAAAGAGAAAAATTTCTTTCTTTCTTTTTTTTTTTTTTTTTAAATTTTTAATAGCCTTTTATTTACAGGTTATATGTATGGGTAACTTTATAGCATTGACAATTGTCAAACCAAAGAGAAAAATTTCTAAGAAACAAGAAGAAAACAGTTCAAATATGCTGGAGCCACCATTAGAATTGTATAGGATTTATCAGCAGCTATGGAAAAAGACCACAGTTCTGAACTCATATCTACAGACAATCAAAAGAACTAGGCCTGTGGCCAAAAATATCCAGCAAAATTATCTATAATGTTGAATGAGAAAAAATGGTCATTCAGTGAACTTGCAGATTTTCAGAACTTTCTATTAATCAAACCAGAACTTAATAGAAAAATTTACATATAAGAGCTATCAAAAATCAGTTTCAAAGTACTTAACATGGACAAAATGTTTATTTATTTATTTTTAATTGGAAATTTATGTTGGAAAAACCATATTTAAGATTGACATCAACAATACAGTAGCTCAAGAGAAAGATTGGGGTAGAGTCAAGATAAAATAGTAATTTTTTCATACAAATGAGATGCAGAAGAATAGATACAGAGATATTAGAAGAGGGATGAGGGCTCATAGTTCTGAAAAACTTGCATTGGGAATGGCTTCAATAGGCTATACTACATGTATACTACGAAGGATATAGCACTTTCCAAAATCTGTAAAGAAATAAGAAGGGAGAAATGAGTGTACAGGGCAGCAAAGGGTGAGGGAAGAAGACAAGAGAGGGATCCTTGGGCAGGGGAAAGTTAAGTAATAGCAGGGCAAATTAGGAGCAGAATTAAAGCAAAAAGTTAGCAAGAATAGGAAAGATATGTGAGTATATATGTGTATGTATATATCTACAAATGTATATATAAATGTATCCTTTCTTAATTATAGCCTTCTTGGAGGTGGGGAGTGGGGAATGAAAGGGGAAAAAAAGAATAAAGTAAAAAAGGTATGCAATGGAGAACAAAAAAGAAGTAAAGAAAAGATGCATACACATGAATATAATTTCTTCTACTAACTTTTATATATCTCTACATATACTTTCTTGAACTGGTATTTGTTGTTATATATTTTGAATCCTCCCTGATGTTCTCCTGGGCACATGACAATGCTTCATTTTGTTTTGTATTTCCTTTTTGTTTGTTTGTTTTTTTTTTTTTTTCTTATTCTGTTTCTTTAAATAAAATAAATTTGGGGGAAGAAAAAGAAAATGAGGAAAATGGAATAATATGTTGTCATATAAGCTAATCACATCACTTAGATATTCTTACCTTTTCCATTTTCCTTATTAATAAAATCATACTTTATACAAATAGTTAGACCTTTTATGACCAAATTGCTTCTTCTGGTAGACATGTCTTTTCACTATTCCTTATTTCATTCTCATGGTCCCAATAAATTTTCAGTACCTGATTGAGAAGAGTAAGATGCCAGGATTTTAATTTTTTATAGCACATTTCTTTCTCATGTTCTTTTTTTCCCCCTACCAGCTATAAGAGCCTATTCAATCTAACTCCCATATATATGCCTGATGTAGATTTTTCTAAAGACAAAGCAGCAGTAAACTACTAAGAGAGCTTAGAATTTTGAGCTTAATTTAATTCACTGGTACTTATTATTTTCAAGGCATTCAGCTAGAAGGTTGTGAAAATGATATAATCCTTGGCACATTTTAGTAAGAAAAGATATATTTAAATAATTCTAAATGGAAGTTAGAATATGACCAACATATAGAAGTGGTCAGTAAAAGAGAAAGGAAAGATTAGGAAAAGGGAAGATTCATTTTTCCTTTAGGAAGAAGTTTCAAATTGAGGCAGTCACTATAGAATGAATACTGAGTCAAGCTTAGATATTTTTGCCTAATAATTGAGACCTTACAAATTCTGGTAACATTCTACTTTTGTCCATCTGTGTTCCATCCAAATTGGACTTCTCTCTGAACCTTCAGCATGCCTGCTTTTTCAGTCTTTTCTCCCTAACTCAACCCCACCTCAATCCACTGAACTCTTTGCCATTTTTGAGAATTAGCTCATATGTTATTTCTTTGTGAGCAGTTTATTCTGCACCTCTTTCATGCTTTTGTGGAATATTTCGTGTTGTAATTACAAGTATTTGTGTCATTCTCATTTTAAACTTTAAATTCCAAACTTGTATGTTCTCAACTTAGTGATTCTTCTTTTTCTTTGAATAATGTCAATTTTAATCAGTTAGCTTGCATGATCATTTCTACCATCTTTTATTGTATATCTTTCTTTATTATGTATGTTGTTTTTGTTGCCTTAAGTATATAAGCCTTTCCAATTCTAAAATTTAAGTTATTGACTTCTACTTGTCTGAGGCATATCGATTCATTTCTGTTCAGTTTGTATATCAAGCTTCTTTTCAAGCACCTAATAAATATCAAGCAGTCCCTGTCTATCTTCCACTAGTTCATTGTCTTCTGGTGATAGGAAGAGAAGACAACAGCATTATTTATCTACTGTCCATATTTTTATGTTAACTTTTTAAATAATAGTTTTTAAAATAAGATTTGACTAGTATTTGACAAATCGAAAGACCCCAGCTTTTCGGATAAGAATTCACTATTTGACAAAAACTGCTGGGAAAACTGGAAACTAGTATGGCAGAAACTAGTCATTGACCTACACATAATACCGTATACCAAGATAAGATCAAAATGGATTCATGATCTAGACATAAAAAATGATATTATAAATAAATTAGAAGAACATAGGATAGTTTATCTCAAATCTGTGGAGAAGGAAGGAATTTGTGAACAAAGAAGAACTAGAGAACATTATTAATATCATAAAATAGATAATTTTGATCATATTAAGTTTAAAAGTTTTTGTACAAACAAAAGTAATGAGGACAAGAAAAGGGAAACAATAAACTAAAAAATATTTTTGCACTCAAAGGTTCTGATAAAGGCCTCATTTCTAAAATATATAGAGAATTGACTCAAATTTATAAGAATTCAAGCCATTCTCCAGTTGATAAATGGTCAAAGGATATGAAGAGACAATTTTCAGATGAAGAAATTCAAACTATTTGTAGTCATATGAAAAGATGCTCCAAATCACTATTGATCAGAGAAATGCAAATCAAGACAACTCTGAGATACCACTACACACCTGTCAGATTGGTTAGAATGACAGGGAAAGATAATACGGAATGTTGGAGGGGATGTGGGAAAACTGGAACATTGATAAATTGTTGGTGGAATTGTGAATACATCCAGCTATTCTGGAGAGTGATTTGGAACTGTGCTCAAAAAGTTATCAAACTGTGCATACCCTGTGACCCAGCAGTGTTTCTACTGGGCTTATACCCCAAAGAGATCATAAAGAAGGGAAAGGGATCTGT
This sequence comes from Sarcophilus harrisii, assembly GCF_902635505.1. Lineage (NCBI taxonomy): Eukaryota > Metazoa > Chordata > Mammalia > Dasyuromorphia > Dasyuridae > Sarcophilus > Sarcophilus harrisii. Next base: position 439,379,503 of record NC_045428.1, on the reverse strand, counting down.
ATGTGCAAGAATGTTTGTGGCAGCCCTCTTTGTAGTGGCCAGAAACTGGAAACTGAGTGGATGCCCATCAGTTGGAGAATGGCTGAATAAATTGTGGTATATGAATATTATGGAATATTATTGTTCTATAAGAAATGACCAGAAGGATGATTTCAGAGAGACCTGGCGAGATTTACATGAATTGATGCTGAGTGAAATGAGCAGAACCAGGAGATCATTATATACTTCAACAACAAGACTATATGATGATCAATTCTGATGGACTTGGCTCTCTTCAACAATGAGATGATTCAGACCAGTTCCAATTGTTCAGTGATAAAGATTGCCAGCTATATTCAGAGAGAGAACTGTGGGAACTAAATGTGGCCCACAACGTAGCATTCTCACTCTTTTTGTTGTTGTTTACTTGAATTGTGTTTTCTTTCCCAGTTTCTTTTTCCCCCTTCTTCATCCAATTTTTCTAGTGTAGCAAGATAACTGTATAAATATGTATACATATATTGGATTTAACATTTTAACATATTTAGTATGTATTGGACTGCCTGGCATCTGGGGTGGGGGTGGGAGGAAGGAGAGGATAATTTGGAACAGAAAGCTTTGAAATGGTCAGTGTTGAAAAATTGCCCATGTATATGTTTTGTAAATGAAAAGCTTTAATTAAAAAAAAAAAAAAAAAAAGATTTTATTGTGAAATTGAATTTTTAGTAGGACCCAAGAAGAATATGACACTCTTCAAAATTCCCATCAGGTGTAGAAAAAAAAACAACCTTTTTGTTTTTCCTTGAATTATTAACCCAACTCTTCAACTGTTTTCTGTAAATTTATTTGTGAGCATAGTCATTATTGCTGATCATTTGTTGCTCGTATTTACTTGTTTGTTACAAAAATAGAAGAGTCTTTCCTGGCTTAAATTATCTTCAATGTTACCAATGTGTTATACATATATAGTACTATTATAATAGCCAAAAATAATTGTAGTTTATCAGAGTACCTTGTAAATTTTATTTGTAAAATTTTTCTGGCATTTCATTAGACAAATCAGAATGGAATGTTCTCTAAAAAATGATTATATATTAGTCATATTTTTAAATGAAATCACAAAATCTACAATTCCTCTAAATTTCCATTTATTTTCTGACCATCATTTATATTGTTTTATTGTGTATAGGAAACTATTTGGACCCTTAACACAGTTGTTTGGAAATTTTGAAGTTATTTGAATTATTTAGAAGAATATGGGATGATATTGGCAGATATCATGAGGAATCGGAAGGTTTTCTGTCAGTAAATTGTTACACATCAAAGTTCTTTTTTTTCCTTTTTCTGAATCTATTGATATTTTTTTCTTTCTTTTAGCACATAATCAAGTTTCACAGAGCTTCTAAAGCAAACAAGAAGCCAGTTCAGTTACCTCGGGGAATGGTCAAGTCACTATTATATCAGATCCTAGATGGTATTCACTACCTGCATGCTAACTGGGTGTTGCACAGGGATTTGGTAAGTTGATCTTCAGTGGAGTTTGAACCTGGTAAGGAGCACATTTATAGGTTGCTTTTACTAGTTTAGTTGCCTTTAGAGCTTAAAAACTTTCATGAGCTAAGACTCTAGGCTAGCTAACTTTTAGGGATAAAGAATGTGTAGGAACTTAAAAAAACATTGTCCAAATTTATATAGAGCTTCCTACTCTTTGATTGATGCACACACACACACACACACATACACACACACACACACACATACATATGCGTGCGCGGGCATGCACATGCATATGTGTTTCTTCTTAAGTCCAGAAATAAAGCATTGGTTTGTTTTAGTTAGGTCAGTCAAATAACATTTATTAAATGCCTGTTATATACCAGTAACACTGGAAAGTAAATAGATTTATGAATAATTTTACACAAATCTGGAAAACAACTGTGATATAATAAAAAATAGAAAAAGAGTATACCATTTTGGGGGCAGCTAGTTAATGTAGTGGATAGAGCACCAGCCCCGAAGTCAGGAGGACCTGAGTTCAAATGTGGCCTCAGACACTTAACACTTCTTTGCTATGTGACCCTGAGCAAGTCACTTAGCTCCAATTGCCTCAGGAAAAAAAAAGTAGCTCTTCATTTTGTTGTCCTACCAAGTTATATAGAAGTCTTTTGATTAGAAAACTTTCATTATTTGTAAAGAATTCTGTCTTTTTTTTTTTTTTTTTTTTTAGTGATTTTTCAAAATATCCTGATTTTCAAAAATAAGTATTTTTAAAAATTTGACAAATTGTCTTCTATAAGTTCTTTAAGTTTTTTTCTATAGGAATACTATATGTGTGTGTGTGTTGTATGTGTATGTGTATGTATATGTATATATATATCTCCACCTGTTATTTTCTGCCTACCATATTATTTCATCCTGAATCTTAGTAGAGTTAAATTATCTAAATCCAAGTTATCCTTTCTTATTGAACATTGTTCAGAATTATGTGGAGCTTTTTTATTCTTACTTTAAAAGCAAGTGAGGTTTTTAATAATTCATTTGTTTCAAACAATTCTGAGTATAGTACTGTAAATTATAATTGTGGTTTCCTAATCATAGATATTTTAGAGATGTGCTAGAAAAACCCATATAGAATCTGATTCCAAACTTCTCTATATTTACTGCATTAAGACTCTGGCCTTCAAATTAGCTATTTCAGTTTCTTATCTTATAGCTCTTTTATCTTGCTTCAATAATCCCCTTAAAGTATGTTTAATGATGGTTATTTTACCTCCTGTTCTTGTTCCCCAGCAAATGTATAAAATAGATTATGAAAAATGAAAGTGCTTTATCCTATATTTAAAGTATTTTTTTTTACAGATTAGAAAGATTTTGTGGTAGTAAAGAATTATACTGTACAATTTATTACAGATTTAAATTTTAAATTTATTTTAAAATGTAAAAGGTTGAAAGACAGTGAGTAATTAAGGAAGGAGTGATATATTAGAAGATATGATTAATTTTGTATTCCTGTTCATTTCTGTGACATCAAAAGAACAAAATATAAAAATATATACTGAAGACATGCTTTCTTGCCAACACTTCCAACCCCCACCCCACTGTCCAAATACATTTTAAACAAATGCAAAGGCATTATATTATATTTCATTTCATTGTGATCATTTTCATATTTAACTTTTTTTTTTCTATTTGTGTGTGTTTAGTTGTTTAACAAGTGTATACCATGGACCTAATTTTTCTCCTTGTTATTTTGATTAATGTATAAAAGTATACATAATCTTAAGTCTAAATGCTATTTGTCTACAGAGTGAATTCAGCACAGGTAGAATAATTCCATTTAAATTATGATAATAAAATCAATTTCTTATGTCAAAGCTATTCATTTTTTGGTAGGCATCTTCACTAATACGAAGTAGAAACACTATAGAATGTGTACTATCCCATTTCTCATTTATTTATCAACATATTTAATAGAGATTTTTCCTTTACTAGATATTATATACAGTTTGGCTAGTATTGCCTCTATCATATATTTCATTTGTTTCATATGAAATCCCATGTGTCTTACCTCGATTGTTGCTCTTATGTCCTCCTTGTCTGTCTTAGACATAAATACCTGGGGAAAATAGAGTAAAAAGTAATTGAAAACTAAAATAATCTCATCCTAAAGAATGAATGGGTGATACAGCAAATCATAGACACAATTAATAATTTCACCCAAGAGAATGACAATAATGAGATGACATACCAAAATGTAAGGGATGCAGCCAAAGCGGTAATAAGGAGAAATTTTATATCACTAGAGGCCTACTTGCTAAAATAGAGAAAGAGAAAATCAATGAATTAGGCTTGAAACTAAAAAAAGCTGGAAAACGAGCAAATTAAAAACCCCCAAACACTAAACTTGAAATTCTAAAAATAAAAGGAGAGATTAATAAAATTGAAAGTAAAAAATCTATTGAATTAATAAAACTAGGAGTTGGTTTTATGAAAAAACCAACAAAATAGATAAATCCTTGGTAAATTTGATTAGAAAAAGGAAAGAGGAAAATCAAATTGTGAGTCTTAGAAATGGAAAGGGAGAACTTTCCACTAATGAAGAGATTAGAGCAATAATTAGGAGTTACTTTGCCCAACTTTATGCCAATACATTTGATAACTTAAATGAAATGGATGAATACCTTCAAAAATATAGGTTGCCCAGATTAACAGAGGAAGAAGTAAATTGGGTAAATAGTTCCATTTTAGAAAAAGAAATAGAACAAGCTATTAACCAACTCCATAAGAAAAAATACCCAGGACCAGGTGTATTTATATATGAATTCTACCAAACATTTAAAGAATAATTAACTCCAATGCTATGCCAACTATTTGAAAAAATAGGGAATGAAGGAGTCCTACCAAATTCCTTTTATGACACAGACATGGTACTGATACCTAAACCAGGTAGGTTAAAAATAGAAAAAGAAAATTATAGACCAATCTCCCTAATGAACATTGATGCCAAAATCTTAAATAAAATATTAGCAAAAAGATTACAGAAAATCATCCCCAGGATAGTACACTATGACCAAGGATTTATACCAGGAATGCAAGACTGGTTCAATATTAGGAAAACTATTAACATAATTGATTATATCAATAACCAAATTAACGAAAACCATATGATCATCTCAATAGATGCAGAAAAAGCATTTGATAAAATCCAACACCCATTCCTATTAAAAACACTAGAGAATATAGGAATAAATGGACTTTTCCTTAAAAAGTCAGTAGCATCTATTTAAAACTATCAGCAAGCATCATACGTAATGATGATAAACTAGAACCATTCCCAGTCAAATTAGGAGTGAAACAAGGCCCACTATCACCATCACCATTACTATTCAATATTGTATTAGAAATGCTAACTTCTGTAATAAGAGATGAAAAAGAGATTAAAGAAATTAGGTAATGAGGAAACTAAATTATTATTTGCAGATGATATGATGGTATACTTCGAGAACCCCAGAGATTCTACTAAAAAGCTATTTAAAAAAGACAAACACCTAATACCCATTGAACTGTTTGTTTTTTTTTTTTTTGTTTGTTTGTTTGTTTTGTTTTGTCTTAGGATGTTTAATATGTGCCAATTTTTGCCCCTTGCCCTTGGAAGCAAGTACTACTAATATTTTCTTAAAGATGGGACCTCTAGGTCTAGTATGAAATACTTTTTATTATGCACATACAAATCACCAATCCTGCACTTTAAATTTTATGTGGATATTTAAGTGTAGTTATAGATAGTAATTGCATGCATAACAATGATTCTTTCAAGACTCTACTACTTTAGGACCAGCACAGACAACATCTTGCCTTGCTCTGGCTCACTCATCCACTATCTATCCCAATTCCTGACTGTTCTGCTTTGCAAATAATACGCATGAAACATATGATTTCTGTCAAGAAATTAAAAATGAACATCATAGTTTAACACTGTGCTTTTGTTTTAATTAATTTAATATACATTGTGCAAGTTGGACATAGTTTAGTTATATGGGGTTTAACATATTAAAGCTTTGTTTCTAATCAGTGAAATTTGATTATTTACTTGTCAAAAGGAATGGCTTATAAGGTGGTCTCACTGATCTCTAAAAATGATGTTACAGTGAAGCTTCATTATAGTGTTAACTTGTGATAAAAGAAGCAACTTGTGTGGACACTAATTTTTTTTAAGAACTAAAAAGAAAACACTGGTATGAAAATAGAAGATTTAGGAGTTATACTGATTTGACATTTATGAAGGACTTGTAACTTTTTACTTTTAGTTACAAATGTAATCATACTTTTTCTAACAAAGTTACCATTGTTATCTGTTGCCAAGTTTTTAACTGAGATAAAAATTTCTTACCCTGCTTTGTGATGGTGTCTTCTTGAAGAGAAATAGGATGCTGGGAAATAAAGATTTAAACTTTGTAGAAATATTTTAAGCAGTGATTTGGATGGGAGATGCCGAAAAATGAAGGATCTAGTTACTTCGTTTCAAAATAGAAAACTGCATTATCCAATTATGATATTTGCTATATTTAGAGATGTGAAAGAATGAATGGGAAAACAAAACTTTCGAATAAAAAATGAATTTGTTAATTTTAATTCTAATTTTTTTGGGGGAAGACATCCTTAATGAGAAGGGGTATTCCTGCCTCCCATCTTGGATTTTCCTTTTTTTTTTTTTTTTTTTTTTTTCCCTGAACCTCCACCCTTTTTGGTGGAAAAGCATCCTGAAGAGAGAGGAGAAATAGAAACTGGGGAAGGAACAGTGATTGTGGTCTCAAATTTGGTGAGGAAGCTTACAATAAAGAGTGTGGAATTCAGTGTTGTAGAAGAAATACATTTGGTAGGATTTTTGTCAATTTTGTTCCAAATATGAGAATCTCTTCTCATGGAAATAACTATTTTGTATTTGTGGGTACTTTGAAAAAAGCAAGTGACGATTATATTTGCATCATTTTCTAAATTCCTCTCTCACCTTGAAAGCCGGTTCTTTAGCATAGGGTCCTTAGCACACAGCACATTGTTGAGAAATAAGCTGATTTGGAAATACCCAGAGAAGTTTAGGTTCCATAACTGTCCATTTAGTTAGTACTTTTCACTAGTACTGGCACTAAGTGAAACTTGAACAGAGCTAGGAAGAAAACAACTTTCTTTGAAGATAGATTTCTTTTCTAACCAATTTAATAGTTTATTTTCTTGTTACTTTTCGAAGTAACTACTTTGCTTTTTCTTTTAGTTGACATAATTTTTGATTTTGTTGGGAGAAAGAACTTTATTTGGGGATCTAGTTAAAATAAGAGGTATGGTCAAGCATTAAAAAAAGAAACAAAAACCCAGTTCTCTACTTAGATTGCCAAGGCAGATCATCAGACATCAAAAATTAATTGAGTTCCAAAATATGTGTTTGAATACTTATTTGTTTTCTGAAATAGGCTGATACTTTCCTGAATCAGGGAAACAAGTGCTATAGAATATGATTTATTGTTTATTATTGTGCTTAACCATTCATCTGGAACCCAGAATATTAATGTCATTGTCCTGAGGTACTTCCCCTCCACTATCCCTCCTTCCCCCATTCAGCCCCTTCATCTCTCAGTAAGGAACTTCCCATGGTTCTGTTGAGTGGGTGTCTTATCCAGTGCAGTTCTTTTTAGTAGAAAATGGTCTTTCCAGGAAGTCCAACAAGGTGCTTATCGTGAAAGAACCTTCAGGGGTAATTGGTAAGGCCCCAGCAGGGAGATTTGGATAGATGGATCTTTATGTGTGTACTTAATCTAAAACTTGTCAGTTGCCTGAACTTAATAAAATACCCAAATTTGTGTTTTTTTCCTGACACACATACTTGATTTCCCAGACTAATGATGGTATTGTGGGGGAGTCATCAGGAATCTTGGTCTAATCATTGCCCTAATTAATTGGGTGCTGGGAGTGGGTGTGAATGTTAAAGGAGCCCCTGAATTGAATCTAGGCTCTGGGGGGGGCCTTATGACTAAGCAGAGATTTTCCAAGGATATTTTAAAGCTATTTTGTGTCATGTCATTGCCTGTATAATCAACTTTAGTGTCATCTTGGTTCTAAAATTTGTCGGAATAGAATAAGTTCTACATTTTAATGTAAATAGTGTTAATGTCTGACATATGCTTCAAAAAATTTTTTTTGTCTCGTTTCATCTTAGCAACAGCTTATAAATTAAAATTTGCTTCATCCTCATTTTACAGATAAGAAAACTGAAATAGTGAGAATTTGTGTAACTTTTCTAATTTTACATTTGGAGTTCTTGACAGAAACTGGAACCACATTTCAATTTTGTTTCTTGACTCCCAGACTAGTAATATTCCCATTATGTGGAATAACCTTTTACAACTCTGATAGATAACTATGTGTAAGACTATATAGGTGGTTGTTCAGAAGATTTGTTGGAATTAGCTGAGGGTCTAGCTGTGTGAAAAGGAATAGAAATAACAGGATTGTCAATCCTGGGATTTACTGACTATTCACATCATGTAATGTTATGGCAGATTAAAGTGGTGAATGAAGAACATGTCTATCTGGTAACTCTTGCATGATTAAGAGCACATAATTGAAGTTTCAAGAGAAAAAAATCTTTAAAGCATCTTGGAGTTTAAGCTGTTTCATATAGAAATTTTCTTTATGATGTCCTAGCTTAACACTATAATAAGTTAAATATATATGCTTCTTGACAGTAGTGAAATAATTTCAAGCAGAGTTAGTCTTAAGGAAATTTCAGAATTGAATAATAACAAAGGAAAACATATAACCAAAATTTCATAAATGTATTTCATATTCATTTTACTTGAAACATCTTAATCAAGACAGTTTTTGGACTTATATTGGAAATACTGTGTTCCTCTATATGTCTCTAAAAATCTTTTCCTTAAAGTTCAAAGAAAATCAGTAGTTAATTCATAATTATTCAACCAAAAAACAAACAAAAGGGATCCCAAGATAACTTTTTATAGAATTGAAGGCATTACCTACAGCAATAATTAGAAAAATCCAGGAGTTAAGAAATTTACTTTCTAATCTTAGTTTTGTTCTAGTTATGTGTTTCTTATTATTCACTACCTTCTCTGTGCTTCATTTGCAGTGATTTGACATAACCTTATCCACTTATTTCCAAAAAATTAAGAATTTGATGAGAGTAAAATGCTTCTTAAATCGTCAAGTCTAATTGTTTTTTTTTTTTTTTAATTGAAAAATTATCTTGCTAATAAGGAAGATTTTCCTATCAGGAGCATATTTCCTGGCTTCTTGAATTGCATATTCAAAAGAGGAAAAGAGGATTGTTTCTATGTATCTTAGAATGTGAGCAAGGAGAATGGAAAATATCATGAAGGAGCTGATTAAGAAAAATGGAAAAATTTGAGACTATAATAATTTCATTAGAATGAAAGGGTTTTGGCATTGAAAAACTTGATTTCTGACTTTCTTGCTTTATTGTTACAGAAAAATGAAGAAGAAAGAAGGTAAATTATTTGATTATTAATACATAGGTTTGTGGTATTGCTATTCAAACCAGACCTTTTAATTCTAAATACTATTATGTCCTTTACAGTATACTATGATAATAGAACAGAAATATTAGTTTATATTTATATTGTTTTATGAATTACAAAGTTCTTTATGTCATCTAATTTGATTCTCACAAATAGTTATTGTGAGTATTATTACTGTACTTTAAAGAATTGGGAAAGTAAAAATCTAGAGGTGAAGTAACTTGCTAAAAGTCACACAGTGATGAATTAATAAAAGATCTCTCCAAAAAGCATCATCCAGCCATAATATGCCTTGAAGATACAGGTTAATAGACCTAGCAATTGATTAGAAAAGAAATAAAATCAGGTTGAGTTCTAATTTGTTTTTATTTCATTTTTAATTTGTGGAATAAGACAAGCATTTCCCTAATATAGCATAAATTTTTAACCAAAAGATGATTGCACATGAAACTGCCAATCTATTATGTACCACTTACTAATTCTTTTGAAATATATAATAAAGTTTTGTAGATTTCTTTTTTCTTTTTTTTTTTTCTTTTCTTTCTCCTTGCTGTAGAGATGACACGGGACTCAAATATGTGTCTACAAATATATATATATAATGTTCTCTTGGTCCTGCTCATTATTTCGTGCAATGAAATGTTTGTCTAAAATCATTGGGCTCATCATTTCTTAACTCATCACAATCACATATCAGAACTTCAGCCCTTCCCCAGTCGAAGAACTTTCCTGCAATTTCTTGTTCTTTGCCACCACAAAGAGAGCTGCTAAAAACATACAAAGTTCAGTTCTTTTTTAAGATAGTATATCAATTTTATTATATATCTATTGCTATAGGAAAGATATGGATGGAGGAAGTCTGATATACACACAGGCAGTACACCCTCAACCCCCTCTATGCCAATTTCTGTTGTCTCCATGGTCCTTCATTACCTGGAGTTTCAGCAACTATCTGTAGCCCTCAACTTTGCCCATTTGTGCCTAGTGGGAACTAGGATATATCTTGATGCCACCATTCTTTATTGTAGTATTTTTGCATTTCTTAATCCTTCAACATTCACAAAACTGTGCCTCTTTTTATTAGATTCCTATCTATTTTTTAAAATTTGTCACTGATAATTAATGTTTTATATATTTTGTCCCTAACCCCACTTTCCTCATAAGTCATATGACTTACAATGTGTCATTTTGCACAGCCCGGTGATTTTTAGGATCCCATATGTCCTGTTTGTACCAAATTTAGAAACTGATTTTAATACTATGATAAGGTATATGAAAAATTTATATTTTGGTCTTGTTCTCAAGACATGCAGTCTAGCCTTCTAGTATTTTATTTTCCAGTCTTAAGAAGATTTGTAAAAAGTAATTTAATTTTTAAAGGTGGAATACATTAGATTAGGGACTCATCACAGCTAAAATTCTGAAATAAACCAATTATAAGTCTTTGGTGGTCAGAGCTGCATAAATTTTGCATTGGGCTTTGTCATTTTGATAACCTTATTTGTCTTCCTGATGTGTGCAAATGAGAAGTGATTAAATGAGAGGGTGAAATTGTTTCTTTTAGAAAGCTTTTGCCTGTCATCTTTTACAGGCAACTTATCACAAAAGGTTTTAGTCTTGAGTAATTTTTTAAAAAAACATATAAATGACAATGCTTATGATCAAGAAAAAGACAATTTACCAAGACAATTATTGAATCTTGGAGTTGGGATCCTTAAGGGTCATCTATCCCAGCTTCCCTCTTTATCCAACATCTGTGATGGAGAGCTGATAAGTTCACAGAGTCACTTGTTAAATGGATCTAATGATAAGAAAATTCTTATTTTGGAAAAACATACTTAATTACATTAGTCTTTTAATTTTTCATGTTTGATGAGGCAAAAAAAAAATGAACCATTAATTTTGCTCAGGAATTAGAAATCTCTATAGCTCATGGTACTACTAGCTGAGAGAAATGTTAGGCTTTTTCTTTTTTCTTCTGAAATTTTTTTTCCCCCTGAGGCAATTGGGATGAAGTGACTTGCCCAGAGTCATGCAACAGGAAGTGTTAGGTCACATTTGAACTCAGGTCCTCCTGATTTCAGGGCTGGTGCTATATCTACTACACTATCTAGCTGCCCCTTTTCCTCTGAATTTTAAAAAAAAAATTTTTTTGTATTTTTTTCAATTAACAAGCATTTATTTTTTTTCTCTCTCTCTAGAACTCTTTTAGCATATGTATAATTATTGGTCCTCTGAAGTCATGGTCTATCATATTGATCTGTCATATTAGCCAATCTGATAGGTGAGAGATGATACCTCAGAATTGTTTTAATTTGTATTTCTCTAATCAATAGTGATTTAGAGCATTTTCCCTATGATTCTAGATAGTTTTAATTAAGTGCCTGTTCATATTCTTTGAGCATTTATCAGTTTTTATAAATTTGATTCATCTCTCTATGTATTTTAGAAATTGTGCCTTCATCAAGCTGTAAAAATTGTTTTCCAGCTTTCTGTTTTCCTTCTAATCTTAGTTGTACTGGCTTTGTTTGTGTAAAACCTTTTTAATTTAATGTAATCAAAATTATCCATTTGGCATTTCATAATGTTCTTTATCTTCTATTTGCTCATAAAGTCTTCTCCATAGATCTGACAGATAAACTATTTCTTGCTTTCCTAATTTGTTTATTGGTATTATCCTTATGTCTAAATCATGTACTCATTTTGACCTTATGTTGGTATATATATGGTGTGAGGTGTTGGTCTGTGCTTAGTTTCTGCCATACTATTTTCCTAGTAGTTTTTGTCAAATAGTGAGTTCTTATTCCAAAAGTTGGAGACTTTGGGCTTTTCAAACAGCAGATTGCTTAATCATTGATTACTATGTAATGATGATTTTTAAAAATGTTTTATCATCCAGTTATGAAGAGACACTACTATTTTATTGTTGTTGTTGTTCAAATACTACCTCAGACAATTTCTAGCTGTACGAGCTTGTCAAATTAGTTATCCTCTTTGTCATTTTCCTTTTCTATAAAATAAGGGTGTTGAATTTGATGGCCTCAAAAAGTCCTTTTCAGTTCTAAATCTATATACCTAAGAACTTATGTGTTGTGGATTCTTTTCCCAAGTTGGTATAGAATCATAATAAGAGATAGTTATTTAAGTAAGCATTTTTAATCACCTTTACCTGCTTCTTTCCCCTTATTCTTCATGATAGAAAAAGTGATCTGAATTTATAACCAGTGTTTTCTTCTTGCTATGGTTCTTTCTCAGTTCTTAAGAATTGAATTGCCATTTGTATATTTGTAGGTCTTCAAATGAACCTTGAACTAGAGATGAATTAATGACAGAAGCATTGCTTCTGTTCTCTCATCACCATTTTTCTATGTATCATATGATCCTGTGCCCTGTGTCCTACATATGAAATGACAATACTGAAAATTCATTAAAAGTAGAGATACTTCACTGCTTTAGTCTTATAAGTTTTTAGATTTCAAAACACAATCCAGAGACAGAGTAAATAAGAGTACCTAAGAAAGCAGTTCATTCTAGTACACATATTATTAGAGAAAACAGGATCTTTATTATTGCCTTATTTTAATTTAGGAAGAATTTAAAAGAATCTTTCATTTTTTTTCACTCTCAATTCATTTTTGATGATTTATGTTATAAATTTTATAGATTTCATAATAATTTTAGGAGATTCTACAGAATTGAAGAGTCTTAGCAAATGATTAAATATAGGGGACAAGGGAGAAATAAAAATTAAGTATGTCTCCAATAATACAAACTTTGATGACTGGAAGGACACTATTTCTAAGGTCATCTATCTCCTTGTTTTCCCTTATTGTAATGGGCTGAAGCTCGAGTTGATGCACTGAGGTCCCAAGCACGTGAGGCTAAATAGTAATTGGACCATACTCGATTAATATATATATGCTTGGAGAAAGAATGGCACCGCCCACTCTTTGTGAAAGTTCTGACATGTTGTATAGGAAATGACGTAGGGACGTTTTTGGTGGGTGGAGGCAGAGGGGTAGGAAAAGAGGCGGAGAGAGACTGCTGGCTGGGTTTGTGTCACAGCTGCTCACATTGCTATTGCCATCCCCCTTCATCTCCACAAAGAATAAAGATTGAAGATTTTCTTTAACCTGAATTCCTGACTCGGGGCTGATTTTAAAATACATGGTCATCACACCTTATACCAACTTACCACATTGTATTGTGTATCAGTTTATTGCGCTTTTCAGATAATTGTTTTTTGGAAGATTTATGGCAACACTGTGCCATAAATAGTCTACTGGGGCCATTTTTCCAACAACATGTGCTCACATTGTGACTGTCATATTTTGGTAATTCTCACAAAGCTTCAAACTTTTTAATTATTATTTTATCTTTTGTAGTGATCTTTAATGTTAAATTGTTTTGGAGTACCATGAATCACTCCCATAAAAGATGACGAATTTAATCAATAAATGTAATATGTGTTCTGACTGCTCCACTAACTGACTGTTCATTTCTTTCTCTCTCTTCTTGGGCTTCCCTATTTCTGAGACACAACAATATTGAAATTAGGCCAATTAATAACTTTATAAAATGAGTGTGGCAAATTTCATTGTTGGCTTATTTTAAGAAATTGGAACAGCCATCCCAACCTTTAGTAACCACCGCTCTAATCAGTCACCAGTTATCAACATTGAGACAATATCCTCCACCAACAAAAAAGTTTATGATTTGTTGAAGGCTCAGATGATTAGCATTTTTAAGCAGTAAAGTATTTTAATTAATATTTGTACATTTCCCTCCAAATACTATTGTACATTTAATAAACTACAGTATGGTGTAAACTTTTAAAGGCATTGGAAAACAAAAAAAATTGCAGGACTCACTTTATTTCAATATTCACTTTATTATGGTAGTCTGGAACCAAACTTTCAGTATCACCAACGTATGCCTGTTTTTATTCAGTTTTCACTTAGATCAGTGGTTCTCAAACTTTTTGATCTAAATGTCCTTTAGATGATTTATTTAGATAATTATTAAGATCCTCTAAAGAATTTTTAGTATATTAGAAATTAAAGGTCTTAAAGTAATTTTAGCCATGTGGATCCCTAAAAAGATAATAAGCTATATAAAAGAGTCCCTAGGCCACACTTTGAGAACCGTTTATCTAGATTGTTGGAATATCCTTGTAATGGATCTTTCAGTCTCAAAATTCTCCTTTCTAAAGTCCATCCTCCAAAAACATAACCCTGAATATAACTACATTGCTCAAAAAGCACCATTGGCTCCTTATTCTAGGAACAAATTCAAATTTGTTCTGGTTGACATTTACAAGTAGTTGTCATTACACAACATTTTCTTTCACATACTCCACAGCCAGTCACTCTGTCCTATTGGCTGTTCCTCATATATAATGTTATTGTCTCCACGCTTTTCTAAGGACTATCTCTTTGGCTTGGAATATACTTCTGTCTTCACCATCTTATAATTATTAACTTCTTTCAAAAATCAGTGCAAGTATAACTTCCTACATGAAGCTTTTTATGATCCAACCCAAAGCAGTTAATGTTCCTCCTTCCCCTTCCCCCCCCAAAAAAAATAGACCTTGTATTTATTTTATATATTTTTGTTTTTTTTATAAAATGGGGTGGATACAATGTTAAAAGTTCAGAATAGTTGATGGTGTAGGTTTATAAAGGTCTTTGAAGGTCAAACAGGTGTTTATATTTGATCCTGGAGGTGATAGTAAAACACTGAAGTTTATTGAAGTTGGGAAGGAGGAGTTGACATGATCAGACCTGCCTTTTAAAAAGACCATTTTAAATAGCTAATTGGAGAATGATTATAATAGGGACATACTTATGATGGGGTAAACAGTCAGCAGGCTATTGGCAGTTGTTATTTGTCTTCCATTCTCAAAAATGACCATGACATCTGGGAGGTGATGCCATGACATGCAGATGAATTGAATTTAAGTAAAGAAGAGTTATGCAAAATCACCAGCCTTACTTTTTCCTTCAAAGCCATCTGGGTCTAGTGGCAAGATATAGATCAGATGGCTATAGATGGCTCTGGATGCAGTATGAAACCTTGGTCTTTTTCAGTGTCGAATAAGGGGGTGTATTTGAGAGATGTTGCAAAGATAAAATCTACAGACCTTGGCAATAGATTGGATAGTGTGGGGGTGAGAGAGTGAGGAGTTAAGGATGACATCCAGGTTGTGAGGCTGGGTGATACCCTCAAAATTAATAGGGAAGTTAAAAAATAGAGAGATTTTGCAAAGAAAGAGAATTCAATTTTAGAAATGCTGTTTAAAATATTTATGGGATTTCCAGTTTGAGATGTTTAATAGGCATTTGGAAATATGATACTGGAAGTCAAGAGAGAGGATAGGGCTGGATAAGGAAGACTGAGAATCGTTAGCATAGAAATGATAATTGAGTCATTGGGAGTTGATGGAATCATGAAGCATTATAATATGGAGGGAAACAAGAAGATGGCCTGGGACACTTCTGTGGGAGACACGTACTGATTCGCTGATAAGCCCTAGATGAAGATCTAGCAAAGAGACTTAGAGAACTCAGTTAGGTAGAAGGAAAACCCAGGAGAGGGTTGTGTGCTGAAAGCTTAGGGAGAAGAGAATATCAAGAACATGATCAACAATTTCAGAGGTTTCAGAGAATTCAAGAAAAATAAGGATTGAGAAAAGGCCATTAGCTTTGACAACTAAGATTTGGAATTAGTTGCATGGTCTGACTGAAAGTAGTTGTTAATGGACATCAAAGGTCTCCAAAGTCATAGAAGGTCATCTCCAAGGGAATATTCTGGAAATCTGTGTTTGACCCTATGCTATTTAATATTTTTATCAGTGACTTGGTTAAAAGCAAATGTTGGATCTTTATCAGATGTGTAGATAGCACAAAATTGGGTGACATAACTAACACTGATTTAGAGAAACAGGATTTAAAAAGACCTTATTTAAAACTTTGCAAGTAATTTTAAGAGATGAAGTATGTTGGGGCAGCTAAGTGGTATAGTGGATAGAGCACCACCCTGAGGTTAGAAGGACCCGAGTTCAAATCTTGGTCTCTGATAGTTAATACTTCCTAGCTATGTGATCTTGGGCAAATCCCTAATTACCTTGGAAAGGGGGAAGGGGGGAGAGAAAGAGATGAAATATGTTAAAGGTAAAGTCTTATATTTGACTTCAGAAAAGCAACTTCAAAAGTCAAGATGTGGCCAGCATGGCTTGATGTGACAATACTTTGTAAAATATATTGAGATAGATTATTAATGGATTACAAGTTCAATATTAAATCATCATGTGACAGCCAGATAAGTTAATGCTATCCTGCATTACACTGAAAGTCAATGAATAAGTGATGATAATGCTGGTGTCAGGTTATTTTTTTAGTAAGATCACATCTCAAATAGTGTGTCCATTTCTGGGCACTACGTATTAGAAATAATATTGGTGAGCTAGATGATATCCAGAAAAAAGCCCTATGAAGATCACTCAGAAAATTTGGGAAAAGACTTTGGCCCACTCAGGTGGAAGTTGCAAAGATACAAATTTATTATTGATATATGAGACAGCTTAATAATTAAAGGTATAATGGAATGCCTCAAGAGAAATGTTTTCCTTTTCATTGGAGACCTTTGTGCAGAGGCTGAATGAGTACTTGTCAGTTATGTTATGGTGGGGTTTTTCAGGGATAGGTAAGACAAAATGATCATTGATAATCTGTTTCAATTTTGAAACCCTATAAATCAGTGAAATAATTTGTGTTTAGTTTTGTCCTATACCCAAAATATAGAATGTTAGGCTCAATAGTCCCTCTAATTTTCAATAATGAAAATGAATAACCAAGTTCAGAGTCAACAAATATGCTTGTTATATTATAGAAAGCAAGTTAGAAAGTTTGAACAAAACTAAACAATTTAATGAATAGATTGGAGGGAAAGATCAGCTCTGTTGACTGCCAAATTCCTGATTATACTTCCTGGCTCCTAAAAGATGAAAGGGGGAGGGCAGGTATTCCCAGTACCTAGCTAACATTGTGCCTTAGTTACAGACATTTAATATGGTGAAGTATAAAGACAAATGAAAAGAATCCCAGCACTCCAGAAAGCTATACTCAGGGGAAATAATTTATGCATATATAGGTATATACAAAACAAAAACAGGTATGTGATAATTCTGAGAAGGGGACAAGCAGCCTAATAAATGCTTCCTATTGATTCTGGGGGTACTAAGTTTAGACCTTAATATATTTTCTGGATAGAGTTCCCTATCCCCTGGATAGGAACCCCGGATGGATTCCTATATTTAATTCAATAAACACATTAATTTTCTACTTTGTGCAAGGTACAAACTAGGCTAGACACTGGAACTACAGGGACAAAAACACTATTTCCAGGAGCCAAGATGGCAGAGTAATCAGTGAATCATTGTAACTTTTCCATGTTCACCTCTGGGCAACATGAATAAGTTGCACCCTAAGACAGGTCCTGAAACAACAGAACCAAAAACTTGGAAGATCAGCAGGAAGGGTCCTTCTACTTGGATAAAGGGGGATACAATAGATAAGAACTTCCCAGTGACCTGGCAGCAGGTTATTCAGCAAATCAGCTGAGATCTTGAGCCCCAGGGTGATGGAATGGGTGAACGCCAATACCAGGACCACCTCTACTCTCCATGTGCCTTAACATAGTCAAGGGAGCCAGTGGACTCCAGTTCCAGGAACCAGCATGTGCTTTGATGTAGCTTTGGACAAACAAGGGTCATCATGGCTTCTGATCATCCTGCGCTTCTGCACAGTCTGGGGCAAACAGATTGGAATCAATTCTACAGTTGCCTAAGAAATCAGGCAACCGCCAACATGAACCTGCCAGCCTTCAGCATAGCCCCAGACAGCCTCCAGAGGCCAGATCATCATTTAGTCCCAAGGAAATGCAGAAACCCTCTAAAAATTCTCTGCAAATGTCTGACACCACCACTATGACTCCAGCTCAGTACTAGGTAAGCTGCCAGACCCTTATATCCTCAAGCAGTATCAGTCACTCCTCAGGGCCTGTAGCCACTGACACTGGCACCCTAGGAATAGAGCTCAAATTTAAAGAAAGGGGAAAAACAGGCAAAATAAAACATTAAAAAGAAAATCTGAGTATAGAAAGTTATTATGATGGCAGGGAGTACCAAGACACAAACTCAGAAGAGGGCAACAATATATCAAAACACCTATGGACAAAACCCCAAAGAAAAACTTGAAGTGGTCTCAAGCCCAGAAAATTCATGGGAGGAGAACTCAAGAAAGGAGCTTTTAAAAAATCAAATGAGAGCAGTAGAATAGAAATTGGGAAAAGAAATGAGAGTGACACAATAGAATTATGAAAAAAAAAAGTCAACCACTTCAAAAATTGCTTAAAAAGTAGAATTGGCCAAATGGAAAAAGCGATACAAAAATCCACTGAGGAAAACAATTTCTTTGGCAATTGGCCAAATGGAAAAGAAAAGTAGAAAAGCCAATTGAGGAAAACAAAACCTTGTAAGTTAGAATTGGGTAAGAGGAAGTTAATGACTTTATAATACATCAGGAATCAAACAAATTCAAAAGAATGGGGAAATATATATATATAAAACCTCCTGGGAAAAAAGATCTAAGAAAGACAATATCAGAATCATTGGACTACCTGAAAATCATAATCAGAAGAAGGACCTGGACAGCCTCAAGAAACTTTCAAAGAAAACTCTTTTGATATATTAGAACCAGAGAGCAAACTGGGCATTGAAAGAATCTTCCTATCACACCAGGAAAGAGAATTCAAAATAAAAACTCCAAGGAACTTTTTAGCCAAATTTCAGAATTATCAGGTCAAGATAAAAATACAAATGGCCACAAAGAAACAATTGAAATATTGGGGAGTCACAATCAGTATTTCACAGGTCTTGACATCAAAGCATGAAAGGATTGGAAAGTCTAAGAACTTCATTATCCAGAAGGCAAAGGAGCTAGGACTTTAACCAAGAATCATTCACTTGGCAAAATTAAGCATAAGGGGAAAAATGGTTTATTCATTCAAGGTTTCATTAAAGAGAATATACCAAAATTTTTGGTTTCCCTTCATTCCCTCCCTCCCTCCCTTCGTTCCTTCCCAGATTAACAGAATAAGAAATAGAATGTTTAAATAACCCCATCTTAAAAACAAAAACTGAACAAGCCATTAATGAACTCCATAGGAAAATTTTCCTAGATCCAGGTAGATTCACAAATGAATTCTACCAAACATTTAAATAATAGTTAATTCCAATACTGTATAAACTGAAAAAATAAGCAAAGGAGTTCTATCAAGCTCCTTTTGTGACACAAACATGATGCTGATACCTAAATTAGGAATAGTTATGGCTATGACCAATGAAGCCCAGCAGTAAGAAATAGAAAAATTCTATTTAAAATGACTGTAAACAATGTGAAATCCTTAGGAGTCTACCTACCAAAACAAGTCCAGGAACTGTATGAATGCAATTACAAAATACTTTGTACAAGCAAGATCTGATCTAAACAATTGGAAAAATATCAATTGCGTATGAGTAGCCAATATAATAAAAAATGTCATTTTTGCATAATTTATTTATTCATTACCATACCAATCATACTACCAAAAAATTATTTGATAGCTAGAAAAAAATAAAATTCATCTGGAAGAATAATAGGTTGAGTATTAAAGGAATTAGTGGGGGAAAAAATACAAAGAAAGATAGCCTAGAAAGCCCAGATTCCATGTGATATGATAAAGCATTAATCATCAAAACTATCTGGTATTGGTTTTACTCTGTAGTAATGTGTAGTATGTCATTTATAGGATCATCAGATCAAAGATTTTGAAAGGGTATTTTAGCCACTTAGTCCAACCACATGAAGAAATTCAGGCTCAGTTTAAATGCTTTTCATGGAGAGACCCAATTAATAAAAGTCAAAGGCTGGTTTTGAACTTAGATCATGGTGTCTCCCAATTTAGCACACTCTATCCATTAAGCTACACTTCTTCTCAAAGTTTATACTAACCACTACTCCCAAGTGAGCTATCATCCAGGTGGCCTGTGGGCTTAAATCTACTTAGCTTCTGTGATCAGACAAACTTAGATATTTTTAGGGGAGGTACCTTCTACCTCTTCATCAATGACTTCATGATCTTATCTCCTTCTACGATGCTGGCTCCATCGGGAACCAGCTGTCTATGACAAACTAAATTGTATATATAACCAGTTTAGGATGTTTATGATCAGAAAGGAATGAACCTTAGGAGGAATTTTGGTAAGTCTGTTAAAAATTAAAAGGATGTGGCTATTGAACCCAATCACAGAATTGTATGAATTTAATGTATTTGAGAAATTGACTCAAGTTCTGGTATCTTTTTCCAGAAAAACAAATTAGAAATGAGCACATCAGTATTCACTAATGGAAAAATCTTTATCACTCAGTGTTTTTTTTTTTTTTTTTTTTTTCACGCATGTCATAGAAAAGGCATTGGACTCAGAATCAGGTTTTTAATTTGTTGTTTTTTGGGGGGCAGTCACTTTGGTCTTAGTTCATTTATATAATTAGGTATTCAGAATAAATTTTCTCTTGTCCTTTCCATTACTAAAGGTTCTATGAATTTCTAGCTGATGGAGTTTTATGGCAAACATAATAACTAGAAAATATACTTTCTTTTTGATATCAAAAACAGGTCTTTATTTTCTGTAGCTAACTGGTAGTTGGAATGGCATTTAGTTGTCTTGTATGGTATTGAATCTTTTGCAGTGAAATAGAGGCATTCCTACTACAGTAGAGGATAAGGAGGAGATCCTAATATCTACAGTAAGCACAATTAAAATAAAAATATTCATTGTGATTTTTGGGATTGATTGCTCCCCTTTTTGTTTTCTAGTACAGTTGTACTATTTAGCAAATTATGGCCATACTGAATAAATAAGTTTATCAGTGTAGAGTAGGGAGAAAATTAAATATTTTAATGTCATGTCTACTTTCTTATGGTTTGGAGAATTATTGGCATTTTTAAAACCACTCAGAATTGTGGGATTTTAAAATTGAGTGGTTTTCTTAATTTGTATTTTTAGATTCCAGTTTAATTTTTTAAAAAAGAAACAAAAATTATTTTCACAAAATTTTCTGCCATTTACTTAGGAGAGATTTGCATGAAACTTATTTGTTCTTTCATAGTGAATCATATTGAAAAATTTCTGTAAATCATACAGGATATTTGACTAAAGGGCTTAGGAAAAAATGCATTTATATATAAGTCCCCTGAGGGCAGAGACCATTTTGGTTTTGTCCTTGTTATCTCCAGCTGTCTAGCATAGGGCTTTGTCATATGGAAGCCATTTAATAAATGCTTCCTGAATTTAATTATCAGCTTCCTATTAAATAGTTCACAGAGAATACTGAAAGTAATGGCTATTTAAGAAATTCAGAAATGTCTTAGCTCTACTTACGGGAAAGGAAAGACTTTTTGGATAATCATAATCTGCTCAATACATATATACATGCAATTCTTTGGTAGTCGTTTTATTTGACAACTTTGTATATCACTATTTTTTAAAAATTTCAGATGGATTTTTATTTGTACTGGCATAGTCTGCTTAAAAACATACAAATATTTTGTTTCCACAGAAACCTGCTAATATTTTAGTTATGGGTGAAGGTCCTGAGCGAGGAAGAGTAAAAATTGGTATGTCCTATCTTTGTTAAGTGATGAACATTTTTAGAGCTTTCAAAGAAAGTTATATGAATTTAATTTTTTTTGTAATTATATGTATGTGTTCATTTAATGGAAATAACTTTAAAAGAATGTTTATTTTTTAAAGAATTTTTTCATTTAGTACTTGAAGCATTCTTTTCATGAAGCAGACAACAGATGATTCCCCCAAAATCTATACCTTTACTATATATAACCTATAAAGATTATTAAATGTAGAAAGTAGATTCACTTTTACACATATGACTAGTTGGTGTTAGCTCTTATTCTGTGATGAAACAAAACATATGTACCAAGACCTATTCTATTCATCTAGGTCAATAGAATTATAAATACATTTAAGGCTGAATTAAATCCTACAGTTTCTTGATAAAAGTCTAGTAACCAGCCATTTATGCCTGATACACTTCTAAAACAATATATATTCAAAAAAAAAAAAAAAAACAAACAAACACACACTGGTTGTGAGTGTTTGTCTTTTTGAAAACAAATAAATAATACAAGCACCCTATACCTTGGGGTCTCTGTTCTTTAATAGCATTATTTAATTAAAAAATTAAATGATGATTCCACATATTTCTTGATGAGCTGAGCTTCTACGGAAAGAACAAGTGTGTCATTTCTCTCATTTTTCACTTTCATTTCCCCAGTCATGTTAGACATATATATTTTAAGCTATTTTGTGTTTTTGTACTAGGAAATGATGAAATCCTTTCACAAAATTACATTTTAATTTAAAATTGGAAGACTAGTAGAGCTGTGTACCAAGTTTAATATTTATTTTAGTTTGCAGAGTTATATATCAAGTAATCAACTGGCAGGTTCTGCTTTACCAGTCAAAGTGTGAGCTTCTCATGCCTTTCATCTTTCTTTACCTTCTCTTTCCCCTGTATAAATCCTTGGCATTTCTTTTCAGGTGGTAGTTTTATGTCATCTACATAAACCCTGGAGTATAAATCTAAATTTTTATGAATCAGACTGTGCAAATTTCTGACTAAATATCCTTCATAGTAACTTTCTTTAGACCTTATAGGTAACCAAGCATCAAAGGAGAAGAGGCTATTAAATTTGGTAAAATTTGAATGTAAGCTTCTAGCAAAGCTTAAAAAATAGTAGAGAAACTGTCAAGCAGTAGTTTTTCTAGCAAAACTTAAGAAATAGGAGAGAGTCTTTCAAGTAATACTTGTACATGTATTCCATGAGATTTGGGGAGATTTTACATAAAATATTTAAATTTTCTAATGTGGTATGTTATTAACTTCTTATTAAGGTAAAAATTCTTCAGGGGGCATAATTGGGGTAGAGAAGCTAATGTGTGCAGATTGATACATTTGAGAGAACTTATTACTTTTAATTGTAATCATCTTAAAAATATGATTATATAGAATTATAATCCTTTGCCAGATTAGTGATTACTATATTCTTTTATTCAAATTATTTAAGTACAGTAGAACAATGCTTATTTTGTTGAAAAGCTCCATTAGGAGAAAAGCTAACCTTACTTAATCTTCAATTTTAAAGAAGAAATAATGGGTTAAGCTTGAAACTAGTGAATAGATTATAAAGAAATGTTATTTTAGATAGATGTGTATATATGTTTAAATAGATATAGATATAATAAGTATGTGCGTAAATATATTTATTCAGTGTTATGCATGATCTGAATTTTAAATCTATCATAAATGACTAATGAGTTTTGGAAGTCATGTGACAACTCTAGTCTTCAGTTTCATCTGTAAAATTATGGGGTTATGATCCCTTCAACCTTTAAAATTCTATGATTTAGTCATTTAAATCTAATACTGTCTTTGAAAAAGCATCAGTGATAACATTAAAAAATTCTTGCCAGTTAAATAGGCCAGATAATTTAAAGTGGCAGATAATTCATCTATCTTTGTCAGAACTATATTCCATTTCCTCGTGGTTGTCACAGACAACTTAGGCTCATGGCTCTTTGCCCCTATTTTGGCACAGCAGATGGAAACCTACTTCTGAGAATAGGATCATATTTACCAAGGGGAGCAGGACCATGGACTTAATCTAATCAAAGATCTGGGTGAGATAATCTAAGTTGGTTGTATAAAGAATCTTATTAAGAAATAAAAGTTTTATTACTTCAAATTGTTATTCTTTTATGAGTACTATAGAATATTAATGAACTAGAATATAATCAATAAGACTTGTAAAAGTTTTATTTTCTTAATATTAAAGTGTATTTTGTTTTGCTTTGAATTTCACAGCTGACATGGGCTTTGCACGATTATTTAATTCACCTTTGAAGCCTTTAGCAGATTTGGATCCAGTAGTTGTAACATTCTGGTACCGAGCTCCAGAGCTCCTTCTTGGAGCAAGACATTATACCAAAGCTATTGGTGAGTAGAGCTAATTTTAAATTGCTTCTTAACAGTTACTCTTGTGAAATAATCTTTAAAATCTAAGAGTTGGAAGGGACCTCAGAGTTCATATAGTCTAATCTCATCCAAAGCTTGAATCCTGACCACAACATTACCAACAAGTGATCATTAAAGCTAGCCTCAATTTGAAGACCACCATTGATAGAGAATTCATTTCATTTCACGTTTTGGACAGTTGATTGTTTGGAAAATTTTCCTTACATTGAACCAAATTGTTCTTCCTTATAATTTTTACTTATAGGTCCTAGTTCTAGTTTCTAGACCCAAACAGCAGAACAAGTTTAATCTTTCAATTATTTAACTATGTCATTTTAGAAGGGCTAAGTAGACATGATGTGATAGATGAGATTTGATAGATGAGATTAGAGAAGATGTTCCATTAATATTGTATGACTTAACAAAAGGCACATTGATGCAAGGAAAAACATATAGAAAGTCATAAATAGGAACTGTCCATACATGTTTTACAACATAGACCAAAGAGTCTGTGGGATGAGAGGAAGTAGGGTACAGTAAGCTACTAAGTAAATTATTTTTAAGTCCATGGTTGAAGCTTTTGAATTTGATTTGCATGTTGATAGGAAATTCCTGAAAAATGTTGAGTGGAAAATGAAATGGGAAAAATAATGTGGATAAAAAAATGATCTCATATTAGTATACAAGATAGAAGATACTGAAAATGGGGTATATGTTGA
Source organism: Sarcophilus harrisii (assembly GCF_902635505.1). NCBI lineage: Eukaryota > Metazoa > Chordata > Mammalia > Dasyuromorphia > Dasyuridae > Sarcophilus > Sarcophilus harrisii. The sequence goes on along the minus strand of NC_045428.1, from coordinate 439,354,621 downwards.
GAAGAAAGCTACATAGGTGATCTGGAGCTTGGAACAAATCAGTCTCCTCTCCCCTTTCCATTTGCCATTATCCCCCTATATATTTGCTTTTATCTGTCAAGCCACATTCTTAACTTAAGTAATCCTACTTATTCTGATGACTCTTCTATGTCTCCTAGAATTTGGAACAAGATTCTAATGTGTTGTGTTAAAAAAAAAAAAGAGTCCCATCTACTTTTATTTTATGCAACTTTACTTTATGGCAATATTGTATTTCTTAATTGACTCTTTAAGACTATCATGTCGTCTTGGTGTAGAATTGCCGTATAAACTGTTATCTGACAATTTCTTAGTAAAAAAAATAATTGGAAAATTTAGAGTATCTTTGAATTTATGTTATTAGAAAAAAATTCTTCATAGATATATGTCCAAAACATAGTACTTAACTTTACCAAGGATGTTTTTATTTTAAAATGTTGACTGAGCTTGGTGGTTTTGGGGTGTGAAATGCAAGAACTAAAAAATTCATTTATCACTGGGAAATATAAATCTGGGTTCATATCAAATATAACATATTTGCATCAGTGATAGTTTTCTTTCAAGAACAGGTAGATGATAATTCATTCCCTTCCAAATTCAGCCTTGTTGAGGATGGCAATACAATTAATTTTTGGTTCTGATGATTTTAGAGTTGCTTTTGAATGTCTTTACAAATTTTATACTGAACTACAATTAATATAGTTAATTTACTTGAAAATAAACTTAAAAATTTTTTCTCCCTTCTTTGATTTGCATCTGAATATATATATATATATTTAATTTTGCATATATGTTGGCCAAAATAATAAAATTTTCCCGAATGTGTTGTGTATCTGTTGTGTGTAGAGTGGATCATATATTACCTGCCACTTTTCATTATTTTTTTAAAAGGATTAAGTCAGTCCATCTTTTTTTCCTATTTGGGTTTCAGAAATTTTTTCAATGATGAATAATTCTGGTAAGTAGATTTTAAACATGAGGCAATAAGAAAATAAATATATAATTTGAATTTTGCAAAATGAGTTTACAGTATAAAAAGAGATGAGTTACCTTGATCAACCTTTTCAAATAGTGATTATGTTGCCATTTTCACTGATACTAAAAAGCAGCTTACAGGTTGAGATATAACTGTAACTTGAAAGGAACACTTTGAAGTGCTACTTGTTCTTTGAGAACAGGAATGCTGTTTCAATAAGTTTTTGAAGTTGGAAGTTTTCTTTTTTTTTTTTTTTTTTTTTTTTTTACTGGCAGTAGAAGTTTACTAATTAGGATTAATGGCTGAGCAATTACTGAATTTTTAAAATTAGCAAGGAGACAAAAATAGCATGATTATTTCATCATACTCATTCATATTCCTTACCTCTCTGTTTCAAAAAAGTATTGCTTAATTTTAATTTTGTTTTATTTTCAGTTATCACTTCTGATATAAGGGACCTTGAATCCAGTTTTATGCATATGATTTTGTTTTGAGCATGAATAACTTCACTCAACTATTCTAAATTTAGACTGAAACTTAGACTAAAGCTAGTAGGTGGGAAGGAAGTGGGGCAACAGTATTTAAAATGAGGAATTTAAAATTAATGTAATTTCATGGTATTTTTTGGTCCATAAACTGATTGTTTAGTAGTGAATATGCTTTCCTTTAAAAAAAAAAAAAAATCCTCCCCCTTTCTCCATTCACCCCTCCAAACCCTCCCCCTCCCCCAACAATGCATTTTCTTTTGGAAAGATCCACTTTATTTTCCTCCTTTCCTTTTCTTTTTCTTTTTCCTTTTTCTCTTTCTTTTTTTTTTTTTTCCCTTAAAGATATTTGGGCTATAGGGTGTATATTTGCAGAGCTACTAACTTCAGAACCAATATTTCACTGTCGACAAGAGGACATCAAAACTAGTAATCCTTATCACCATGACCAGCTGGACAGAATATTCAATGTAATGGGATTTCCTGCAGGTACATATTGCTTTTTATCACTCTAATTTAATTTTACATATCAGCATTTGAAAAGACGTATTTTTTAAAATAAAGGATAGACTAAGTAAAGCACAAAAGTTGTTTGTATAGAATCTTTTGTTCAAAAGGTTGCACAGATAATACACCCATTATATGAATTTATTTTACATATTAATGTGATTTATTTTACATATAAATGGTTACATTACAAATTCCTGAATTTGTAGAAAGAATAGGGTATTGTTTTATGTTTGAAAAATAGCAAAATACTTTTAAGATCTTTATTTGTTTAAAGATCCTGTTGTTAATGAAGTAACAAGGGAATCGTTGCAATTTGGGGTTGCATTAGGAAAAGGATATATTAAACTCATTGTATTTCAAGATGACCTCAAAGAGAGATATTGAGTTGTACTTTCATATTTTCTAACATGGAACTATTTATATATTGTCTTTCTTTGAAATATGCCATTTTCTGTAGTCTTTTTCCCCACTTCACATAAGACATAATGGACATATGATTTTTTCTTTTCAGAGGAGAACTTGCACTTACTCTTGAATTCTTTAGAAAGTCCTAAGCAGAGTTGGGACTAGGATTAAGGTTTCCTGTCTCTAAATTCTTTACTGTAGCTATAAGTTTATCCTATCTAGTTTTTCAGAGGGAAAGGGAGCAGTAATAAATATAAACAACTATGATAAATGCTCAGAAATTTGCCAAGGTGCTTTTATTTAAAAAAAAAAAATGAGGGTCCTTAAAGGGTCCATTTGAAAAAATAAGACCTATATATGGAGTAACTAGAGAATATTTATAAAGTTTTTCTCCCAAAGGAATGGGTTTATTTTTTGATATAAGGGATCATTATGGTTATTTAATTGGTATTAAAACCTTCCCAATAATGAAACTTCTATCAATTCAGATCAACAAAGGCTTCATAACATGTAGACTTAGAGAGGCCTGGGAGTACTGAGACATTGAACAAATTGTCCAGGATCATACATCCAGTCTATATCACAGGCTAGACTTGGATTCACTTCTTGAGGCTGGCTTTTTGTCACTTAATATGGGTACCATTTAGTCTTTCAGCATGATGAACACAAGGTAATTTATATAGTTAAGTGCAAAATTGTTTTGTGGCACAGATTATAATTTTTTAGAGGGCAGAAAATGCTATAGTCCAGGATTAGTTACAGATAAAATATGAATTAGGCCTTGAAGTAAAACTAGAATTTGAATAGTCACAGGTAACTTAAACCTTAGAAGAAAAGCATGCTTTCTTACTTGGGAATTCTGCTCTACATAATTAGTCATATTCTAGGTAATAAAATTTTCTTCACCCAAGAAATTTTCAGTAATTTTAATTGATTCTAAAAGTAAAATTCATATGAGTAAGTTATATTACATTCACTTCTTAATAATTACTTATAATGCTGTGAAGAAATATGTGATAAAAAAATTAAAAAAAGAAATAAGGACAGATCATTAGAAACTCTGGTTTCAAGATCTGGCTCTGTCACTTATTATACATATAACCTAATTTTCTAGCCTCACTTTCCTGATGTGTAAAATGGGGTCCCTTCCAGCTCTAGATTTTTGAGCATGAGCATTATGGAAAAAGCCTGTTATCAGTTTTAAAAGCTATATAAAGGAAGGAGTAACTTTCAGTTATCTTTGAGAAAATTACAGATGGGACCAGCAAAGTTTAGTTCAAAAAGTTAAATTAGACTAATTATGCCATAATCAATATTGGAGTGACATGTTAAAATAGGTTGACCAATATTTTGTGCACTAATAATAGGAAGTTGGGCAATATAAAATTAATGAATGTACTTCACAGATAAAGATTGGGAAGATATAAAAAAGATGCCTGAACATTCAACCTTAATGAAAGATTTCCGAAGAAATACGTAAGTCAAAGAAAATGCATTTTGTTGCATGCTTTTTGTTTTGTATGAAATCCTATTCATTTTATAATTTCTGTGTGAGGCCTGACATCACCCAACACAAGATTAATTTCCTTTTGATTTTTGACAAATGATTATTGTCTTTGTTTCTCTAATGACGGCTTTTACAATGAGAAAATCTTGATATATGAGGATGGAAAAGATTTCTCTCATACATATATATATATATATAGCTGCTACTTTGGTGGATGTAAAATTTTTTAAACTAAAAAAAGCTAAACTTATTAACTACTCATTCACATACAAATAATAATTTGTGCTCAGTGAATAATGAACAGCATAGTTCTTGCCCATTTACTATTCATATAAGGAAAATATTGTGTTCTAATAATTTATATATATATATATTCTAACTGACATAATTAGTCAGTAAAATACAAATATAATTACAAATAAAGACAATATTATAAAGGACAATTTGTGCCATAGAACAGGGTTACAAAAGGTTGCTTGGTCCAAAAGTGTTAGAGTGCTAAGTTTTTATTAGAGTTTGTTTCTGATATTTTTTATTGGCAAATGGATGGTTCAATGGATAACGAGTTAGATGTGAAATCAGGAAGATTCAAATTCAAATCTGGTCTCAGACATTTACTAGTATGATCCTGGGCAAGTTACTTAATCTCTGTCTGGCTGTTTCCCCATCTGCATTTATTTTGAAATGTTGTGAAAATAAAATTAGATGGTATTTGCAAAGTATTTTCAAACTTTCAAAATGTAAATGCTAGCTATTAAATATTAATAATGTTGATTAGGGGTGATGTTATGTGGCATACTACTACCTTTTAACTTAGTTACCAAACAGATACAATTTTAAAAATAGGTTTGAAAATCCTGAGGGTTTTAGTTTAAAATAAAGTATTCAAATAGTGATTCAATATAATATATTTTCACCTCAATTAAAGAATAATATATCTAATCAGCCACATTCATTAAAAGATGATTGAAAGAGATATTGGACGAAATCTAAATTTGAATTTTGTTGGAATACATAGGAAGCTGTTGGATTACATGGGAGCCACCTGACAGTGGCTGTTGGAGATCCAACCCAAAAGGATCTCCTCTTGTGAGAGGATGATGTTAATCTTTACATGTATGTAACTATTTTTACATATATATCATAATCAGTAATCAAGGATAAATTAGGGTTTTTATGTAAAATGAATCTCAACTTAAGTCTGATATGATTCTACATCTTATAGTGTTTCTCTTTCAGATATACCAACTGCAGCCTTATCAAGTATATGGAAAAACATAAAGTTAAACCAGACAGTAAAGCATTCCACTTGGTAAGCCCTGATTAATGGCAATCATAATGAAACTTATTTAGTGCACAATAAATGATTGGTTCAGTTTAGGGCTAGTCTGTAAGAAGAGGAGCTCACCTGTATGTACTACACAGGTATACTGTAGTGCAGCACGCGTTCAGTGCACTTACTCCTGGCTTATCAGACTGTTTAACAAATCAGAGATTGACTATTTTATATAAATTTCCAATTAATAATAACTCAAATGTTTTTGTTGTTTTCTTTGTTTTCCAGTTAAACACTTTGAAGAATTGTTTAAAGCATGTTAAAAGTGCAGTTGAACCCTAGTATAATTATTCTATATGAAAATAAGAATGACAGTGTTATGAAATTTCAGTATTGTAATGAAAGATACATTGTTTCACTCTGTATGTAGAATTTGACTTATAACAAAAGTACATCTATGAAATAGAATAGTTATTCATGATGAAGTTATAATGTACTTTTTCTGCTGATTCCATATTTGACAATGCATTTTGTTACCAATAGAAATTTTGTCACATTGATACAGAAATGTTGCACAACTGGATTTGAAAAGTATGCTTTTTGAAATGCAAAAAGAAATCTTTAGAAGACAGCTTGGTTTTTTTTTTTTTTTTCATTTTCTAATTTATTTTTATACGCTCTACTAACACATGGTCCTTACAGTTCAATAAGTATTACATGCAATTCCTTGAAAATTTTAAATGTGGCTTCATTTTTCATGCTTATTTAGTAAATATTTCTAACAACAACAGTAATAATATAATGATTATATCTTGTCAACATTTCCAGCTGCTTTTCTTACTTTCCATAGGACCAGTATATTTTGATTTCAACAATAGATTATTGTGACATGTTTAGAGTTAGATTCAAAATGTTAAATGAATTTATACAAAATAGAAAATTAGCAAGGTCATGAATATGTTCTTTAAGTATTTGGTAGGCTTATGAATTTTCAGAGAAACTTGTTAGTTTGAAAAGGTGATTTAGGAGAATCCTAAAAATGTGCCTCTTTGAGACTTACTTGGAGAGAAATGAGATGTTTGTATTAAGTGATAACCTGAACTGATCCTTTCACTCCATTTATCCTAAATAATACCAATTTGTAGTTCTTTTATAAACATTTTTGTGGGTTCTTAAACTGTTTTAGTTAGCTAAGTAATACTGGTTCTCTTTATACCTGTTTAATCCTCAAGCTCCTTTGCTGGATAATCTTTCTACCCAGTTTGTGTAAATGTCTTCCAAGGCTTCATCCTTGACCCACTTTCCCCTCCTTTCCTTCCTTTGCTCCTTCCTTTCTCCTTCCTTCATGTGTCAACATTCTTAACCAAATTGACCTTCTTACTGTTTCCTGTCATTTCATCTCCAACTTTGCTGCCCCCAATGCATTTTTGACTCTTAGATTCCTTTACCTCTTTTAAGGCTCAGCTATTGGATCACCTCCTATGAGAAGCCCTTAACTGATTTACCTAAGTGGCTAGTGCTCTCTTCTGTATTGTGGCACGCTGTAAGGATACCAGCTTCAGGGTCAAGAAAATCTGGGTTCAAGTTCTGCTTCTGACTCATAATATCTTTGTGATCCTTGACAAGTCATTCAATTCCTCAGTGCCCCAAGTAACTCTTAAGACTGTTGGTTGTAAAGCAGATGTGAAAGTGAAAGAAAGATTGCCTTAGAGCCCCAGATACTCAATGAAACTGACTATCTAAACCAAACCCCACCTTCTCCCTTCCTTCCCCCCCCCCAAATGAAAGAAAAAAAGAAAGATACCCTAATTTAGTGTATTGCATCTTTTAAGTAGTTGCTTGACAACACTTTTTTTTCATGTCCCTTAAGCCTAACACAGTGTCTTACACTTAATAATTACTTGATAAATATGCATTTAATATCTGTTTGTGTTAATAGCTCTAGAGGTTATATTGTATCTATTGTACCTTTCTTTCTTCTTCAGCCTTAAGGATGAAGATAAAATTCATTAAAATAGCAACTTTTTAAAAATTCAGTCAAATGGTAGCAGTTTAGCAAGCATTTAGCATCAGAACTCTCTATCCAGATATCTTTTAGGTCCATCCACTGGGCAACATTGTATAAAAGAATATTGGCCCTGGAGTCCAAAGATTTAGGTTTATTCTTAGTGCAGAGCTACTTACTTAGACAATAACCTTAGGGTCAGTCACTTCTCTCTGGCCCTCCATTTCTTAATCTGCAAAGGTAATATTACCTACCTCATAAATCAAATGACAGAAGAAATATAATAGTGTTTTAGAACTACTTTGTGACTACAAGGTACGACATAAATCTAAGTTGTTGTTTTTATCTTCTCATATTAAACCTCAAGACCAGTGAGATTTATTTGGTCAGAATTATAATAGAACAGATCACTGAGTATACAAGGAATATTCTATTTACATATTTCCTAATGGACTTAGTTTTTACTTAAGTTTATTAAATATTTAATATATGTGTGACCTTTCAGTATGTTTGTACCTTCAGATGTCAGTGATTTACACTAAATTTATTTCAAAATCTAATCATTTTTCCTTTCCAAAAAAGGATACAGAAGTTAAAAAAATTTTAGGATGTTTGAGAAAATGGTAGTCATGTGAGTATATGTATTTTCAAAGAATTTTCTAACTTTTAGGGAGCACAGAGAACATCTAATCTAATCCATTCATTTTGCAGATGAGAAATTCTAAAGAAGGGCTACTTCAAAAAATGTTCAAATTATTGAACAATTGTGCTTATGTAGCCATTAAGGTTATGTTAAGATTCTACAAACTTGGCTTCAGTACTATGTGAACTGAGAATTACCAGAAGTGCTTGCTAGTTTTTCAAGAGTCAGACAAACTAGAGATCAAATTGCCATTACTCCCTGGATTATGAAGGAAGAAAAGGAATTCAAAAAACAAACAAACAAAAATCTACTTCTGTTTTACTGACTTAAGTCTTTGTGTAGATCACAATAAAATGTGTCAAGTCCTCAAAGAGATGGAAGTACTAGACCATCCTAGTTTTCTTCTGAGCAAACTATATGTGAGTTAAGAAGCTGTAGTTAGAACCAAACATGGAACAACTAATTGATTTAAGATTGGAAAAGGAGTTTAACAAGACTATTATTCTCATTTTATTTAATCAGCTTATGTGCATATATATGCATACATGTGTGACATGTGAAGTTGATAACTCAAAAGTCAGAATAAGGTTGCCAGGAAAAATATCAACAATCTCGGATATATAGACAAAACCACTCTGAGGGCAGAGTGAAGTAGAATTGAGAACCTTTTAGATGAGAGTGAAAGAGGAAAGAGTGTAAATAAAAGCTGGCTTGAAGCTTAACATCAAAAAAACTAAGATCTGGACAACTGGTCTCATCATTTCCTGACAAATATAAGTAGGAAAAAATGGAAACAGTGTCAGATTTTATATTCTTGGGCTCACAGATCACTGTAGATGGTGACTGCAGCCATAAAATTAAAAGACATTTGCTTTTTAGAAGGAAAGCTATGGCAAATTTGTACAGCATAATAAAAAGCAGAGATATCACTTTGCTGATAAGGTGATACACTCCAAATTGTGGTTTTTCCAGTAGTAATGTATAGCAATTACAGTAGGACTCTAAGGAATGTTGAGCTCCACAGCACTGATGCTCTAGGATTGTGGTCCTAGAGAAGATTTTTGAGAGTCCCTTGACAGGTATGGATACCAAATCAATCAGTACCTCAAGAAATTATGTCAGGCTATTCAATGAAGGATCAAATATTGAATTTGAAGCTTCAATGCTTTGGCCATATAATGATAAAACAGGATTCATTGAAAATGATGATGTGGTAAAGATTGAAGACAAAAGAAGACAGCAGATGATGAAATGGACAGTGTCATGAAAACAATGAAAATGAATTTGGAAAGAGAGTGGAAGATAGAAGAGCCTGACATACTATGGTCCATGGGATCATGAAGAGTCAGATTTGACTGAACAATCACAGCAGCAGCTAGTGTGTATGAAGAATTCATGTTAGATTCTTGTCTCCAGACTCCCAGTTGAGTGTACTTGTCATTATCTGAAATTGTACTGGATTGATAGCTTGTGAATTTTGGTATATTAACTTTGAATGAATAGGCACCTTTTTCATTCAGATTTTGTTTACTGAAAGACAGTCAGGTTGTCTAGACATAAGTCTTCATAAAGTTCAGAGCAATATATTCAATTATTTTGTGACTTTTGGTTTCAGCTTCAGAAGTTGCTTACTATGGACCCAATAAAGCGAATTACCTCAGAACAGGCTATGCAGGATCCTTATTTCTTAGAAGATCCACTTCCTACATCAGAGTAAGTGATTTACTTATTATCCTGTCAGCATGATAAGTAAAGGTTTTCTTGTGTGTTCTCCTAGTCACCCCTCTCCAGTAGCCACTCCCAGGATGGCTAGAAAGTAAAGACTTGATTTCTGACAAGTTAAAAATGAGCACTAATGACCAAGATGCCATTTGAAGGGTTTAAAGTTAAATGGCATTTTTGTTAATCTCTTTCTTTATGAAACTTTGATCCCATTAGTCATAGCACTAATCCTGTTATTCACTGACAGATTGATTATTCATGCTATAGATCTTCCCAGACTTCTGCTGAAGGCCTGAAGTCATAGCTCTCTGTTCTGGAATGCCAAGTGCCATTTACTAATTAGTTCACATTTCCCTTATCTCATCTTTTGTTTTAAAAGTGGCCAAAAAGTGTGGAGTTCAATTCAGTTCAACAAACATTTTAAAGATAATCTTATCTATATAATGATACACCTGAACCATATTTGGGTGGCAATCTAATATCATCTAGAGAAGAGGAAGTTAATGAAGACAGGGAGAAAATTGGTTCAAATTTTCCAATTTTGTTGAGACTGCTGGTTTATTTTTATTAGATTCTCCAAACTACTTAGAGTAATTTTATTTGGAAATAAAGATTCAAATTGTTTCTTAGTTACCTGAAAGTTTCTTGAAAGTGTGAAATAAAACTTTTTTTCCTTTTATTCCTTAAGTAATAAAAAGTGTTTTTTTTAAATACAAAATGATTGAAATTTAATATTAGAAGAGCCAATAAAATATTTTTGGCTAGTTCAATAGCAGTCTTTCCTTGCTCAGATGCCATAGCTGCTATGGTGATAACAATACCAATACAAGAAAAAACTGTTAGCCACTGTTTCATTGAGAATATCTGTTACAATCTTTTCTATAAAAATAGTTAAGGAAGAAAATAATTAAATGAGGCATCCAAAAGTAACTGCTTAGTCCAGTTTTCCCTATATAGGGCACAGGAACTTTTGATCCCATCTACAAAAAGACAGTAACTGTTTGTTTTCTTATGGCTAGTGTTTTTGCAGGTTGCCAGATCCCTTATCCTAAACGTGAATTTTTAACAGAAGAAGAACCTGATGACAAGGGAGACAAAGTAAATATTGAAGTACAATTTATACCTTATTTTATTGTATTTTTCCCCCTAACCTTTTACTTCTTGAGTTTTGTTCTCCTTCTGAGTTGAAATTTTTTTTTTTTTTTTTTAACCAATTGAGAAGAACCAGCAGCAGCAGCAGGGCAATAACCATACTAATGGAACTGGTCATCCAGGGAATCAAGACAGCAGTCATGCACAGGGACCCCCATTGAAAAAAGTGAGAGTTGTTCCTCCTACCACTACCTCAGGTGGACTGATCATGACCTCAGACTATCAGGTATTTCAAATTAAAATTACAAGGTTAATAATAAGGTTGTTTTGTTTGAGATAGTCAGAAGCAACTAAATCATTATAAATTTTCCATACTATATATTCATGTCATTTAAACATTTTCCTTATCCATATGGGACAGAGAACAAACATTTTTAAAGTTCTTACTGTGTGACAGGCACTGGACTAATAAGCACTTTACAAATATTATTTCATTTGATCTTCACAGAAACTATTAGGTAGATGCTATTATTATCACTATTTTATCCTTGAGGCAGACAGAATTTAAGTGACCTATCTCGAGGTCAAACAGCTGGGAAAGATCATAATTTGAACATATCAAATTCTAAACCTAACACTCTATCCCCTGTACCTCCTACCTGCCTAGGTATTGACATGTTTCCTATTCAGGTAACTTGTATATTATTTTCTCTTAAGATTTGTTTTCAGAATCAGTTTCTTTCCTGTTCATTCTAATTAGCAAATTGGGTTCACTATCTGTTAGTCCTTGGAAACTCAATCTTCTTGTGGAAGAAAATGTCTACTGTTTTATTAAGGAATTAGGATGTTGATCTTGGAGGTATCAGAACTGCAATAAAGGAGAGCTGTTGGAAAAAAACTACTATCTGGGTTAAGACAGAAAGTATAACTCTACTCCCATTATACTTCAGGGTAATAATTTGATTATACATGGTCTAACAACAAAAGACAGCTTAATTCTTCTTCTCCTTCACCCTGCCTAGATGGATACATTTTTTACCTTTATTTGGCTCAAAAATGTCTTTATACCTTACTAAATTAATTATCTTGGAATGAAGTCAAAGCAATGCTACAACCTCTAAAAAGTATTGTTTAGAAGAGAAAGCTTTTATCAATCTTACCTTTCAGTGTTTTTCTCTGTTAGTTAATTTTGAGGGAGAAAAAATTATCTGAATTTTTTATAAATCTAGGGAACTATTGACAAAATTTAAAATGATATTGTAAAATATTCTTTAAAGCAGAATATTTTATGGCTAAGCTTTTTTTTATAGTAGAATAGGAAAATAAAATCCCATCACTCAGGTGCACTGTCAAAAATACTAATTTTGTTGTTTCTGTTTTTCTATTTGTAGTTACTAAATCTAACATATTCTGCCTTATCATCCCCCCTTATCTTTCGAAAATATCATTTATAAATAATTTAAGAAAATAAAATTCATAAATGAAAAAAGTATATCAAAGCAAAATAAATTGATTCTGCATATATCATTGTTTCAACAAGTGTTCATTAAGTATCTTTTGTGTGTCATGAACTTTGCTAGATTTGGCAATACTAAGACAAATATGAAATAGTTCCTGTCCACAATGAGAGATTTTGTTCATCATTGTATCTTCCATCCTAGTGTCAGATTTATTTTTCTCCTTTTGTTTATTACCTTGGGTTGATCTGCAAAGTATTAAGTTAAAATAAAAAATTAAGAATTTAGTTCCAATCAATTCAACAGACATTTATTAAACCCCTTATGGTTTTTGATCTATGTCACCAAGATGATAATTCATTTGAGTATTAAGAGAATAAATAAGGTACAAGCTAAATAGTCCCAGCCCTTATATCGTATAGGAAGTAGCAGTGTATATACAAAGAAATTAAAGTGAAATACATAAAATATAAATACAAGATAATTTTAATATGTAGAGATTATTTTCAGCTGGGGATCCAGGACAAGCCTCTTGTAGGAAGCAGCAATTGTTCTGTGCTTGGAAGGAAGCTTGAAGTCCATGAGGGCAAAAATAAAGGAGATGTGGCAGGCCAGTATGCAATAATAAGTTCTAAAGGTAAACAGGTAATAATTATTTTGTGAAGTTAGTCATCAGTGTGGTGTAACTTTTTTTTAGCAAATGTTTAGCAGCATGTAAGTAGGAGCAAATAATGGTAGGGCTGATAGAAACCCAGGATTAGGGGTAGGCAGAGCATAGTGTTTGTACTGACCATCAGGTCAGGATTCTGAAGGAAAGGAACAAGAGACAGAACAGATTGATGAACTAGGAAAATATGGAAGAGTGGGAGACAGGCTGGTACAGTAATATGTATGTACAAAGAATAGGTATAGAAGTACTGAAGCAGAGAGTGAGATTGAATTCAGCAAGAGGAACTTAAAAGTTCTGGACCATGGAGGTAGGATAATTATGAGTAATGATAAGTAAACTTCTTTTTGGGGTCCAGTGCTTTGGGAACACACCAAAGAAGGAGCATCCAGGAGTTGACGGGGTAACCAGGGATGCCCTGTCTTTGACCATTGTCATTGTTCATTAATGCATTACCTTGTAATGGAGGCTTTTTTTAATCTCTCTGACAAACTGTGTTTAATGAATTCAAAAGGGAGATCTAAAGCATAAGTTGCAAAATATTAATACTAGTATTAAAAGTCACTTCTAAACCCTTGATTCAGCAGAGATTTGTGACCCATTTCATTGAAAATCTGTGAGCAGTCTCATTTTAGAGTATGACAACTGCATATTGCTTACCCACTTTACTCATTCCTTTTGCCTTTTGCCTTCTTTCCTAGCGTTCCAATCCACATGCTGCCTATCCCAACCCTGGACCAAGCACATCACAGCCACAGAGCAGCATGGGATATTCAACTACCTCCCAGCAGCCTCCACAGTACTCACATCAGACACACCGGTACTGAGCTGCATCTGAATAATGTCAATGCACTGTTGCTAATGCTGCAGGACTGACCATGCAGCTCTCTGCCTGGAACCTGGTATGGGCCATGCGAATGTACTGTACAACCACACCTTCAAAATGTCCAATAGCCAAGTTCTACCACTTTTCACAGATTGGAGTAGTGGCTTGCAAATGTTACCTGTTTTGGAGTTAGACTTGAAAAGAAAGTGCTAGCACAGTTTGTGTTGTGGATATGCTACTTCCATAGTTTACTTGACATGGTTCAGACTGACCAATGCATTTTTTCAGTGACAGTCTGTAGCAGTTGAAGCTGTGAAATGTGCTAGGGGCAGGCATTCCTTGTTGTATGTGGTGAATTCTCTCGATGTAACATTATCTGACCAATAGTACGCAAAATCCTTTAACTGGTACTTGAAACAAACAGTAT